>NC_069726.1:17506136-18199469 GCF_027358585.1 Pangasianodon hypophthalmus | reverse complement strand
TGCGTCCACAGACGGTTGTGTTTTACTTTACAGCTCTGGGGCCCAAAGTAGTGTGGAAACTCTCAAAGACTCTCTCAGGACAGATAGACAGTAGCTGTTAATATTAATTATTAGTGTAGCATTGGAAAAAAGGGGCCAGGTGAAGTCTGAAACCAAAATATATTTAAATTGTGGTTGTTGAACAGTGGAAAGAATTTGCACTATACTGTAGCTTGCGTCATAAATTTCAAGAAACAGCTGGAAACTCAGCTCTTCTCTTTAGTTTTTGTTTGTTTATTTTTGCTTTCTTGGCTATGCTGCTAGCTTCGGACATGATTGATCATTCGTGTTCCTCCCACTTACATACTCCATATTACTCTACTATTATTATCCAATATAGATAAAATATAATCACAGCCCTCTCATTTCAGTAGACATTTCATAATCAGAAAATGGTACATAATCTTTATTACTTGGTTTTAACACAGCAGTTGATTGCAGATCCATGCCAGTCGATGATTGTTTGAAGTCTGTTACCCAGAATCACTAGCCTACACTGGATGTCTTCCAGATTTGCAATGCAGTCATTATTTTCAATCCTGAATGTTTCAGAAGCTTTTTTGCCTTCCATTTTGTTTTCAGTTTGCTCAGTGAGGTTGGGATGACTGGGATGAGGTTGGGATGAGGTTGGGTGACTGACTTGGCCAGTCTGGAACCTTCCACTTTTAGGAAGCACTAACTTTTGATTTGACTGAGTGTGTGTCTGTGTATTTGTGTGTGCTCCTTTTGCCTTGTTGCTTTCTTTGAAGTCATAGATGACATGTCATAACCTTGAAATGATAAAATTATATATAACAATTTACTATTTAATGAATGGCAAAGTAATTGGAAGCAATTTTTTTAGGAACTGGACATGTTTATTTATAAAGACACTAGACTTTTTTTTAGGATTGATTTTATTATATATTTTATTATACTTTATACTTTATTATATGTACAATGTACTGTGATTTTTGTGTGAAAGTTACTTGACTCTGATAAGGGGGTTATACAGCTTATATATACACAGCAATTTAAGTGTGAAGTGAACTGAATAACAATTAGGCTTTCATATTCTTACACCCACACACATACATTGACCTTACTATCCTTGTGAAGACCTTCCATTGACATAATTATTAATGCAACTAATTAATGTTATGCCCAGGGGCCTAGGTTCCTTAACCTTAGCAACCAAAAGGAAACCTCTTGGATCTTTTAGTCTTTTTTTTTTTAGGGAGAAAAGCAGTTTTCCTTATGGGGGCCAGCCATATGTCTCCACCAGGTCATAAATGTCAGATATTTTATTCTTTCTGGAGACATTTGGTCCCCATCAAGATACTATAAAAACATGCACATACAGATAAACCCCAAAACACTAAGAATTAATATTATTAACAGGAAAAACATGTAAGTGATTGAGCTTTTGCTAGTTATTATTCTCTGTGCAGATAACAGTGTATATTAGTCGGTGGAAATACAGTACAATCTGTGTGTAACTGGAGGATTACACTGCTTTCACACTAGCAAGCAACATGTTGCTTGTAGTTTATCTCTTGCGAGTGTGCAGCGAGCGCTACTTTGCTAGCTTGTGGGCGTCTACCATCCGTTCAAAGTTTTTAGCTCGGCTGAGAAAAGGTAGTGGCCAAAATGTAGCCTACAGCAAACATTTATAGTGTATTTAAAATTAATTCTTATATTTTAATAAAGTAAAAAACGTGTGAAAATTGGTTGTTTAATGTACATAGGCTTTGTATTAGCTTTGTTAGCAGATTACCAGTGCAAGCTAACTTTATTAGCTACATACACTCACCAGAGGTGCCGCACTAGGCCTATATATCTATAGATCTTCTTACTAGTTAACCACAAACTAAATAACGCATTAATCAGTGTGAAAATTGGTTGTTTGATTTATGTTATGCTACAGGCTTCGTGTTAGCTCTGCTTCTTTCTTTCTTTCCCAAGATTTATTTTTCTTTGTATTGTACACAATGAAAGGTTGTACAGGATAAGATAAAAACATAGTTATACATTTTAATTTTTAATTTTTTTTAGTCAAGCAGTACATAGTAACTAATTGCAGATTGAAACTAAAGTTGTGACGGGGGAACACGCACCAGACAATTGATCCAAGGAATCATTTAAGCCAATCATTTGGACTTGTTGATCTACTGCATCATGGTAATTTGCACAAATTCACTTTGTATTGAGATATAAAGCACAGGTAAGCCTCAGGAACATGAAAGCCGGGTTACAGTTTGATGAAAGTAGCATGAAAAAAGTCTGAGCTCTGGGACTTATGGGCAGATGTGACAAAGCTGTATCAAAGTGATGGAAAGAAGAACGTGTGGGGGGAAAAAAAAAATAAACTTCTCACCTCATCGGTAAAACACGCTGCCATGGGCATCCATGGCTGTCAGTCTTGTCATTTATTGATGATGTGACTGCAGGCAGAAACAGCCAGATATCTGAAGTGGATAGAAGCAAGTTAACCCCTTAAAATCTCAGGAACCTGTTGTGGAACCATTAACGAGTAATTTAAAGCCCCAAAAAAGTGGTTCTTGGCTGTCCAAATTCCCACCAGGCTTCATTTCACTTACTCCAGACAAGACTGAAGGTTGAAATCCTTGAAAACAAGCAGGAACTAAAAGCAACTGCATTGCACACAGCCTGGCAGAACATCTCCATGGAAGACACCCAGCATATGGTGATTATTATGGTTCACAGACTTCAGGCAGTCAACAACTAGCAACTAATTAAACCAAGTAATAAATATTATGTTCCTTTTCCCAATTACTAAATGTGCCCATGAAATAGGACTGTTTATAAAAAGAAGCCTGTGGTTATATTTCATCTGATATAAAATTACAGCTGGCATTATGCATTTTAATCTCACAGTGACTGTGCAATTATGCAAAGCCTGCACTATATAAAAAGAAATGAGGTCTTTGCTTCATATAGTAGAAGATGCAAAACAAACAAACAACAACAATCATCATCATCAACCTGGGCATTTAAGTGATTTAAAAAAAAAAAAAAACCTAAGTAATAATAAACTAAACTAAGCTGTAGTTAAAGGAGTAAAAATGATTTTTTTGGTTATCTTGGGTGTTTAAGGGGTTAATTTGGTAAAAAAAAAAAAAAAAAAAAAAATTGATCCTGGGCCTTAAAGTGGTGAAAATGATTTTAAAACAATGTAACCTGGGTGTTTAAGGGTTAAAATGATCGAATACAATGTATCCTAGGAATTTAAGAGATTAAAATGATAAAAACAAACAATAAATGGGAGTTTAAAGGGTTAAAATGATCAAACAAATTGATCCTGGGAGGTTAAATGGTTTTAAAATAGTGTGTTTTTATGGGTAAAAATTATGAAAAAAGGGATCCTGGAAGGTTTAGTGGTTAAAATGATTGGGGGGGAATCCTGGGAGTTTTAGAGATGATGTTTAAAAATAGATCCTGGTCATTTAAACTGTTAAATTATTATAGAAATGGAGTAGATTAAGGGATTAAGATGATGAAAAAAATAGAGCAAGAGATTTTAAGGCATTAAAATAGAAAAAAAGAACTGCATCCTGGGAGTTTAAGGGGTTAAAATGATTTTTAAAAACACATCATGTGAATTTATGAGGTTAATTTTTTTGGCTCTCTCGACCTTCTCCACGCAGGTTTTTCTTGTTTAGTCTTGTTCTGCAATGGTCAGGAGGCATTAAATTATCACAAGGATAACATTGCTATATCTTACTTCTCAAATTAATTAAATTAATGAATCTCACAGTAAAAGCTTCGCATGTTTAAATTACACGTCTAAGTAAGCAATATTAATTAAAAATTTAATCATAGAAGTGAGTCTGATGGTGTATTTGCACGACTTTTGTGACTTTGCCGAGATTAAAATGGAAAAGGTCTCACAGTGCATTGGAGCAATGAAATTAAACTCGTGTTTGACAAATTCATTTAGCCTCCAGAAGTACACAGCAGCGGCCCTGTATAAATGTATATCTGCAGAAATCTGCACAAGTGTTTAATGTTTTAATAATGCATAATGTCACTGCGCATCTATCTATCTATTTATCTATCTATCTGTAGGTTCTTTTTTTATTAATCTTTCAAACGATTTCGCAAAAGATAAGCCACTTTCCTGGTAAAGATTTTGGAACATATATAGGGTGGTAAAGCAGCTTACTGTCGGTTCTTCATAATGTTTCTGGACATAAAATCTGAAACACTTTATACAGACTGCAATCATACTTACCCCACAAACTAGGATGAGCAAGATTCACTCAATCACGAGTATTATTGAATTCATTCATTCAATCGTGAGTTTGATCTGAGTGATTTTATAGCCATAATGAGCCCTTTTCACACTTCCACACTTCCAGGTTTTTGCTTCTGGAAGTAGCATTGACGAGTACAATTCAGGAGGCAAACAAACTGCTACAGCAGTGAGTAGAAATGGTTCGCTGTCTCAACAAAGCTAATCTGTCTCTCTGTCCAACTACATTTAACACTAAACAAACAAAAAACACTCATGATTCTCACTGCAAATGTTAACTTGTTTCTAAATTATCTAATAATACACCTCGATAAGGTTAGCAAAAGTAAGTTTTACTTTACGTTAAGTTTTACTAACTCTTTTACCTTTCCACAATTTTATCATTGTGCAGTGCGATTAAAGGAACTATGGTAAATCTGAAATAATACATTCACAATATCAATTAACTACATACACTCACCATCCACTTTATTAGGAACACCTGCACATTCATGCAGTTATCTAATCAACCAACCATGTAACAGCAGTGCAATGCAAAAAAAAAAAAAATCACACAAGGGCTTCATGTTCACATTAAACATCAGAATGAAGAAAAAGGGTGATCTTTGTGACTTTAACCGTGGCATGGTTGTTGGTAGCAGATAGGCTGGTTTGGGATCCTGGGATTTTCACACACACAACAGTCCTAGAGTTTACACAGAATGGTGCCAAAACCAAAAAACACCCTCTGTGCAGTGGGTCTGCACACACCTTTTTGATGAGAGAGATCAGAGGAGAATGACCAGACTGGTCTGAGCTGACAGGAAGCTGATAGTAACTCAAATAAACATAACCGTGCTGTGCAGAAAAGCATCTCAGAATGAACAACACACCAAACCTTGAGGTGGATGAGCTACAAGAGCAGAAGACCACATCGGGTTCCACTCCTGTAAGACAAAAATAGGAATCTGAGGCTATCATGGGTACAGGCTCATTGAAACGGGGCAGTTGAAGCCAGTTGAGGATCACCTGGTCTTTTTCCAGTCTTTTTCCAGTCTTCAACTGTCCAGTCTGGGTGAGCCTGTGTCCGTGATAGCCTCAAGATAAACCCAAGTATTTCATTTTACCTCTTACTGTTGGAAATGGTTGTAAATGTGTTGGATTTTTTTTAAGATAAAGATAAAAATTATGCCAATAAGAATATATCAATAAATCCGAAAGTTATACTTCAGTGAACAGAATATTGGGGTCTCAGTGTTGTTCCTCTAAACCAATGAGAAGGCGGCAGTTCAGGCACAGCAGACTGATAAGCTACAAACATAGACAGTGTCATTCTCTGCTTTATAAACAGAGATCTGTGAAGATGAAAATAGCATGGCAGCACAGTGAATATGGCAAATGAGCCAATATCTTTCATGCCATCTTTGTGAGGGAAAAGCAGCACAGACTGATATTACTCTTGTCATAGATTGGAAGGTTTTGTATTTTTCATGCATTAGATGAAAACGCTTAGCCATATTTAAAATTCTAAGAGCTAAACACTGCCACACTTTATAATGATGACTTCCATCCACACTGACATCCTACCAGAAAAAAAATAATAATTTGGCAAATGAAACAGCTGTAGCATGTGTTACTACTACAGGCTTTCCTGAACTGAAATATGTTCCTCTTTAACATGGATCTTAATCAGAAGTAATGTTCTAGCATTATAAAGTCTGTTTTTCCCCAAAAATTACAACAAAGAAAATTGAATTTTCTTTGAAAATGAAAGAAATTAAGATTTCATTCCAATTCCACTGAAAAATGCCCTGTTTACTTCTACTTTTGTAACAAATCTAAAAAACTGTTATTGACAAGTTGTAAAGAATTATAAGTTAACAATAGGAAATGAGTTTTCACACTGATTAAAAAGTTACTTAGGGCATTTAAACACAAGCCTCACAAGACTCCTGGGCAAAAAAAATGGGCCATGCACAAAATGGTAAATATTAAGCTTTTAATGGTCTTAACAATAAATCCTTGGTCAGAAAATTAGCAGGAATTAAACAAATGCACTCCTGAGAGCCCCTGTGCTACAATTTGCTGGTTTTCTTTTGCTGCAGTGAATTGTTTGGGGGAAAAGCTAGAAACAGGGAAATTCACTTCTATAGTCTTCTTGTACACAAAGCTAGAATCATGATAATCATTAAAATGTTTGATTCACTAACACGCATCTGGGTGTACAAAATTTTCCAAAAATATCTTCTGGGATGTTTTTTTTTCTTAAAAGATTAGTTATCTTTGGTTATTATTATTTGGTTATCTGCCACACCTGATGCACAAGGGCCACAAGGCTTAAATATTTAAAGAAATCAAATGGAAAAGCTCCCATACTAACTTCCTTTATCTGTTTGTTCAATTCATGCTAATTTCCTGACCAATGATTTGTTGTTAAGACCATTAAAAGCTTAATATTTTGCCATTTTGGCCCATTTTTTTTTTTTGCCCAGGAGTGTATATAGAAAACTTTGTCTGTTGTCATCTGTGTAAGTAGGTGCTCTTCTTTGTTTTGATGATGTATCGCTTCAACATTTTGACAGACGGTATCTGATTTTCTGCTCCTGTCCATTTCTCACACAAACTCCAAAAACTTGACCATTTAGACATCTTTTGGTACACTGACTGTTTTTACTGTTGTTTCATGAACTGCCTGCTTTTCCAACATGATCTATGCAGGCAGACGCCAAGGCAAGGTTAGAAGTAGTCTAAATAAAAACATTCCCATGTTGTTTTGGTAAAATATTGTTGCATCAGTGAGGAAGAAGCTTGAGCAGGAACTTGCTCTTTTATTGGCAAACACACACAAGGCACGAACATTAGGATTGGTGGTTCTCCGCAGAACTTAACTAGCCCATAGAGACCAGTGGGGGGAAACAAAACCCACCAGTCTCCACAAACGTAAAACATACTGGCACAGACAAAACAACACAACAAAATCCTACAGTAAAATCCAACATTAAACAATAACAATTAACGTAACAAAAAAGACACTAAAAAGAATTTAGTAGCAATGGGCGCTCATGGATGTGCAAATTAGTATTTGCGTTACCAAAATTTTTTAAAGTAGACATGGCAATGTATGTTATTGGCAGAACGACATTATCAGTTTAGGCTGTTTTCTAGAATTTACTGACATATGACTGATTTTCCCAGGTCTCTTCAAATATATGGTAGCAGCATTATTATTGGCTAAATTGCAGTTATGGCCATCTACTTTTGTAAAACTGCAGGCTTACCATGTCCTCAAGGTGGACTGAACCTGGCACTCTTGCTTAAAAGAAACAAGGAATCTTTGAGAGCAGGTTGCATGGCTGTGCACACTTGTGGAATGCAAATCATTGGACCTTAGATTACCCCAAAATGTGACCTTTTACGGTAAAAAAAAAACAGAAGCTTATTTGTGCCATCTGTTTGTATGCCGTGGTTTACCAGAAGTGCGAAATGTGCTATGCATGGCATGGGCTGATTACATAGTGTAGATGACTCCCTGGTGAACGAAGCCCGGATTGTGGTTGAGAGTCTGTGACGGTGCCAATGCCACACACCTTGTGCCATAGATTTACAGCTAAATGCAAAAGTTTGCACACCCTTAGCAATAAGTGAAGAAGACAAAAACTTAATGTCTATCAACAAGACATTTGCTGTTAGGTTTCATGGTACCATCATTATCAGTATAGAAGTATATCAGTATATAAGTAACAGTCACAAGTTATAGTGGAAAAAAAAAAAATAAAATGACAGTTCAAAAGGTTAAATAAATCAGTTCAAAAGTTTGTACTCCCTAGTCTGAATGTGATAATATTATCTAATAACTAGCATGCTCACTCTTTTCCTTTATACCTGCCTCCGATCTTTTTCATATCCTCTGAGAAGCTCTTGTATACTTTCAGTTGTAATATTTACCCTCCTACACCTTCTTTCTGACATTTGCTTTAAGCGCCAGGTTGCTCCACCAATCTTGTATAATACCATATATGATTATAATACTTCAGATTATGTCTGGAGGTGATGCCATGATCATGGCAAGAATTTTGACTTCTTGCTTTTGGTTCTTTTCAAACTATTTACTGCATTATGTTTGGTTTGTCTTATTGCAGGATGCCTGCACATTTCATTTTTAACTTCTTGAAACTTATTTGAGATTCCTTTGTGTTTCTATTAACCTGTGCACCAAAACAACCCACATAACCTAGAAAAAAAGCACACTAGACTACTAGATCACTGTACATCTAAAATCCAACCTTTAATGAATTGAATGACAGACAAGACTATGCCCCAGGCAGCTGTACTACATTTAATATTTGCTTTATCAACATATGGCAACCTTTCATATTGTCATCTATGGAATATGTAATTTTTTTTAGAGGCATAGATACGTTTTAAATTAGAAGCCCATTTCTATTTCTCTGATCCAGAAACCATGAGGGTGTACAAACTTTTGTACTAACATGTTAATGCTGTATATAATCCTAACTAGAAAATGCCTAAAGGAATTACTTATGTTAATTAGTTTTCATAACAAAGATCTATACAGGACCGAGGCTAGCATGTTCACTGGAACCAAGGCACAGATAAATGATCATGTCTGAGGAGGATTGTAGACTTAGATCAAGAATAATCTTGTTTTTAATTCAATCAGAGGGAAATCTGCATCATAATTAAATTTTTTTCCTTCATGGTCAGCCCTCCCTTAGGAACAGGCTAAATATTAAAAGTTAAAAACGGCATCTTAAACACAGAGGGGTGTTTTTCAAAGGCCAACGGAAACCAACCTTTTCATTTGGTTCCTCAGAAATGCAGCTCTATACCAACTCCTTAAGCCCCGTGCAGTTAAAAACTGTGCTGTCATTAAATGTAATGATACACTCAAATGAAGAATTGTGGCAAGTTTCAGTTTTATGCCACACAGTAATTTCAAATGGAGCTGTATTATTACATTGGCCTCTATATATAAAAATGGATTTAGAATAAACTTAAATAGCTGTTTAATCATTTCTTGTACTTGACTCTCTGAAAGCTCACTAAAGGAAGTACAAGGGATATGAATGAGTAAGTGCATATTACAATGTAATATTTCCTATATCACTTTCTGCCATAATTACTATACCACTATCATTTTTTAAAATGATTTTATGTCTACGTAGGAGAATTATATTACTGAGTAATTTGGACTAAAGACCTCTCCCTGAGACTCAGTGCACTTAGGAAGGACAATAGACTATGGTGCTTTCATTAACAACAAACTTACATTTGAAACCTATGCAAAAGGAGCTAAAATGTATTATCCATTATGGCCAGACTACACAGAGACGTGGAACATAGTTCGCTGTTCAGAAATGTAATTTGCGGTGTAGGACAGCCCAGTATGACAGATGGTTTGTCTTCAGCAAATCACATAATCATTCTATATACAGTAAAACAACTACAGTACACCTGCTTATGGGAATGTTTTCTTGGCACACATTGGGCCCCTTAATACCAATCAATCAACATTTGAATGCCACAGCCTATCTGAGTATTGTTGCTAATCCCTTATGCAGCCATTATATTTGCAGGAACATGGTAACTTTCCACTGGGTACACATCCTCACTAAAAAACGAAGTATGATGTGTTCTTTTTTTTTTGACGAAATATTGGTAAAGCAAGTCAAAAGTCAAAGCTAAAAGTCCCAAACTTTCATTTTGTCAGCCACTCCTGCCGTGAAGACGTGATCTCCTGTGGAACACTAAGGCCAAGGCCAGTATGCCACCCTCATCCATCAAAAGAATTGCACTGCCTCCACCTTGTAGTTGTCCCAGTGTACTTTTAGCTGAGATAGCATCAGCGCTAACCCTCTCAGACATGCACTCACTTTGTCTCTGGAACACTCTGCTTTTCAGAAAGCCAGCCTCTACTCGGTGAGGCATCTCACATTTTAGTGCTGGTTCACAGCAGGAATGCATGTCTGGGTCACGGAGAGGAAGAATGGACCACTGAGCTCTAGGAAGCTCTTTGTGTTGGACGTTAATGGTCAGGGAAAAATGGCTTGGAAAAGCCTGATATGACCTCAGTGAGGTCTTCTGCTCAGAAGAAAAATGTTTCTTTTATATTGTATCTCTTTATATTCTCCAGAAAAATATGCATGCAGCTATAATGTAGCTACTGCAGATGTATGCAATTGTACACATCTTATGAAACAGAATTTTTTCCCAATAACTTTCAGATGATGTTAACACTAGCTACCTGACCACTAGCATGCTAACTAACATTATTTAATAATAGCTAACTACAAGTGGATATTTCAGATAATGCTAGCTAACAGATGTTAAAAACAAGCAAAAAAATTTAAAACCATGCCTCTTGTGTTCAAACAGTGCAACTGCATTACATGAGTTATTAAAAGAATGCTGATTTTCACTGTGTGAATCGCACATTTCTTACGATGCACATCATCACGTTTTTGCATCTCAGAGCTTCGTGTCATGATGTATCGTTACACCTCTAATATATATTGAGATCATAAAACACTTTAATACTTCTGATGGCAACTGCTTGCACCAGAACTTTATCAATAATTTTTTAAACTGTATTGAGCCCAACCACCTAAATATTGTTGCATTTTATTTTATTTTTTTTGTATTTTGTATATGTTTTGTATATGACATATAATTCCAATTAAGTCCATTTCATTTCCAGGTTGCAACATTACAAAATGTGCAAAAGGGGGTGAATACTTATGCAAGGTACCCTACTACATATTGTGGTCAGTAGTGACAACATTCACTACAGTTTCTCTAACGTCTTAGATATCTTTTTGTTGTTACCAAACTACAGATATTTTATTGCATAGTAGGATCAGAAAAGCACATTCAGGTTACCTGACTGTGAGGAATATATTATTTCTTCCTGTTGTTGCTGGGACTTATCGGGGTTTTGTAGGAAAAATAAGAAGAACACTTGAATCTCGATGAAAGGTATTTAACTGTAATAACACGTATACAAGGTGTAGAATTTGCTGAATGCTTTCATGTGTCTGTTCTTGCAATTACCTGATTCTAATGTGACTCTATGACCTTGAAAAGCCCCCCCCCTCAAAAAGGGTAATTTTTAAAGTTTTATACCAGTTTTGAATTCTCATATCTGATTGATCAGGATTGTTTACTATAACAGTGGCTCGGACTGTACTTCCAAGGCAGGTAAAAAGGCAGGTTTTGTTGCAGGTTTATATTAACAAATACAGGTTTATATTAATGGGCTTGTTATAATATGCTATAGTTTCTATAGTAACAGCTCATTTACAGGGAATTGTATGGTGGACGTTCCACATAATCTAAGAATAAAAATAAAAAACAGATTGTTTTTAAAGTGAAAAACTAAGTTTTCTGTAAGGAGACTTTTATTTATCATTTTTGGAAGGAGTCTCCAATGTTAGCACTTTATAACGGTTTTCCACCACAGGAAAGTCTTCAGGATTTTGTGGTTTCTGGTTTCTTGGTAACATGACAAGCTGCGATTTTTGTTCTATTCAGGAGAGAAAATTAGAGAGGCTGGTGAGGACATGACTGTTTCTACTGTATGCTATAATGTAAGTGCTAACTTGTCTTGCACTCATTCCACAGCATTAAAAGTAAACTGTTTAACTTTACATTGTGAGTCCTAAACTAGTCATAATGTACTCTTTTCCAAATTTGAGGCCAAATTTAAGTAATAATTAAGTAAATTTACACAAATTGTGTAGGCTTTTTTAAACTGCTTTTCATCACTTTCTAGACAAACTTTATAATTTAATGGAAATATATGGGTATTTGAGAGACACATAACTGTTACTATAAAAATTCAATATTTCAGTTAAATTTTACATGAGAAGGGTATCTATCTCAGTTCAATTTGGCATTGCCTTGGGATTTGCTTTGTACAGCTTCAAATGCCGAACAAAATTTGAAGTTTTTGTATGGATTTTGCGTCTGATATTCTTATACCACAGGTTCTAAATATCGCAACCCTCTTATTGTTGCAAACAACACAATCTTTGGGAGCATGGTGATCGCAAAGTGTCTCTGCTGTCAGGGATTCAATGGCCTTACAACTTTGTCGTTGTTTAGTGCAAGTTGTTTGGCTGTCTGAATGGTTGATTGTTGACCTTGGAAATGAAGACTGATACTGATTTGCTGAAAATTAATTGCTTGTTGGGAAGAAGAACAGTTGATTCACTGCACATATTTAAATGTATAATTTTGAAACTTTGGTTTTGAAAACGTAATAAGCCTTTCCATGTCAAAGGGCTCGAGTCCAACTGAAGTCACGAGTCATCGATGTTAAAGTGAATGTTGAGTCACAAGTCTTCTTGTCGAAAGGCAGCAAATTTGTGGCTCGAGTCCAAGTCATGTGACTCGAGTTCACAACACTGGTAAAAATGAAGAAATTACCAATCGTCATTGTTGATAACTCAGTATAGTATAAGAACAATAAAACCCTTCATGATGTGCTGTGATTGGAAAATAATCAACTTCTAGATGATAACATTAATCTGCTTTGAGTCTGGCTGCATCACACCACACCGTCATTAAATATTTTACTCTAACAGCATGCTCTGCTGTATTTTATTCCTTAGATAATATCAATGAGTTTTTATTATTCATTATATTTCTTTTTTATTTATTATAGAACAGAGTGTTGTGTTCTTTGTAAAAGGTTTCATTAACTCTAACAGAGATGTTTGTTTACGTCTAAATTAATACACTCCATATTTAGTAACACAGTAAACACATCACAGTGGCATTATGCATTTCTTCAATTCCAGGCCTGACTTCAAGTTCTAAGTGTTTTTTTTTCTAGGTCACCAAATTGAATTTAAACACATGCCACATCGTATTAGAAATTTAATTTGAACTCCCCTTTATACTTTTAGTTTAATTACCTTTCTAAATAACTCACACCCTGATAAAGACACACACAACTCTTTCTTTCCACCATGGCTAATTTTAAATTCCATCCTTTTGTTGTGCATTTTTATTGAAGAGCATTTTCTCCAGGCCTGAGATAGCAGCTCTGTGTCCTCTTCAGAAATGGGAAACACAAGATCTGCTATTCAAAAGATTTGGTGTGAAATATATATGAAGATGGGCTTCATTTCAGAAATCGACTGCAACATTTTGAAGTGCTAAAAACGTCCGCCGCTCGGCTTCAATTAAAACCAGATGACTTGCCGCAGCAGTGACCGCAGCACACCCGAGCTGGAACCGCCACTTACTTTTCCTCATAGACTCGTACAACCTCTAACCTTAAACTTTCCTAAATTGGAGAATTAAAGAGCGGTCGCATTATTCCGACGCATTAAAATTATGTTCCAGTGCGTCCTCGAAATGAGTCACCTTTTATGACCACTGCTAAACACATGCTGCTGAGGTCGTAAAACACGTTTAGTGCTGGATTGCACATAAATCAGATCCTTATTGAGGCTTTGAAAATGTGTGTTTGGGCCACTGAGACATCCACCCTTTCCTCCGTTGACTAATTCCCTTCCCTCAATGAAATTTCCTCCCTTTTGGTCTTTTAGACTCACACTGCAAACTGGTAACACTGAGGGGAAAAAAATAAAAACAAAAAAAAAAAACTTCATCCAGGGGAATTAAAGCAGCCCAAATATTGATGCTCACTAAATGCATGTCAGAGAAAACCGAGATTGAGTTCATATGGTGTGCGAGCCGCAGGGTGGAAACGCAATCTGCTAATGAAATGTAGCCTGTACTGCAACTTCTACACTCTCTCTGTCTGTCTGTTTCTCACTCTCTTTCTCTTTCTGTATCTTTTTCTCTCTGTCTGTCTGTCTCTTTGTGTCTGTCTCTCTCCCTCTCTTTCTTCTGTCTCTTTTTTCTGTCTGTCTGTTTCTGTCTGTTTTTTGTTTCTCTTTATCTTGTTCCCTGTCCCTCTCTGTCCATCTATCTCTCAGTCTTTCTTGTGCTCTCTCTCTCTCTCTCCTTCCCTCTTTCTCTGTCTGGCTGTCGGTCTTACCCTCTCTATCTCTTGCTTTCTGTCTCATTCTCCCTTTATCTCTCTGTGGGTCTTTCTCTCTGTGTCTCTCTCACTTTCTCTCTCTTACTGTCTTTCTCCTGCTCTCTCTGTGTCTCTCTGTCTCTCTTTGTCCCTTTTTGTCTGTCTGTCTGTCTGTCTCTCTCTCTCTCTCTGTGTGTGTGTGTGCGTGTGTGTGTGTTGGGGTTGGGTCTGTGTTTTATCTGTGACCAACCTTTAAATATTTTCAGACGTCTCTCTTGTTTAACCCCCACCCCCCTCTCACGGTGGGACTTTGCCACGGAATGTGTGAAGCTCAGAAGTTGCGGTTAGGCCACTACAAACACACACACAGACACACACACACACACAAACACCCCTGTCTTCAACACTACACATCTTCTACCCTTGTCCACTTTTGATGTTGTTTGTGGTCTTTAATGCGGCTCATCTGGATGAATTGTCTACTTCCACTGTATCGTCTCATACCAAACAATAAGCCAGACACAATATTTCAGACAATGTAAAGCCACACATTGTTATCATCATGATCATCAGGAAGTATAGTGACTTCTTTCTTTGTTACACTTTTAGTAAATAGAAGGACACACTTAAAACTAATACAGCATTATCTGAAACGGAGTCAAGGATATGGTGACCTTGCGAACTACTGAAGAGAGAAATATTAGCAAAAGAGATGTTGAGATGTGTGTGTGTGTGTGTGTGTGTGTGTGTTGTGCTGAGTGATATTTCTCCAGCCCCGGTGCCAAAATTGCAGTTTGAATGTAACCTGTAATTAAATTTCACCTTTACAAGCTTTTGGTGATGAAAAATAATCACAGAAAAATGCAGTATGTCAATATTAGCTGAAAAGAGGTTGCGCTCTGTAAAAGGCAACATCCACTCCGAGCTCAGCCCATATTCATTTTAAAGGACATGTGCAAAACATTGTGGCAGTACGGGAGAAGGTTTGAGGCTAGAGATTACTGAAAACCAAACATTCCTGTCCTCCCACAGGAGAGCTACGTGTTTCACATTGGATTATTCAAAACCGGTGGCGTATCTCATGTAATTCCTGTTACATGGCATTTTCAGCAAATTTTTTCCAGCCTAGTTTACGAAGACGTCATCTCAATCTAAATCCCGAGGCCTGCTTTTCTTCCAAACTGCCAAATGTTGACCCTCTCTGGCTGTAAATGTCAGCATATGTGACTTGTTATTTTCTGCCTTCTAATTGGGATTGGTTAATACACAGTATTATGTGTAAAGACAATTAACTGCAGCACAATACAAAAGCAGCTGAATGTTTTATTGGTCTTGACGTAAGTAGCAAACTCAGACAAATGTTTATATTTAGCTGTTAAAGATAACATGACCTCATAATTTCAAAGTTGGAGCAATTTTCATGAATCAAGTTGGATAACAGGATTAAGCTTCAGAGTGGTGACCTTTGAAACAAAACCTTGAATTCATAGGAATTGCTTATTAGATCAGGTTCATCTTTAGTAGTTTGTAAAAGAAGGGCTTTTCTTAGAAAAGCCCAGTGTCATGGTTTCCCCCTTTGCATTGTGGTTCCCATGGTAATAAACACCATGTTTGTTTTGGTTCCTGCACTAGTCCTGTCTCCTCCCCTGTCCTATCATTGGATTGTTGCCTGACTGTGTTCACCTTTTCAGTGTTTACTTCTTATTATTTTGTCTATTTTGCCTTGTTTTGTCATTGTATCATTGCAAAGTCTTACCATATATTTTCGCAGGAAGCGTTTTTTTCCCAAGCTTTGTTTTCTTGTCTCCGCATTCCTTCTGGTTTTCTATGAAAGGAAAAAAGAGACATGAAAATGTGAAGAATGTGTGCTGATTGACTAGATAGTTGATATCTGATGAGCCTGGAATTCAAAGAACTGATATCTAGTCAATCACTAGAACACATTCTTCAAATCTTTGTCTCTTTTTTTTTTTTTTTTTAAACTTTCTTTGGATGTCCCTGGGTAGTGTGGATGCTTAACTTATTAACTTTAGAAGAAACAGCCTTTATTTTGTCACACATACATTATAGAAGAGTGAAATTATTTTCTTTGCATATCCCAGCTTGTTAGGAAGCTGGGGTCAGAGTTCAGGGTCAGCCATGATACAGAACCCCCGGAGAAGAGAGGGTTAAGGGCCTTGCTCAAGGGCCCAACTGGGGCAGCCTGGAGGTGCTGAGGCTTCAACCCCGACCTTCTGATCAGTAACTCAGAGCCTTAACCGTTGAGCCACTACTGCCCTACAATTTAACTTATTATTACTTATTATTAACTTATTTAACTTAATAACTATTTAACTTAAGTGTTTTTTTTTCATTGTGAATTTATATCTGAAAAATCTGAATTGCTGAATCTGAATTTCCAAGCACTGAAAAAAAACATACCATACAGTAGTTTCTTGATTTTATTATAACATATGAATTTTAAAATCTGAATCTCTGAAATAGAAATAAATCGACTTTGAATTTAGACATGGACGTTCATTCAAAACAAATACATGCAAATTTGTGTTTGCGTATATATATAATCTCCTATTTTTTAGTATAAAAATTTGTTATAGATTTCATGTCAGTACAAAAAGTTTTTAGTATTCCAGCACAAAATTAAACGTTACAGAAAAATGTTTGTATGACAGCAAAGAAAGCAGCATATTAAATAAGAGACCACTTTTCAGACAGAAAGTGTAATGAAGGCAAGTGCGACAATCAGAGTCATCAGAAGAACTGTGACTGGTTCTGCAAGCTGCTCAGTAAAACTTACCCGCTCATTTCCTTATAAAACTGCTCAAACTGTCCGAGACTACTCATTTTTTTAAAGCAATGTGTCATCATATCAGATATTGACTTTGTTTCAATTAATACTGTTTTTTGCCCTTTATAGTTTTTTAAAATGTAGAAACATTTAATTTCATTATTTTTGAAGGGATATTTGCTCTGATATATATATACAATACTCATGATATGATACAATACTCAAGGAACAGACTGAAAAAAATAGTAATTATTTCATTATTATAAGTAAATATTTAGTAGGAACAATTTTCTTTATTTGCTGGTCTATAGTAAGAAGATCATCATATAATCTGACAAGAACATGCTATCGCAGAGTCTGTTATGCAGTTCAGTCCAATCTTTTTTGGGATTTCATACAGTGTGACAAGTAATAATTTTAAAAGACTGCTGAAATTGCACCAGTCTAAAACTCTTTCACCTGCCTGTGCTTTGACCCCTGTTATGAACTCTGGTCATGATTTTTGAATTTGCCCAAATAAAGCACATACCGAATTTATGCACTTGCGTTCTCCCTCTACTCGGCGCATGTTACAAGTGGGCTGACATTTGATTTATTCCTTGCAAAGCTGCAGTTGGACATTATCATTTATCAAGGGAATGGTGGTCAAGCATTACAACCGCTTGGGAATTTCATCTATCTACAGATATCAAACCTTCCAGTCCACCTGTAAGCCTTTTAAAACCTTTCTACCTCCCGTCATGTTTCAGAGTGAGGCTGGGTCTGCATGAGAATGAAGTGGAGATTATTGCAGAGGCAATGTGCAACATGCGCAGTACACACAACTCCTCTATTATGTATTGGCCCAGACTTTTTGTTATTGCATCTAAGCGGGCTTTCAAAGAAATTTGGAAATAGACTTCAAAGTGTCTGTTAGAAGGACAGAAGATGAAACATGTACTAGCTCCTAGATAATGGCCTTGCTTTTGAATAATGCCCATGCCTTGCTCTTTTTTCCAGTCCCAATAAATTACTGACATGAATCTGTGCACTGAAAAAAAAAGGAACAGAACAGACCCTCCAGGACAGTGTCAATACAGAGCTAGTACACGTGTACACTCCTGGGCAAAAAAAAATGGGCCAAGCCCAAAATGGCAAATATTAAGCTTTTAATGGTCTTAACAATAAATCATTGGTTAGAAAATTAGTAAGAATTAAACAAATGCACTCCTGAGAGCTACTGTGCCATCATTTGCTTGTCTTCTTGTACACAAAGGTAAAATCATGATAATAATTAAAATGTTTGATGTAAAATTTAAACTGACACATGTCTGGGTACACAAAATTTTCCAAAAATATCTTCTGGGATGTTTTTTTTTTTCTTAAAAAATTAGTCATTATGTGGTTATCTGCCCCTCAAGGGCCACAAGGCTTAAACATTTAAAGAAATCAAAGGAAAATCTTTCCCAGACTAAGTTCCTTTATCTATTTGTTTAATTCTTGCTAACTTTCTGACCAATGATTTGTTGTTAAGACCATTAAAAGCTTAGTATTTTGCCAATTGGGCAATTTGCTATTTAATATTTTGCTCCTTTTTTTTTTTTTTTTTTCCACGGGAGTGGATTTGTGGAAAAACTTCAGTCAAACCTGTGAAGTATAGTATAGAAGCAGGGACCCTCACATCTTGTTTAGAGAAATTTCTCTACATTCATTCATTACACAAATCAATGCTGGTGCTGCAATAATTACTCAACAGTAGCCTTGTCATTTTCTTCCTCTTCCATTTCCATCAACTGTGCTTATCCAAACGCAAAGGTCACAGACTGATCACTCAAGTGTCATAGAATAAACACTAATATATCCAGCAAACAAGTCGATGGAGTTGCTGGAGACTTTCCCGTAATTAGTCTCTCATTCTCATTACCTATGGATGAACCATTCAAACATCCTGTCTAATGAGTTCCAAAAGGTGGATCATTGTTTGTTTCACTGTTGTCTGAGATTCCTCCCTCCCCAAATTGTATTCACAGCAGAGTGAATACGTCTGAGAATACGTCTAACATCACAATGTTTGCGGTGTTATGATTCCAGTGAGTCCAAATTCCATGTTCCCTTAGATCGTGTACTGTGCTTCAGGGCAAATTATTAATTTAACAAACACTGTTGCTTGTAGGAAGTGTGGTTAAAACAGTTAAAACAGATAACAATTTCTCCAGTAATGAATATAGCAAAGTTAAATTACAATAATCGAATAAGATAAGTAAACACAGTAATAAATATCGGCACATTAAATTCAAAAGACAAAATAATAAAGTGGGATATTCATCATAAAAGACTGCTTATATTACAAGTCTAATAAACATTTATGTGCTTTTCTGAAAAAGTAGCTTTGTCTTTGTCTGGAATTAGGACAGGCTACAGGGAATTTAAAAAAATGCATTTTTCCCAAGCATGCTGTTAGGTGAGTGGTTAGGGTCCTAGCATATTATTTCATGAAAACTGCAAAGGCTACAGCAAACAGAAAGTGGAAGATTGCCCTAAATCCTTAAGGTTTGGTGTATATCAGCGCTTTGGCTCCCTGGTAAGTTACAATGCTGATGGCTGACGAGCGTTGGATAGTGTGTGCCAAATCCATCTAATAAGAATACCATACACTAGCACTAATACCACGAACACATCCTTCTTGCTGATTCAAAAGAAATCACTGCAAAGTTTAGAAGTCTGTATCTGCATACAGTATATGAGACTCTACTTTGTAGTAGAGAGCGCAGGATTCAAAAATGCATCTAGGGCAAAAGCGAGCTAATTGACTCAGCATAACTAGCTTACAGCAGAATGCAAAAAGCAAAGAGAGTCACACCAGTGAAAGCTTAGCCAGAAAGCTAATGCTGAATTAGCCATATTTAATTTTATTACATTCTAAAGCACAGCTAGCTTTTGTTTTATTTGCTTGTTATATGCTGCTAAGAGTCAAACAGGGCTAAGGCACGTATTAAAGTAATGCTTATTTTTTGCTGTACCGAAAAAATATATCAAGACACCTCTGTATCGTATCGTTACACGCCTAGCATTTTGTTGTCTATTGTCCAGTGTTATGGCACAACTGTTCCCAATATAATTCCTCATGCAGAATTTGCCACTAGATTGCAGACTGGGCTGTTATTAAAACTGTCTCTAACAGTTTTAATGAACCAGGCGAGATGATAAAGAAATTAAATCTCTCGACACACAGTTTTGTGGTGAAACTTTGTAATGATGTAATGTGGCTGAAACACAATGTGCATTTCTCTCTGTATTAAAGTCACCCAAAATTTGTTTTGAAGTGCATTTTCTTTCTATATTGAGAAATAAATTGCTTAGCATGGCATTTAAACGGAAAAGAAAATGTCATTAGACAACAACAAAGGTGCAGAAGCACAGAAACATGCCTACACTTTTGCCCCCATCAACAAATCCCAATGCTCTGAATATGCAAACTGAAAGTGCTCCCAAAACTGATGAACTGGTTTAATGACCACAAGTCATGTTAGATGAATGTTTCCGCAAACATATTAGAGCAAACTGTCGCTCTGATGTGGGAGTAATGTTACATTAAAGATGTGAGTGAATTGCTTGTTCCGTAGATTAGCTAACATTTATTTACTCACTGCGGTCCATTCTGGACCCTACGCAGGCCACGTCCACGGCAGCCATTTCTGTCGTTTAAACTGGAGTGATGAAATGCATTTGCTTCAAAGGGACCTTGAAAATGGTTGCAGTTTGTGCTGTTTTATGCAGGGTGAAAAATAACCTTGGCAACAAGCTAGCATAAACGTAGATCAAGTGCATGTAAGAAACATTATATTTAGTTAAATTATTTAACAAAAATAAGCATTTTGATATACAGTTTTCATGTTTCTATTGCTACTATATCTATGTATGCAGTAGCCCCCTCTAGTGGCAGCTGGATAGCATCTTAGATACAACAGTAGTTTAATTCATTCATTCATTCATCGATTCATTCATTAATCATGGACGCCAATCCATTGCAGTGCACCATACACATTCCACACACTCATTCGCGTCTAGGGGCAATTTAGAGCTGCTAACCCACTGGACACGTTTCTGGGAAGTGGGAGGAAATCGGGAAACCCAGAGGAAACCTATACAGACACAGGGAAGACATGAGAAACTCCACACAAGCTCAGGTCCGAACCCAAGAGCTGTGAGGCAGCAACACTTCCCACTGCGCTGTAGACTAGCTTATGTGGCTAAATGATGTATGGTTGCTAAATGATAATTAACTTTAGTACGCCAGCTAGCTGTTACACCTGCCTACTAAGGTTTCTGTTTGGTTAAAATGTTGCCTGAAGGATGGAACTCCTTCATAATCATTAGCATTTTATTTTACAAATCTACATTCTTTCAGTCTGGCAGAACTATCATAGTATGTCTGAGAGCCACAACTCAGAGAGAGCCCTCAGCTGGCACCACTCAACACTGTTACTGTTACAGCGCAACAATATAGCAGTATGCTCTGAGAATGACTCGCCTAATATACCGTGTTTTTATAGTAATTTCTGAGAAGGGGAATTTGTACATTTGGCACCCGTACAAACATAAAAAGGAGCATAAGGAGAAAAAGAGACAAAAAACTCACAGCAACAGCCTGAGAGCAATATAAGGACAACCTCTTTGTAGTATGGTACCCCATTAGCATCTACCTCAGAATTAGCAATAGTTAGCTGTTAAGGTACCTGCTAGTTAGCAATCACAGCTACAGTTTACAAGGCTTTTGATCTTTTAGCTTTTTTTAAATACTTATTTTAAGCTCATATTAGCCATTTATTTTATTTATTTGTGATTTCGCATAGCACAAAACCCTTTGCACAAACTAATCAGGATGTAGGTGATAAGGACTTTGTGGTTACTTAGTCATGGCCGCCACGTAACTGTGATTTTGAAACCTACTTTGTAGCCGTAATAGCATATAATTCACCCCGGTCTTTGTATAGCTTTGCAGGTTGTTGTTCTTTGAGCTTAAAGGCTTTTAATGATATTGGTTTGGAGTAGAACAAAGACTGATGTTTTATGAACATTGACTGCTGTGTCATTAGTGAATGATTCAGTGAATTGCTGTCTGACCATTTTAAATGAAACTACAGCATTGTCATTGCCATGGACTACTAGCAAAACTTTTGTGTTTTGAAATTAGGATCCCCTCCCACTATGTGTCCATTAGTGAAACTATCACAATAGCCTTCAAAGTTTGCTTGAGAAATTTCAAATTCTCCTGATTTGTTAGCAGCGTATCCAGCTGTACCTGTTTATTTTCTAGGCCCTTACTAGTGTCTGTTCAGTTAAACAAATCAATACATGTTCATTATTCTCTTTTATCAAAGTTTTTAATGTAGCACAGCATGATTACACACTCTGCATGTAGTTTGCCAACATTTCGGGTATGAACTGCAGTGTTCGGTCCTCATGTTGCACATAAAAGATATCATTCACACAAGTCTTTGTTTTCTCTCGATATATTTAGTCACTGGGTTAATGTTATTTATAGCAGAAGAGTTATTTGACCGCTTTGTTCTAGAATTTTTTGGACTGTTTTTTGTTGGTGTTTCTATATACCTATGTGTTACTCATTCTGAAAAGATCGTCTGTCATCCATATTGTATGAGCTACTTAAACCACTCTCCTGTCAGCCAGATCATTCCTCAGCTGTTGTGTGTAGTGCAGCAGGTGGAGGGATTCTATGCTATAGTTACAGCAGCGAGATGTGCCACACAACTGTGAAGTGCATTACATTTAAACACACATAAATGAAAAGGTTTGTTTGCAAGTCACTGGCTATTTTTTACATGCACATCAAATTCTGTTTAAGCTCTATATTCGGGTTGCAGCCATATTCCAAATACAATGTTTACATACGTACAAGCATCAGAATATTCCTGTATACATGGTTGTTGTAAGAATGCATGAGTTTCCATTCTTAAATAACTTGCCTACAGTTAAGCGTCTGTTAGCACCCACAATTCCTTGCAGACTGAGCATGCGCATATATCTCCTTTCAGTGGATTTTCTGAATAAGGTGTTTACGTCCAGCAAATTTCCGATTAAAAAGGGCATATTCCAGGGGTGGGAATCAGAAATTGGAGAATCAAAATATTGTCTTAATCTGAATTGGGAAATAGGATCGCGGCATTTACATGACTCAATATTAATTAGAATATTGCCAAATTAAGATTACGTGATGTGCTGTAGATTTTTTTTTTCTGGTTGGTGAACCTATTTATCCAATAGGCAACTATGAATAAAAAGTGATAGCATGGATATCTGACAATCTACTCATCCTACACTATATACCTCTGTATATAATGTGTATATAGTATGCATATGCATGTTGCGAACTCATGACTGTTGACTGACTAAATGCTTCTGAAATGTGATGGTGTGTGAGTTTGTGCATACAAGCACATTTGAGAGAGAAATGCATAATAAGTACAGGGCTCCGATGTGATGCATCCACCCAGGCACAACAAGACAAACTTCCAGCACTGCTGCTGCGATTACATGGCCCTTGAAGGAGAAAAGTTCAAAGCATTCATCATGGCCCAGACCCAAAGTCTGACAGACATTATTGCACTAGGAGCGACTTTTGTCAGGATGACAGTTTCATCGTGTACTTTGGCTTGTTGCTTTCAGTCTCAATGCACTGAAGGGCTTGCGGTACTGCTTATAGTGGATCTCCACACTTTAAACATGACAGTAAGACAGATAAGGAGAGATAGTTAACAAAAAAACACATTAAGTGGTCCTAAACAATGGGATCTTGTCAGAATGTAGGTCACATTTGAGCAAAGATGATGTTTTCATGCGAAGTCATGAAAGCATAAGCGAAGGTACAAACACAAACCGTGGTTCTAATTCTAACATCAAATTTCATATCATTTTTTATGGCTTGAATGTGTGAATTTTTAAGAATTTGCAAATGGAAAGAAATTTATTTCTATACTGTGTTATGGCTGGTTTTGTAGATGGCTAAATGATGATGATTAGTGACTACTCAAACTAAGGGAATTTAATAATATACTCCCCTTATTGAGAGAGATACATTCAGTTTTCTGAGTGAATCATCGGTTTAGTCAGCAGTTTGGGAACACTAATAAAAGATGGATTTAGACCTATTATAGAAAGCCTGCAAACAAAAACCACACTATTAAATTACAGCTACATCAGATCTTGAAGACAGATTTACAACCTGAATCTGAGCACATTTGAAACTGATGATAATTCCTTTGTGCTTATGGATTAGGGCATTGGTTTTGCCAGCAGGCTGAGCTAGTGTGGATCCGTTGCTAAAATGCTAAAATTCAAATTAAACTCAGACCACTGTCTATTTTTTTTCTAACAATTATGGGTTAGGAATTTTCCACATCAAGGGTTTTCATGTATGTGTCCTTATTGAGTGAAGTAGAAAGCCAACCTCTTGCTCTTGAGTTGCTTATAAAATAGTACTTAATGAAGATATTCACATTCAGCTAAAACCCATTTATTACTTGTGTGGATTTATGTATTTATTATTACACTTGTGAAAGTCTTTTATTTCTCTTATACTACAGCAATTTGCCAATGGTTACAATTTTAAATTTATGAACGAAAAGCACATTATATTTAAGCATTAACCAGAACCGTTTATAGTTATATTTAATGTTGTAGAATGTCTGAAACAGAAAAGTAACTTGTAGTTCCTGTTATCGCTTGTGGTACAGCAGCTATAATCAGTCATTCCTTCACCAGCCTCTCTATTTTTCTCTTTCTTGAAGTTGATAAGATAAGACAAGATAACAGATCTTGTCATGTTACAGAGAAACCACAAAGCACAAATTACTTTCACATACTGCTGTTACAAAGCATGGACACTGGAGACTCCTTCCATAAATTTTAAATAAACATCTCTTTTTAAAGAAGAATTTAATAATTAGACATTTTTCTATATTAAATAATAGCACTTTAAAGAGCCATTTATAACAGGCTTGGATTATGTAGCTTGCCGGCCTGTGAATGAGTTGTTATTATAGAAACTATAAATTATTAGAATGAGTGCATTAATATAAACCTGTGATTTGAATTACAGCTGGTACTACTGTCAGAGCTGCTGTTCTAGAAAATGAATCACTTTCTTAGCAAGCAGATTGGAGCATTCTACAGAAACAGTGGTGTAATAGATTATAATACAGTGCTTACAAGCAATCCTTGGTGCATTTGTTGCAATTTGATTATGTAAGTATATTTCAGTATACTTTGATATTTCAGTTATTCATATATATTCATACTCTGCTGAAATTCATATATTTCAGCAGAGAACTAAGAAGAACATAAAAGTTGCAAATGAGACCAAGATGTTTCAGTAATTTGGTTAATACTTACATGAGAATGTAAGAAGATACAGGTAACAAATGCATTGTTATGGTTTTACCATTATATAATTATTTATTACTGGTTGTTGGAAATATTAACCTCAATCTCAGTATATCTAATGCTGTATATTTGTTAATTTATGTTCACATTACATACCATGTACTGCCATTTCCTACTTGCAAACCTTGCAAAGGTTGTACCAAATATTAGTTACTGTATTATTACTATATAATTACTCTAATTTTCGACGTTAACTACTACATTTTACTGTGAAAGTATTGCTGATAATATGTACAAAAAATATTTAAAGATGCAGTTTATAATGCTTGATTGTATCTCTTTATCATACAAATAATATAATTTAAAATATACTTTATTGCAACATTGCTTTGTAATGGATCTTGCTAGCTTCATGTAAGGCTTTTGTTCTCAATGTTTTCCATGTGGAACCTAGCTCCACCCCAAAATGAAGAGAGATTCCTGTCCCTCTTGGATAAAACAAAACTCAGGAGACGCTCAATAGAGGAGTTGGGGTCAGTTGGGGGTAAAGCTTATTAGCGTGTTTATTGCAGTTTACCTTGCAGACAGCAGAGGGCTCTAAAAATGACAAACGGCACCTTTAAACCATTAATTAAAAACAAAAGTATTAAATGTTTACTGGGTATAAAAGATATATGCCCACAGTATATGTATAAATATGCTCAGTCTGAGTGAACAGAAGCCCAGCACATGTCTTGTCTCTGACTGGCTACTGAGTTGCCAGTCTTTAATTCGCAGCCCTGCTGAGCTCGGTGTATTGATTTGTAAATGCACACCATGTGTGTTGATCTGGACTAGATTCTTGGCCTTGTTTCAATCTCTCCATTTGCATAGAGCGAGAGGCAGCAGGCTGGGGGGTCGGAGTCAGAAGTCAGAACATCTCATAGACGTGGCTTAGCCTCTTCCTCTGCTGAAAGACATGGCTGAAGAAAAGAAGGAGAGAAAAACAGAGGGTAGAAAAGGCAACAGAAAGAGGAATGACATGAGCACAGGTTTGATGGACAGAAAAGAGGGGAAGATTTGAAAGGGTGTGCTAGTTGTGCCGGGGATTTCTGCCACACAGAAACCATCTTCAGTCTCTTTATTTAAAGAAAAATACCTCGTTTTTGTTGGCTGTTTACATATCATGTGATATCTGTCTTTAATTTATGAGGAGTATATAGTCAGTGATAAAGTATAGGAAGCCACCTGTTTAAAAGCAGATGATGGAGCACTTCCCAGGGTACTTAAGCACAATCCAAACACTGTTTTCAGCATGTGTGGGAATGTATCGTGTGTGTGTGTGTGTGTGTGTGTGGTTTTCACGCAGCATACACTTCCTGAAACAGTGGCTAGGGGGTGCACTGTGGCTGGAGGAAGGAGCATTAATGTATTCATGCCTGGCTGCTGGGAGCTGGTCACATGGGGAGGCTGAGCGAGTTTAAAAGTGCTTTAGCTCCCCTTCAGACAGAGCAGTGTGAGCCGCCAGTTAAGACATACACACTCACACACACACACACACATACACGCACACAGACGTACACATACACAGTTACAGAGAGACGCGTGCAGCACACGCCGTGCCTACAGCAGAGCAACTTTGTGTGCTGGAGCTTCACAGAGACGCAAACTGGTCTGCATATACAGATACATTCTGTATTTAGTGTTTCAAGAGGACGGGAGGCAGTGTGGAAGTGAGGGACAGAGAGGAGCAGGAGAAAGCATCTAAGTGAGTACCTTGCCTTGCACTTTTTTTTCTCTTGTCTTTCATTCTTGGGGTGTCTGAGGAGAAATGTGCACACGGAGATGTAGGTGGTCGGTGATTTTGGACAGGAAGGACGGTACAGGCAGTGCGCACTTGTCAGGATTTTCCAAAGCTCCGCTGATGGATTGTTTCTAGCCGCCTGTCAGCGGTCCTGACTGCTTGTAATGGCAAAGCACGTGAGGAAGCGATATGAAGGGATGCCATCTAAGAAACGAGATACATGCCTTTTCTGAAGACAGGGAGCTAACAAAAGTGGAGGACTAAGAAGGGAGCGACCGAGCGAAAAAAAAAAAAAAAGAAAGAATGAATAGAAAGAGGGGGAATTAGAGTGAAAGTGGCAGGGGTATTGAAAAGCTCTGACACTGGGCAGACAATTAGCCACGGATTCTGTTATCTGTGGCTTTTCTGCCTGCGGCTGCCCTGAAGGCGCGGGTCAGGGGAAGAGCTGACCCGGTGTCAACACTCCTGCATGGGAGCCATTATCAAGCCCTGATTGATTAGTTTTAGCGGAAATCCCTTCTTCGGCGCACCTCGTCCACTTTCTGCTGCTGGCTCTATTCTTTAGCTGCTCAACCTCTCTGTCCCTTCGTTTTTGCATAGACCAAGTTGACTCTGATTTTTCTGCTACCTATGTGTCTCTTTTTCCTCACCCTTGATCTTTACTCTGTCTTTCTAATCTGCCTGTCCATCTCCATCTTGCCGCTATTCCCTGAGTAGTCTCAAGTCTTGCTGTAAAAGTGGGGGACATCCTTGTATGTGATGTTCTGCTTATATACACCTCCTCTCTTTCTTTCCCTTTATCTTTCAGGCTTTAAATAAACCTCTTGCCCTCCCTGCATAAGCCTCTGTGGGGAGTAGGGGCATTAACCTGACTAAGTTGACAGTGCTTTAATGACTCCCTGTTACATGCCTTGTTGAGGGGAATGAGAGGAATGTCTGAAAGGGTGCAGGACACCTCTGAGGCTTTTCTCCTTCCCAGAGCAACCTTTCTATTCGTAAATCCCTCATTCTAAGTCTTTAACAGAGCTGACGCTTAGTCTCCAGGTCTCTTGTGTCAGTTGGACAGTGTAGTCTTACCACGTGCTTCTGCTTTGACTAAGTAAACAACGAGAGAAAACGTTGTGCCACAAGCTCAGTAGGATGTAAATAGAAAAGTGAGTTTCAGTGCCAGGACGGAGCATGCTTTCTTTAATTAGGAGTAAAACCTTGGATATTGTGAGGAGCTGACCACAGTTAGTTTTGCGAGTTCAGAAGAATCAGAGTCATGCTGTAGGCTAGAAGAGTGTTGTTGTGACCGGTTTGCTTTCACGGGGTCCAAGCACAGGCCCCATGCCTCACAGCCGTACCCTCTCCTCTGTAATCCCGCCGTCCCACCTCAGAGCGGTGTTTATGGTTTAAACAGAAGAAAAGTGAAATAACACTAGCATAATATTTCCTTTAACATACTTACCCCTAGGATAAACATCCTTAAACAGATGTCGGAAGGGAGGGAGATCACAAGCAGTGGGGGGGTACAGATGCTCCCCTTTCTAACATATACAAATTCTACAAATTAGAAGCTGGTGCTGGAGGAATCCGCCACTTCTCACCTCTCCATCACTTCGTTTCACGTTTTACCTTGTATATTCTGGTTATGAGTTTATAGTCCTTCTGTTTGAGCATGACAACGCATCTGTCTACACGCTTGTACAACTCCACCTTCCAAAGCAGCCACCAGTCACCCACTGGGTGATCAAAGCCGGTATGAATATGCAAACCCTTAACTCAACTCCTGAAGGGGATCAGATTTGCCTCCCCCTTCAAGCTAATTAATCCCGGAGCTGCATGAAATCTATTATTCTGCCCTTTTAAACGCCTCCACAAAACCCTGTCTGTTAGCTCAGTCACATCGTTCCACGGCCTGCATTACAATGAACCCATTTAGCCCAAGTATGCGACTAAACCTGGGCATGCATGTCAGCGGCTTATTTCCATACCTCTTGACAGTGAAGGGATTCCGCCGCTACATTATGACATCCATCCCTCTTTGCCTGCAGTCACTCTAAATGAGAACGACTACTTTGTGCTCCTCTTTAAAGTGGCTGACTGGTCCAAGGGAGCCGTGTCTGGCAGGCACAAAAGCGCGTATGCCACGAGAGCTGTGCACGCTCGTAAGCGTGTTCAGATGAAGATCTTTGAAAAGTCAACTAGCAATCACACTCAAGTTGAGGTTGCTTTGAAAAAAAGTGTGCAACAGGCTCTTGGTAGGAATCACCACCTTTTACTTCCTTTAATTGCAACTTCTCTTCCAGCACTTTCATCATTTCTGAAACGAATGCTTGAGGATGTGATACTCAGTGCTCAGAGTGCACCAAAATAGTTAGAGCACAAAAGAGGAGCGAAATGGTCCTAGCCCCAGAAAATAGCGAATCTACTGCCTGGCTCTCGCATGGGCTTTTAATCTATTAACTGCTGAATCTTAAAACACTAATCAATGTGGCCTTTTATATTTCCATTAAACCAGTGAGGTAAGTGAATAAATAAAGTGTGCAGTCACGGTGGATGGCCTGTTCCGCTCTGAAAGCCTCTTTAGTAGCATCTGTAGCATGTGCGTTACCTCAAATCACGTTAGCGCAATAAGACGCCCCTTATTTGCCCGATTTAGTTTTTTTTTCTCTCTCCCTGATGGAGTGTCCACAATATTCATGATTCCGCATTCGATAGCAAGCACGCTCGATTATTAGTGAAAGAACGTGGAGGTTTTTCGAGAGGAGAGAAGATGTTAAGTACCGGATGGAAAGCAACAGCTCTCTTAATTGCATTTGCATTTTCCACTTGGCACCGGAAAACGCCAGAGTGCATGCACCGAGTTCCTTTCAGTGTGCGAGTGAAGTTTAGAGATCCATCCAGCCCAGTCCACATGTCTTTTAATCGATTCTGCCTCTCCAGACGTTCCCCTCCCTACAGCCTGAATAACGTCGTATTGTTAATGAGCAGCACAAATACTGCGTACTTTTGTAATAGGGTTCTTGATTTAATGACTTTTGTTGCCTGAGGGAAAGAGAAAGGAAAGTGGCAGCCTAACGTACATTAGATTTAAATGAAGCGCAAAGAAAGCGATGTATCTCAGCAGTGAACAATGCTGTTAAATCATTTCGCTGGCACAAACGGAAAAACCACAGATGGCGTTAACTTCATTTAAGCGCGTTCATTTCTGTTTGCTTGCATGACAGTACATTCTCTCTTCGCCACTCCTGTTCTGTCTAGGGTTATTATTAGACGTTTCGAAAAAACAAAAGCTGAGCTCCTTCCTCCATGTTGACCTGCTGCTACTTCTCACACCTGCCTGTTTAAAAACAGATTGTAATTGAGAGAGTCTGGCTTTATTAACAGCTCTCAAGGTGGGCTCAATCTGTCCCATAATCCTGACAGCGGCAGGATGATAAGATTGTCTCCTCTAAGCATGTTGCATAAGCCTCATTCTCTGCAGCTTTACTGATGCTTTTGTCTCAAAAAAATACTGCCAGCACAATCCTTTAAGCGAGACACCCTTAGCTCATTAACATGGTTTAATAGTTGTGCATACTTTATCCATTTGCATGGATTCCATCAATGGCCCGATTAAGGAAAAAAAAAAAACTTTGGGAGGTGAAAGACATGGAAAGCTTCAAATATAGTGAATTCACAAGGGGACATTTCTGGACAGAAACGGACTCTAGTCATGAGCTCGGTATGATATTCAGGACGGAGAATTGCCATGACGGAATTACCATGTAATTTCATCCAACGTTGCTTCCAGAAAGCTTTTCTCAAAGCAGTTTTTCATAATACCTGCATGTGTTTCGATTTACACAGATACCACTTTAAGCAGCCTGACATTTCTCTCATTTGGAGATATTTATATTCTATTTAATTTAGTAGTGGAACTTAATGAAACATCTTCTCTGAAGTCAATTTTATTACTTCATTAAATCGCTCAGTACTTTAGGTTGAGATCGAAACAAAAGAAAAACATCGTTATGACTAAAAAGAGGATTACTTTGATCAGATATTGTCATCTCATGTCATAGGCACTGCATGTGCAAAAGCTTTATCAAGTGTTACTGCTACAATGACAAAAGTATCAAGATCAGGTGTACCCCAGCATGGAGGCCAGATTGGCTACTTAATATAATAGGATGCAAATCAAATATAATTTGTTAAATAATGAGGAGGCCACAGTGAGAAATGAGAAATGTTGAGCTCCATTACCAGTTTATTAATGCTGCATTTGAGCTCAGCAGGTTTCAATAATAATTGGACTATGATTGCATTAAAATGTCTTGCTGAGTCCGAAGCTTATTTTCAGACTGTTTAGACACACACATGCCTTTATTTATTTATTTATTTATTTTATTTGGCCCTACAGGTATAACCTGTGCAGCTTATTCATATGTCTTCCTTAAGATGTTTTTCACACCCACTGAGGGAAAAGTGCAAGGATTCTGTGTCTAAGATCAATCATAAATGAGCTCAGGGTCAGATATGCCCCTTCGTATCATGTTTTCATTCAAGAACACACGCTGTGCTATAAAAGGATGAAACGCCTTTTAGGGGGCAAATGAACACTTCAGCAACAGCACTAGATTCCCTGTAGTTCCCTTGCTTGCTTCATGGACTAGCTATATAGTAAAACAGAGCGGTCATGGTTTGATAATTAATGGATGATTTGTATCAGATGGTACAGATTTTCACAGTTGCGTCATAAACTGTAATAACACATCAGAGACAGCGAATAGTGTACACATGTGCTAGTCGGAGGATTAAGTTCTCTCTCTACGCTCATAAAACGACACTGCAGATTAAGCTTCAATGAACACATCAAAAGCTTGTCTGACATGGAACAGCACTTAAGCTGTGTTCTCGCCTTGACTTGCACAGCCACACACCCCTTCTCTGCTGCTTTAAAGTGGCGGGAAGAGCGTTTCCTCGTTGTAGTGGGAACGTGACTCCATTAAACTTGTAATTTCATGCGTTAAAGTTTGAAAGCTTGACGTTTTGATGACGGTACAGCATAAAACATGACAGAGTAGTGCTCTTAGAGGAAAATAATCAACAATGTGAACAACTCTGATGTGAAACAGAGTTACTGTTACCATTGACTGCACCATTATTTTACAAAAACAACACATCCCTAAGTGTTTAATTTATTGAAACATGACACAATTTTTTTTTTTACCTATTTATAGTTAGATTTACATCTGCGAGACAAGTTAGTTCCTGATATCGCATATAACAGTTATATAAACAGTCATTCCATCACTACCCTCTCTTTATGACTTCAAAAAAGTAAACCAAAAAAAAAAAACAAGAATAAACTCGTCTGTCCTAAATCTTTCCATGATGGAAAACTTTTTACAAAGCGCTGACACTGGAGACTCTAACAAAAAAAAACTTCACATTACGTCTTTCGTTGTTAAGTAACAGCACACTTAAAAAAAAAAAGAAATCTGTTTATTATTAGCCTTAGATTATGTGAAGCGTCCGCCGTATTCAGTAAGTCCCCGTTTTGTTACTATAAAACCGCTAGCATGTTAGAAGGAGCGCATTAATATAAATCTGTGAGCCGGAACTACTGTCCAAGCTGCCGTTAAAGAAAATTAATCAAGACTTTCTGACCAATCAGATTAGCGAATTCAGCCGTGCTGTGGTAAAATGCACTATAAACCATGTGCTGAGTGCATATTCATGTTGGTGGTCATGTCCTGTGTGTGCGTGCGGAAGAAGGCATCCAGTTTTTCTCAACCAGCGCATATTGGGTAACGTTTCTGACAGGATGCAGATGATCAGATGCCTGCGATCTGTCCCTCAGCAGTACTTGAACTAATTCACATTAGCCAGCTACACAGAGTCAAATGAAAAGCCAAAAGCCACATATTTTAGGGCCTCATGAAATATTTACCTCATTGAAAGGCACTTTGTAGTTCTCTGGGTATGTTGTAAATACATGCCAAGTGAGATTTTTTTTTTTCAGGAGAATGTAGTGTTTATTTGACTGATCTTTTTTTTGTAACATGTATCTTTAAGGGCAATTGCTCAGTAATTATAAGGTGTCATCCAGATTGACGTTTGACAGAACTGCAGCAGCCCACAATTGAGAAACTCATCAAGTTGTGCACGTTCAAAAATAACCAACTACACAAGGAAAGAAATATTCACGGCTGGTTTTACTCTCCCTGATGAAAAGGGGCTGATTGAAATTTGCTCCTCATGTAGATATATGGCCTGTTCTCCACCCATTTCTTGTCGACCCTGGTGTAATTATTCCTCACCTTCCTCCCAGGGGAGTGGTTTTCATAAGGCCATCATTAATTACTGTACAAATGTTAGCTTTCACACTGTAAATAGCTTCCCCCTACCTTTTTCCTGCTAATTTCCTGTTGCTAATATAAGAAATGTCTGACAAATGTTCCTTGGTGCTGCAACGGGAATCAATTTATAGCGCCCCTTACACCTCCAAAATACTGTTTTCATCTCATTTGATGTCTTCTAAACTAAATAGACCTTCTGATTAATAAGCAAAGTAGCAAGCGGGATAGAAAGTAAGCAGCAAGTGTGCTAACGCTGGCTGAAAATATTACACGACAAGAATGCATTGAACAGTGTATAATTTAAGGGCAGTGACAGTTTCAGTGGTAACGCTATGGAAAATATAGTGTGACATAATTTACCTGCAAGAGGGCAAAGGCAGGCCATGCTTAGCAGGAGGCAAAGATTTAAACCTCACACGATCTGTCTGATCGGTGGATTTATGCAAAGCACATAAGTCTCGGTTAAAAGATTCTGGCAAGCGTGCGTGCGTGTGTGTGATCTTTCAAACAGCGTTTCCTATAAACCACATCACTAAATGGCTTTGTATGTGGATATTTACTGCTTATAGAACATGAATGTTTTTTTTTTTTTTTTTTAAAACATACAGCACATTGAACTACTTCCTGTCTTTTTCTGCTGCTCTCTTTGAGTGGATAATTCAGAAACAGTACCACTAAATATAACACATAGCTTTCTATAAATAGAATTATGAGCTTGTAATACACTACTAGTGAAAATATCTTGAATATGGGTGAACATATCTGATATTTCTCATTATGAGATGGTGAGAAAAACCAGTTATATGATTATTCATTATTAATTAATTTATAAGATTATTAATTATTAATTAATTTAGTTTCATTTCAAATCTTATTTTATTGTCAGATATTTGGCATTTTATTGCAAGTGTATTATTTCATTGAAAAAAGCTTAAATGTAAGTAAAAATATTTTAAATACAGGTGAATGTATCTGATATTTCTCATTATGAGATGGTGATAAAACCGATATTAATGATATTAAAAGATCATTAAACTTATTTCTAGGCATTTTTTCCCATTTCAGGTTTTTCATTGTCTTATTTTATTGGAAATATATTAAATATAGGTGAACGTTTCTGATAAATCTCATTATGTGATTATGATAAAGCCAATTATAACATTATTGTTCCGATTTCTAGACATTTATTCTCATTTCAAGTTTGAATGTACTCATTCCATAACAAATATATTAAATAAAGTTGAAAATATGTTAAATATAGACAATTTTTAGTTGAATTTATCAGATATTTTTCATTAACTAATTATGATAACCATTATGATTATCATAATTAGTTAATGAAAAATGGTTATCATAATGGTTAGCATAATTAGTTAATGAAAAATGGTTAAGTTATTAAGCCTATTTCTAGACGTTTCTTCTCATTTCTCAGATGTTCTCAGATAACGTTCATGCCGAGTTTATGTTAAAAACAACTTCAAGATAATTAAACCTTTTTCTAGGCATGATCTTGAATATAAGTGAATTTATCAGATATTTCTCATTACGACATGATGATAAAAACAATTCAAAGTTTATTAAATCTATTTCTGAGTACTTATTCTCATTTCAAGTTTGAAATGATCTTTTATTAGCAGATAATTTCTGCTTATTTCAAGTATTTTGAAAGGAGCCATTTGAATTAGTCAATTTAAAGCTTGTAGTTAGAAGTAAAAAAAAGAAATAATTGTAATTATCTTATATTTGTGTCTCATAATCTCATGTGACATGAGAAGTATATTGACTTGATAAGATGTCATTGTTTGCAGAGTATCTCAGATGCCACACTGCAGATATTAAACGCTGTATGAATTGCTAGACTGAGAGTGAAAGTACGAAGGTGCTGCTGGTTCGTTTGAATTTATGCTTGTTGTGATTCACCTCAAGGGCACAGTGAAGACATCGATAATGTTTGCACAGGATCGCTGAGGGACTTTGTCATCTTGATGACATTATGCTCATTGAAAAGCTTGTGGATCTTCTGTGTTTCAGGCTTTACACACTGTAATCACAACTGGTGTGATATCCATCGGTGATTTCTACTCTATTGACTTTGCAAATGACGTGTGAAATGAAGAAGTGGAGGGAGTTAAGAGGTTGACGGGTGACATTGTATATATATATATATATATATATATATATATATATATATATATATATATATATATATATATATATATATATATATATATATATATGTGTGTGTGTATGTGTAATATATATATATATATATATATATATATATATATATATATATATATATATATATATATTAGATAAATATCAATAAAATAGAAAAATGACGCCTTATACCATCCATCATTGCTTGTTAAACACAGCTGACTCCTTAATATTTTATCAATATCAGGGTTACCTGCAAATATTTCATACCAGATCCAGCCCAGTTACCCAATTTCTCACAACACCAGTTGTTTTTTTTAATAACAGAGCAGCTCAGATGATAAAACATCAAATAACTCCCTCTGTTTTTTACCGTGGAGTCCAGGACGATGGAGTATAACGCCAGCTGTATTAGGGTCAGCAGGCGGGTCTCTCATGCAAGCTCATGCTCTCGGAAAAATGGCGTGTTCTGCTGGATCAGGGTATAATTGTGTGCTGACAGCAAAAACGTCCATTCCTACAACACATTGCATTTTTTTCCCCTTCCCATTAAGGACACATGCTGGCTAGACATCCAGTACTTTCAGTTTGCATGAAAAGTTTGATGAAGCCAAATAGGGTTAAGCTTGTGGTAGATGGTCTTTTATTATTTCATTTCTATGAAATCACATGAAATCTAACTACATCACGCTTGATTGATCAGATTTTTATGAGATCACATTGATTGAGGCCAGGTTGGATGGTTTTTACTCCCTCTGTTCAAGTAAGTCTACGTTTTACTCTTATTTTGCTGAAAGCAAATACAAATTAAGCTAGAGGCACTGGGAAAAGGAAGGACAGGAGATTATTAAGTTTGCAGCAAAGAGGGCAGGGAAGTGAAGAGAAACCCAGAGAAAACAAAGCTAAATAGATTGATGCTAAAAATGACCTCTGGTCACTGATTCATGCACTCACTAACATGGGTAAATCTAAAAAAAATCATCTTACTTATCCATTAATGCCTTTCCATCCAGGCTGAAATGCCATTTTTTGACCACCAAGAATGACCTGTGTTACTGCAGACTAAATCAGAGGTGACAAAAGTGGTGGAGTGAAATTCATGCTAGTGGACTGTCCACATATGTCATGAATTCCTCCTCTTCACAGCACATTTCCCAGCAGGTTCTTGCTTTTTCATTTACATTGACATGTACCTTTGTTTTGGATTGAGTCTTGTCTCCACCCTGTCCTGTCATTGGTGCGTTTTCCAGATTGTGTCCATGTGTTCTGAGTTCATCCCTTGATTACCTTTCCCATTTATTCCCACTATGTATTTGTCTCGTTGCGAAGTCTTGTCACTTCTATCATGTAATTCTAAGTGTTATTTTCCTGATTCAGAGTCTAGTATTTCCTGGTTTTGCCCCATGTGGATTGTCCTTGTTTACTGTCTGCTTGTGATTTGACCTCCGACACGGACTTTGATTTTGATTGTTGGATTTTACACACTTCCATCCTGACTCCTCTAAATACTTATTAAAGCATGGGTAGTTTGAAATGATTTTAAACCTCTTCAAGTTCCTTTGCCATTTCCAAACCATGGACAAAACAAACTTTGGGCCTAAATACACTTCCTACAGGCAGGTTTGTCCACTCGACAGCTTTATTGGCAACATCCAAGTTTTGAAATCACTGCTAAAGTCAAAAATGGCATAAATAATTTGTATTGAAATAATCTGTAATAATTTGGTCCTTGCCTCAGATAACACTCATAAAAAGTGTTTGTTTCCTTTTGGGAGGAAGGGACATTTTCCAAACTGTTAGAGAGAATTTTCCTTTTCCAAATAAAATCAGCTTGAACTCGTCCCCATTGTTCAGTCGGCCTTGGACTAGGCTTTCGTGATGAATGAAAAGTCTTGTCAAACACTTCTGTGTGCCATAGCTTTTTCCCCTATGAGACCTTATGAGTCTTCATTTTGTATGAAGCATAGTATGAATCACTTTAACTTTTTGTTTTCACCGAGAATAATGACAAAAGAAAAAAATCAGTGTGTTGTGTATGTTCATTGTGCTCTAATACAGTTATAATAATGCTTATGCTGCCATGTGACATGAATTTCAGGGTCTTCTGTCTGAAATGTCAAAATTAATTGCCGTGCACAAAGGTTTCCGTTGTTTGCGGAAATTATCAAAGAAACTATCATTTGATGTGAGACATCAGTCTGATATATCAGTGGCTTGTATTCAGTACAAGATCAAATAAACTTCAATCAGCTCCTGTCTTTGGCCATCAAAAGCAATCCTTCTTAGCAATCATCTAACTGAGAAAAAAAAGCACTTATATTACAGCCTGGTCCTCCAATGTTATTGAGTGAAAAATAGATTGACCCGTATGCCAGAGGTCGTCCGTCCTTGAGCTCCTCATTGCACAGATGTTGTACGCTGGGTTTCCTGCTGCTGTTGTGGAAAAGTCAATGGATCACGAACTTGGCATCAGCAATAATGTGCAGCTTTTATCTGCTTCTACCGCTGCTTCTCCACAGCAATCACGACCTGTGTGACATTGCAGCGGTGTACAAACGACCCCAGTTATTTAGAAAGTCTCATAAATGCACCAAAGAGAGCTGGTCATTCCAGCACAGGCTATCAATTATGTTGTGTGGATGAGCCCTGCTAACCTCGGTAGCACAGACTCTACTAGCCAGCTGGTCACTTACAAGAGTCTTAATAAGATCTGCCCTTGCTGCCTCTCCTTCTCGCTGTTTAAGTGAAATCAGGATTTATGTTGCTGGCCGAGATGACCCTTGCATATGTCAGGCCTGGGAGAAGACAATTGAGGCCAGTGGACTCCCATTAATGCTGCCGTGGCCTTGAATGGTGATGCATACATTACCCAAAATGTCAGAGCGTTTTATGGCCCTGTGGGATATAGATGGCTCGGTGGAATCATAAGCAGCTGATCTATAGACAGCAGCCGCTGTGCTGGAACATTGAAAATGCGAGTAACGCTGGATATGAATCAACTCAGCATCCCGTTTATAGCTTGGCCGCACGTGTTACCCGTCTGTAAAGGATTATCTGTGTTTATTTGCGTGTTTATTTTCGTGGTCAACATCTTTTTTCTTTGACAAATAAAAGCGTATATTAGTGCTGTAACTCTCCAAACATATGAACATATTGCAGTTTAGCATGTATCAAGATGCTCGTGCTTTGTGTTAACACAGCTCTCCGAATATGCGTCGCAAGTGTTCGCCAGCCGCTCCATCTGTTTCGGGTCAGATGAGAGCGCCGTCTGTCTGCTTTGCTTTCATTTCTGCGTTCGTGGCCTTGCATGTAAAATAAAAAAGATACAGACTGGTAATATCAGCAAACACAATCAGACAGAAGGCTGCAGCTGCTGATACGGATGAGGAAAGGTGAGCCTCTGTGTGGGAGAGCTGAGTGTTCCCGAAAGCTGGCCGTCTCAGCGATTCTCTAGCTCTTCTCTGCACTAAGCACTTTTTACCTGCACTGGTGTTATTCGAGTCCAGGTGATGTATTGAAGCTGAGCAGGCTGGTTAAATGAGTTGGACTCAACATCAAAGAACAAGGCAATGCAATCACAGAAAGTGCCTGATCTTAGGTAAAAATACAGTGAGTGGCGCAACAAAAAGTGTTCGCTCTATTGTCTGGAGATCTCGAGTGTGAATCCTGACGATGCCACAGCTATCCATGGCCAGGACTCACGAGGCTGTGCTATGTGGATGGCAGGAATGGTGTACTCTGTCCCCTTTCACTCAAAGCAACACGAGGCAATTGTGGGTGTCTTGTGAGTTTATGTATGCGGAAGAGGGCAGATAGAGCTTTCCTCTGAGTGTGTTATACCGCCCTGTGACGCAGCACGAGCAGCAGCTTGAAAAGATGCATAAGCTGGCTTCATGTGTCTCAGATGAAGCCCATGTTTGGCCTACCTTCCCCGGAAGGTAGCTGTCATATAATGGGGAGAATAAGATAGTGGGTGGGAATTGACTGAGTTGGGAAGAAAATAGTTGGAAAAAATGGGTGGCATTGTGGATCAGCGGGTTGTATTGCTGTGCTGAGTTTCCTCCAACCTATCGAATACATTCCAGTAGGTGAACTGGCTACTCTAAATTAGTCCAAGGTGTGAATGAGTTTGTGAATGTGAGTGTGTGCAGTGGTGTCCTGTGATGGACTGGGTGTATTCCAGTCTTCTGGAGCTAGATTTAGGATCCACCATGACTATGGCCATCTTAGTAAGAGACACCAGGCCACACACACACGCCATGTCACTCCAAATAAGCTCCAAATAAGTTGTAGCTAAACATGACAGTTTTTGCTGCGTTGAAATGGAGAGCAGATTTCACATCTGAAATCAAGAAGATCATGAGCTTTATTATATAATTTCTCATCTGCTTCATTCAAATCTTTCAGTAATCATGACCCCTCTACTAAAGACTGTTTGATTGGGAACTGGCAGAGAGGATTTATCCCTTGATGACTTAAGACCACTTCATTTGAACAGGAAGACTTAGCATAACAAGCGTTATATGGCTTCTCTAATGCTGCTAATCTGTGTTTCATGCCTGCGAGCTGGAAAAGAGGCCCAGGAAGCATGTAATCACCCTACCTGTGAAGTGAAGAAAATGTTTTCTCCATGGCTCGCTTTGAGCCGACACGCTCGAGAGGCAAACACCTGCTTGCTCGAGCACAGTATAGAAAACACTCTGATGGGTTTTTCGAAGTGAGCCGTGCTCTGATTAGGACAGGCTTTTAGTAGCGCAAATACTTGAGGGACAAAGGTGAGGTCTAAGCGACTCCTGCAGAAGCTGTTGACAGGAAGACGCATGGCTGTCTGCGACTCGGTGGCATGTGGTGTTGTTTTGGTCGTGTTGCTAAGTGTCTGTTGCTGCGGCGGGCGATGAAAGTGCGTAAGGACAGGGATTGTGTTTCCTGACATTTGACCAGAAACAGAGTCGAAGACGGACTGGTGAGGAGTGCAGCACGCTAAATTTGGAACCAGATTACATTTAGCCAGTCACGTGACCGTTTGTTTATGAATGGGCCAATAGATGCCGATTCACGTTCTCAGAGTTACAGATCACAGCTTTATCCATACTTTATTCAAGACTTTATATCTGCGAAAACATTGAAGTATAGGATTTTTATTTTTAATTTTTTTTTAAAGTAGGATGTGTGATAATACAAGATCTCCGTAGTCTCACTCTCAGAAACTCCGCCCACAGAGCAATGAATGTGTACTCAATTAAATTTTATTTGCACAGCACTTTTAACAATAGTCACAAAGCAGTTTTACAGAAATCTGGGGGTAGATTTCGATCCCTTATATGCAAGCCAGAGGCAACAGTGGCCAGGAAAAACTCCCTGCGATGACACAAGGAAGAAACGTTGAGAAAAACCAGACACAAAAGTGAACATTACGATGTGCAGATGTAGAAGACTAAAATCAAGCAGTTCTCAGTGTGTTGAAAGCATGTTCAGTATGAACAGGCTGTGAATAAGAGTCCTGGGTTGAGAACAGGATAGTCTTTATGATTACAGCTCTTAGTCCAAATCTACAGTGTTCAGGTTAGATTATGTAATGCACACACGGAATTTTGACTTTTACCATCTCTTTGGCTTTATATAGTCATTAGATCAAAAATGGTTCTGAGCCTCATGATATCCTAGACTTTTTTTTTCCTCTTTTTTTCAACACTTGCCTCTACATGTCATGCACAACTGTCTGTAAGGGTCAAATTTCCTTTTCCTGTATAAGTAGGTAGTTATTGGCCAGGCTGAGTGGTGAAAATGAACAAAATCTCTAGCAATTTTTGATGGGAAAATGATTCTTTTTAGTGATTTGAATCTTTTTTTATTTTTTATTTTTTTTCAAATCTTTCCACACTGACTTGTTCTGCTTTTTCTTTTTGGAATTGGTGGTGAATAGATTCACAGTAGTATATTATCTATTACAAAAGACTTATTATGACTTTAATTTCAGGTCATTGGCCATGCTGAGTGACAAAAATGAAGAAAATATGAGTTGAATCATTTAAATTATTTGAGTCTTTTCTTACTGATTCTTTTTTCAGATTTTTCTTCCTTTTTTTGGGGGGGGGAGGTTAGGGTGATTTTTTTTTTTTTTTTTTTTTAGAATATGTATACAAAATACTATCTTACAAAAGGTTTCTTATGACTTTAATACTTTAATTTCATTTCTTTCATTTCATTTCTTATAAAATACAGCATAAATATTTTTATATTATTAATTTCTGTAATTAAGTCTTTACATTTTCCTGTCTATTATTGCCTGTGAATGGACAGTAACTGTTTCCTAATAGATCTGTGTAGGAAGAGTTAAATTTAGTCACTAGATATGTGAACAAACGAGTGTTTGTGAATGAAAAAGCTGAATGAACAGATCTTTTAGAGTGTAGCTAGAAATCCAGCTTAAAATAATAAGCTCTCTGTGACGAACTAGAACTACCATGTGCTCAGGAAAATGTATCTAACTCCTTACGTCTCTGAGATTATAAATTGGCTGTCAAGGCTTCTGAGTCAGACTCCAGTTGCGTGTGATTGAGCAGCATGTTATCCCTAACATCCCTTTCTTGTTTTTCGCTTGCTGGGGTCTTGAGTAGTGATGGATGGTCTAATCCGTCCTGCAGTTCCTGTCCTGGTCACATGTGTTCAACTCCGTTTGGGTGTCTCCTGCTTTGGCATGACTAATTCTCCCAAACAGTGTCAGGAGGCACAAGGGTCGTCTTTAGCTGTCACAATGTCATGTCAATATGTGAAGCAGGTGGAGTGGGAGTCATGCGCATCCCATGAGCCTTTGGGGAAACCAAGCTAGTTTGTTTTTCTCCAGTCGCCAAACTCGCGTCCAGAAATGGCAGGTTTATTTTCTGTTGTGGTGAGACGCTTATGGGCATATTTTCCTGTGCAAAAAAAAAAAAAAAAAAAAGCTGTGAATGTGTGTGTGAGAGAGAGAGACATAGAGAGACAGAGGTGTCATTAGATATGATGCAACTGCTCTGTAATGTGTATGGAGACTGGATTAAGTTTATTACTCATAAATAATGCAAAGAAGGGATATACGACTGTATAATTAAGTTTCTTTCAGGTTTGAAAGCCATGACATTGACAAGTTGTGACCTTAGTATTGTCTGGTTCTTTCTGGTAAATAAATAAATAAATAAATGGGAGATAGACTTTTATAACACTAAGGTCATAAAATGTATGTCTCAGGTAGCTGTATGCACTTTTTAAAAAATATTTATTAATTTATTTATGATTTTCCCCCCAGTTTCCCCTTAATTTGGTTTCCTCAATTCCAACCCACCCTCAGAGGAAAGTGTGATCTGCCCTCTTCCACATACATGAGTTCACAGATGCCCATGATTGGTTAGTGTCACTGTGATTGACAGAGCAGACAGCACAGCCATTTTTTCTCTCTTAGCTCTCAACCGTGGACTATTACAGCATTATCAGGATTTAAACTCATGATCTCCTGATATTAGGATAAACACCTTTCGGCTTGCTTTTTTTAATCACTGCATTTGTTCTAATATGTTATCATTCCTATAGTAATAGCTAATTCACAGGAACAAGTATGCCAGATGCTCCACATAAATCAAAGCTGATAATAAATGAAATAAGAAGCTAGTTGATATGGTGAAGTTTTCTTTAAGGAGGGAGTTTTGTATCAGTCAGAGTTAAATCTGTTCTTTTATGTTTTTCCCCACAGGAAAGTATTCAGTCTATGATTTGTGGTTTCTCTGTAACATGACAAGCTGCAATTTTTTGTCTTATTAACTTCAAGACAAAGAACAAAAGAGGGGCTGCAGATGTTCCGCAACAGTAACTATAAATGGATAAAAAGTAGAAAATGTTGTTCACTAATAAATAAAAACTGTGTAATATTTGTCAAACTGTTATGGTATAAGAGAAACAAGACACTTCAGGATGTGCTGTTATTACACTGGGCTGCATCACACCAACCTCGGATTGATTATTTTCTTATGACATGTAAGACTGAAATATATAAAAGAAATCCCACACACAATGCTTTTGGGTAGAATTTATGTTTCAAAAGATATGTTACGTTACATTACGATTCTACACTTGACTTACACCATGTTGTCAGCATCGTGACTGCATCCAGACAGGACTGAGCCATTCATCAATTTTTTTTTTCCTTCTTTTATTTCTGAATTGCTCCAGTTTCCACATTTTGCCCTGTTATTTTTCTTCACTGACTTTAGGCTTAAGGCTTGAATGTTTAAAATCACATCTTTTCAGTAATGTATTACTTTGTTTACTCATGACTTCTCCAGATATTTTCCCTAAAATGTTACTAAGCCTACTCCTAGATACTACATCGATCTTCCTTGGGTTTTAACCCAACCCCTTGCTGATTAATTACTTGTGTCAAATGGCTTCCTTCTAACAACATCTATATAGACATTCTGTACATTTTTGTGTCCCTGTGTTTGTCATGTTGTATTTGCGCTATCCTATGTGTGCTGTTCACGTGCCACCATGGGCAACAGCACAACAAATGATGTACAATATCCTGCTCCATCATGCGCTAAGGGAGCTGGCGTCAGCACTGAATACTCAGGTGTGAGCAACTTAATGAAGTTAAACAGACCCCCAACTGAGCACAAATTCAGTAAATGAAACACCCAAAGGATTTTTCTTTATCTTTTTAGCTTGAAAGGAGGAGCTTTTCTTATTCACAGCCCTGACAAAAGTAGCTCAGTGGTGTCCTAATTCTCTTTTGTGCCAGTCCAGCCCTGAGACCTGTGTCGTTAACCTGCATTCACAAAAGACCAGCCTCCATAACTGCGCTGGCTTTTAGTCCACTTTACAAACTGTTACACATTGTAAGTCTTCAGGAACGAAGGCCTTCGAGGCTTGGGCTTTCAGGATAATACACTGATATAATCTGCTATCACAATAAATTAAAAAATGAGAGTATTTTTACATGGATAATAACCATGATTATGAAATGTCGCGTATCATCAATTATCTTAATAATATGAATTAATGATGCATTTCCCGAAATTATCAACTTATTCAAATGTAATGTGGAGTGGAATTTAATGTGAAATTCTACAATGTTTTTGTGTCCTTACTGTGTGTTCATCATGTTTAACACATTTGTAGTAGTGCGTTGCCGTATTGCCTCAGGCCATCTCTTTAAATTTTATAGCAGTACACTTCTAAGTTTTTTTTTTTTTTTTTTTTGACTATTCGCTATATCTTATCTTTTTGTGGGTGTGAGTGTGTGTGTGTGTGTGTGTGTAGGAGTGTAAATAGGAGATGGAGGAGGTGCAGATTTTTAAATACTAATCATTTTAGCACTTTTATTTCACTAGGCTCAAGGTGACCTGAACATCGTGTCTGGTATAAATATGATTTAAAAACAATGATTAGAGAAATTTTTAGAGCCTTTTACCAAAAAAAGAAAAAAAGACAGAAATGTCATTCTGATCCAAACTGGTCTTCATTTCCCAGAAACATAAAAAACATGAATATAATTGTTAAATGGTAAAGCGAGCATCAGATTGAACATTTTTCTTACTAATAGTTAAGATCTGAACTTTTGGAAATCTGACTCCAGAACAGAAAAGTTCATGGAAAGTTGATGGAATTACAGTTTATGCTTGCGTAAGTGATAACAAGATGTTCGTGATGACAAGATAACAAGATGATAATGATGTTCCACAACATTAAATGCACCTATAAATGGATAAAAAGTGCATGTTCATTAATAAACAAAAAAAAAAAAAAATTGATTGATCACAAATTGCTTTTTTCAGTTTTTCTACTGACACAAGACTTTATTTTCAAAATCAAAATCAGGTATTTACTTTAGCCATTTCATATCAGTACACCAGTTTGTTTTTAATATAGATCAGGGCAAATCACAATCCCAATATACTGTACATCAACATAATAGCAGTATAAAACATAGTTTATAATGTACAGCCCTGGTGCAGTAAAAAATAAAATGATAGTGCTGGACTCCTGCCTGGCAAAGCCATCTGCATGTATTAAAATACAATATGGAACTTCTTCTCTCCATATCGAGTCTGCTTTTTGTCCACAGGAGATAAAGGGAACAAGTACGTCAGTTAGCCAGACATCTCAGCCCATGTGAAATGACGGCGTGTTTATTATTCCATGACCCTTGTTTACACCAGCCACAGTTACACTCGGTAGACGAAAGAAAATGGCACCAATTTTTACAGTCTGATTGCCGAGCTGTCAGAAAATAAAAATGCACAAGACTGACCAGCAGGTGAACCAGCAGGATGTGCTGCTCTGATATCTGAAGACTAAATGTAGCTGACAGATTTAGGAGAAACTTCTAGAAAAATGGGTTTAATTTTAAGTTTTGTTTTTTGTTTTTTTTCCCCCTTTAGTTTAATAGTAATTAACAAAACATTTAAATCTCCTACATATCACTAAGACTAAAGCAAAAACAATCCTAAATGGTTGCTGCAAGCGATTCAAGTGCAATCGAGTTTATGTGTTCGAAATATTTTAAAATAATGAGTGTTATAAAAGACATTTTATTAAACTGATAGTCTGGGTTCCAAAATCTAATTGGCTGAACCACATTCAAAGCTGTTGTAATATCCTTGATATACACACACCCAGAGTAATGGAATTCTGTATTAATGCACTAGGTTTTAACCTAAGAAAAACACTTCTGTTCATTTCATAGACTATGTTGCTTAGCAACCAAAGCTTACTGTTAACAGACTACAGTGCACGTATGTGCAAACCATGTCTTCATGGAGCTCACTTTGTGCACAGGGGCATTGTCATCCTGGAACATTAGGGAAGATATGGGAAATTATATTGCTACAGAATTCAAAGATATTCTAGACACTTATGTGCTTCAAACATTGTGGCAACCACATATGAGTGTGATGGTCAGGTGTCCACAAGCATTTGGCCATATACTATATCATCTCCAGACTGTCGGACAATTCAGTCGGTTTTCCTTTAGATGTCTATAAGATGCCTTTAGATGGTTTAGGGTTGAGACTGCTACATACTGTATGAGCGCTGTGTAAATCAATACTCTAGTTAAATCTAAATGCCGATAAAATCATTATTTCTCATGTTTTATGAATCACCGTCATTCATAAAACAGAGTGCCCATAGCAGCATAACAGAATGTGTGAATAGATTTTCAGAAGAAACTCTTATGTAGAACTTTAGGTGAGTTTTTCGTTGGCACTAAAGATTTTTTTTTGTGAAAATGACCCCAGGACTTTGTTCTTCTGGCAAAGTAAGGTAAAATGAAGATGGGTTCAACATAAGCTGGCTGAAAGTGTTATGTTTTTTTTTTTTTGCCAATTTCTAAGAAATGGTGCAAGCAATTGGATTTAAGCTTACTGCTTCTTTTCAGCGTCTCGCTCCCTCAACCCACCCCGCAGCATCTTTTATTTTGTCGCCAACACACTGCGATCGATAAGGTTGATACGGACGGGTCTGCTCGTCAATGGCGAAACCGAATCAGGCACCAGAGACAGAGAATAAGACAGAGAAAGAGATTAAAAGAAACAGAATGAGACAGAATGTGATGAGTATGTGATAGAAAGAAAGAGAGATCGAGAGAGAGCGAGAAGGAGACAGACCAAGGACCGAGGAAGACAGAGGATGAAGAAGTGAGCATGAACTTCCTCCTCCATTAGCTCAGTCGTGCTTCTATGCTTAGTTATGCAGATGTCTCTCCCACCGTGACTGCACCTCCTGTCCCCTGGGGAGGGCTTAGTGCAGATAGGAGCCCTATGGCTCCACTAGCATTGCAACAGTGTTCAAAATTACCATTCAGAGAAGGAATCAGAGAAGAAAAACAAATTAAATGAGGAGAACGGAAACAGAATTAATATGCAAGAGCCGAAATAACAAATATTCCAAATGAAATTAAATGAGGTACAAAAGCTGTGATTGACAGGTCTTCATTATGTAAGACCTAATCATAATATTAAATAAACAGTGTGTAAAATTATTTGTATAATATATATATATATATATATATATATATATATATATATATATATATATATATATATAAAGTTGATGTTCCTGAGCTGCTGCGAATCGCTCTACACACTCAGAAATAAAGGAACCACACTGTACTTTTCCATGTCACTGGGGTGGTTCCATCAATGGTACATAAACCATAGGTTGCAGAGCCACAGAGACATTGATCGTTAGGTAGTACTCCCTCCTGCTGCTCAAGCAAGAGAGATGAGACCGATCGACCTACCATCACAAAGCTATGTGTGTACATCTGTGGTCTTTTTAGTGTTGTAGTTGGTAAGAACTTGCCAGAACTTGAGGTTGTCAAGGGTGCTTGGACCCCACAGATTGCTGCTGGTAACTATAGTTTTTTTTGTTTTAGCTCCTGAACTAGCTGGTGATGTACACCATGTACACTCTCCCAAATAAAGGTACCAAACTGTAATTTCCTTGTCACTGGGGTTGTAACATCTTTTGTACCAGTAGCATGTATGTTTTACATGGGAAATTGCATGTGGTGTACCTTTTAATTTGCTTTTAGAGTAAAGCTTTATTGTTATATCACAGGTTCTTAAAGTCCAGTTAACTACCTTAAATGATTTTTAAATGTATAAATATACATAGGCATGAAAGAAGTCAGACTACATGGTGACAGGCAAGAGTTGGCAACAATCAGGGAGACAAAGAGTAAGAGAAACCAAACAGAAATGAGTGAAAGAGTCAATATGACACTATAAGAAGAAAAATGATTCAGTTCTGGTGGAGTTTTAGCTTTTTTTTTTTCTTGCTGAACAGATATAGCATTTATTTGTTCTCTAATTTGGAAAAAGCTTGCGAAAGATGATAGTAGGCCTATTTATCCTCATTGTGGAATTTGTGTCATTACCCAGTTGTTTTTTGGGGGTTGTTGTTTTTTTGCTAGAGAACTCATGATAGCTGGAGAGTGACTAACAGGAGGTGTTTGTGTGTTTGTCTGTATTTTTGTCTTTCAAACTCGGTTACATCAGGCGAGAGTGAGTCATCCGGGGTGTCTGCTTGCCTCAGTGTGTATATTTGTTGCTCTGTGTTTTAGCTAGCATGACACTATTAACTAATGTGTTTGACAAGCTGGAGAAGAAAATACACACATTGGAAGTGGCCAGATGTGTTCTCTGCACTGTATTTTAGCTAGTGAGGGCTCATGGGCTATGTCCATTGGCCTCGGATATGCTCTGCCGCCTCAAATAGACGAGATATCGGATAGACGAGAGCTAACAGCAGCAACAACAAAGCAGCCGGTTTTGCTCCTTTCTGTTTGACCTGGTCCTCAATAACTGTGACAGAAATAAAAAGTTACTTACTCCTGTAATATCAAGGAAAGGTAAACAGATTATATCCTCATATAATATATCCAGAATTATATCCTGAGATTAGTGAATGTTTGGGCTGCATCCCAAAGTGTACACTACCATGGTTAATGGTTATCAGTACACCAATACTATATAGGTACAACTTAGTGTGCATTGTGTGATTTGGGATGAAGCCCTGAATTCTCTCTATGTGCTTTACTTGGCACTCACAGACATAAGATTAATCTTATGTTATGAATAACGTTAACCAGGCCTGCTGTAGAGTGCCGTCAATTCTGTAGAGAGTCTCTGTTTGAATATAATTTAGATCCACCAATGCATCATTAATAATATTTAAAATAATAATAATATTTAACTTGTAAAATAATAAAAAATAAATTAAAACCAAATAATTATTATTACTAGTTTTTAAATTATTTTTTCATTATTTTACAAGTTAAATATTACTATTATTTTACGTATTATTAATAAATATTACTATTTATTGCTATTTCTTAAATAAATTGCAATTACTATATATCATTATTATTTTTTATTATGTATCACAATTGTTCCACTCCATTTAATTCACCTTGAACTGCATCCAGCTGCTATTTTTAGTTGTAAATTACAACTGAGCCTACTTAAGGTGCAATATTTGTATGTTAGGATGGTAATTGTGCTGTGTTGTCTGTGATGTGTGTGTTGAATGTATCATGCTGTGACCAAACACCAAGAAAAATTCCTAATACATGTAAATGTATATGGCGAATAAAAATGATTCTGATTCTGATGCACCATATTTGAGTAAATGCATTACATTAGCTCTAGGATATCAATTTCATTAGTTTTTCTTCTTTATAGCTCGCTGTGTGCACTTCAGTGGAAGACAAAAAAGACCTTTCTGAGGTTAAACAAGGTTTATAGAGTAATCACATATCTCCAATAAAGTCGACCTGTTGCCCCTGAATAAATATTTAAATGCATTAAAGTTGCAGTTGTTGTGGCTTTTATGAATAATTGATCATGCATTTTAAAATAGTGGCTTCCCTCTGCAAACTCCCGCGTTTTTTTTTGTTTTTTTTTTTCCCCACATCATTGTGATTAACAACGGAGACATGTGGCTTTAAATGCAAAATGTGCATGATTAATAATATATTATTAAGCTAGAGTGTTTACACCTCGAGAGGTTTGCCAGAGTGTGACTCTGAAGCAATGCTGGAGGTGTTGCTTATGCAGTAACACATTTTAATTTCATTAATTATCTAACGAATAACATCAACGAATAGCACGCATGATAAGACTGAGAAAAGCTCTAACATACTGCATATGATAAATATGTTTATTTTTAATCAAGTAATTAATAGGATGTGTTTCATGTATTTCATTTAAAGTTAACTTTGTAACTAATGTGCATATGGAATTGCAGTACTTTTCATGATAAGGTTATTTCTTATTTCTTCATTAATATTTGTCCTTTTGGAGACAAATCGATATATGAATTTGTAGTCAGGAGTCAGGCACAGAAGGACCAGGAGGTTTGATTTTGCTAGCAAACAGACTTTATTCATGTGCTATCCAGAGGTCTAAGATGTGCAGCTCTCAGATGCACACACACACACACACACACACACAAAGTGGTGAAACTTTTAAATACCTCATCTCTATACAATTCTCTGAATTTTCGCAGTTATGCTCTGAACTTCACCTTACACTCTCATGGTGTAAAAGCAACATGCTGAACCATTTGCTTCATCTTTTGCATCTGTTCAGCACAAAGGTGAACACATGAGCAGGAGATAAATGCAGAGAAAGTAACATTGTTATAAAACATAAGGAAAATAGTGAAAAGAAATAAGAAGTGTATCCCGCAATGCTGTACTGTATATACTGTGTATATTTTGCACCATTGCATTATCAGTGTACGTATTCATTCCTTTGTACTGTATACGGTATAGTATAGTGATATAACTACATGCAAATGAATGACTTCAGACTTGTCTTGGCATTGATATTATTTTTAACTGTCATATCTCACTTTCAAATAAGCACTATTAAATTGTTCTTGAAACCAGACGAGTGCCCTTTCGCAAAGGATAAAGACAATTAAGTCTAATACGCTGCCTATGACTATTGATGGCATGTGGAATATCTATTGTATTCTATCTATTTTTTTAAAATAATCACCTATAATAATATCCTAACATTTATCAAATGCTAATCTGTGTAGTACTTGACCCAGAAAGCGTTAATGATCAAAGCAGGACAATTTGCGCGAAGGAAATAAGAAGTTCAGAGAGTCATATAATGATTGTGTTGTCAAATGTGTGGAACGTGGCTTATGAGAACACTTAAAATCCAACAACACAACATGTGCAGAGGCATAATCATATAATCATTCTGACAAAGACAGGCAAACACAATTCACCCCACCCAAACACCCCCTCATTTTCCACATCTCAATCTCTCTCTCTCTCTCTCTCTCTCTCTCTCTCTCTCTCTCTCTTTGTTGGGAGAAAGTGTCTATGTTCCTCCTCTCATCTCTAATCTTTATCTATTCTCCTCTTTTCATTTTTCCCCTGAACTCTCCTCTTCTCTCTACCTCTCTTCTCTTATGCTCTCTCATGCTTTTCCTGTGTCCTCTCATCCTACACTGATGTCCTCTCATTTCATTCCTTCATCCTCTCCCTGCCCCCCCTCTTTTTTTATCTCCCCTCCTCTTATTTCATCTTCTCTCCTGTCTTCTTTTACCTTTCTTCCTTCCTCTCATTCACATCACCATTCATCCTCCCATCCTCCATGAATCTCTCCTCTTCATTTGTTGTCTCGTCTTGTCTCATTTCATCTCGTCTCCTATCGTCTCGTCTCCTCTCATTTCATCCCCTCTCTGTATGTCCACTCTGATCTATTTATTTGTCCTTTCCTTTCTCTCCTTTAATCTCCTATCCACTTGTCTTTATTTTCCTATCTCCTGTCTTTTTAATTCAATTAGACTCCTCTCCACTTCTCTCCCCTCTACCTTTCTCCTGTCCTCTCTCCTCTTTTCCTCTCCTCTAGTTTCATCTCTTCCGTTCTCCTCTTCTCTCCTCTCTTTATTTCTCCACTCCTCTCTTCTTGTTCCATCTTCTTTTATTTTGTGTTATAGTCCTCTATCAATTTATTTGTCCATTCCTTTCTCTCCTTTAATCTCCCCTCCTCTCCACTCGTCTCTCTTCTCCTTTCTCGTCTCCTCTTCCCTCCTCTCGAGCTGATACAGCAGAGCAATGTGATCTTCCATATTATAAAAAAAGAGGCCAGAGCACAAGGAAGTTATTTACTCTGCAGGTCAGAGCCCAACCCTCTCTGCCGCTCCCGTGTCTGACAGACGTCTCCAGTAATGCGTATCCTCACGTTTCACCCCCCGCCCACACGGCTCCTACTCTTCTTCTCTCCTTCTCTGTCTCTCCTGTGCGTACGCCTGATACTTCCATCCATTACACAGTCAGACAGTAACCCAAAGACTCCCGGCTCTGCTCACCTCCGCTGCTTTGATTTAATAAGAAGCAGGGGGCCGAGAGCTGGCAAATCTCACCGGAGCACCATGGCGTAGTCCGCGTCTGCCAGTGGACAAAACCTGGATAAACGACCTGCCATTATACTACTGCACATGGAACACAAATATCGGATATTTAATGGAGGTTGCGATATGTTATCGGCAGGTTTTCAATAAATGAAGACTGCAGAGTTAATCATATATTAATAGTGATCATGATTATTGGTATGCTGTTAAATAATTAAACATAATCGACTGATATTGGTGAGCTTGACTACTTTGGATTATTAGGTAAAATTTATAAACTCAACAAATAATGAGCTAAATTTATTTATTTATTTATTTATTTATTTATTTATTTATTTACAGTCTAATTATTGACATTGATTTCTTTTTTTTTTATTTATTTCTGTAATTTCATGTTGGCATTTATTTATTTATTTGTTTATTTATTTTCAGTCTATTTGTATTGACATTTCTTTATTTTTTCAATGAGCTTTTTTATTTATTTCTGTAATTTATTTATTTTCACTCTAATTACGTTGACATTGATTTATTTATTTTTATTAGCATTGACATTTAATTTTGTATTTGTTTTAATTATGTAATTTCGTTAGTGCATTTATGGCATTTAACCAGCACACCACATTAATGAGACTAATTTTTTACACCTTCAGAGAGGCTTGTAAGTTTTCTAATGAAAGAAAATAAAAGTATTCCGTTACAATATGAAAGATAAGTGCATTAAAACTGTTTTGTTCTTCAGTTCTTCTGAAGAACGGTGATAAGTACTTGACAAATAATGATTCATACATCATAATCCTTACATATGCAGACTATTCCTACAAAGCTACAATGTGTACTTTGATATTATAGGTTCTCTCGTTTTCCTTTGGTCACTGCATATTCATAAAAGGCGATGTGTATCAGCAGACTGTCAGCCTACTAATCCCTGCTTTCTGATTGGCCGGCAGACAGAAGTGTGATCCTGTAACGTTGGCCACTCCCCCTCGGTGGGCGTATTAGCAGGAGGACGTGTCGGTCGGATCGGCTTTCAGATCTTTAGAGCAAAGCCGCTCAGCTGCGTATATCCTCAGCCTGAGTGTGAAGCGCTTAAGCCAAAGAAGTGAAAGTGATCTATTAGGTGAAGTTAAGTAACGCAGAGATCCAGGAGCACGGGCTTTTATGGATGACAGTTTGAAGTGCCTCCTCAGTGCCTCTTTAAACAAGTAGCCAAGGTTGAGAGGAGGTCAACGAAATGTGTGAAACAGAACATTCATACCTAACAGGAGCTGACGCAGAGAGATTAAAAAAGAAATCAGAATCTGCACATCTGCTCCAGTTCTCTATATATTACTCACTGACTGAGGCTCAGTTTCCTGTAAGAATTCGAGAGAGACTGCTCTGTGTGAGCGTGATGCTCGTGCTACCATTTTTGTGCTGCTGTGATGCTTTTGGGAAAGAATTTATTACTTGATTTTTTTTTTCAACATATTTAGTCATTGCGAAGATTTCTGCTTTATTTGATTTGATTTTCTATTTCATATGCATAATGTCCCTTCTTCTGTATTATGGATAATGTGAGTAGTTACTCCCATATTATGCTGTGTGTGTGTGTTTTTAAGAGAGACAAAGTGAGAGAGATACTTGCACTTCTTAAAAGCTTCAAACATTCAGAAGTCCCTGGGAAGCTTACTTCCTCATTTTGTGAATGATGGTCATGTGGCCACAATAACACAACGTGAAAGATGGCTGACTTTCTAATGTCTTCATTTACTTAATCAAAATTTCTCACCTTTTTTTATTGTAACGTAGGCAGGGCTAAATTGAGTAAATCTTTCTCCCAACATTGCTAACCAGAATATTCAAACTGACTCTGCTTGTGTCATTGTGTTTAATTGTGCTTGAGTGTCCTTGCCAAGTGAGATCTGGGACACACGGATGTCAATAAAGTGTGCATTAGCATATTAGGCCACACCCATTAGAGCCGTTATCAGACAGCCTGATTAGACAATTCAGCTGATTTCTGAGCTTCTGTTTTTCATTTGTACTTTGCTTTATGTTTATTATAACCCTGAAGTTTGGTATCATATGTATAATTATTTTTTTTTGCACTATTATGCCTTGCTGTTTCTCTGTAGACTCCATTTGTTCTTCCTTTTGCACTCTATTTATTTTTTTTTTTGCACCCTTTATTTCATATTTATTGGATTTATTCATTTTCATTTCTGTTCTGATCCTTTGATCTCTGATTCACATAGGCTTGCATAACTCATGTTAAAACATATCTAGCTTTCAGGAGCCATGCTGTCATGCCAGAGGGGCCATTTGGATTACAAAGCCGTGAATCTGTGGCCATCACTCATCACTCAGTTTTAGCTATTCCGCTCATGAGCCCATAATCATGCTGAAGCGAGCAGAATTAAAGGAGCACTGTTAAGGACCTCCTTAATGCCGCCGTGATGAAAGGAGCTTAATGAACGGCATATTAAGCCGCTGTTTCCTCTGGGTGAGCGCAGGGAGATGATACCAGGAAATCATCATGCAATTTGTGTCACATTAATGAATCAAAGACCTTGTTACGCAAATGAATGGGTGGCCATTGATTAGTGAACAAGGTATGTTTTGATAAGCAAACAAGGTTCCTGGTTATGGTTCTCAATTTTGTGTGTTTGTGTGTATATATATATATATATATATATATATATATATATATATATATATATATATATGTATATGTGTATATATATATATATATATATATATATATATATATATATATATATATATATATATATATATATACACTGCACATACATGTACACTTAAGCATGAACACAGTCTGTACTGAAAGTTTTTTTCAGTAACACATTTTCAGACTTGGCTTCTGCACGTGCTTAAGTTGATTTTCTGGGCTCCCAGATTATGTAAATTAGCTGCATGTAGTTCACTCCTCTGAGATGGCCAGATTTTTCTTGAGTAGAAGCGTCTGAGGCTGTGTTTTTCAATAGTGTACTTACCTTTAAGAACATGCCCCAAAAAAAAACAGGGGAAAAAAATGCTGCATGGAGAAGGAAATAGCATTTTTTCCTTTTGTTGTAAAATGTAATGATATAACATGAAACTAATATGATGATATATGAATGAGGAGATAAAATCTAATATGATAATATATGAATGAGAAGATGACAAGCATAAAAAAAACGTGTGTCTAGTATAGTCCTAGTTGTAAACATCACATTAATCACGACAAAATTAGCTTAATTTAGCAATATCTGACAGCTGAAAAAAATAGCACTTGATCCAGCACCTTGTATTATTTTACATTATTTTTCATTCTTAATATCATGTGCCAATTGTCAAATTTCTAAAATAATGTCAGTGTTTTGGTGAATTCGGTGTGCTCACCTCTAAAGAAAACATGCTGGTGGTTTGAAGGATAAGCTGACCAAGCACTCGTCTACTACACTAACAGCTGACATTAAGTGATTATCCATAAAATGCTTCGTCCTTGAGATGAGCCATGTCCCTGATTAAGACTCTGTCTCCTCTTCTGTCCTCTGTGTGAAAAAGAAAACTTTTTATGGAGTAAAGGGACGACACTATTTAATTAATAGTGTCATATTTATTTATGGATTTGATATTGGGCTCAAATAGCATTCTGTAGTTTCTCTGAGTGTATTTACAGCCCAAACCATAAATTCCACTGTGACTGTGACATATTGTGGTTAAATCAAACTTTAACACTTTTTATGCTGCTTTCAATTCTGGATGAAGCCGCTTTTATGACCTACATTGTCGTTATGTAGTGCCACATTCTGGCTGAAAGACAGGGTATTTGAGATTGTCCCCTTTTTTTCATAGCTTTTCTGCTTCTCCAACAGAAGGCTGCTGCATGCTTCATGCTTGGGTCGGTGCATGCTCAGTACGCACCATTAAACGACAGGGCCGTGGTCATGTATGGTCATTAGGCCGGTGTGCATGCATGCGAGATAGATGAGAGACAGAATCAGACAGAGGAGGAGAGTGAGAGAGAGAGAAAGCGAGAGAAGCTTTGTGGTTAAGCATGTATAGACTGTTCTAACAGCAGCTTGGATTTAATTCCATCCATTAGGGATTTTGCCATAAGGCGCTCTGCTCAGCGTTCATCCATCAATTCTGTTTTTCCTACAGTAGAATGACACACATGAGTACGTTTGGTGGTTGTAAACAAGGGTACCTTTGGCTTTGATAAATCTGTGGGTACTGTGCTTTTAATCACACCGTCTCTGTGTTTGCTTCACACACTAATACTCACATTTGGATTTCTCTGAGCGCATTAGTGACCTTCTTATGCACCAGACATCATTCTCCATGCCCTTCCTCTCTAATCCTCTGTATTGTCTACTATAGCAACATGAGCAGCATGCCAGGCTCTACTCTCACTACTCTGCCAGTTTTATTATGCTCCTCCATCCCCATGGCCCTCAACACATCCCCCCCTCCACACACTCCTCCACCTGTGTTTGTTCCAAACTTGGCTCGTCACGTACTCCGCCGCACATACCTCCGAGCTGTAATCCAAGCAATGCTGGAGAGCTCCTTCTGCACACGGCTCCCTCTGCCTGCTTCTCCATCTGCCTCTGCGTTAGTGCAACTCCAGAGGGCCAAGTCTATCTGGCTGTCTCACCCTCTCCCTGGCCATCTCTCTCTCTCTCTCTCTCTCTCTCCCCATCTCCATGCTTTCTCACTCTCTTCTGAAAGATTTGAGAGCCTGACAGTTAAACAATCTCTTATGACCACTATCTCCGAGTATGGAGTGAGATGTTGGGGTTTGATTTCATGCACAGTACTTTCACTTCGAAGAGATTGGATAAAGGGGTGTCTCAAATTTGTTTGAAAGGAAGGAAAAATCAATGTCTGGTCCCTGTTTCTAAACCATTTCCAAATGCTCCTCTTGTTTGTCAAGTGATGTTTTGGAAAAAAGGCTTTTAAAAATAATAGCCTGGTACCACTTTGCGTTAAGTTTCCATTAACTAACATTATTTCTGCACTATTTATCCTTAAGAAAACAAACAATCTTCAGCAGTAATAGAAAATAGGTATTATTAACAATATAACAAATTAAGTTAGCCCATGTGTTAATTGATTTTTGTTTAAATGTCAATGAAATACACTGCAATCAACTCTTTATTCAGTCCAAGTCTAAATAGGTCACAGCATATTCTGAAATGAACTTAATTCTGGCCTCCAAGTGTAAATATTGGAACTGAATTTTGCTAAATAATAACCAAAAACCATTCATTAATGGGTAATTGTGGGCTTAACTTTGCTTTGTTTATCTTTTTAAAAAACATCATTTAATACAAGTGTTAGTTACTTTATTAATGTTACTTATGGTGTATAAGTCATTTGTTGATGTTAATTAATGTATTAGAGATAATCAATATCTCCAAGGTATGAATTAGATAGGTGTTTGAAGAGTTACTAGTTTAATTAATTAACAATTAAATAGCTAATTTAACTAATTAAATAACTCTTCCCAAACAAAGTAAAGCCACTATATGGACACCTCTACCTCAAATCTACCTCAATCCAAATTCATTCGCTCTCTAAATAAATAAATAAATAAATAAATAAATAATCAAAACATAACTAGACAACTAGTTTTGTGAATTTCAGACAACTGTTGTGAATAATACATTATTACATAAGCTTACAACATTTAGGTTATTATGATAGTAGTGTAGCTTGAATATCTGACGATAACCATCTGCTAATAATGTATGACATCCTTATCTAGAGCGACATACAAACATGATTTTTACATTTATTTCATTTAAAGAACGGAGCAAGGGCCTTGTACAAGGGCACAGCAGTGGCAGCACTGGGATTTGAACTCACAACCTTCTGATCAGTAGTATAATGCCTAAATGACTGAGCTACCCCTGCCTTATCTAACTTGGCTTAACTTATCTACCCACAAGGTTAGCTAGCTACCTATAGCATGGTCAATCTAATTATTTGTGGCTATTTTGGTGCATTTTTGTACCATTTTTCCCTATGTCTATTATTGCATGATATCTGTTTTGCAGAGTGACTCCTGAATGCAATCTTAATTTGCAATCAGGATACTTTAACTGCCTATAGAAATAGAGGCACTGATCTAAAACTAATGAATCGCATTAATCAGAGGTTCAGAGCTTCCTTATCTCAACATTTTCTCACATTTGCAAATGTAACATTTTTATGCCCTTGTTAGTTGATTTGGGAATAATTTTGATTGAGATTGAGATGTGGTTCCCTTTAACTGTACATGAATGTGACTTATGACTCCAACAGTGCTTGCTAATTTAAATTGTGGATCCCTAGCTAGCAGAGTTTCACTCACGGGAATTAAACAACAAAACATTAATTGGCAAATACTTTCTTCAATAAGCACTCTATTGACCTACGTTTCTGGGCTCCAAACAAGAGTGCTTTAGTCCATAGCAGAAAAAAAGCATGGTCTAGCACTCTGAATGTAGATGACTCTTTAATTTTCCCCTGTGCTGGCTATGTCTGCTCGATTAAGCTGTCTCTCCTCCTGTGGATGGCAGACACCAGCCGCCTGTCTTGCTGCACCACCATTTGCAGCAAGGACAGCTCGGCTCTGAGGCCCATAAACAAGTCCACCACACATGTCCATCAAACCAACGCAGGACAACAACCTGAGGTAGCTCGGGGAACTGCTTCTCACTACTTGCTATCTGCTCCAGAGGCTTTTGTTGTCTTGTTAATGGATTTTTATGTAGATTAGTATTGATTATTAGCTGTGAGTGATTCATCATAATGGGATTGATTGCAGTGGCTGTGTAAAGGTGAAAACTATGGACATGGCCAAGAGAAAAGACGTGCCTCTGGTGGTTTAAATGTCTGATAATCACCATGCTTCATCTATCCACCCACTTAAATTAACTTTGCACTAATGCCAGTAAATTAGTCCCAATCTCATTTGAATGCAAGTCATTCGGTAACTGCTTTATCCAGGTTAGTGTTAAGGTGAATTCTGAGCCTAGACAGCAATACACCTTGAATGAGACACTAGTCCAACGCAGGGCACCATGAACAGACTAATTCTCACCAGTTGACAATTTATTGCGTCCAATCCACCAACTAGAATGTTATTGGGAGGTTGGAGGAAACTGGAGAACCCAAAGAAAACGCAGGCAGGCATGGGGGGAGTAACTATCTGTGTGAAACTGTACACACAGATAGTAACCCAAGCTTAGGATCAAACTCGGAACCCTGATGTGGCAAAACTACCCCCTGCGCCAACATGCCACCCGAATGCAAGTAGCATGTGAAATTACCCAACTAGCCTTTGGATCCCTGCTTCTGATCTTCAGTCCTGGAGACCTGCTGTCCAGTTTCGAGTTCAGCCAACACAAGATCTAGATCATGAGTCTTCTCGATTCACTGCATCAGCTGTGTTGACTTTGGTAGGTATTTATTTCAGAAGAATTGCAGATCTCCAGCAGTTGGGCTAGTGACCCTGCCAAAGGTCAGGGTTTTTGGTTTTTATTTACATCCTGGAGACTCACTGCTCTGCACAGTTTTAACTTTTCTCCACTCCAACACAACTGATCCAGACCTTGATAATGTGTGAGTTGGAAACAGGAACTGGACTTAGCTCAGGGAGTCTGCAGGATTGAATTAAGCAACACCTGTTTTAGATTAATTCTACCTTTCACAATTTAGACCAGTTTTTGGCATCTGTACCATGCAAATTGTCCTTGATAGTTTGCTCATACAAATTTTAAAGCCTTAATCCACTGGAAAAATGGACAGGAATTCCTGTCTCTCTCTGTAAAGCAGCATCATAATTCTACCAAAAAGGCAAAGCCTTTTGATGGCGGTATCTCGATATGTTTTTATTTTACCTCCTGGCAACTTAGCACCCATTTCGTCCATGAAATGTCAGCCCACAGAGTCATCATAATGCAGCATGTATCTGTGTAATTACACGCACTCAGCATTGGCTAGTACCCTTTTGGCGAGTATTGCTGTACCCTTTTCGGCAAATGCCTGGTTGAATGTCTCGCAGCTCATTCCAGTGTGAAAGGTCATCATTTCCTTCAGCTGAACACATTTATGCAAAAGGTCTTGGGCGAAATTCCAAACCCCACAAGGCCAGCCAAAGGCAGAGTGACATGTCCTCAACCTTTTCCCCAATTAAAGCAGCACTGTGAAGCACTGTGGGGTGTTGTTTATGAGGGAAGAAGCTCAGAATAAGTCGAGATCAGAAATATGAACGGATTTCTTTCATAAGAGGACTAATTCAGGCATTTAGTATGAAATCGCATGGAGACAGCTCCAGGATCTGAACATGTATAGGCCCTCCACACTTAAAACTGGCTTTCGTAAGGGGTCTTTGGACGATTATGGTCCTTCCTCTCTAAAGTGGGTTTGTTTAGAGCCTTTTGTGAATGGGAAAGCTTGTGTTGTAGATAACACAATCAGTTGTACACTGATCCTACATAAAAAAGAGATTCCTCCAGGGGCACCAACCGAATGACCTTTAGAGTGAAGTGTGAGCCTTCATTTTTGGTGACTGATTAGGCAATATGGTTTACTGATTTTTAAAAAAAAGTGTAAAAATTGCAAAAGTGAATCAATATTGATAGTTATTAATAGTTAATAGCATAGCAAGAGTCTGGTTTAGTGCTGGAAGTTTTTATTGAATCTAGAGTCCTTAATGGTTACCCTAACCCTGACTTTTGCCTTACCTTCATCTATTCACAACTATTAATGTTGCTTGAATTGCACAAAATATTTCAGGTTATCTACTGTGAGCTTCATCCCTCAACGCATAAGGGTCTGTACAGAGATCCACAAAAGGGCAGGTGCTCAATGTTAAAAAGGGACAGATGGATCAAGATCTTAAAACACCACAGCATAACTACAGCATAACTTGTGGAACTATAGCAAGCAACATTCAAGCAGAACATAACAAACCACTACATATTATATGATTAGGCATTTACAAATCACATTATGATCATTATTTCAAGATTAGATTTCAAGACTGCAGACTTCTTTCAGTTTCAGGCTGTTAGAGGAGAGAATCAACAGTTCCCTTTGTGCCTTCTCTCCAACTGAGGCACCTTTGTATTAAATACAGAAGGAATGATAAAAATTTCATATCTCGAATAAACCACAATTTAAAAATAAGGTTAAAATAAAAAATTCTAGCACAAGCTAGATTTCACACACACACCACACACACACACACACACACACACACACATATGGATATATTTAGCCAGTTCGTAGCTTAGTTGCATGATTTCATAATGAAATGTACCACTGTAAATATCACATGACAACTGTTGGCCCAAATGATTTTAAACACTGTTAATTCTCCACGTTCACATGGCAAAAATGTAGGGTTGCAGGTTGTGGTTACAGTCTACCCTCAGGTCACATGATGTCGAATGACAGATTGCAGCCAGGGCCTTTTATGTATAGGTAAATTATTATCAATTGAAACTTCGTCTCATGAGAACGGCCTCTGGCAAGACTTTTCCAAGAGAAAAAAAAGATTTGGGCACTGAAACATCAAGGGGCGAAGGGGCAAGTCCTCGCAGTTGAAAGAGTTCTTTTTTCTAACATTGTATAATTTAATTACATGTAGGACATACATTGAAATTGCAGTCACTCTTACAAAACATGTAAAGTTAGGTTATCTTTTCCACATATCACAAAAATATTTAAAAGCAGTGAAAAGTATTGACAGATTGATTAAATCTTGCTGACAGTCTCTTGGAAATCTTGGTACGTTCCCTATTGCTATATTGGAATACAGCCACTTATGTCATGTTCCTTGCGCTTTGGATTAAGTTTCAGTGGGAAAAAATCATTTTTTTGCATTCTTGATGAGCTTACTATGTGACAGGCTCCTTAGGCTGAGATTTACAATTTGCCTGCTCAGCTGTAAAATTAGAAAAAAGGGGGAAAGCTTAACTCTCGGTTCAAGCCATTGCACTTCAGGGACGGTAATTAAAATCACATTATCACAAACAAAACATCTGGAATGTAACTGCCAACCAGCGCTGGCAGTCTCTCGCTCAGTTTAACTATGGCAATCAGAATTATTCAAAGTCAAAGATTTGCTTGCTGTCTCTCAGTTGTGTGTGTGTTTTTTTTTTTTTTATACATCTCTATAATTCTGTCTTCAAAGCTACCCCGAGACAAGACAGACGTGTAAGTGGGTGTTTTAGGCTTTTGAACATAAGTAGTGTAGGTTGATGTCATTGGTTTTAAAAGAATTAAAAAGATCCAAAATGAAACAGTCAGAAAAAAAAACGCTTCATAGAGTTGTATTACACCCTTAAGTGCAGAACACTGTGTTTTCCAATTTTTCAATAATATAATCCACTTGCCTTGGGAAGTCTTTCAGTCCAGTCTGTTGCATCCTAATGCCGAAGTCTCAGCTAATATGCAGATGATCATGCGGCACATGGTATGAAAGGCTGCCAAATTTGCAATTCATCTCCAGCATTTGCGAAATAATCGCCATGCTGCAGTTTTAATGCCATCAACTTGATCCATAAACGATGGATTAACTACAGGTCTGCATGTGGCGCGTCCTGACATGCGTGTGTTTGTGGAGGATTGATCACTGCTAACGAAGATATGTGGGGCCAGATGGGCAGTTTATCGGTTCTTCTGGCTACTTCCTGCCAAATGTGCCATCGGTTCCATGGCCGGCCCTTCCAGAGCCTCCTCTGTGACATTATTGCCTAATGTGCATGTCAGTTTAAATCAGCCGAGTGCACCAGATGGCAGCTGTACGGCGAGGATGAGTCTGCCAGTTGATACACTGGCCAAGCCAGATGCATGAGCACATAGTAGTGTGGATCGGATATGAGACAAGCCTAATCTGTAATGTCACTGCTGATAAATTCATCAGTTTAATTTTAATCAATGTGTTTTAACAGATAATGAATGTAAATGGGAAATGGGAGCGGATATAATGCAACGTTATTAGCATGCCTTGCAAAAAAAACAAACAAACATATAAATACAATGCAAATGAAATCCGTCCTCGGTCTTAGCAGCCTCAGAGGTAAATTTACATTGTTTAACGCTAATGAAAGAAGCATTCAGTAGAAAAGCAGCTGAAACAACATGGGTACTTTACTTACTCTATTTCCCAGTGCAATTTTACATCTGTAGTAGCTCAAGTAATTATCTAACTACGACTCAAATAGCCATCAGTAAGCATGCTTGAGTGAGTATCATCACGGCTTTGGCTTGCTTTGCCACCTTCTTCCCAACCAGCCATCAGCTTTGAACCTAATGATACCGCTCTAGGAAAAGTAATTTATACCGCCGACTGCTCGCTCTAATTTGACAAAGCTGAGAGCGTTTAATTCCTCTTCTGCAATGATTTCTCAAATGACTTCCACTGAAAAGGCAGTGCACGTTTTTTTCTTCAGTTTCCAGATAAAATACATTAAAAAAACATCTGGCATTGGGATGCACTACAATATTATTGGAATGTGTTTAATAAACAAAGGCACTACAATATAAAGGCAAATACAGTATTGGAATGAAAAGCAAACGCATACAGTACCTATTCCTTACTGAACTTTTTGGAGAAGGGATCTAAATATAGTATGCGACTTCGTGTAATGTTGTCTTAGCATTGATTGTGTTTGTAATGTTTGAACTAGCGTGACTCACACTATAATCCTCTGTAGAAAGTGACGCATAATAGAGAAAGAATCCACTCGAGTGAAAACTTAAGCTCTAATTGAACTTACTACTACAATGTAAGAGTCATCTGTATGAGGGGTTCTTAAGCTTTTGTAGCTAGAGAATCCTTTAACTGTGAAATAAATTCCACTGACCCTCTCATTTAAAGGTCATTTAAATGCATGCAATAATAATTTGCCTATTTATTAGGGTACGTGTATAATGCATGCTGCACGAACAGCTCCTTTCTTTGTGGACTAAATGATTTTCTTATTCAAGTAGACTATTCTTTTAAACTTGAAAACTTTCTAAAGAGGCACTGGGAGTGAAATGTTTTTGTGAAGTATGATAGATGGTGAAAAAAAATCTTCCTTCTTTATTTTCTGTCTATTTACAGAGATATCCAATGACAACTCAAACGTGCTATTTAAAAAAATGAATGAATACACAGATGAAAAGCTTAAAACTGGTGAAACATGGATTGGTGAAAGATAGAGGAAGGGGGAAGCAGACAGAACTATAGGAAGGCAATACAATGCAAACGGACGCAATAGCGTACAGACAATAGCGTACAATCTTTTGTCTGTTTGGTCACAGCTACGCGGCTGCCGCTTGTAATTTGCATGAAGTTGAAACCAGCTCAACTATTTTCGCCTCTCACTTTTTTCCCGCACATTTTTTTTGCTACTCCTCATTGGAAAATGAATGGGAGTGAAATTTGGGGTGATGAATTTCCTCAGAGTGGATATTGCATCCTTACAGCCATAGAACTTTCCAATCCTGAACTTTCACACTGGAACAAATTAGGTCCAAGTTAACATGTTTTTAAGTTATTGAGGTTTGGATTGAACTCATTCAATTCAAGGGATCAGTCAAATATTCTAATAACTATAAGAACACAATAATAAATATGCTAACTTTGATAATGGGTTGTGATATTCTAAATTAAAAATCATGGACCCTCTGGCTACACTTCACGAATCTCACTTTGACAACCACCTGATGTATATGAATGATATACAATTTCATGTAATTAGTATAAAAATACCTACAGGTAAATGTATAAGTAGTGTTATTGAAAGACTGCCTGCGCAGTATACCTTTTTTTCTCCAGCTTCCTTTTTGAGTTGTATTTGTTTGAGTGTCTGAAAATTGGCACGTTGGGATTGGGAGTGTTTCGAAAATCGCCCAAAGCGAGTCATCTTTCAGCGCTCTCACAGAGTAAGATCCCACTGATCCCACTAATCCCTCTGATTAACGAAATTTAGCTTGACTTATCCATTACAATAGTAGCCTCTGAAGGCCTTTGATATCTCCATTACATGGATACTGTAGCCCTAGCCGCATTAAAAAAAAAAATACCTTGGTACTTGTCTATTCATATACAGAACATTGTTCAGGTGCAGGTGTGGCATCATGGATAATCTTTCTCATCTCCGGTGGGTTAAAAAACCTTTCATTTTTCTCCCGCTTACCTCTAAATTTCTTTGGCAATAGGATCTGTCTCTGAGGGATTTGCTGCCCTGGCATTAACAAAGAACGTCAACCTCCGCTTCCACCATCACTGTCGTGCCGCTCCCCTCTCATTGTCATGTTCAAGTCTCTGATTTATTGCTTGTGTTCTGTTTGCCCTCCTCCAGTGCCTTCCCGCATCACTTTTCACCCGTGTTATGTATTCTGCCCTTTTTTCCCCCCCGACTCTGTATGAGGCATAGCCCATTTTTTCACAGTTCGACTAATTAGTTTGGTCAAGCAGCTTCCCTTTCCAGGTTTCCCCCCCTCACTAATCCTGCACTGCTACTCTTCCAGACCAGTGAACCTGGGTGAGATTTGCAAGCTGCTCACTTTTTAAATTAATGAAACACCCCCCCCATGCCATCTCCTTAATCCACCGTGTGTCGTGCTGCGTTCCTGAGTAAATCTATTTAATGTGGCTTCTTCCACAACGCCTCGTTGGGCGTGGTTTGTAAACCTAGAGCCTCGGATGCCGTGGCCCTCCCGTTTGATCCAGTGCCACTGATGCAGCTGCTTGTGGGCTGCTTGTGGTCTTCGTATTCTCTTACTCTGCCCTGAAGTTCACTCAAACCTCGCCTTTTCTCCACCCCGGCCTGGGATGACTTGCAAAACATCAGTGCTGTGAACCTGGAATCGCTTTCTTGTCTCTGGTCCCTGGTGGTTCTCTGAGCCGGAGGATCCATCTCACTCCCATTTAAGGAGGTTTCCCTTTCATCCATGATAATATGAAACCGGATTCAGGCAAGGACGCAGTGAGTGCAGCGCTGGCAGCCTCTCGCAGCGTTTTTTATCGACAGGACTGGACTGGACGAGCTCACGGGGTTTTGCATGGCCCGCGGCTGTGGCCGGCCTTCTGATGCGATCGCATGTAAACCAAGCCCCGCCATCCGCTAAAGGTCATTGTTCAAAGAGCACTTTAATAAAGAAGCAATATGATGATTTTTTTTTTTCACAAAAGACCAGCTGCTAGTCATATTCAGCCACATAAATTGTATGTGTGGATCTGTGTGTACATGTGCATGTGCATGTGCATGCATGATTTATATTCCGAAGCTCAATATAGGAGCTATGTTTGTAATATTTTATCATCACAAAATGGTCAAAGGGCTTGTCCATAAATCTACCATAAGTAAACAAAATTATATCTGAGAAAAGAAAAAAACAGATTGAAATACACCCAGTTTAACATGCAATTCATGTAAGCAAAATAAATAACTCATCACATATCCTGTCAAAAAAAAAATGTTTTCATAATTAACATTTGATCTTCAACGGCATCCAAGATTTTTTAGTTTTAACTTCTTTCAACAGCATGTTTTCTATTTTCACTTAACAGTTGCCTACATTACCCATTACCACAACAATATTTACTGTGAATTTGTCCTTTTTGTCCATTTTGACCTAAAGAATGCGATGCAGCAGCGCTTTAGTCCTTTAGGCTGTTCAGCTCTCTCACCTCCTCATCTGTACACTCTGCTCAAACAGATCAGCTCCCAAAGCTTCATCTTTCATACTAATACCACCATCAACACCTTTGCACTTGTCATCTCATAGATAGCTATCTAGCCAAGCTGAGCCTCAGCGCAACCCTTTCATAGAGTCGCATACTGTATGATGTCACTGGAAAACAGTGAGTGAGAAAAGAAGCACTTGCTCTTTAGTTTTTCAGAGCTAACAGCAAACTCTCACTGTAGTTTTTGAGATTGTTGAGACTTTTCTCCTATTAAATGCCGTTGTAACTGCGGTAGCAATGTCCTCCTGTGACATCAGTGCAGAAAACAACTGCTAACTTCTCACAGGAATAAGGAATAATGAAAATACATTTAGCATCAGAATCGCTAAGCACATCGCAAATATTTCAAGACCATCTTCATTTCGCTTTCTTCTTATTTTCCTCAGCTCTTAAAAAGTAAGCTTGTGACTTCTCTTCCAAACGATTCGCAGTGATAAATGCTTTGGCTGATGATCTCAGAAAGACAAGGGATAGATGTCAGGGATGGGGGGATGGGGGGTGGGGGGGCTGGGGCATAAAGGCAGAGTGTTGCTTCTTAATCCTTTAAAAGCTGCCATGAAATCCTCTGCATGGACTCATCTTTTATCCACTCTCTGATCCCATGAGCAAGTTTTTCTCACCTATCCCTGTCCTTCATCAAGGAACGTTCAAGTAAATACAACCAAACACACGGATACAACCGACGGCATAAAAAGTTAATGAGAGTGCGATGCGTTTATAGGCGAACCGCTGTTTAATAAAGACTTGTTTGCCTGAATGTTAATTACTTTTAGAATTTCAATCGGCAAATAGGACAAGAGAAGATTAGTCTCCTGTTGACTAAAGTCTGATTTAAATTATTTATTAGGCAGCATCTCATTACTTTGATCCAAATTGATTTAACCGACACTACGTCTGATGTGCGATTACCTCGTGAGTTAATCCTACGTGTATTATAATGTCCTTATGGTCATGTGTATCGGTACACCAAAGGGCTCCTAACTATTAGCATACAGCACAGTCCTAATTAAAAAGCACATTATTCTGAAAGGCATGATAGAAAAGACAAAGCACCACTTTCTGCTTTCTATTTCACACAGGTGAGAGAAAGCTTTTATCATTTGTAGTGATGTGTGGAAATGAAAATTCATAGCAGAAGCCAAAGCCAAAATTTTGGCCTGAATACCAAACACTGAACAGCAACAGAATCCCTAGCGCTCATAGTTTTTGGAATATCGCGTAAATGACAGCAATTTTCAATGAAGCGTGACTATAAAATTACAAGGTAAAATCTTACATGTACAACATGAAATCATTGTCTATTCACTCGCTGTAAATCCTTCACTACTTTTAATCTAAACTATTCATTAAAACTAGGGTCAGTCTTTTTCTTTTCTTTTCTCTTCTTTTCTTTTTTTTTAAAGTCAGAACAGTTTTTGGTGAGGTTCTTCTCATATTTTTGCAGCTGTCAATAAAGTATCTGTGCAGAGAAAAAAAATAATAAAACACCTCCACATAGATGGTGTAAAACATATTGAGTGGACCAGCAACATCCAATCAATCAGAATAAAAAGGGACATCTAATTATAAATCATTTAGGCCTTCTTGCCTAGACATATGTTTTGAGATCATGGCTTTGGAGACGCCACTGAAGTGTATTTGTATTGTGCTAACTTCTGCCGAAAAACAGACTATTTCTTTAAGCAGCATGCTATTTAATAGCTAGAGTTATGCCTATATTAACATGAAACAAGCAAAAACAATAAAAACCAATGAAGATTAAACAAAAGTACCCAGCAAAGTATTTCAGTGAACTCCCAGTGCCGGTCCCAAGCCCGAAATTGGGGAGGGTTGCGTCAAGAAGGGCATCCGGAGTAAAAACTGTGCCAAATCAAACATGCAGACCAATGATCCGCTGTGGCGACCCCTAACGGGAGCAGCCGAAAGAACAACAACAACCCAGCAAAGTATTTCAGATCGAGCCAAGCACTCGAAAACTATTGTAGCCGAACCGATCAATGTGTGAGGTCATAGTTCAGTAACTCTAGTTTTTTTAAGCATCATCATTTGTGGCTTCTGTAAAAGATCTGTCTGTACTTCACATGCATTTATATAAATTTATTAAGCTGAAGACAGCTCATTGAGAAAGGAAAGTTTTTCAGGCTTTCTTAGATTTTTATTATGGTTTCGCAATATCTCAAGAACGAGTGGTTGGATGTTTGTAGGATTTATATGGAACTATCACTGTAACCTGCAGATGAACCGATTACATTTTGATCCAAACAGGGTTGAGGTCACAGCAAGGTCAAACGTACAAAATATTTTATCTTCAATCATTTTATCTCCTTCCTGTTTAAAATGTATTTTAAGGCTATTTCAGTCATAAAAGTTAGTAACAAGAAGGGCTAGACTTGATGACACCATTGGCATAGAGTTCTACATGTCTCTTTCATTTATCCTCTCTAATCTGGTTAGTGAAGTGATGACATGGCTTGTTAAACAAGTCAGTGATGATGACTGAATGGAGACTTTTATTTTATCTGCTTCAAGGCCAAAATAGGGGTCTCATCTGTTCAGTGTTTGTGGTGCTAGTCAAAAGTGTTAGCTAGTCAAGAGCTAGTGAGAAACACAGCATAAACCTCTTCCAACTGTCATATTTATAGCTAAAAACTAATGATTAAGCGTTAAAAGATTTGTACATAAGCCTTTGTTAGCAAGAAATATTATGCAAGTGGAGCGTTACAAATTCTAGCTGAATACCTCTGGTATAGATTACACTTCACACTCCAAATCACTCCACAACCAAATCAATCAAAGCTAGTCAATCAAAATGTTTCCGATATCAGAATAACATGTTAATGACAATGGCACTCTTGTGTTGAATATTGCCTGTGCTCGTTTGGTAGCAGTAACTTTGATGGACAGAAGCATAGTGCTCACACATATGGAGATAGATAACCTAGCTGTAAACAGAAAAACAGCTTCAATTTCACAGACAAATGCATTTTACTATGACAGTGTGGATTGTTCTGTTATACATTACAGGCCTTTTGATTGGGGTCTCGCATGGTGGAGAATTTCTCTGGAACTGTGCTATCTGCTTGAAAGAGCTATCAACAGTAACCCCGTTGAAAAAAAAATATTAAAAACATAAAAAATAAACTTCCTAATGGGAATCGAGTTGATGGTTTTCAATAACCGTAAAAAATCATTAGATATTGATGGAAACCATTAGGCCAGTATCCATAAGAAAATGTTTCTTTCGGATATTTATTTGACATTTATTTGGCATCATTTGGTTGAACACTGAATGCCATCTTTTTACTCTTTTTTATATTATTATTATTATTATTATTATTTGATTTGATTTGGATGAATACATTCAGTGGCTGTGCATTTGATGTTCGCTATTCATGAGATTTTTTTTTTTAAATTTATCACTTTACACCTTTAGCAAGAACAATTTGTAATTAGCATTTCCTTACTGATGCTTCAGTTGTAATTCTTAGTGATGCGCCTGTGCCTCCCACAACGATCTTTGAGAAAGAGGCTATCCAGGAGTTACTTGACCTCACTGAGTGGGGAGGTGACCGTGGCTGCATGCATCGAAGCTAATTATATAAATAGCAGAGGTCACAGAGTGCTGGTGTTGCCACTTCACTTCTCAGCTTCATCAAATCAGACTCATCAGACACTTGAGCACTTCTTCCCATCACCTGACCTGCGAAACACGAATCAAGTCTGTATTCATCAAGAAATAGCCCAATGATTCATCTGGCACAACATGCTCACAAGGAAGCAGTGAGAATAAAACCTTGTCATATTTGCTTTGTTCAATTCATGCCTGATAATTTTCCCTCCATTTCACCATCGATCAAAAGCCGCAGCAGAAGACAGGAAATGCCTGCACTCCGTCTCCGTGGCTGAACTCAATATGCTGATGTTACACAAGCTTTCCAGTGGCTGAGAGAGCTTGAAGGGCACGGCGGGCAGAGTGTGTCCCTGGCAGCGTGCCTCTCCACCAGCACTGGGTTCATCTGGCTGGAGCTTAGGAAGCAAACCTCATCTGAGTTCCTCATATAAAACTCTGCTCTTTGATGAGAAAGCGGAGCCTGACAATTACAATTACTGCATTATCGATCAGCTTGATAGCTTAAATAAAGAAAGCCAAGGGTGTAAGTACTATCGAAATTCAGGAGAGTGATTTAAGCTAAGGTGTAATGTTTTATTTCCCCTCATATATCACTGTCTTGCTGGAGCCTTAGTGGGGTGTTAATACATTTTAACATGTTTAAAAGCTTAAAAAAACATGGTTTACTTTTTTTTTTTAAATTCCAATCAGAGTTGTGTGATAGATTCAGTACTAATAACAAACCTTAACGGCACCAAATCAAAAACATTATTTTATATTATAATAAATATTTCATAATATACCATTTTAATACTTCTACTACTACTACTACTACTACTACTAATAATAATAATAATAATGTGACTGATAATAAAAATGTTCTGTTAGTGCCTTACAGGCATAAAAATAAACTTATTATTATTATTATTATTATTATTAAAATGGTATAATGTAAATTATTTATTGTAAAATAAAATTATCTAATTATTTTGGCAATAATAATAATAATAATAATAATAATAATAATAATAATGAGTTTATGTTCACTAACAGAACATTTTGTCTTTGTAACTGTCCAAAAAAACACAAAAATTGATGCAATGCTTTAAGAAATATCTGCTGTAAATAATGGTTTGGTTTGCTATGTTATTGGAACATTACTCACGCAACCTTCCCAGATACGCTTCCCAGTTAGGTCAAGTGATATTAATCTTATGCCTTAAAGGCACCAATATTATAATATAAATATCACAGACTGACTGTTATCTGAATCAAAAGGTAATTACTGCTGTTTTTTTGTTGTTGTTGTCACTGTTGTTGATTGTTATACTATAATATGAAGGAGAGCCTGCTACATGTAATTTCGCCTTAACTGAGTTAAAGTAACTGAGATAGAAATGCATGCTGACAATTTAGCACAAAACAGCACTGTAGCAAGATTTCCAATTTAAATAAACATGCTGAGTGCCAAAAGTCACCTGTAATGTGAAGCATCATGTGATGAAAGAATAGACAGCCCAATATGGCTCCCAGTCATCTCTCACACTAACGTCTTTATGCTTCTAATATACTCATATCTACGACTTTCCTCGTCTGGACACCCACTAAGAACTGTTTGTAATTATGTAATGTAGCAGTGAAGCTTTGGCTGAGATCCAGGGCATGGAATAAAATGCACGCTCCCATCCTGTATCCAGGCTCTCCCTGGCTTTTTTTTCCCCTGTAGCTGTAAACCATGCTCAGAGGCGATCAATATGCTCTCTGGTAGAGCAGCTAATGCACTTGCCGCTGATTCTGCTCAGCATGACAGCAGCAGACAAGCCTGCATAGAGTGTTTATTACAGACTGTCCAAAATGAGAGGATTGGGAAGGAGAGCCAGTCAGTTGTGCACCAGCACATGACAGAACCAGTTAAGTGTCAGCAACTTCAACCTTGAATATAGATATACAGATATATAGAAATAAATAAAGCTATCCTGGTTAATATGAGGTAAATGCAGGTGCCAGTATTTTTATTTTTTTTCCCAGTTGCACATCCATGCTGCATCCTTGATTGAACAGCAGATCATTATACAGGGAATCATATTGGCATGTCTCAGCCTGTCTGTTTCCTCCCTTAAACACAGCTTTATCCCCTCCTCAGACTATCAATATGCTAATATCCTCTCTGCTTGAAAGGCAGAGTGTCATTTTCTTCCCCAGCTAATTTTCCTGTGATAAAAAAGCGCTTTTTGAGTTGCAGTTGGATCAATAGATCAGTGAAGCTTGAACTATATTAGCTTACAAGCTGAAGGTGACATAGATGAGAAGGTGTAAAGAATAGTATAGCCTCACATCCTTGCTAGATCCTAGTCAATAGGTGCACCAAAAGAGACTCAGCTCCATTAGCTGTCCCTATTAGCATGCCATTAGCACTTAAACTTTTGTGCTGAGTTGCATTCATGAGAGAATGAGCAAACATGCAAGAGGTGCTGTCAAATTTCAGTGCAATCAAATTGCATGCAATGAATTGCTATCAAAAAGCATCTCTAAATTTGCTCAATTTAATCACTTGTTTATCATTAGCATGTAAAGTTGCCAGCTAAATGGGTTTGTCACTAGATTTGGTATTTGATATTTGTTCAAAAAAAGATCGTAGAGAAAAATCTAGCATATTTTGAGCAGACGTTAGACACTGTTTGCACCCTATATGGGTTTCCAGCTTGTATCAGAGCTGCTGTTTATGTGAGTTGAGAGAGCAGGGTCAGTGTGCAAAGCCTGACAGTGTTGCGGAGCCTCTGTTCCCAACGACCAATCACTGATCACCGTTGTTCCCAACAACCAATAACTGATCATCATTGTACCTAATGACCAATAGTGGATCATTAATGTTCAAAAAAACAATAACTGATTACCGTTGTTTCCAAAAAAACAACTGATTACAAAAGTTTCCCAACAACCAATAACTGATCACCATTGTTCTGAACAGTCAATAATTGATCACCATCACTCCCAACGACCAATCACTAATCACCATTGTACCCAATGACCAATAATGGATCACTAATGTTCCAAAAAACAATAACTGATCACCATTGTTCCCAATGACCAATCACTGATCACCACTGTTCTGAACAACCAATCACTTATCACAATCATTTCCCAACAACCAACAAGTGCTTACCATTGTTCTCAACGACCAATCACTGATCACTATTGTACCCCATGACCAACCATGCATCACTAATGTACCAAAAAAAAAACCAATAACTGATCAGTTGTTTGCCAACAGCTGATCGCTGATCTCCATTGTTTCTCAGCAACCAATCACTGATCACCACTGTTACCAACCACCAATCACTGATCACCAACCACCAATCACTGATCACCACTGTTACCAACCACCAATCACTGATCACAATTGTTTCCCAACAACCAATCACTAATCACATTGTCTGTCCATCTGTGCATTTCTTTGCTCTTGGGGATATTTGTTCCATCCGTAATCAGTTCCTTCATGTCTGTTTCTCAAATCTTCACTACCACTGCTTTGTTTCATCTGCATTTTTAATAGAAATTATCAAATTTTGGAAATACATAAATTTTGCATATTCTATTCTATTCCATTCATCTTCCAAAAATCTTCCATCTTCATGTAACACGTTTTGGTATGCAAATGATCATGATGATTCAGTCTATGTGCAAATCAGTCTGTGACATCATCCGAGGACATCTAGTGTCTCTTTGAGCATGCATTAGATACTTTCCACTGAAAAGAGTTGGCAACGCTGCTAGAACGCTTCTAATTGCTTTTGCACTCATTACAGATATACTATATCACATGCTTTTTGCAAGCGGCAGCCGATCAGAGTTTCCACTCTGTGGAATGGACGGTGTAAGATAAGATGGGAAAGAGCTGCCATCGTCTTGACTTTGAGGGCAATGATGGAGAGGCAGAACCAAATCAATAATCTAATTCCAAGACAGACGTTCTTCAGATGGGCATTCTCTAATATCAGTTGCACTCTAATGCGTCGAGGTGTTTTTTGCTGCCGTGAGCATTCTCATACTCACGTGCCTCGCACTCCTAGAAGACTTTCAGGTCAGTAGACAGAGGTCATGCCGACTGTTTATGCACTCGTAATTGAGGAGTGAGGATCAGTGGATGAGCGAGCAAGTTTCAGTTTTATAGAAAGAAAAGAATCGACTTGTTAGAGCTTTGCTTGAATTCTCTTTGAAGCTTCGGTCAGCTTTTTGCTTCAGGTTTTGGCAAAGTCACACTCCTTCAGCATCGATGGATCTTGTCTTTCTCATTGTGAAGCTTTTATCTGTTTTTTTTTTTTTTTTTATCTTTTTTCCCTTATCAAACAAAGTTTCACTCTCTCCAGCATATTTCATTCACTTCACTTGAGATGGCAGCCCACCAGAGCAGGGAGTGGTGGAGTCTGGCTACTGATAATCTCATAGTTGCTCGGTCAGGTGGGCCGTGCTGAGGTTCGACTCTTCTGTGCGAGTCAGTGCAAAATCGATGGACTCTGTCAGGAAGAAGGGTGCAGACGTGACAATTTCCAGGCTCGCTATTGTAATCACGCCTACTCGCTGGGTGTGGGATGCTTATCCCGCAGTTCTGCAAAATGAAATCTGAAATTAAACTCGGAATGGCTATGGAAAAGAAACATGGTTTGTGTAGCAGGAACAATCCCAGTTGGCAACAGTCAAAGAGAAGCAGAGAATGCACATGAGTCGCTTCATTTGCTTCATGCCTGCTGGCTCGTGTTCATAAAGCTTACACATAATCATTTGTTAAATAGTCCGTTTCATCGAAAGTGATATACAGGAAAATTACAAGCATAAATATACCACTTTATTCCCACTTGATGCTGTTGGATTTGTGAGTTTCATTGTTCCTATATCCTAAAACATGATTTTCAAAAGGTTATGAAATTGCCAGATTGGTGTTTGGGTAAAATTTTGTTAGCATAGCACTAGATTTCCTATTATTTTTCAGTACTCAAATAGCCTGATTCACACTGTACATACTGTATGAGCTCAGATGGACCTGGCAATAGGGTCCACAGGCTGAACTTATCGTGTCCTCTACGCCAATTATTACAGGATGGTACAAGGTTCCAGGCAACTTTTAGCCAAAGAACCTGCATGCTAGTAGCTAGTTAGTGTCAGCCTCACACGATCTCTTTAGGGAATATCTGATAATTTTCATGCAGTTAGCTGGACGCTTACACAATAAGCTTTTCATAGCACGAGACTGAAGAAGGTTTACAGCATCCTGGTATCTTTAAAAAAAAATGTGTTTCAGTCAGTGTTTTATTTGTTAGTGGCAAGAAAACAAGATAAATGTGTGTATTGGCTAAGAGACTGCTGAACGTCTGTAGTTGGTAATTTGCAATGTCTGGCTTCTTCTTGTTGAAGTAGGCAGTTCTTGGGTTTTGGTTTAGTGATGAAAATGACCAGACTCTTTAGCGATAACTGGACTAGACACCTGACTTGCGAGACTACTAGCTAGGTAACAATTGTTAATGTTGGTGGGAATATGATGATGCAAATCAGGACATATTATAGATATTGAAATCTCAAAATCTAATGAGAGCTAGTTTATGCCCTTTTATGCCAATTTTAGCTTAGTAGAATGTTGAGAATGTTTAATTTATCCCGTTTTCTGAGAATGTTTCTGCGATTACATAACGTTTATCATGTTGCTGAACATTTTTAGTTGTAGGAACTTTATTTGTTTGTTGGATTTTGTCTAACTGACATTCTTTGTGCTGTTTGGCAGAAAGACATTACATAAATCATTTTAAATAGCGTCTTGTGTCAGGTTGTATTCCTGCTTCATGTCCAGTGTTCCTTGGAAAAGCTTTGAATCCCCCAAGACCCTGACCAGGATAAAGCGCTTACTAAAGATGAATAAATAAATGCTCTTTCAAACATACTGAACATATTATTCTACAAAGACCATTTTTAATGATTTCCAATGACATGTCCTTGGATACTATATGCAGCAACTGCACATATGTCTCCATAACAAAGTGCAGTATATGATTTGAAGGCTGTTCTATACTTCTGTCGCTGCATTAGCCTCATTATCTCCTGTTGCTTTTTTTCTTGACATTCCTTTTCTCCACCTCATGTTAGTGCCAGAGAGTGCAAGTGCCCATGCTGATGGAATATTTCCCCGGCGTGTAATTTGGGGGAGCTGGTGTGGCCATCCTGTAATGGATTGTATGCCTAATAGGCAATGAAAGGAGCAGGGAACTGGGAATAAAATCCTAATGACTCTGTCAGTGCCGTGACGAGGACCAATGCTCGCCAAAACCTGGTATCTCGGCCTCGGACGCCCCCTGGGTGTCTTTCTAATTCTGCAGGCTGCCTGTACACTACCACTAACAGTTCTGACGCTGCACTTCGGCCTCATGGGATTGCCACATACTGGTTTCGGAACAGTTTATCCACACTCATCCACCTGCACGTAGCTGCAACCTGGGAAGCTTATTATGTAAACTGAGCCTCGACAGAGCTGTGTACACACACATAAGCTCCATACATACACGCTTAGTGTATGTGTATATATATATATATATATATATATATATATATATATATATATATATATATATATATATATATATATATATATATATATAACAGTACTCATATGCAGTGCTAGCTATGCACAAGAAGAGAATGTATACTGAGTTATGTACCACGTGTCAGGGTTCTCTGAGGCATCAGCGTCGTGAGAATGAGATGAAGGAAGTAGAGAGCAGACACACACACAGGCTGTGTTGTTGACACCTGCACTCACTGACTCACAGAAAACGCTCTGTGAGTGACAAAGTGGCAGCATTGGCTTGCTTCAGGGAGTGCGCCGAGGTGAAATGGTTTCTCTGCATGCTAAAAGTCAAAAGCATGTTCAGTTGCTCAAGGCTTGAGTACACACTCTGTCTCTCACTCCGTCTCATGTTCCTCATATTTTCATATTTCTGTCAGGTTGTTGCATTTTTTGTTATTTTGAATTATGCTAGTGTAGTGCTTGTTTCATACGGTGCAGTAATTTATTGGCTCCTGCTCGCTGGTTTGTCAGAAGAACAGATGTTGTCTTCCTGTGGAGGTGGCAGGCACGGGCACATTTAGCGTGCGTGCTGCAGGGCATGGAGCCTGCCCCTGCGCCAGCCGCGAGCTGGAGCTCATCCGAGACTGACGCCTAGCACTGCCACCCAGCTGTTAGCGCTGGTTTCACTTTCAGCCTTATTTATAGGCGATGTTCTACAAATAAATCAGCGAGAAAGCAAGACCAGTGCTTTTCTGGTTGACATGGTTGTGAAGTTCATTAGACACCGGTCCAATCAGAGCAACCAATCGTATAGTGACCTGATTGGAAAAAGTTCACAATGAGCTGTCTAAAAGTTATTCCAGAGATTAGAGTTAAAACATATCCTGCATATTTGCAGAGAAACTATAGGAACAGTCTTCGTTTGGTGTTTTGATGTCAATCAAATCATCTCTTCCTATGAAAGCATGTACTTTTAGAGACTCTGTAGTGATAGCTAGACGTCTACCTTCTAGCAAAAATATATGATTATGAAATATATGATTATTATTATATATTATCAGATATAAATGGGGAAACACTTTTTATGAAGCCCATATTCATAAATTGTTATAACTGTGCTTAGAATTCTTTGTAAAATTTTATCATTGGGTGCATCAAGTTAATTGAATATGTTAAATTATCCCTCAATATAGGTACATTGTAATACAATATTTATTTACAAAAGTTATTTTCTAATATAATAAGGAAATGCTTAATTTTTCTTTTATATTAAATATTTTTTCAAATTTTTTTATATTTTATTTTATATTATTTTATTCTTACTTTATTTGCCTTGTCTTTTAGGTATGTTGCTGGAACACTCTTATTTCCTCTTGGGATCAGTAAAGTCTTATCTTATCTTATCTTATCTTATCTGATCTTGCCTTAATTGCAGATTAATTACAAAAATGATAAAGATACACATATGTATCATTGACTTAGAGCAAACACCCCATATTTTTAGAACAACAGCAAAAAAAGTTTTAGAATAAAACACCCATGTACGTTATTTATTTGTTTGTTTGTTTGCTTGTTTGTTTGTTTTAATTTTGACAGTTCAACCTCTATGATGTGCCTGTATTTTTATTGTAATTAATCTGGAGTTAAGAGCTTTTAATGTAGAGTTTATATTATTTTTATAATAGTTTAATGGTTAATGGATTTATATAGTTGCATTATAATTATTCACAGGTCAATTATTAGTTATAATATCTTACCTTCTAACCACGTGGCATTATAATGAATAATACAACTTTTGTTCCAACATGATTATCAGTTTTCAAGGAATTATGTATAAGCACCATGTTATTAGACATTATGAAGCATTATTATGGTTTATAAACTGACTAGGAATCATTACTAACCTAAAAAAGCACAATTTTAAGCACAGTTATAATGATTTATGAATATTGGCTTTATAGAAAGTTTTACCTTAAAGTCTTACTCGTGTTTTTCTGTGATAAAACTGAGCTAAATTTTTTTTTGTTTGTTTTTTTTTTTTTTTTGGACTGCATATTCATGTATACTCGTAGGTCCTGGCATTTTTAATGATGATAAATATCCATTTTTAGTAGCTTCTTGGCTGTTATAATGTATTAAACAATGTATTATTCTATATAAGTTATTCGTTATTGTTTTAATTTGCATGTCTAGGTGTACTATGAATAGAATTTGCACTATAAATAGATAAAAATAGACGAAAAATGTTGCATCTTTAAAAGTTATCCTGGAGATTTGTTTACAACAGTTAGCATGAAACAATATGTACTTGCATACTTGCGAATAGGTTATGGGAAAAATTGTGTCGTCCTGAAAGAATGTTGTTCCTGGGCACATTTAGTGACAAAAAAAACAAACAAACAAACAAAAAAAACTAGACTAGCTACCCAGACTATTTGTTAGCTAGAATGTTAGTGATGCAAGTGGGACTAGTTTAGCGCTCTTGCTAATGACAACTCTGTGAGGCATAACTCCTCTGGCAAAGCATAGATATTAACATACTGTTGTCACCTTCTTGGAATGAAGACAGAAATAGAAATATAGAGACATTTTCATACACCCATCATTCTGTAACAGATGCTCACCTCGGGCTAGAAAACTGATCATTATATCACAAGCCATGCATCACCGAGTCAGTGTCAAATAGCTCCAGTGTGCTTCTGTTCAGCAAAGACAACCCAAAAATGAGAAACCGCAACAGTCTGATCACGATGATGATCATCATCGTTCATATCCATGCCTCTCACAACCTGTTCGAACACTTGAAATGACTCTGGCGCCATTATTGCCTCTTGGTACACGGTAATAGCTTTTCAGCAGAAGGGCGGGATTCATAAACATTAGACAACGCTGGCGTATTGGTGTCGTTTGGACATATTTTCTCCCGACTCGCTGTGGAGGAAGAAATCTGGGCCTGCCTCCAGAAGAACGCACAAGCTGTCCAATCTGCATTCTGTTTACCAAAACACAGCTTTTCCAACACCACCCCCCCATTCTGACCATCCAAAGATTCATACGTTTCGAGCTGCTATTCACAGCTTTGCATTCATTTTATTATACACTTGCACTAAACAGCACTATAATTATACACCACCACGTCCACACAAGCTTCCTTATAGAGGAAAAAAAGCATCTTGTGTGCATCCTGCTGGTGGGACGCTTGCTTATTTAGCCTCTCGGTAATGGGATGGGCTGCGCGGTGTGGTTAGCGCACCGGGTGGTCAGGGTTGAGCCTGAACCCCGACCAGGAAAAGCCCCATTCATGAAGGCTGTATTTTGAGGGCTCGGAGAAGCCAAGTAAATAAAAGTATTTCTGAGCTCCCATACAGAGTTCACGGCCATATGCGCTTTCCCATCAATAACTAATTTAGAGCAGACACACGCAGGGTGAGCCAGGGTAAATACGCGAGAACACTGGCGTTCTCTGAGGCACTCTGTGAAAGGTAACACAGCATCATTACATCAGTTAGAACGAGTGAATGAATCAGTTGTAAATGAGCAAGCCAAAAAATCAGCATTTGTCTTAAAATAGTCATAAAGCATTTATTATCTCCTTCATTACTTCTGCAGAAATATTTAATGCTCTGTCTTAGGCATTTATGGATATTACTATTTCAGCCACAAATCTTTTTATGAATTTATCATAAGGAACTTATACTGTTCAGAGTTTAAATGCAACGTGTATCGATTGCACAGAGCTCGATAGCGCATAAATAACAGGGCTAGTGCAAAGCAACAGCTCATAAACCTCGTATATCCCTTCGCATTGACACCGATAACTTAAACCAGAGCATTCTGTTCCCAGCATGCACTAGCAGAACGCAGGCTATCAGGAGTAACCTGGCTTCTGCCACCCACCGTCCCACTCTGTTTGCTTTGGTTTGATACACTCAGCAGGGTCGAGAGGTCAGCCCCAGGGATGTGACCTGTATTTGGTTAGGGTGTGGAGCAGGTCTGGGCTTGTGTACGGAATCCAGATGGCTAAACCCCTCGTCTTCTTGCTAACCAAACACCGCTACGCATGTATGCATGCATGCTCACGCACGCTAGCCCACACTCGCACCTAAACACACATTTACCCAAACACTCAGAGTTGACAGGTGCTAAAAGAGACGCCTGGGCTGACAGCCTATTGATTGCAGCTATTTATTCATACGCAAACACCAGACCTGCAGCTCTCAACTCGAAGTCCACTCGTTAGGCAGGCCTTGACAGGATTGATGTTATCTCTCGCATACAATTAGACACAAAGCAGAGGTCAGGTTTGTTGAATGCATGCAAGTAGGGCCGTGAGCCTGTGTAGCATGACTGCTAATCTGAGAGATTTCTGATAATAGGTGACTGAGGAGGAGAATTATTATCAGGAAGCCAAGCTTTAATTATGGGAGATGGCTTCTCTCGGTCTCTGTGTGTGTGTGTGTGTGTGTGTGTGTGTGTGGAGGGATGGCTCAGGATGCAAGATTGTGAGATTGTAGTTATGGACTTCTGTTTTGTGTACACACAAAGCCTCGCTAATTAAAAATTAGATTCCTTTAGCCTGTGGAGGATACCAAAAAATACAGGATACTTCCCTTATTCCTCAGTGTAAATATTAATAACCCAGATCTGCCAATGCTGAAGAGGAATAATGCATAGTCCTGCAGAAGGAGGGGGTGTAAGAGGTAAAACACAATAGACAGTTTTAAAAAATAATATATCATATTAAATATATAATATATAAATAATATATATTCAAATAACCCTTTTAAAAAACCACTTTTCGAATGTAGCTACTGGTAACCGTGAATCATTTCCACTAGTGTTTGAACATGCCTTTTAGTGTTTTTAATCACTTTCTAAGGATCATTAGCATTCAAATTATTTATCAAGCATTACATTTGACATTTCATTGTAGGCCGATTCAATCTTTCTTTTTTTTTACCTCTTTTTTTTTTCCTCTTTTGGCCAAAAACTGATGCCTTTTTTGACTATTTTCTGTCAAAAACTGTCAATAGCCAAAATTTCGGTGGCATCTCTAATAAATATAGTTAAGTGAGGTTAACTGTTAGCAAAGTTGAACACATTAATATATTTTATTTCACATTAATGAACTCAAAAACAGCGGGCCTCACTTATCAATCTTGTATTAAAGTTGTGTGTAAATGTGTAAGCCAAAACAAACTAAAATATTCTGTTGGATTTACAAAAGTTTCAGAAATTCTGACTTTCTTTGTACTCATGTGTGTATGTTTTTTTAGATTCTTTAATTAATGCCAATAATATAAAATGATACTTTCGTGATGATACCCTTTGTCCCTGGCCAGATGAGCTAGCATAAGGATTTATGATTTTGATAAAGTCTACAAAGCACTTCTGTAAGTCTGTCTGGATAAGGGCATCTGCTAAACGCTGTAAATGTAATAAAAAAAAGGCAACTTAAACTTGACAATATATTTTATACATGAAAGTGCAGTAATCAATGCAGATTATATGATTTGAAGTCAATCTAGTCAAGGTTTACATTAGTTAGTCTTCTTACACATAAATTTACACACACTCACAAACCTCCATGGGTAGGATACGAACATTTTTTATGAATTTACTGGATTTTCATGAATACCAAATTTCTTGTGTAAACACTTGTACAAACAATTTACAAATAAATTCGTATCCTGATTGAAAGATGAGGCCCATTTTCCATTTACCTTTACAGAAAGCGAGGATGCTGTATCAGTGCATCTTTCAAGCAAGAAAATCAAGTCCAGGCATGAGCACTGGTCAAAAACATTACTAATATGAGATGAGGAAAAGCGGGCAGGACTTCCTGGGGGTCAGATATTATCAGGAAGTGCAGAACATCTACACAATGATCAATTATTCAAGCTTGTTCAAGAGGTCTCATCCGCCATTTTTATTTTTTATTTAAAAAAAAGCAGATTTTTGAATGCTCTAATGTTAAAACGCAGAAGTTATGCGGAATGCATCAAAATTGGCAGGTCTGAATATTCTCGTATGAAAAATATTTTGACTTTATTAATAAAAGCTACCTTTTAATATGAATCCTAAAAAAATGCATAGGACGTCAAGTGAGAAAAATAAATAAATAAATAAATAACTTCACTCCTGGGAGGCCACGCCTCTCCGTTTTTAGCTCTACAGCTAACACTAGACATCCACCTAAACCTCACACATCTATTTACATTAAACAGAGCAGATAGATTCATAACGGAGTATGCGTTCACATATTTCGAGCTTTTTCCAAGAAGTGAAATAAAACACACTCTAAAAGCAGCTTTTAAGATTTCTGCTGGTGTGTCAGTCATCAGCATGATGGGACTCTGGCCTCTTGCTGTTATGGGATTCTTTTTTTTTTTTCTTTTTTTTTTGTGATACTTGGTCCTGTTTTTCGTCAGGATTCAGCCTGGAATTTCCAATTTAAATGCAAATGATACAGGACATCACAAAAAACCTGGGATGAGAGAGAAAATCATTCAGTGGCCCTAATGAATTATATATTTTAATTAATTTCAGGAGCTGAAACGTCTATTCAGCATCAAGGCCCTAAAAAAAAGGCGAATGAATAAATAAAAATGGAAGAAGGTGAAGGAAAGAGAAATGGCAGTCAATAGGCAGGGGATATTATAATATCTTCAGTGCCACAGCATGACTTTAAGAAAAGAAAAGATTCTGAGCTGTCAGATATCAAACTTATTTTTCCAGCTTTTAACAGGCTAAATGCTAAGCACACGCAAGAGAGAAGGAGCAGAATTCAAGAGCAGTGACAGGGAGATGCAATTTTAATTTCACCACTGTCAGTGCATTTTATTCTTGTAATGCCGGAAGAAGTATGGAGTGTCAGTCATGTACGGTGCCTGATGGTTGCCTTAAACCTTTCCAGAGAAGCTCTGCTTTTGAGCTGTGCATGTAAGTGAAAGTTTAGAAGAAGCCAGGGCATATGTTATGCAAATACTTTTTTTTTTTATATATATAAATTTTCTTAACTTTGAGATAAGAAATGACAGCTGAGTAGAGCATGAGTACCATTAGTTAGAGTCTTTTAGTATTTAACGGTTTATTTTAGAGGACAGTTGAGAAACACTGCAACATGCTTACCCAGTGATGGCACATCATTATCCTATAATTCAAACCACACTCCTTAATTAGCATTATTTATGACACTGAATGCTTGATTCTGATTGGTCAGAAGGTGTTGATTAATTAGGGTGTTGATAAACAGCAGCTCAGACAATACTTCCAGCTGTGCTTCTTTTAATATATCATCATTTCTTTAGTAACAACTTACACAGTGACTTGTATAGCAAACACTCGACATAAACGCATAACTGTTTTTGATATGATGACGCTTTCTTTGAGGAGACATTTATTAAGCCTTTATGGAAGGAGTCTCCAGTGTCAGTGCTTTGTAACAGTCAGGGGTAGAGCTGTAAGTTGATGTTTTTAAACATGGGAAAGTCTTCAGGACGAGAGAATTGCTAACATGATAAGGTGATTTTTTTTGTCTTATCAACTTCAAGAGAGAGAGAAAGAAAGGCTGGTGAGGGAAGAACTGATGAAGAACAAATGTTTCATGGACGTTCCACAACATTAAACATAACTATAAATGGATATAAAGTATGCCAATAGAAGATTGTAGTCCTTGGTAAATTGCTGTGGCATAAGAGGAAGGTGTGATTATCAGAAAATAATAATATATAATTAACACTTGAATTAATAATGACCACCAAATGAATCACCGATGGAATAAAAATTGATTAATGCAGGCATATATTACTCAGTTAATATCACATGTGTTAAAATGGCTGCTTCTGGAAACCTTTACTGCTCGAATTGCTAATTTACGCATTACCATTCGCTCTCTTGTGTGAACAACGTACAGCCAAAAATTTTATTGATTCATTTCATATGTACTCGATGTCTGTTTCTAATCTGCCGCAAATTTCCGTGCGATGAATCCTGAGTGAATCCAGTCTGGTGATAAAAGGCTAGCTTAGCAGGCAGACACATAAATTAAGCTATAATAAGTAGCAGACCAAAAGCTAAACATTCTCCATATTCACTGTGTGGACAGATAAAAGTACCACACAAATATTATCTCTGCATCACGCTCACTTATCCGTTCGATGTCAGAGCCTAAGGAGAGTTTGTTCTATTGCTGGTGAAAAAGCCCTTGTGAACTGGGGCTAGGCTACGCAAATACCATTAGCATGTTTGCCCTTGTAGTGTGTCACAATTTCCTGTTTTAATGAATGACTGCTTGATGGGAGTAAGGCAGAGAATTGAAACAAGTGCAAAAAAAAAAACTGTTCGTTTTCTGCTTGCATTGCCTTCCATGGCTAACTGGGGGGGATTTTTTTTCATGCCTCAAATATTGAAATATTGCACATCTGCTTCTTAAAAAAAAAAAAAAAAAAAAAAAAAAACCTTCTTGTGTTGATTTAACTGTAGGGTCTTTTTAATGTTTGAAATGCTGGACATGCTTCGAGAGATAGATTGATACCCAGACCCTGGGAGGTGTTATTCTTGGTCTGGGTTTTAATGCTCCATTTGGGGAGTGAGAGGGGGAACAAAAGGAGCTAGAGAGAGGTAGAGAAGGGATGGAGGCTGAAAAGATGGGATTGAAGTAGTGTTGTGAGGAGCGAGAATTTTGCATGTAGTACTGTACTTCTTTAAAGGCCATAAAAAAATGACAGAGCCTGGCATTGTGCTCCTTTTCTCTTTCTTTTTTCCCTGAGGCCAGAGAGGTCCGAGGTTGAGGTCAGGCTTCTTTCGGGCTTCCGTCAGCCCTTTACAGGCACGTGTGTGTGGTGTGTGGAGTGAGTGGAGTGAGTGGAGTGAGCGCTCCCTTCAGACGCCGATTCTTCTGAGCAGTCTCTGTAAAACAGGAGAGGGAGAGAGGGAGGGTGAGTGATGAACTGAAGGAGTGAGGGAGGGAGGGAGAGCAGAGTAACGGCAGAGGATGAGGAGGCAGTCAGAGAGGAGAGTGAAAGGGACAGAGAGAGGAAGAGGAAGCTCCTGATGTTGACTCAGCATCAGTGGTGCTGGGTTTTATTCCAGGCTGGCCGGAAGTTTACCATTGCCCCCCGTGTGTGTGTGTCTCTGCAGATGGCCAACATTGTGACGTCGGTGTGCTACGTGGTGCTCGCAGCTGTTGTGGTGGTGTATGCCCAGCGCCGCGGCCAGCAAGGTAAGGCATCCTTACATTCCCATCCATCTTACATACCATCCTCTCTTCTCCATCTGCTCACGTTTCCTTTCTTGCCATGTGCATGGGTCTGGACCTTTACGGCTTTTAGATATTGATCACTCAAGGCTTAGGATGGTGTTTGTTTTCGCTCTGGTCTCGCGTCTTTCTCTTCACATTGGAGGACAACTTTAGTGCTTTTTCAGCCTAGTCTCTATCAATCACATCAGATGTGAAGTTATCATGGACAGGAATCAAAAAACCTAAAACTTGCTTATGAGTGATGGATGTCTGAGCACAAACAACCTTAGTTCAAGCTCACAACTGAGCCACCATAACAATCAATCAAAGTTTTAGGATGAGAGAGCTGTTAAAGGTCTCTTAGGAATACAGTAAAAAGTCATTCTGGTTACTTACGCTTCTCTAAAAGTGTTATAACGTAACCACAAATTCTTCCTTTTGAACAAATATCTCTGAAGCAGGAATTATAGAGATTTAGGGCTGAGTCTGTGGCTTAAGTTTAAATGTTATGATAGTATTTACGCAGGGAAAGTTCTCTGTATTCAGAGTCATGCTATGCAGGTACTTAACACCTCTGAGGTTGCCAGATTTTTCATGAATAGATCCTTCAGGATGGGAGTTTTTTATGTGTCTATATCACTGTGTTTAAATATAAGCATGCACTTTCCTTTACGCCTAAAAACAGATAGAAATTACAGACGAATAAAGCAACTTTTCTCCCTTTGCTGCCAAACACTTTATCTATCTATCTATCTATCTATCTATCTATAATAGAAGTGAAATATATTGTGAATACATTAACGCAGTTATGAACAGAACTTGAAAAGGATTATCCTAGTCATGATAATCACATTAATCACACAATGGGTTCCATCCACATTTGTTGTATATAAGAATATAAAACAGCATCTGATACAGCGTATCCTATTTTCTTCATGATGAAGGAGGTGTGAAAAACACTGCATCTGCTGTTGAGAGTCTTTTTTTTTTTTTTGTATGCCTATATAGTAAACCAGACACACACTGAAGATATAAATTTGAGGTCATGTGTGCTAGGAATATAAAATTGTGCCCAGGTTTTGGTTAATTTGTGCTGTTCTTTAAAAAATATATATCCACAGTTTGATGGTCAAGCTGACCATGCGTGCGCTGATATTGTGAGAAAAAATGAAAAAAAAAAAGAAAAAGTTCAAGTCCAGAATCACTCATAACCATGACATAACCAACCCTGTGTATGTAATTGCTGTGCAACTGTCACAAGTAGTACATGAGTCTGTAGTTATGTCTGAGATCTGAATAAGGATATGACACTATGCATGCTTAACTCAACTCTGAATACATCTTATAGAATTTCATTCACTGAAAAATTCTAGACACCCATTCTAATTGCGCAAGTGAATAAGTGGGTTTTCTGTTCTTTTCTCAGTACAGAGAAACGTGTCGAAATTCTGGTCGCACATATGCAGCAGATGTGATAGTTAAAGATTAAGATAAAAAACGATGGAGAATTCCTTTGAATGCTTAAATATTTTTTGCATATTTCCACATTATCTCCTTTCTGGTTGAAACAAAGAGTGAGCTAAGGGCTTGACTGGCATTACCTGACTGCGTGGTGGCGTGTGTTTGTGTGTGTGTAAACCTGTTTAAACAGTTTATATATAGATAGATAGATAGATAGATGTAAGGCATCTACACATGATAGGTACAGCACAGTGATTATAACTCAAAGGCAAATTAAAAAACCCTGTAAATGCATGTAGGTCTCTGTAAAAAAAGCCCCCATAGATAAAATGTATCTAGTTATTTCTTCCTAACTGAATTAGAAAGACTTATTCCAGCATTAAGACGATCGATTGCTGTTGGGTCATTTGAGTGGCTCTATCTTACTTTATTTGAGTGTCTCAGGCTAATTAGTTCTAGATACACAAATAAATCAATTTGTGCGACCTAATCGTTCCAGACTAATCAGTTTCTTTAAAACTGGCTGGACTCAGACTGTCATAGAGCTCTCACTGCACCGGGTTTATCCAATGCTCTCATTCTGTCATCATCTCCCAAATTACCGCGATGGTCATCGCTCCCTTCGGCCCTGCTTACATCACTGCTGTGCTTCACCATGGCATGACTGGCGTGATGATGTCACTGTCAGAGGACACTTTCACTTTGTCACGCTGTCGTCAGCACTGCTCGGGTGAGGTACATGGCCTCCCAGCTGAGCAAGTTCAGACTTTACAAGATCTCACATAGTGCTGCTGCCATAAAAAAAAAATTTATTGGTAGCACACTGACAAAAATACTGGAGTGAGATTTAATCAAGAAAAGTGTAGTAGCAATTTCCACACATAAAGTCTTAGTAATTTTTAACTAAATTAATTTTAATTAAGGTTTACATAGCACCAAGAATTCTTATAAAAGTGTAAGCAAATTTAACTAGCAATTTTCTTTTTTTTTTTAGCAACTTTTACTCAAACTTGAGTTAAATGCTTAACTATTGCCCAGATAAAACAAGTTTGACACTTTTATTTAATACAAGAGAGCTTAAATGAATTATGTAAATCAGAACACTGTAAAAAGTACACATCATCTAAACGCTATGTCTTGTTCTCGTTTGGAAACATCCAATTTCTCGAATCATTTATCAGCATTGCTGCTTAATGGTTCCAAAAGTAGAACTTCAATTGGTACATGTATTGAAATCAGCTTTCATAAAGACTAAATTGGCAGAACCAAACATGACTACTTAACTAACTCACGCATACACACACACACAAACCATACGCCTGACTGAGAAACACAAAGAGGGTGAACCATGAAAACTTCACAGAAACACTGGATCTTTCAAAACATCTCCTTATACAATAGACTTAAGGCTTAATGCCGACACAAAACAAGAGGAAAAGGATCCATGCATAACAATCCAAACGAAATCAGTTTAAAGTTCCATAAACGCATATGCAAATCGAGCTCAAAAACCATTCCCCTACATTAGTATGCAATCAGTTCAAGTAAACATTACTGCTTCATTTTAGTTTTGTGTGCACTTGCAAAATAATAGTGCATTTAACCCAGTAAAGTAAGTAAAATATACACTTTGGGTTTAGCCATATATTTACATGAATGAATTTAGTACAGAACCTAAAGCATTGAAGTAATTCTATTAATTTACTTTTCTGTATAAAAATCACAGATTTGTCTTTGTCAGATTTACTGAACCACTGAATCTTTTTTTCCAGTGTATTGAATCTGACTGAATAGTATTAGTGTACATTGTATAATCTGTGATTAAAAAATTAATATTATAAAATTTAATTATTTGAGTAAGCCAAAGATCATGCTCCCAATTGAAAAATAAACCTCTATGCTTTTAGAAAAAAAAAAAAGTTAGATATAGATCCCTTACAGTTTTCCATTGAGACAAGCTGTTCTCTCTCTCTCTCTCTCTCTTTTTTTTTTTTTTTCTAATGGTCTAGTGCAGAATAATTATTTGGTATAAATGGGCAGCAAGGCTAAGGCTTCCCTCTCTGTTAAGGAAAAATACATAAAAATAAGGTTCAAAATATGGCATCCATGTCTTCTTATTTTCTGTTAACAAAAGTGGATTATTTTTTTTTACTTTTGTGGAACCAAGAAAAACAGCATCATTGATGCACATAATGAAGAAACGAGGCTGGGGCTGATTTCTTTCTAGTCCAGACTGTAGAATCATGCAGACTATCATTAATTGTCATGTCAAGTGATTACACTTCCCCTAGATTTCTTGTGCATTGGGGCTAATTTATTTAATCTGGCTTCGCTGATATGTCCATAACAGTACCTCAGTACTGATCGAGAAGTTGCACATGAAATACAATAGCAGTTGTAATAAACATGAACCATTTGAATTACTTTCTTGCGCTTGTTTGTTAGCAAAAATTACACAAACCAACCAAAGACAGTTTTGTGTAGTTTGAATGAAAAAGCTGGTTAAACTCGACATCAGCTTTTCTGTTTACCATGCTTACTATTCTGAAGAGACACACCAATCGTAAATGGTGCTGTCTTTCAGTGAGTGTGTCGCGTGTGTATGCATAAGAGTTTTGTGTCTTTGAAGAGATCCCATGCTAGGCTTAAGCATAATGGTTTCATAATAACATCTCTGAGTTACTTACAGGTATCATGACAAGCTTTCACTGATTATTTGTATTTTTTAACAGGCATACAATCTTTTAACGATGTTCTAGGTAGAACTCTACAGCAGACACTTTACTGTTTAGAAAGCATTGAACTATCTAAGCAAACTTTTTTCCTAAGAGGTGTAGTCTTAGGCTTGTAAATGTGTAATGATTCATTTTGTATTAAAAGGTACAGCTCTTCAGGTTAGGGTTAGGGATGGGGTTAGCATTTTCATTTACATGAAAAAAAAAACAAAATCCAGCCATATTGCTGTCATTCATTCAAATTTGTATGAGATCAGGCCTGAAAACTTGACACACCGTTACAAACTGTAACCTTTTACTTCAGATAAGGACATGTTTGTTTGTGTGACAGAAACATAGGATTATACATATGTAATATATCGATTGTGTGTATGTAACTAACAATATATAGTAAGAATTTTCGACACCTAATCCTAAATCTAACCCTAACCTTGCCCTAGCTAGAAAATGTGTCATCATTGCGAGACTGTTTGGAAATCGCACTGAATGGTAGGCTAATGGATAAAGACGATGCTGTAACAGCAAAGATGACAGTGGCTTTTTCCTATAGCTTCATCATCATCTCATCTCTCATTCTTTTATAAGTTTCATTAGCAGACCATGCAGTTAAAACGTTTGAGACAGTCCATACAGGTATATGAGATATGATTTGTGTGATATTTCTGCCTGAATATAATTTCAGCAGAAGACGGACATCATAAATGTGCGTGACAGCCCGTTCTTCAGCAGAAATGATGTATGAAATCCCATCACAAGTGGTCACTGGAGACGCATTTATAATGCCAGGTGTGAATGGCTATGCGTCTCAGGTGTCCAATCACCCAGGACGCATGTTAATGCCAGGCATGTACGGGGCCATAGTCAGGACAATTCACAAACCCAAACACACATATACACACAGCGGGTGCTGACAATCCACTCAGGAATGTTTGTGTATGTGATGAAGGTGTGATGTGATAGTTATAATTAACGTCAAACACAATCCAGAAGGAGGTAACATGAGCACAAACAATGATGTACGTTAATGAAAATGTCGTCCACTTGAGTAATTATATGAATGACCTGATGGCACAGGTCCCCGTCATTAAACCTTCAGCACGGCTCATCAATCTCCTGCAAAGGTAAATAAACCAAATACCATCCTCGCACACGTTTGGCTCTCAATGCTATTGTCTCAGACCCCTAAGCTATAGACGTAGACCTTATAGACACAATAGACAATCAGAGTTTGTTCATTTATAAAATGAATGCTTACAGCTGCTGTCTGCTTTCATTCTTCTAATGACAAATCATCAAAACAGCCATCGCTCCACTCTGAGTGTGTGGGATGATTGATTTGCTCTTGTGTGTGTGTGTGTGTGTGTGTGTGTGTGTGTGTGTGTGCATGTGTGTACACAATTAGATTTGTGTTGATGTGGAATGGCTAGGAGCTCAGTTATACTTGAAGCAAGACATTTGTTTTTTTAGTTGTGCCTCTGCTCATGGGATGACAGTCATCAGTAAAGACTCATTTCACTAGAGAGTTATTAATAATCCTATGACCTGATTTGAAACTTAAAACTGACTGACTTAAAACTTTAAAAGGCCTATAGACTCTACTTGTCATGAATGCAAATGCCCCACATAGCCAATTTATTAATTGTGTTTTCCAATTGCTGTATAATATGCCATTTTGGTTATAACTGAAAATGTTGCATTTCTATCAACCAGGGGAAAAATCAACAACTGCAGTACCTCATAAACAAAACTGCTTGGTAATTCTGTTAAAAGCGCCCAAGTCTATCGTGTGCAGAGGAAACGGTGCATCTGTGATCACTTTACTATTCACGACTAGTTACAACACACCTTAAGGTTAGTAAAAGAAATTCTGCACCATGCTCACTGACTTTATGTCCTGACCTACAATTGAACTTACTATCAGCTGGTGCAATTGGCTGCTGGTCTATTTTGGTCTACTTCATGAGGCAAGCCCATTGATGTAATTTCAATAATAGTTTAAAGAAACGAATTAGCCGTACAGTTTATGTCCCTTCAAGGGCACACAAAATGCCAGTGCAGCTCAAGATGAAACTACATTTGTCAGCCTACATTTGAAAGCGTAATTTAGCACACTCGGGTCATACCATCTCTGATACTTATCAGAGTACATTAAAGTGCTTTACTTTTTTCTAGCTAGTTTGAAAGGAAAGTATCCATGTATTCCTCATAGCTATGCTCATATTACATTAAAAATAGATCTACTTCTTTTAATTAAACACACAATTTGAGTGTTTTCACAGCCTAGAACTGTAAATGAATGCCATTTTAAGAGCCTGTGCTTTAGCCGTCATTAAGCGACGGAGGACTGTATAGTGCTAATTCAGTCGGTTTTTCTTCAAGACTCTCCCCTCTCTCTCTTGATCTCTCACTCACTCGCTCACTCTCTCCATCAGGAGCAAGCAGACAAAGCCTCTTTTCATTCCATCAATCATTGCGCCGGGAGTCCAGACAAGCCCATCACTGGCATTTTAATTATTCATGAGCTCCTAAGTGCAAATGAGACACAATCTATCTGTGCACCCACTGTCCTGGCCACTTCCCATTCTGCTGAGTATGGCACTGCTGTTGCCTTTAATCTACGGCTTATTTTAGCATTCGGTTCCTATAGAGTCCTCATGTATTCCAGAACCTTGTTGTTGAGTGTTCGGTCGTGTCGAAGCTAAGTTAATTGCAATGTGAATTGAGTCCTTGTGAGGCTACGCTGGATTACAGGAGCTAATGTACAGCTATCAGAATGTTAGATTTAGCTTATCCAACGGTGCAGGTAGGATTAGAGGAAAATGTCAGCTTGGATGTTAATCCCAGTTCACACTTCTAGGGTGTTTTAAATGAAAAACTTTTCCACATCTTTCCTAAAGAGGATCAGGTGTGTATTCTGCCACCACAGCATGCTGCGAGGTGTGTGAGAGTTTGCGAACACTTAGTCCCGAGTACAGATGTTGTCAACAGCTGGATCTTGCCGCACTCTGCCTGGCGGTGGAGGGAAAGAAAGCAGGTGTGACCCAATGTGTACAGCTAAAGGTCTCATTATCAGGTATGAGGAAGAAACAGAAAGAGAAAGAGAGAGGATGAGGAAATAAAAGTGAGTGCAATGGAAAGTTCACAACCTGGGTTTCCTTCAAGAAAAAGCGAAGGAAAAAAAAAAGGTGTCAGGTGCATGAAATGATAATGCTGCCATCAAAGTATGCAGAGAGCTCGTTTTCACTCCCTCTTTGAGTCACTCTCATTCTGCTTATTATATCTCGTGTCAAACTACAAAAGCCAAAAGCCTCATCCCTGCAAGCCTCTGAATGGCTGTTTACCACTGTAGATGTCGGAAAATAAACAGCGTATGAATCATTCAAATGCACGTCTGTCCATTTCCTTTTCCTGCGATGAATCAACATCATAGATGCACTCTTCACCAACAGCTCAGTATCCCAAACAAACACGTCTCCCTTGTTCACCATTAAACACATCTTTTCTTCGTTTATTCCAATCGTGTTTATTGACTCAGCGTCCTACGTGCACACACTCTCTGCTTTTTCAGTATTGTACCGATCTGAGAAACTAGTTAGTGTCAGATGTCTCCTTCTGCCTGTGACTAAGATGTGGAGAATGAAAAATGATGAGGGATTGGGTGGAGGGTAGGTTTGTGGGGGCCACACCGGAGAAGTATGGCCCAAATCTATTTACCGTCCAAAATGTGATTGTTTCATAATTGGAAACGTGGATTCTGCTTCCCGTGTCGTTCTGATAGCATCGCTCCATAAATGGACCTCCGGAGTCTCGTCTACAAATCCCAGATGCTCCAGCACCATGATTCCAATCTCTTCGTCTCTTGAAAGCAGGAACATGATAGTCGGGTGGGCTGTATTGATAGATTCTGTTGTGGTGTTGTTCCTTCAATGCGTCCGCCTGCTCTGAATCTTCCCCCGAGCCTGTAAGACGTCTAATAAATTTGGCAACAAGATGGAGTCCTTCACACAAGCTCTTCTGTGAAATAGATCTGTTTCTTTCCTGCTGATGGGCCAAACAACATGGCCAAGTGAGTCTCAAACAGACATGAGAATGTTTACTCGTGGAGGTCAGCACAGCAAATGTTGTCAGCTTGTGTGTACTCCAAGATCTTCTTAAAGACGTTACGCAATGAAACACAGTTAAATTATGCTTCCATGTCCACTAATTCATCTAACTAGCGAGGCAGCTCTGAACTCGGGTGCACTCTGTATGTGTTTTTGCTCATATCCGCTAGTCTTATACACTGCCGTGGGTGGAGGGTTCAAAGAGTAGCAACATCTTGAGATGGTACAAGAAAGTTAGGGGCCCCATGTAAAACAAATGAGGGTTTTATAGGAATAAAGTAAATTACGTCAATGTGATTTACAGTAAGGGTTTTTTTTCCATTGTATAACATATTTCATTAAATATTTTGAGAATAGGGCATAGAGTACTGCAGAGTTCCACAAATCCACTCCTAAAGTCCAGCAGAGGTTGTTACCAAATAAGATTTGTCTGTAGATTGCCGAACTTTAAGTTCATGAGTGAGAATATGGAATCTTTCCAGACACATGCACATGCAGTCCTTAAAATATTTAAGCAAAGACGGTAGCAGGAATGGTTATAGTGGCAAGAAGAAAAATAATTATTCTGTGCATGAGCAAATTAGACTCACGGCTTCCTACTGCTGTAGCCCATGGTTCTACCAAAGCAAAAACACAGGTTTTTGACATACTCAACAAAAACGTGGGGTTTAGTTGAGTTAATTTCGCCTTTTTTAAAGTGTGTTGAATTAGACTTGTATTTAAACTACATAACAACACTGTTCCTTCCATGAATTCAAAGCAATTTGGTCAAAGATTTAATTTAATATTAATTAGATTTTTTCTGGTTGTATGGTAAAAACTGAAGTTAACACGCTTCAGTTTGTATAATTGTACAATGATACAAACACTTCCAATGAGACTAGCTTATCTTCTAATAGATAAGCTAATTTTTTTTAGGGATTTGGCTCCTGACCATTGATGGCTGTGGCATTGTTGGGAGATAGTGAGTTTGAATCCTGGCAATGCCAAGGCCATCCTTCAGCAGAAAAGAGTTTGCCATAGGGTTGCACCACTTGGGAGCCCTCTTGCTTTTTTAAATGAGATTTTCTTAGCAAACGAAGACTATCAAACACTCAGTTCCACCATAGCATCAGAGTTGATGCTTACTGACTTTGGTTTCCATGGCTACAGCATGAACACAGATTTAGTTCCGGGTTGCCATAGATGTCCCTACAGCCATCAGTCTTTAAAGTCAATATTACTCAAAAGACAGATTTAGATGGGACTAAAATCCCAGAGAGACTCTGGAAATGATCACATTATCCACTGCCCCATGTAAAAATAGTCCAATTTGAACGGGGCTACAGATTACTAGCTAACGCTGGCTAACGCTAACTTGAGGGCAGTTATAAAACTATGCCTACTCACAAATGTTTGAAGGGCGTGTCTTTAAATGGAAAACTTGCTGAACTCTGTAGGACTCTGGACCTCCAGGACTGGGACTAGAGGAGCCCTGGTGTATTGTATGCTTGTGTATTTTTCATGCTGCAGGTAGAAAGATTATTCAGGTGAAACTTATTGAGCCTGTGGATAGCATTTCAAATTCCCTGTGTCATTCCCAGCCAGCTCTCTACTGGACCACTGTGAAGAATCACGCCAAGAGACTGACCAAAAGATCAAAGATGAAATGTTAAATAAAACACTGAATGTTTAATGAAACCTTTAAAGTCCGATATATGCACTACTGACACCAGTCATGTTTGATGTGTTTTACGTAGCCTTTAATGATCCACACCATGTAGAATACTAAATCATATCCAACCTAAAGTATAATACAGAGCTAAAATGACCTCCAATAGCCCGCAAGATTTCACACTGGTTTTTTTTAGGTACAATGAGACTGCATCCTCTGAGTAAATTATTAAAGAGACTTTTAATGTAGTTGCTAAAAAGTGTAGCACAGAATCATTATTTACCCATTAGCGTAAAAGCTAGCATTAAGCCCTTACTAACCTCAGGTACCTGAGATATGATGTAGGCCTTGTTTACAAAGATCAGAACTGTGTGCACATCCGGATACACTTTCCTAATATCTGGAAATAATAGCAAACCAGCTGGTTGTTGCATCACTGCATAACTGCTGTATTAGAGCTCCTAGAGGCAATATTATTGTCTCATACTATATCCTGCAAGGTCACGTTTATGGCTAAATTTAAAAGCATGCTCTTCTGAGGAAAAAAAAATGACCCCAAGATAGGGTCCATATGCAACACATATAGGAAGTCGATTTGAGAAATGTTTCCTTTAGGGACACATGAGTAAACAAACAACCAAATGCTGAAATCTATCATGCAATTTCTCATGTGGTGTCATTTCATGATGCTGCTATGGCAACCTGAAAATGCTTTTCGTGAATGAATTTTGTGCATTGGGAGGTTGAGTAGACAATACGTTCATAGGTCAAGTGAATGTCATGAGAACACGATTGCAAGGCGCCTAGGATGCTGAATATAGATAAGCTTATGATTGAGGCTAACAATTTTGCTAGCTATTAGAAGCTATTGGTTAGGTCTTACATTGTGTTTTTCTTGTCGTAGAAAAAAACACAGTGTAAATAGGAGATAAGTGCTAAAAATATCAATATTTCTCTCAGATATGTTGGTAAATTACTGAGAAAAGATCCCATTAGAAATGACCCTGTTATTATATTTTACATCGATCTCTAATCAAACGTACATGACTTGCTATAACAAAACATTGCCTCACAACTCGTAAACTTAGAGCTATTGGAAAATTTCAACTTCCAAAGTAGTGAAAACTGAGGTACAAACATCTTCGTAGATGATTTTTTACGAGTTTTGACCCCTTGCTATTGCGATATGTGAGAAACCTGAAAACTAAGCTGTACTGCTTTTTCAAATAAAGTAGCTGTCAGACCAAACGTAAATACAATTCACCCAGTGGAAATGCAAATTCACTGAAGGGGAAAGGATGTGGGAAAAGAGGGATGCGAAAGACTTCATCTGTGAGAACTTGATAAAAAAAAAAAAAGTAGAAGAGAATCTTATTTTTAAGTATTGCTCACACCAGACTGTATTACTGTTTGCTTGGTGCACATTTGGGAAAAAAAAAAATCTGTCTCGTACACCGACACACGCTAGGTATTTTTTTTTTTTTGTGGTAAAATTCAGTTTTTTTTTCCTCTCTTTGCCTGCTAGGATTTTATTGTTAGCAATGCTGGTGTCTCTGTAAATGCTACATTAATATGAACTCTCCTGGAAAACATAGTGAACATGACCTCATTTAAATGCAGCATTTGTGTTTGCTGTGATTGTATTTAAATTGAGCAGCTCGGAGTAATATAGACTACATCAGTCCACAGCTTGACACAATTACATTAAAATGACTGAACTTATTTAAATGAATGTAATGATAGATTGGACCCGAGTCTGTGCGACTGTTGGTCATAGGCAGCATTGAGCCTGAGGCTGTTTGTGTGTCACACTTTAAACCAATCGAATGTTCTTCTTTCTCTGACTAACCTTAACCAAACTTTCAATCAACATATCACTGTATAGCCCTGGGCAACTTCACACCATCCAGCCATCTTCAGACAACTGTTTGATCTCTCTCTCTCTCTCTCACTCTCTCTCTCACACACACTCTCTCTCTCTCACACACACACGCACACACACACACACACACACACATGTACCATTTGACTGCTTTGTGAGGACCTTCTACTGACAAGATTGTTACTGTAAGTAATTAACGCCATAGACATAAATCTAACCCCAAATGTTTGTTTGTTAATTTTCAAATAAAAGCTGCACTTTAGGTGAAAAACAAGATTTCTGTTTTTTGTGAGGACCAGGTGATTTTTTATGGATATTACATTAGCAGGACATTTGGTCCATTTTGGTCCTCACAAATGGCTAACAGACTCTCACTCGCACACACACACACACACACACACACACACACACACATATATCTTACTATCCTTGTGAGGACCTTCAACTGACAATTCTTAATGCAGAGAAATTAATGGTACTCATAAACCCAAGTCTAACACTTCAGTAACCTCAAGTGGTTCTTTTCCTTTTTTAATAAAAAAAATATATAGCCAAATGTTTCCACATGGTTAAAATGGTCAAATATTCCTATTCTTGTGGGGACATTTGTTCCTCAGCAAGATATAAAATCTTGCCCACACCCACAGATGCACAAACACACAAGTTGATTTACTGTCTTTATGAGGACCTTGCATTGACATAAGGATTATTGTAACTAATTAATGCTATGCCTTGACATAAATCTAACCACAACCTTAACCTCTTTAAGCAAAAGGAAAATGTTGGGGTCTTTTAGGGCTAAATGTAAAAAATAAAAGCTGCATGTTTGGTGAGGACCGGGTGATTGTGTGGATGTTATCGTACTATCCTATTTTATGGATAGGATATTACATTAGGAGGATATTTAGTCCTTTTTGGTCCTCACAAAAGGCTAAACAGACACACACATGCACACACACGCACGCTCTGTACCTCCTCATCTTTGTCTCAGGCTGACACTGCTTTGTAAATAGACGTTGAATGTGGCCTTGGCCTAAGTGTTTGTGGGATGGAGGGGCGGCTGGTGTTTATCGTTCTCACATTGTGTTGTGTGCGTGTGGATGTGCGGATGGCCAACCAGATGTGCTGGAAGTTTAAGGAAATAGTTTCTCTTTTTCTCTGGACCATTTCGTGGAAAAGTACTCCTAGAAATTTGACGCCTGTGTGAAAAAAAATGGTTCAGCGCAGGTGTGTGTGTGTATATATATATATATATATATATATATATATATACTGTATATAGTGAAGTGAAGTGAAGTGACTTGTGGCCAAGTATGGTGACCCGTACTCGGAATTTGTGCTCTGCATTTAACCCATCCAAGTGCACACACACACTGTAGTGAACACACACCCGGAGCAGTGGGCAGCCTTTTTTGCTGCGGCGCCCGGGGAGCAGCTGGGGGTTCGGGGCCTTGCTCAAGGGTCTCACCGCAGTCGTGGTATTGAGGGTGGAAGAGAGCGCTGGTCATATATATATATATATATATATATATATATATATATATATATATATATATATATATACATATGTATGTGTGTGTGTGTATGTAAAGATTAAACCATGTTTTAATGGAAAATAATCTATGGAGTAGTGTTACTATTATGGAGTTACTATTGCCACCAAGTTCATTTTCCATTAACAGAAGGTGCCGACAACTTTTATTCCTCTTATACCATAGCAGTGTGCCAATGATTCAATTTTTTAATTTCTTAATGAACGACAGCTCATGCTACATTTAATTCTGTGGAATGTCTGTGAAAAAAGTTACTTTCGTTTTAATACCTATAAACAGTTATTCCCTCACAAGCCTCTTTTTTTCCCTTGAAGTTAATACCAAATAACAAAAAAACACACAGCTTGTCACATTACTGAGAAACTGGAGAGCAAAAACTCCTCTGTCCTGAAGACTTTCCCCTAGCAGAAAACTGACTGTTACAAAGCACTGACACTGGAGACTCCTTCCATAAATGTTATATAATCATCTCCTGACAGAAAGCTTCACCATAACAATGAGTAAATGAGTATACAGCATGTTTTTATTTGTTCAATAAAAACACATTTTTAATCTGTTTATTATTAGTCTTAGATTAAGTAGATCGTCACCACGAGTCCCTGTGAATGAGTTGTTACTATAGAAACAATAACATGTTAGAACAAGCAGATTAATATAAACCCGTGACATGAATTACAGCCAGAGCTGATGTTACAGGAAATTAATCAACACCTTCTGACCAAACAGAATGTGGTATAAATAAAAATTAATTAAAGAACAGTAAGTCTGGAGCATGTGGTGCATGTGCAAATGAAGTATTTATTGTTTTGCTTGTTTTCAATAAGCCTGGTGTTCTTTGTAAAAAATTCTCTGTTATAAAAGGGAGTTATAATGCTATTGATCAGCACTGGTACATTTTTACATACACACTATATATATATATATATATATATATATATATATATATATATATATATATATATATATATATATATATATATATATATATGTATGTGTGTGTGGGTGTGGGTGTGCAGGTGTGCGGGTGTGTGTACACCCACACACACACACACAAATATCCTAAGACCAGAGGAAAGTTAGGGCACCATACAAGAGGCCTCTTTATGCAATTTAAAAGGGATTTATGTCCAAACATAAACCTGTAATTTTCACCCTCTTGCTCTGTCTGATTTTCTAAAATTACATTTTTTTAATGTTCAATAGGCCTATTTCTATTGTTGTACAGTGCTGCCAATTGGCTACATACAACAAAACATGCCCCAGACTCAACATTAAAATAAAAAATTAAATGTAAAATGTTATTCTTAAACCATTTAAACATTTTCCCCCATGAGAGCATCATAATATGTGCAGTATAGGGTTAATGTTCCACTGCCCTGCTGTGTGTCTAATGAGAGTGTGTTCCAGCTTAGTTGAGCCTTCACACTTTCAGCTTCATGATTAACTGGCTGTCAAATGTCAAAAGGCATTAGAGCTACTGTAAAAGTTTTATAGTACGTCTAAAAATAGCCACCAGTCACAGCGATAAATAAATGGAAACTCATCCAGGCTGTAAATCGTACAATCAACAATGCTGTCTGAAATGGTTAAGGTCCTCATCAGGAATGTGGGCGGCTCACAGTCAAACACAAATAAACACTCTTTATAATCCTCCTATAATGTTTATTGGTGATTTCTGTGAATGATAACTAATAATAAATAATTATTTGTGCTATTGTGCTTTCCCTATGCACTAGCTAGCGCACAAAAGAGAATTACACAGGGTGGTGTTTTGCTTGTGACCTTTTCAGCCAAAGCAACATAAGCGATTCCAGGTTGGAAATTGGTTTAAAGTGCGGCTGAATTGGATTGCCTAAACACAATGGAGTAGATGCATTTTGCCTGAGAGAATCTCCAGCAAACACACCTGATGGAAAAAAACAAACGAAAAAAAACAGCTCATGCCAGCATGAATTCAATGCAATTTGATTCATCACTTCATCCCGGCTGGCCTGATGCTGCTTTAGCTTGTTACAGCCATGATGGTAAAAAAGAAAAACCAAGCATCATGCTGGCCATTCTGATGACCACTTCATTTATCAGTTCACTGAAGATGTTTTGTTTTTTTTAGTAGAGAGCAGTCGATGAAAAAAGAGGATATATTTTGCCTAGCACAATTCTGAGGGGTCGTTTTTAAGCAAACACAAAATACCTGTGTAATTTAGCACAATTTATACGGCTGAACTCTCGAATATGATTGGTCAGGAGGTGTTGATTAATTTTCTATAACAGCAGCTCTGAAAGTAGTGCCAATTATAATTCATGTTGCAATTTTATATTAGTGTACTTGTTCTAATACATTATTATTTCTATAGTAACAGCTCATTCACACATACTGGTACATTCACTGATGGATGCTTCGCATAATCTAAGACTAATAATAAATTAATATTAAACTAATATTAAATCCATATAAAAATCATGCTCTTTTAACAAGGAAAAATAGTCTAATTGTTAATATGTTGAAGTTTTCTGTAAGGAGATGCTTATATAACATTTATGGAAGAAGTCTCCAGTGTCAGTGCTTTGTAACAGTCAGGACAACAGCTGTAACAGCTGTGTGTTTTTTTCCCTTTACCTTCAAGAGAAAGAAAAAACAGCTGCTATAACATAAGTGATAAGGAACTAACTTGTACTATGAAGTTTCCACAACATTAAATGTAACTATAAATGGTTAAAAAGCATTGATTAATAAATTCCACATTGTAATAGTTGGCAGATTGCTGTGAATAAGATGAATAAAATACTTCAGTATATGCTGCTATTGGAAAATCCTGAACTTTGAGGTGGGCCTTATCACACCACAGTGTTGTTGATTAGTTTTTTACAACAGCATCCCCTATCATGTTTTATTCCTTATTTAGTTCTAGGACAGAAATATCAATGTGAAATCTATAGGTCTATTATTATTAAGAAACTGTCACTGTGACGAGCCACTGCAGCACATTTTGAAGGGAAAGACAGCTGATTTGATTGCGTATCACAGCACTGTATCATTTGATGATATATTAATTACGTCCCCAGCTCTTATTACACTCATGCCACTCTTCACCAGGTTACCACCTGCGCCAATAGTCACGAAATACTAATATTAATAATATTTCTGTCACACCAATGCTACAGTCTTGTGCTGTATTTTAGTGTTTGATTTGTGGTGACAACAAAAGTGCTTTTAGATTGTATGTTGATGTGCAAGAGGTCCTGGATGAAAGAAAATCAAAATTAAAGATTGGAGGCAACACAAAACAGAACAGCAGATTTCATTATAGCAATTTACGACACTGTATATAAAGTCAGGTTGCTTTATATTTTGTCTGATGGGAACCAGTACTATCCATGCTTTTACATTTAACTTGACTATCTGTGTCCTTGTGCACATGGATCCACACTAAAAACCAGTAACAGACTGATAAGACCCATCACTGGACCACGACTGGAACCAGGAGTAATTGTGAGCACTGTACTGTCTTGTGAAAAGGCCCGTGTGGCTGGGTGTGCTTCACTTCAGGGTTTGATTGCAGGTGATAGGAACTTATCTGAAACAGCACAGGCAAGGCTGCTGTTTATCTTCTGAAGAGTATCGATCCGCTTGGATCTTTCAGAGAGAGAGAGAGAGAGAGAGAGAGAGAGAGAGAGAGAGAGAGAGAGACGCCGAAGGCCTGGAACATTCTAGACTTACTGATGCGTTTATCCCTCCCTCTCTGTTTCTGCTTCTCTCTGTCTTTCTCTCTTTTCTTCTGTGTCTTCTCAATCTACTATTGGTTATTTCTTCAGCTACTATCTCAGGATAGTAGCCCCTTGTGAAATATACAGAACGTGCCATGAGACTTCCCTGTGTTGCTGCAGAGATACAGAAATACAGCTCAGACAGTGAATGACAAAAACAAACTGGTTAAAATATTGACATACATATGGTTTAGCAACAAAACTTTAGATGAGAGCATTGTTGAATTCTCAAATCTGATTGGTCAGAAGGTGTTAATTAATTTCCTATAACACCAGCTCTGACAGAGACATTTATTTCTGGAAGGAGTCTCCAGTGTCAGTGCTTCGTAACTGTGAGTGCACTTTCCAATCCAGAAAAAGTCTTCAGGACAGATGACTTTGTGGTTTCTGATTTCTTTGTAACATGACAAGCTATATTTTTTGCCTTGTTAATTTCAAGAGAGAAAAAAAGAGAGGCTGGAGAACTGTTTATAGCTGCTATAATTTACATGATAATAGAAAGTAACCCATTTTGTGGCCTTTGTTTAACATTCAGTGTAACTATAAATAGTTAAAATCATGGTGTGCCATTACTTAATAAATTAAACATTATAATCATTGGCAGATTACTGAGGTATAAGAGTAATAAAACACCTCAGGACATGCTGATATTGGTGGAAAGTAATCCACTTTGGGGTCTTAAAAGCAACTCCGCTTTGCATCAGACCGCATAATTCACATCAACCCGTTGTGGATTATTTTCCTATTACAGCCTGCTATGTTATGTTTTGCTTCTTACTTATTACATTTTCACTACATTCACTACTCCTTTAAAACAGTACAAAGCACTTCTACTTCACCGACAACCATCTTAACTGAAATTTGCATGATTATCATCAGTCATTACAAAATCAACATGTCTGCTTTGTTTCTCTCTCATTGCCTCTCTTGTGCTCGTCCACTGTTGTTGTCTCTCTGCAGGCTCATCAAGCTAAACACATTAAGCCAAGCAGGTTGCGATTTGGCAAGGAACACTTTCTGTTTCAGAGCTTCATTAATCCGGGGAACGATGGAAATTTGAACAAAAAAAAATAGCTTCTTGAAAGGCGTCAAGCGTTGCACCTTGGTCCCCGAGCACCTCACAGAATTAGTTATGCGCGACAGACATAACCCGAATGCGAGGCTGATGAAAGTGTTCAACTACAATGTCTGTTCTGATGAATTATGGAGGGAAAATGCCACTTGAGGTTCACTGGGAGCGGAGGATGTTGGCAATGGATTTAATTTATAATGTAATGCAACGGCCAATGAAAAATGGTGTGAAAAAATGCTGTGTAGATGTGTTGGGGTGTTTCTAATTGGTCTTCACAATGTATGGGGGTGTGCTGAAATCTGTGCACATGCTGTGAGAGGTCAGAGCCTATTTATACAGCAAAAACATTCCCCTGCCATTCACGTCTGTATAGCTGCTTGTTCATCATGACAAAAAAACCACACACGGTACAAGTGAACCAGCTGACCCCGGCTCTCACTACATAGTCCCCGGTCTGTCTCAAACGCCTTTTGATGTATCACGCGCCGTGCCTTATGGCTACAAGCATAGAACAGTGCTGAGTAACTCTGTAGAGTCTGTGTTGATAGTTACATAGTGCTTCCTCACACATTCCCAAGCTCCAGCAGCTGTGGACGACCTAAAGAGTAATCTTCTACCTCAGCGTGATGAATACCGTGTTTTTCATTCCGTTCTCTGTCATGCTAATTTATCAAAGTGATGCTAGCATTGTGCGTATATGCAAGGCTTAGCCTGACATGTGTGCGCTCGCAAAAGAACAGAGGACCCACAGCAGTCAGACAGCAAGCACGGCCCATTCATCTTCACACCTTTGTATAGAAGCACATACACACTGAGAGAGATAGAGAGAGAGGGAGAGAGAGAGAGAGAGAGAGAGAGGGAGAAAACAGGTCAGGAAATCCACAGTTGTTAGCATTAACCTTCCACATAAACCTTCACTAACCTTCGCCTCTGAAAGGCGACAAAAACCGAGCTATACAGCGCCGAGAGCTGCAGTGAAGCTATTATGATCCTGTTACCTCTCATTTACAGTTTCGCCTCTGACTGGAGGCATGTGGCCTTGCTTCAGAGGTCACTCGCTATTTTGCAGGCTGATAGAACAGCGAATGCTGGATGGGAAATCAGTACACACACAATTAGCAGCCATGAAATGAGCTCTGAAGGTCACATTTCATGTCAAGAGATTATGCATAGCATGTACGGTGTATTTGAGTGTTAGCACACCTACTGAAAGTGGCTTAAGTTGCACCATCACAAGATGGGATTTTTATAGCTGCATAAACAATGACCTTGTTTAACTCCATTGCTGTATAGTGCGGTGACGTTTGGGTTTTAATTTACTATGGAAATAAAGCATGTCTCAGGATACATTAACCAAAGTTACCAAAGTTATATGTATATATATATATATATATATATATATATATATATATATGTGTACATATATATGAGTCATAACATCAGCACAATTACTGTACATGATCTAACGCCTCTTTTTGTACGTCTGGCAGGGCCAATAAATCTACTGAAGGAGTTTCCTCCGTAGACTGGGGGATGATGTGTGTGTTTAGGCTATGCAAGAAGGAGCAAAAAATGAACTGAACACTTGTCTCCAACAACTAATGCCTGCACTTAGTTTTCATTTCCTGTGCAGACCAATTGTTGAGTCGTGGACATCTTGTTGAGAAACGATAAGTTCAAAGAAGATTTAAGTTCTTAAACTTGCTATTTCTGGCAAAGTTAGCAAGGCTAACATGACTACAGGCCAATACCACATTCATTACCAATCTATTACACGGTATTTAATGCTGTGATTGTTTTCCTTGAGCAAAAAAGGCACTTTGGATTTAGCTCTGTGGTGCAGTCAGCCTCTTTTTAGAGTGTTCACAGTGTAAAGCAAGTCCTCCTAACAGGGAACACTGCAGAGGTAATAATAGTTCCACTCTGTTTGTACCTCAGTTCCCCACAAATTTACCCATTGGGGAAGATTCCTCACTTGAAACCAGCATATAACCACATGCCCATCCAGTAGCCATAGAAATAACACGATTCCACAAATGCAGATGGGCTCAGATGCATCTGTGTCAGTAGGGTTCTGTAAGGTAACATCCATTAGAAAAATGGCAGCTCTGCACAATCGACCTCTTCTCTGTCTCCATGCATTGTCAGAACCTCTATCAGTGGAAACCTCCACCCACAGAGATGCCCCCCCCCCCCCCCCCCCCCCCCCCCCCCCGCCTCCCCGATTGTTTTCTCCCAGGGATCCATTATTGCAGCGACACGCACAATGCAGTCCACCCATTTCCTGACTGGAGTTAGATTAGCATTGAGTGCAAGGAAAACAAGGCCTGCGTGCTATTCTGGGTGAAATGTGACAGACCCTGTGAGTAGCATGCCACCCATGAGACTAGAGAATAGGACCCTAAGCGGGGCAATCACACTGGGATTACTCTGAGGTAATGAGAGAATTTAGCTGAAGTTGCAAGAGATTTTGGCTGTCTTGCAATTTTGGGCACCAACCATTGGGTAGGAAGAATTTGCCAAAAAAAAAGAAAAAAGAATTACAGAGAACTTGATTAGAATACAGTTTATGTGAGAGGGATGTCAGGGGAGAAAAATAGCAAGGAATATGAGATAACAAGAGGCATTGCGGAATTCTGGATAGGGTTATGGCCAGTGGAACAGAATTCAGAAGCCTCCTCTCGCCTTTCCTGTCTAAGGTTTCAATGCCTCACTGTAAGTCTATTAGCCGTCCTGTGCTAGGTTATTGATAGAGGTGGTACAGCAGGCCCAAGGTAAAGTGTTGATAAAGGCCAGAGGAGCATTGAAGATCAATACTTCTAATGGCTTTGCATTATAAGTGCATGACTGAGAACATCCTCTTAGTCCTCAATTAGATCTCATATAGCATGGTAAAAATGTTTGAAAAAAAACCACGTTTGGCTGTTCTCTTTCAGTGAGAACGGTGCTCTAGGCTAGAGAGAAAAGAACCTGACATTGAAACAGTGACTTTCAAGTGGTCAACAGTAGCCTGTGGCTTGATTCAAGATTTTATTCACCTTATTAATTGCCAGGTCTGGGTAATTCTGTATGCAGTATTTTCAGAATGTATGTATGTATGTAATTCAGAATCCATTTGTGACAAGGATTTATGGTAGCAATTTTCATTGTGGTCAAAGACAAAATTACCAGGAATTGTCTTTTCCTGAACTTTATAACAACGATATCTTTAATTCTTTATTTTTAAGATGTGCCTTGGCCTGACATGATTAATGATCTGTGAACAGTAGGAAATTTACAGACTTTGGCACACTAAACTCTTCTCAAGTCACTTGAGTATCTAAATTGGAGATATGTGACTGCAAGCGTACATCGCACTGAATCATAACATTCCACACACACAACTTTCTCTTCTGTTGCAAACTTCACAAAAGTCCAAAGCGTGCCTTTCTTTTTGCATTGGGATTGATGTGGAAAGAATAACAATGGCTGAGCAAATGGAGACAAATTATGGTGCGGGCTGTTGATGTGGCTGTCAAAATAGGAGTAAAAAATGAGAGCTGGGATTGTCTCTTGGACCTTGGGCGAGGAGAGTGGCGTGGCAGTTTTAGGCATCGCTGAACTTGACGTAAACTATGAGAGTGCTTTATAATGACAACCATGTATGTTTGGGTGATGGGCGCTCAGCCTTGGTGGACACGTGCGTAAGCGTGTGCCTTAAGAAGTGGAGATGGACACCAGGCAGGTTCTTTCCCCAGATGAAGAGATCACAACAGCTAGGGGCTGTTTACATTCCACTGGCAGGCCACGCATATTGCTCATTTATAACCAAGACAAGGTTTAGCGAAGGATGAACATGCAAATGATCAAGAGACCATGCAGCATGTCTCTCTGCAGTCCCGTGTGTGATGGAACAGGTACACCTGAATTAGAAATGAATATGAATGCGGCACTGTGGAACACAGAATTGCCCTCTGCATGAACTGCAATGTAGTTCTATTAGGAATTTCTTCCAGAATAATTTTAAAAATTGGCTATGATCTCTGTAAGAGTGATTTGTGCTCTTCCTCACATGCTTCTTGTTTTAGCCAAAGGAAAAAAAAAAAAAAAAAAAAAAAATCAAGACAGATGAGACTGGGCCAGCAGCCCAAATATCTCATAACGACCACAACTTCATAACTGAACATTACTGCTGCCAATTTCACATGTTTCACTGACAAAACTGATATTGCTAACACTAAGTATTAAGTAGATCTGTCAGAATTCATACACTAGGAATCGGAATTTGAATTCCAGTAGGAATTTCTTCCAGAATTCCAGAAATACATTCTATGAGGCCCATATTCACAAATCTTTACAACTCTGCTTATAAGTCTTATTAAGTTTGTAATGAATCCTTGTCACCATTTTCATAAACGGTAATAATGAATAATAAAGAATAATTGCAACATGTCATATGTCTATTTGATATGTCATGTGGTGTACCGCACAAAATTTATAACTAATTACAAACTGTAAATAATTATAAATCAACTGTAATATTCATTATAAAAAAAAAATAAATGCAATCATTTTATTTTTGTAATGTCATTTAGAAACACGTAATTGTATATTAATTCCAAAAATACAGACACATTATTAAAGGTTGGGGAAAAAATATAATAAAATGCCCATTTTCGTAGCACCTACTTAACCTTGGAGGGAGGAAGCTTGGTGCTACATAATGTACGTGTGTCCTTGCCATTTTTGGAAGCAGTCAGTGATGATATTTTCAATGTTTATAATGTTTTTATAATTGTTAATAAATATCACAGTTAGTTTATTATAATTTACAGGTTATGAAGATTAGTTATAAAGGTAGTGCACCACACCACATGGTATTATCATGAATAGTTATACATTAAGATTATAAGTTATCAAGGAATTATTTATAACAAATTATGAAAGGTTTGATTTTTTTTTTTTTTTTTTTTTTTTTTACAAATAAGCACAGATTATGATTTATGAGTATGGGTTTGCTTAGAGAATTCTTCTAGATTCTCTGCAAATAATTTTAGAAAAAAAAAATTTCTAAGAAAAAAAAAAAAAAAAAAAAAAAGCTTTGGCATTGGTTTCTAATAGCTTGTAGACCCAATGATTCCCAACAATCTGTGTTATCTGTGAACCCTGTACTGACCTCTGCAGTGGCCTGAATCTTACTCATGGACTGTAAACGCACTTTGCTTGGAGCTTTAAGGGAAAATTTCTTGGCTTAAGGAATCTCTTCAAATATGAATGAGGAATCCGGTTAAAAACTGAAACTGAGGTGAAGTGCATTGAGTTTTGACCCCATGTTTATTTGGGGTTTTAATGAAAACTCCTCCACAGCTTTGAAAAACAAGTGAGCATTGTGTACAGTTCAACAAGTCGGCAATGGAGTGGTTTGTGCTCTTTCTTACACGCCTCTTGTTTAAGACAGAAAAAAACGAGGCAGATGAGACTGGGCCAGCAACCCAAATATCTCACAATCACCACAACTTCATAACATAACATTACTGCTGCCAGTTTAACATGTACCATTGACAAAACCGATACTGCTAACACCAGCATCAATCAGACCAGTCAGAATGGATACACTAGGAGGTTTGTACTGCCTCGTCTGGTGGCAGTTCAGTCTTTTTTGGGTATACATGTGGTAGAGGTGTGGTGACTGAATACAAATACATAATTCAGATTGAACAGATATCGTGTTCTAAATAGATATAAATCCAGACCTGAACAGGAAGTGCACTAGTTCTTTTTTCTTTTTTTAAATATCACTTGCCAGAATGTTTTCACAGGGTTTCTGGTTGAGACTAGCAGTGTACATCGGGACTGAGCTCCCATGGGATGTAACGGAGTCACACAAGTGGTTTTTTCCCTTCATGTGGGTGCAAGTAAGCTGTCAAATATGTATTGTAGCTTAGGGGACAATGAAAGGCCACATTCATTAACCTAAACATGCAACAACGCATTTACAGCATCTTTAGTAACTGCCTGGTCAGGTAAAGCATGAGGTGTAACTGAGTCACATGTCTCTCTAATTTTTGTTTGATACCCCAGGGAGCTCTAATAAGGTATATCCACCTTAGGTAGCATGTACTATCTGCTTATCACACTATCTTTTGGATTTTGTTTTGCTAAGTCAAACAGGGTGGAACGAGAAGTCCAAGAACAAAATCCCGACTATCCCATCCCTGAGATCCATGTGGTGCATCATGGGAGGTCTGTGAGAAATGAGAGAGAGTTTAGAAAAGTGCCAGGGGCAAGGAGTTAGCAAGGGCTCCCCTCTCACAGGCTAGAGCAAGCAAATAAATGGTCAGTGTGGCCAAGCTGATGCACAACGTATTTACAGCATCTTTAGTTTTAGAAAATATTGCGAGCAGGTACAAACAAAAATAGTAACATCATGAGTGGGATTAAAAAAAAAAATCCCGCATACATCTCTAGTTGACAGCAATTATGAACTTGAGTGATGTAGCTGAGGTTGAGGAACACACACATCATGCTGACAGTGTTGGCACTGCTATGCCTGTTTTCTCCGAGTGTTTTCCAAGGGCATTGGTTAATTAAAAAATGAAAGAAAAAAAACTTGACTTCAGGCCATGCCCACTTCAAATTTAAATTCAAATACAGATACAGATGTGGATATTTGGAGCACTAAACATATATAGATACAGGTAGTGGCATGTTGTTACACACCTAATAATTGGTATATGGAATTACCAACCCATGCCCCTAAAAGTCCAACTTCTGGGTACTGGGTTACAATGAGGTGCCCCCATTTCTGCAGTATTTCTGCATCTTAGAACTAATTCACTACATTATCAAAGGTAGAGAAGATGCTTGATTAATTCAGGGGTTTGAGCTGTTGCTGTGCAACCCATTTCTAGAACTAGGATCCATTTCAAATGATAGCTGTCTCTGCATATTAGAGAATTTGCTGTGAGTGTTACGAGGTGCTTTAATCTACAGCATTTGTGATTTGCCTTGGTGTGTGGCCTCACGCTTCCTTTCATTAGCAGACATGGTTGAATTTGCATGCAGCCCATTTCATATCCTCTGCCATGGCATTCAAGTTTCCGTCGAAATAATGAGCGACTGAGCATGAGGATTATCAAAAATCAGCGCAAAGGAAATGAAGATTTATTATTTTAAATCACTGTGGAATAGCATAAGCAGTAAAACGAAAAACCTTGGTTATGATCTGTGACTTAAAAAGTCAGGGTGTAATCCTAACTGATAAAACTATGCTGCCACTATTGTACCTTTGAGCAAGGCACTTGACCCCAAACTGCAGAAAGATGCCATCCCTACGGATCCCTACAAGTCTGTGTTCCTTGCTTTGGGCAAATGTATGAACTAAATGGCCTAAGAGTAACACTGACGTTTTGCAATGCTCTCTGCCTGCAGCAGTTGGATGTTGTAGCATTGTACCTGTTCTTGTTAAACAGTTTAGGTAATACGTAACATGCCTCACATGCCTCTCTAATATTTGTTTGATACCCCAGGGAGCTCTAATGAGGTATACCTTAGGTAGCATGCTTAGCATATCTGTTTATCACACTCTCTTTTGGATGTTTTGCTAAGTCAAACAGGGTGGAACAAGAAGTCCAAGAACAAAATCCCAACTATCCCATCCCTGAGATCCATATAGTGCATCATGGGAGGTCCGCAAGGAACGAGAAAGAGTTTAGAACAGGGCCAGGGGCTAGGAGTTAGCAAGGGCTCCCCCTTCACAGGCTAGAGCAAGAAAATAAATGGTTGGTGTAGCCAAGCCCACATTCCCAAGCTATAGCAGTTAAGCCACCAGAGCTACAGGGGAAGGACAGATTTGTGCTGTATTGTTCTGATGCTTCCTAATCCTGTTGACTTTTCCTCAGCTTGTAGCTTTGTGAGACCTTTATTTGTCGGAAAATACCCCACCGCATAACAATACAATATGGTAGCGCATGGACAGGGTTCCTTAAGCCTCAGAGTGTCAGCTTAGAGCAACTATAAGCCGGTGGTCACCATTGTTGTGTGCAGAGTCATCACAGAATCTTAACTACAAATGGTGCAGATCTGAAAAATAGCTTCCTATCCTGATTGTGATCCAAGCATATCTATTCATTTTGTATTATTTACTGTTATCGTGTCCTATTCATGGTGTAGTCCCACGTTGCACTCAGGATAGGCTCCTGATCCACCATGACTCTGGCCAAGATAAAGCTCTTACTAAAGACGAACAAATGAGTATTTATTTATTTTATAATTATTTATCTATTAAACTCCACCCTCAAGCACCCTCTACAGGTGTTGCGTTTTCATTTGAGGACAATGAAAACTCATCAGAAGCAATTAACCTGATCAACCAGGTTTTCATTAATAGAGGCAGCTTCTGGCTAGTGATGCCCCATTTGTATGGCCACTTAGCTGCTTTGTTTTTTGGCTGAATGTTTCGTGAACACAGACACAGCTGTTTCTCATCTAGACAGGAGTTCCAGCTGTGGAGCAAATCCCCTGCACAGCTTCCCAGCCCGGCCTGCACATCTCTGCCTCGTAAAAAAGTCAGACATCCTCCATGTGGGTGTGGAACGGCCTCTATCTCATTTCTCCCCTGAGCCTTTACTAAGCTCCATTGCCAGTTTACGTCTGCAATGTGAAGTGTCAATTTTGTCGCTGCTTTGCATCTCAATTCTGTTTTGTTTTTCTTTCTCTGTTGAAAAGGCACTCAGTGATTGTCCTTGAAGCTATGTGTTGTACTCATAGCACATTAGTGTGGACTGGCTGATCTCAGAGGATGGCTACGGTCGATTGTTTGGCTTGTATAAGGGTGTTTCAAGACAATATACATTATTCAAGTGACAAACACATGAAGTGATTTGGCAGCAGGTTAGAAATGGCCATATTGACAATATGTGCAGAAAAAAAAACAGATAATAGATATAGATATTAGATAATCTTGTGACAGATGCACCTTTTGAAACTGCATAATGTGGATTAAGCATTCCAGGCCATCAAATAGCAGCAGATATGATTTAATGCATTCAGGCATTGTTTTATCGTACTGAGGGGCAAGCGATTAAGTGCCCTATTACTGCCTGTTCAGGATACGATAAGCAGAGTAGAAAAAAAATGCATTTATTTGCACTTTCAAACGTACTGGCTGCCAAAAGCAGCCTGGCAAACAAGAGAAACCGACTATCTCTTAATGAGAACCCTCAAAGAGAACAGGCCAGAGGGCAAAGCAATGACTCCAATGCCGAGCGTGTTTTTGAGAGAAGCTATTCACTGGCTTGTTTTACTCAGCTATCTTCTTGAGAACTCAGTTTTGAGGGCATACACATGAAATCGACACCTTTAAATTGGCTTGAGAGATCATCTTTTATCCACTGGGTGATTTTGTATGAGAATCACCATCTGTGGTGCATATCTGGAACGTTATATGTGTAACAAAGAGCAATTCAGTCATGTGTTAGATTAGAGCTGCTGTTACATATAAGTGGATTTTTTTCAACAGATGAAACACATGAAGTGTGTTCAGTGGTGAACATGCTCTAAAGATTCAACTGTAGACTTTATAAGGTGTTCAGTCTCAACTATTGAGGCTGTGCCTTTAAGAAAGAAAGAAAGAAAGAAAGAAAGAAAATATCCTTGACAGTATTTACACACAAAAAAAATTGAGCTGTAATTTAAACTTTGGGGACTTAGAGAGCTAACTATATGGCAGATAGATACAGATAGAGGTCTGGGGAACCATAGACATAGAATAATGGTTGCTCTTTATACCCCAAACACTGTAGAACCAACTTGATGCAGGCACTGTGAACACACACCAATATAACACCAGGAAGAGTTTAAAAAAAAAAAAAAAAATGAAATACCTCAAACCAGTCTTGGTAGTTTCATTAGGGATACTGTTCTTAATGTGTGGATTTCTTCAAACATTCAGTTGCACTTTCAGTATTCAAAAGTACAGTAAGATAAAGTCTGATAATTAGCATCTTTCCACAGTCAGTATATGGATGTGTTGTACAATTGTCAGGTATCGCTGGTGGAGGTGGATGCAAGTGCAAGTAATTTATTGTGGAAAGTACAAACAAAAAGGTGAACACAAAAACCATCAACATGGATACTATGGATATGGGGCAACAACCATACAGACTATAAGCAATAATATGGCACACATGACAACGACAACAAAAGCTTGACAATGAGACTTAAATAGTGGTGCTAACAAGGCATAACAAGACAGATGAGAGCGATTAGTGAGACCTGTGGCTTGGTTATGTGGTGTGCTGGGGGTGATGAGTAGTTCTGTGCCATTCAGTGCTACCATGACAACAATTAACTTCATATGGGCACACTGTAAAGTTTCCTTTCGACATAATAAACATAAAACCATTTTTTAAACATAAAAATGCTTTCCCAATTATTGTAATGGTATGATAGCTGAAGCAGGATGCAAGTATGTGCTTAGTTTATTAAGGGGAATCCTAAAATGAAAAACATAGACAATAGCAATCAAAACACAGCCAGACATAAGGGGTTAACATGGTGTTATTAATTATCAAAAACAAAAGAACAGACCAGAGGCAGTAACAGGAAGAACAACAGAAAATAAAAGCAGAAACAAGAGAGAACATGCAACAGTTAAAGGGACAAATGCATGATAAGATGTTGCAAAAAAACAAGGAAACACAGAGGGTATAAATACATGAACTGGTTAAGGGGAAACAAGGAACAGGTGCACACAATCAGGAAAAAAATGAATCTATCACAAGATCCAGGCAGAGACAGGACCAAAACATAAACCAAAACTAAAGTAGACACAAATCAGTGAGGGGAAACCATGACAACTGTTGCATATTTTTTTCCTGCAAAACACTGGTTTCAAAATTATCGGCACCTTTACTATTTAATATTTCCTAGAGCCTCCCATACAGAGAATAACAGCACTGAGCTTTTTGGCTAACAAAGCTGGAGACACTTGCAGAGGGATTTTGTTCTACTCCTCCATGCAGAACATTTCAAACTTCTTTATATTTTTATGTTTGTGCATGAGTTGATGTTTACGATTATTGTCTTGCCGAAAGATCTATCTATGGTCAGGTCTTAACCTTCTGACAAAGGCAGCCAAGTATTGAGCTAAATTTCATGATGCAGTCAATCGTTTTCCAGACCACAATTCATCGTAGATATTCTTTAAGGTTGTCAACAATATTTTATTATCAATTTTATGAAGTTCTTATGAAGCTGTTTTTTCAGACAGAATATAAGTATAGTATTTTTTTTTCTTTCAAATTATTTAAGCAGAAAGCTTGATATTTTATGCATAGTTTATTTTATATTACCAGATTTTTCACAATTGTTTTAAATGATACCAATAATTCTGGAGCTGCTTATCCAAATCCATATAGAAGTGCTGGGTTTAAAGCAGCACTTTTATTTTTCATCCTGTTCATTTTTAAGTTGTGTTATCACAGCGTGTGTAAAATTCATAACTGCAGTTCGTCCAGAGGATAAGATTATATGACTATGCTACACGGTCTAAATTGTGGGGTCAGGCCAGAAATTATTTTTTCATCTAGCTACTGTCTTTTTTATCCATAATGCTGGGTATGATTTATTTTAAATGCAGAATGTAAATGTAGAATTAGTCTCAAAGTGCATATTTATTTATTTATTTATTTATTTACTTAGTATATTTGTGACATGGGCAAATGTCCAGCACTTATGTTGTTCAAGACTGCTTCTCAAAGCTGCGGGGAAATGTGATTCTTAGACTTTAGGGAAAACAGCCATGCCTTCCTATTTGGAAGTAAACAGAGTGCAATAATGAATATTCTATTGAGTTCCTGACTCTGAAACAAATGAGGTATTCAAATGGATTATGAGATATCGAGAAATATGAGAACTTTATATTCCGTATTCACAGTTGTCACACAAGGGAAAAGTGTATTTTTCACTCGTACAGTTTAACGCAGAATACTAAAGCTGCAAATGGTCAGATATTTTGTCTGACTTGATATATTTGACCTGTTGACATTTGACGGATGCATGACATACTTATTATTTATTATACTCTGCTTTCTCACCCAGGAGGCAGGATCCAGTACGCGAGGATCGGCAGCAATGTAACGATGCAGTGTGGCTCTCTGGACAATGATGCCTCAGTCACGTGGAAGGTGAATGGGACAGATGTGAAGGCCAAGCGGCGGGAGGAAGGGCCACGACTTATCCTCATGGAGGTGGACATGAGTAGCAATGGCCTGTACAGCTGTTTCCAGAATCCCGATGGCCAACGGCGTGACCAGATCATACTTCGCATCGGACGTGAGTATAGTCATTCGTCTTCAGTTCTTTTTCCCTCCTTCACTTCCTCATGTCTCTGAATCCTTTTTCATTTATAATTTTCTCTGCTCTTTCTGTTCCTTCTCTTATTGTTCACTCTGTCTGTGTCCCCCACTCCTTCCTGATAGCTTGAACCCATGCACTGTTTACTGAAACTCTTTTTCCCTTAAACAAGCCCGTCATTGCTTACGGCTTCTACCATCTTGCACTGTCAAGGATGCGAACTTGTTTCAAACCCCATCATTTATGAAAAATCTTGTAATAATAATCATAAACATCATCATCCCTTCCTCTGTCCACCCTCCCCAGCCTTCCCTACTTGATTCATGGGCTGTGTTTGGGTCTTCTCTAAGTGGTTATGGGGTGTGGTGTCATCTTGGACATTAAGCCCTGTCCAGATGTTGCTGTTAAAAATGCCGCTGTGCTGAACGGGGTCATTGGCAGGCCAGAGGATCAGGCAGGAGGATCCTGCAGCCCTTTTCATCCATCCTGAAAGACAAGCAACAGCCATCTCCATCCCAAACTGCAAACACATAAGTGATCCTTCTTGGAATGTGTACACAGTTTAATGGACTGCTATCTCATTTGGCCTAAAAGACCATGTAACCCCAGGTCAGTTAAGCCTTAAGACTTGCAAACATCATGAACACAGGTGGTTCGGGGAGTGAGTTTTGTTCAAGGGAATTTTTTTTTCAATCTTGAACAAGTGGGAGCAAATTAGCATGGATGGCCACATGGTGCCAAGCACTGTAATCAATAATGGTGACTAAATGCTACCCATAATACTCTCTGACAGCAATTAAATTTACTAATTAAATTAATGAAATTGGAAAACCAAAATGAGACAAGCTTGCTTATGATTTCGTAGTGAGGAATGTGCTTTCTCAGCTGTGTATGTCTTCACAGGCCTTTGAAAATGCCCGAATGTAATATCACTGAAAACATGAGATTAATAGGTTCAATATCGGCCATGGCATATAAAAGAATCACTTTATTGCTCTTTATCTATTTTTATTGGTACATACTAGCTCAGATTCATGCACCATGTACCATAGATCTGGTACAGCTATTCATACTAGAGTGCTAGAGGTGAAAATTTTAAATTCAATTGCATTGGTATCATTTATATAAAGAGGGATAGGCTCCTGTGTATGTGTGTTAACTACTAGGCCTGTCACTGAAAATCATCCCAGGGTGTGGAGGGAACAAACAAGCTTGATCTGGCCTGCAGAATTCCCATGTTTCCCAAGTTTTCCATTCCATCTCTTTAAATCATGCTCCAGTTTAGAGGCTTGAAATACATAACCCAGATTTTTTGCTCCTGTAATTACCATCTCTAAGACTAACTCAATCATGGACAGTGATGATTTTTGTTATTGCTGATGTTACTTTTTAAAGACTATGGCATATTTGTAGAACTTTTAGCATAATAAACCTTGAGAAAAAGCTTTAGAACTAGGGTATTCAACTAAAAAGGTCCATCTACATAGAAGCTCTTTGCTTACAAAGGGCCAGATAAGCAAATAACATGACTGAATAGTGACAACAGTTATGTTTTAAAGCTTAACCATTAGTGATTAGTTCATGGCTATAAATAAGGCTCATTAATTTGAAATATTTATGTTTTGTTTTGGACTGGCGCTGCATGTTACCACTTTTGACTAGTACTACTTTTGATAAATGAGATTTTTGACCTCCAACTGATGACCCCTGATCTAGAAGGTGTAGAATAGTTGCTGTGGTGTCCTGCACTATATATACAGTATTTCCCTCCTTTCTTTTGCTTTATTTGCTTCTTGTGCCAGCGACAGTTCCCTTAGAACTCTTTGCTTTTCAATAGTCAAACTTTCAGTGACAACCATTCCTGCAAGTTACACAGCACAGATATCTTTTGAACCGCAATGTGCTGCCTGCTGCAATTGAGCATCTAGAAATTCTCTAATTCTACCATTCAGCTTAGCTTTAAGGCACTGATTGGGAGAGAAATTAGATTTCCAGGCTGAATTGCCATTTAGTTACTAAGCTGTGCTGTCAAACCAACCTTGGAATAACACACAGTGGCCTGGACTTCGGGGGAAACCATTCCAGAAGGACCATAAACAGGGGGGGAAAAATGCAAGTTTACTGTTGTAAATTTCCCGTCTCGAGACACAAAGACAAACAGCTTCCTGTTTGCTTTTGCATCTCGTGGCTCGTCTTTATTGTGCCATGAAAAAAGAAAAAGCCATTAAGAATGCTTGTACCCTGGAGAGAAAGCTGTTATCCACCCAGATGAGGTAGCTGGTGTGACTCGGCGCTGTGGTTAGGGCCTGAGGAAGCTGCTTATGTTGTTGTCAGTGAGAGTGTGTGTTGGTGTTTGGTTCCTCTGCAGAGTTTGTCAAGAAGGGACACACGCTGAGGTCACCAGTGCTTTGCTTGTAAATGTCGCAAACAATGAAAATGTTATTTCTGTTGCTGCTTTACGAGGAAAAATAATAATGTAGAGTACTTTTTAACTAGTTTGTTTCTTCTCAAAGTCCAAATATAAAAATGAAGCAATGATATAATTAACCTTTATAATTATGTGATCCATCTGTGGTCTACAATTATGAGCCAGATGTCTTCTGTAATCATTCCACTAATGACCCACTGATGTAAAAATTTAGAGATCTCTTCAGCCTAATATTTTTGAAAACCATTTCTTCCTACTTCTAAGCAAAACTGTATGTTTTTCCACTGTGATGCATTCCCGAAGGTTCATCTCAAAAAGCATGAACGATCTTCTGACCTACTCTCCAACTTATTGGCTATGACAGCAAAACCAAAAGTGGTGTTCCTTTATCCTAATCTCTAAAATACACACAAAACAACAAATATATGTACAAATTGCCCTGTGGGTGAGTTCTTTAAAAACCATAATGGACCATTTTTGTACCAGATATGGTTTGTGTAGTATTTCTTAAAGAGATACGTTTTTGTGTGTATTTAATTAAGGCCAGGCTCGCCACACGGATAGCTTTGTTGAACGTGATTGATATTTTGTTTACTGTTCAGATCCACTGGGATTCTGGAGAATGGGTCAGCCAATGTAGCAGACACTAATTATATCATTTCTGGATGGAAAAAAATGCACTAGGAAAAGATAAAAGCAAATGAAAGTCATCCTATGAGACGGGGCCAGATTTTGTTCTTATTAGTCCTTCTCTAGTTTGTTTTTATGGCTTTCATTCTGAGTGTTTGCTTTGCCCTCGGGCACTGGATAATTATTTAAGACAACCAAATGAAATGGTGCCTCTAGTACTTAAATCGGTGGATCTGTAAAGACAAAATAGCACACAGCTCCTATATCTTGCCTGTTTCTTGCAAAAGTGCCTTTTATAGTGATGGTATAAAATCATATGCAGCGCTGTGTCAGCAGACAGATGATTTAATCGCTCAGTGGAGGCGAATAAAATGTAGTGCGTTTGATGGATTTGGCAACCTTTCCAATGACGGCTGTAAATTTCACCCTGAATGTGGAGCGATGGAAACTCCTTTCCCTCTGCTGGTCTTTTTTTTTTTTTTTTTTTTTGGGAGTTTTTCACCTACTGGGATTGGGGAAACATAGGAAGAGGAAGAGAAATATAGAGATATGACACTGGTGCCATTTTCAGCTGCACGTTTATGGGGTTCTGCTGCTTTGTCTAATCCTTAGGGAAAAGGAGATGTGATATTTGGCTTTAATTTACAAGCCAGCTCCTCCAGGATTTCCTCTCTAATCCAGCATTTTCCCCATCCCATCTGTCCTGCGTGAAAGTTCTCATGAAGAGTGAGAGACAGAGGGAAAGGGGTGAAACAGAGGGAAAGAGGGGGAGCCTTATTTCTGTAAAGGCAGCCAGGCGGTGCATCTGTACATTCAAATGAACTGGTAATCCAAATGAATATTGTTATTGTCAAACTCATCCCCATTTTTAAGATAGATGTCACACTGAAAGAGCAAGAGATCGATAAGTAATTTACATTTTTGTGGTTCACTTCTCTAGGCGTAAGCTTTTTCCACAGTGGCATAATAGTATTGTTATTGTTGAATAGATGATGATGGTGATGATGATGATGATGATGGCAGGAATCCAATGACACACCAGATACAACAGAGGCAGCATCTATAACATAATGTAATATTAGAGTTTTGAGCATTGTAAATGAATGGAGATAAGTTAGATAGCAGTTATTTAGATTAGACATGACATTGTATCAAACATTGCATCAGGAGTATTCAACTAAAATTCGTGAAAGTACAGTTACAAAACTTTCTTTGCTCACAAAGGTTGGGATAATCAACTAACATGACTGGATGATGACAACTTTTACCTTTTAATGCTTAACCATTAATGATTAGTTTATGGCAGTAAATAAGACAGTTTGAAGTGGTACTTCAAACTTATGCGTACTCTAAACAGATGATTCTACATCTATGATCCTCTACGATTTGATATCTATTTTTAATGTGCTGCATTTCTCTCTGTTCATTTTTAAATGTTCTGTTTTTGTCATTGAATTTTTTTAAACAAGCCATGTCTTCAATTTGCTAATAAGCCCAGATAGATTAAATAAAATGAAAGATTTGAGAAAAGCTCTCTTTTCCTGACATAATGTTTTTTGCCTTGTAGCTAGTCTCCGGTCCAATGAGCTTCCTTCAGCTAAATAATATACATAAATGCATGTGATTGTCCATAACAGAGGATCTGCTACAGAAGCAGAGCTGGTTCATGTATAGAAAACTTCAGTCACTGAAATACAGTCAGTTTTTTTTTTTTTCCTCATACTGCGCCTTGAGTTGCTCTTGTACAGTATTTTTGTAAGTACTTGGGTCGGTCTCTTTTGGAAGATCCCTGCTCTATGCCATACTGGCAGTGCTTCAGGGAGTAATAAGAAACTGCTAGCTCAACTCAATCACATTTAAGGAAGTTAAAAACACTTCAGCAACCAGCTCCTTTCCTAAAAAGCTGAACATATGCATTAATTCCAACCATCTGAAAGTTTCAGCAGTAGAAGTTGACTGAAAAAGAGTAGCTCAGCTTTACACATTACGTAACTTGCTCATCGTGCGTTATCGAATTGAGCCACACCAGATGAACAGCTGTGTTCTGATTGGCTGCTTAATCTTGTGTAAAATATTAAGCACAAAAGATTCAGAAGAATCCAACAAGTTGTAATAGCAGTATAGGAGGAATGAAGCATAAAATGTTGAATTCTGGCTTTTGCAGATCCCACATGTAAGTACTTTGGGTAGATGAAAAGAAGTAAAGCAGAACAAAATACAATAGCAAATTCTCCGGGATGAGCCGGTTTTATTACGGAATAACACGCGCCTATTGGTCTTGGCTTGATTGGAAGTCTGAGTGGTGGACGCTTTGCTTTTTTTTTTTTTCCACACTCCAGCATGTGCCTGGTAGATGCAAGAGTTCAGATGATCGGCTTGATGAAAGCGTGAAGAAGGTCTGTTGATCTGGGGAGGTTTAACTTCAAAAGACATGCAGCCCACACAGACACACTTACATACACACAGACACACACACACATCCATACTGGCCTTAGGGAAGGGGCCAAGTTTGTTGCTAGTTTCTTAGCTGAGCATGCAGCAGTCTAATGCTTAACAGCATCAATAGTATCAGGAAGTAAATGTCAGGGAGGATTTTGATGATGGTGCTACTCTGAATAACCTCTAAGCGTTGTTAGGATAAATGTCACAAGTTGAGGTTAAGTTTAAATGTGTCTTAACAGTTTTTGGTGACTGTTACTTTCCTGTGATTCTTCAGTGCCTGGAGAAAGATGTAAAGATGTAAAGCAAGTTCTCTGTATGAGTTACTAGAGTGTACTGTATAACTGTATCTGAACTGAATCTGACCACATTTTAGGTCCTGTACGAGGTGAAGAGCTGTTCACACTTGCCATTTTCAGTGATCACTTGCAGAATAATGTTGACATGGCAGTTCCTCAGTCTTCTCAGGCGAGACAGGTAGTAATGCGCTATATTTGTTAAGGCAGAAATGTACATTATGTTATTTTCAGCTGTTTCCTTCCTGCTAGGATCTATTTTGTCTGTGGCTGAATCCCAAAATAAAGTTGGGTATACTGTGCACTTCACAGGACACTACCATATTATACTCAGTGTAGACACAGAGACTAGTGGCATAGTGACTTCAAAGAAGAATTTGACTTGGATTAACTGTGTGTTTGAGGAGCTTAAAATAAAATAGAATAAATCAAATAAAATAAAATGTATTTGAGGACAAGCTAAATATGATGGATTACTGAAACCGTTTATTATAACAAAGATATTGCCTCCTGTTATTTCCTTCTTTTTGTGATTTTTTTTTTTTTTTTTTACAGTTTAACTTCCTGTGTTTTATGCAAATGCTACTGCTAAAGGTTTCTCTTCTTGAACAGAGTTAATTAATAAATAATTAACATTAATTAATTCAAATACTAAACATTCTATGTAAACTTTTATCTATATTATTTGGAATCGTTCCCTCCGAAATTGCTATTTACATACCTAATGGCAGCTTTTACTGTTAATTAATTTTATTTTTTAAGAATTTTTTTTAAGTAACAGTACTTTCACATGTTTTTACTCTGTTTGTTAGTTATGTATCAGAACACATTGGCGTTCAAACGAAACAGGTGACCGTAAGCATTGCTGATCACATTTGCACATGGTTTGAGCGATCCCAGCTATACTTAATGCTGTCTACTTGTGATGGGATCACCCCAGATGGATGTTAATACCAGCTCTGAACAGGGTCTCATTTCCCTCCTCATTTCTGTTCTTACACATTCAGCACTGCATCTGAAGTGCTGATTTTTTCAGCTACCACTGCACCACTGATGTGCTCTTTAAGACTGTGGCTTACTTCCATTGCTTGTCTTTTTAATTAATCCTACCAAAGCGCTGAGGCACTTCTGTGTAAATCTCTGTGGTCTGACAGCAGAGTCAGGTCTTTGCAAAAAAAAAAAAAAAAGCCACCTCACTGGAAACAACATGAACGGCAGCAGGCAGGTCCAGCTTTCTAATGTACGTCGCTTTTTGGCTTTTGAATACAAATCAAGTGTGCAAATCCAGTACGATGAAATACAGCGCTGTTTAATGCTGCAATCTGATTGGTCAGAAGGTGTCGACTCAGTCTGCATACTCCAGTTCCCAGCACACACCACAGCCTACCAACATGGTCACCCCAGACTACACTCCCCAGAACACACATATGCTGCATCTCAATTCACCTACTATCTGTCCTAAATAGTATCCGAGATTAGATTTAGTGTGTTCCAAATCATAGTATATTGAAATGAGTATCCCAGAGGTACTCGGATGGTCGTCTATTTCCGGTAGATTTTCAAAGTGTGGAACTGTGGACACTTTTTCAGCTAATATCGCCCACAACTCCTTGCACGAGGGAGGAGGAGTTTTGTGACCATTTGCTTCGCTGAATTCAAGGACGGATTTTAGAGAGGTGCAAATGAAATGTGGCAAAGTTATAAATTATATAGTATAAATTTACATTTACATTTATGGCATTTGGCAGACGCCCTTATCCAGAGCGACTTACAATAGTGCTTTGAAGTCTATCAAAAATACATTCTGATATTGGCTCAGGTCACAAACGATGAATACCTTCAGTCCAAAACTCTGTTGGGGAGGTAATACACAAGCGCTCAGACAATCCTTTTTTTTTTTGTAAGTGTTAACTTAAGTACTTTATGAAGAGGTAAGTCTTTAGCCGTCGTTTGAAGACTGCCAGTGACTCAGCTGTTCGGACATCTAGGGGAAGTTCATTCCACCACCTTGGTGCCAGAACAGAGAAGAGTCTCGATGCATGCCTTCCTTGTACCCTGAGAGATGGCGTGACCAGTCGAGCAGTGCTTGAGGATCGGAGGGAGCATGGTGCCATGCGAGGTGTGATAAGTGCTTTGAGATAAGTGGGTGCTGGTCCATTTTTGGCTTTGTAGGCAAGCGTCAGTGTTTTAAATCTGATGCGGGCAGCTACAGGAAGCCAGTGGAGGGAGAGTAGCAATGGGGTGGTGTGGGAATTATATAAGGAAAATTATATAAGGAATAATGAATGAAGAAAAGTTGAAATGCAATGAGGAGTTTGTATACAGTGACATTGTTCTCTTCCAGGCAACAACATTCTCTACCGTTACATGATATGTTAGTATGTCCCAGTACTTGTGTACTCTTCTGCTACACACTCAAAAGTATGTACTTTTTCTTCATGAAAAGAGTATATACTTTTAGCGCATAGTATAAGTAGGCAAAATGAGACGCAGGGATACTCTGCCCCGTTCACAGTCATGGGACTTCTAACTGAGCACACCTGTGCTCAATCACACACACACACACACACAGGACTCTTTAAAAGAGAGTTTCACTCAGCAGAAAGTTGAGAAGTATATGCTCAGTTTTGTTGTTGTTGTACCGGCCGTTACTATGCCTGTCTCCGGAGTCTGTTTATCTGGTTTGACCCTGCCTGATTCCTTGATTCTTGTTACTAGTCTTTGCCTTGTTTGTAGATCGCCTGACCTTTGCTTGCTTATTGATTCTGATTCCGCCTGCCGATTTGGATTTGTATGCGCTGACCTCATTAAAGGACAAAAATTGTACTGCATTTGTATCCGTCTCTGCCTCTTTTCATGACAGAAGGTGTTGATTAATTTTCTCTGACAGCATCTCTGACAGTAACACCTTACACCATCGACCCTCCATGTGAACAGATTTTTTTAAAAAAAGTGTAATCATTGATATGGTGAAGTTTTCTATGAGAGGATGTTTATTTAACATTTTTGGAAGGAGTCTCCAGCATCAGTGCTTCGTAACAGAGCTGTAACTTTGGAACATGAGAAGGACTTGAAGATGGAGGGTTTTGCGGTTTCTCAGTAAGAAGAGAGATAAAAGAGAGGCTGGTGAAGGAATGACTGTTTATAGCTTCTATAACATATTTAACAGGATGTATAACATGTATATGTATAACGTAACAAGCAGTAGCCGGAACTAACTTGTTTTACAGATGTTCCACAACATTAGATGCAACTATAAATGGCTAAAACATATGACATGTTCTTTATGAATAAATACAAACTGTATTCATTGGGAAATTGCAGTTGTATAAGAAGAATAAACACTTTAGGATGTGCTGTAATTGGAAAATAATCCATTTCACACCATCACACCACCTCTGTGTTGATTATTTCACTATAACAGCGCACCTTGTCTTGTTTTATTCCTTATATAAAAAGCCTCACCACTCCAAATACCACCACTTTTTCAGGAATCTTCTATGATCCTGTCATGAGCTCTCTGTTTGCTACAAAAGGTCCGTTTTTTTTCCCTCCTCTGCCAGTGAATGCACAGAACAGCTGGATTAAATGATAAATAATTCAATTACCGAGCCAGCAATGACACTTTCCAAAACGGTACCAGCAGGTGCGGCCGAGTTCAGATTAGTTTTATCACCTTTTTCAAACGGAGGAATACATTCACACTCCCCACAATCTCCTGCGTCTCGGGTCGTTGGCTCATCACGGCTAATCTACGAAAATAATAGCCGAAAGGCTTAGCTAAAATACCAGAGCCAGCCCTGTGTTTCAGTGACTTTTAAATTCAATGCCTCAGGTGCACAAACCGAAAATTAAAACCAGCCTTGAAGGCAAAGGAGTAAATATCAGTTTCACATGTATAAGCTTTATAGCGGCAGTAAAACACAAACATTTGCCTTCAAGTGAAGGTGACAAGCAGATTATCAGACATTATTTTCTGCGGAATAGAACAGCCTTTGGAGTGTGATGAAAAATAAATTATGTTCATTATGATCAGGATCTCAGCCAAGTATATAAATAATGTAGAATTAATGTTTGAGGAGTGTGTCTCCTCAGCTGTAATGAGGGCAAAGTTGGGTCTACGCTGTGAATTATTAAAAAGCAGAGCAATTACAAAAATTACACTACATGCAACGGAAAGGCTATTAACACAGATTGCATTAGCATGCACCTTCGCTGATGGAGTTCCAAATGTGTAATGTAGATCCGCTCTCTGCTAAAAGAAGCTCCGTGCTGAAAGATTTTTCTGTTCCACCGCTCTCTGAGAATCGGCTCAGGTGCAATCTGACTTCCTTTATTTTCTCTGCTTAATCATTTCCTGTTAAGGTGTGAGAAACCAATTAGAAATGCAGGACTCACAAGCTGAACACAGAGAAGCCTCAGGAGACTCCATTACACTATAAGAGACTGAAATGTCTTGAGACTTTTATTACACTATAACACAGAAGTACCAAAGGAAATGATGTTTGCTTTAGCGATGTTTGCTTTGTGCATGCAGGCAGATTAACTCTCGCTCTTCCTCACACACACTCGCACATCCTCTGACACAGCCTGGCATTATAAATGGCTTAAATCCTGTTGTTTTATGACCTGCATGAGGCTATTACTTTAATAGGACGTTATTGATTTCCTATAGGGAGTACATCGGGATTAGTCATAGAAGTCAAAACGACCCTGCCTAGCACATTAAGTACAGCTACCTTTGCTAAATATTAAAAAAATATTTCAAATAAAAATCTGCAGGCTTCTCTTCAGTCAGCGTATGTCGTGTTCATTCTTTTTTTTGTTTTGAAATTATATGAAAAGGAGACGTTCAAAGGAGTTTTTGGGTTTAGAATAATAAGTATTACAAAAAACATTGTATCTGTTGTATTTCTTCTTTGCTTGTTTTTCATTATTTCAGATTAATTCTGGAGTGAACGATCTTTACTGACCCAGATGTTTATCAGCAGATACTGCACACCTTGTAGGAGGAAAAGCATAGATTAAAGATTTGTTTCTACTGCTAATATGGATCACAGGCTTTTTAAAACCGGCAAGAGGTTTTACAAAGGTTTTTTTATTATTATTTATTTATTTATTAATTACAAAAGACAAGAAAAAGTTGATTGAGTGCAGTTGTTGAATTCTTTGTGATGTCAGCTGACGTTAGATAGCTTTTCGATTAACGTGGGTGGGTGACTGGCCGGGTCGTTAATGTTAGCTAAATGGCTAAATGAATCATTTTCTACAGGCCTCCAGTCAACAGTGTGCAATTTCATATTTGAATGCGTGAATATTGGATTTCTAGACTTTGTGTGGTGAAACATGAAGAAACAATTCAAAATGGGGTATAATGCTTTATTTATGTACACGCTTATGATCCAGACTTGGACATGGAAGTAACATGGAACTGAAAGCTGCATGACAGATGCAGTGGTGTGCATGGCAAAGCCAATGTGTAATTGATCTGTCTGAGATTTCAGCATGCACATGCACATGCACACTGCACACAGACACACACACACACACACACACACGCACACATATATGCACACATACACGACTGTCAGAAATCTCTAGTGCACAGCCCTAGTAAGGCCAGTAATGTTGTGTATCGATTGCCTTCCTCTTTTCTTAATGTTCAGTGCAAAGTAATTCTGATGAATGAGTATCATTAAGGTCATCAATATGTGCAGGAGTGTAAAAGTTCAGTTAATTAGAATGATGGTGTGTGTGTGTGTATTGGTCTAAATAATGCTATTTTTCTCTGTGTAGACGCTCATGATATTGTGTATTTGTGCTTGGTGACTCCTGTGAACTGCAGCTACTGCACTTGAGCAACTTAATTAGTGACCCGAGAGCGATGAGACACTCTCTATATCACCACACTTAATGAATATTCATGCTGAGATAGTTAATTATGAATATAATTAGAGAGCAGGGACCCTGAAATAGAGTTTGTGTTTACTTCTGCCATTAATTATTGTCCTTTTTGGAAGCAGCTTGTTAGTCTAAGTTCACATTCAAAAATGGGGTTATCACTGCAGAGTGCTAAAATCCAAACTTGATCTTTTTTTTTCCCCTTGGTTATTAGATTAGGCCTCCAGTAGTGAAAAATGCTTCCCTGGTAAATGGATGTCATTTATTAGTTTGACAGTCAGCAAATGATGACTGCTGCCATTAATCAACCAGAGCCTGAAAAAAATGGGAGGAGAACGGGAGAAAAATGGCTGATGTTCATCAGTGTGTCTATTCTGAGAATGTACAGAATCTTTTATTGGCACATCAGTGCATCAGGTCTGTTGGGACATTTTATATTGTGATCCATGGTAGACCATAAATCTGGAGACGTTTCTTTTGTTCTTTGCTTTTCTGTAAAGTTATTTGGGATGCGCTTTTAAAAAAAAGCTTAAAAATAGGCTTAAGGGTTTTTAACCTTGCTAAAATGGAACTCTCTTTAGTAAGAAAGGTTTTTTGGTTGCAGTGTCCTAAACAGGACCTTTAAATTTGATCATAGATGGACAAACAGAGGAATTAAAAAAAAAAGGGGGGGGGGGGATGGGGGGGATGGGGGAAGGCGTTCCACAAATGTTCTTTACATAGTTAATGGTTCTGACACCTAATAAAATGTTCTATATATAATCATTAATGTTTAGGGCCTGTCAATTTTAGGGGAAAAAAAAGGTTTCTTTAGATAGTTACAGATTAATACTACACTAAAATGGTTCTGTTTAGACTCCTCTGATATGGAATCCTCTGTTTCATGGTTCTACATTAAAACCGTAAGGTTTATCCCAGATGAGCAAACAGAAGAACCCTTCAGGCTGTGGCTCTTATTGATCCTCAAGAGTTTTTTTTTTTTTTTTAGTTAATGGTTCTAACCCCTAGTAAACTATTTCTACTTAGAATCCTTCTGTTTCTGGGTTCTATACAGAACCTTTAAGCTTTATCACCAATGATCAAACAAGAGAAGCATTTAGGGAGTAGGGCTTTTAGGGGGGAAAAATGGTTCTTCTAGGGTTGTTTGAAGGTACTTACCTTACTAAAACCCTGTTGTTGGGTTGTGCGTAGCATCTGTAAGGGTTCCCCTGAAGAGACTCCAAGCTAAAGAATCCTATATGGTTTTAGCTGTAATGTTTTTTTTAATGTAACGATGTTTTTTTTTTTTTTCTAAGTCTGCAGCATTTTTTATTATTTATTATGGGTTTTTAACATCCCTAAGGCACTGCTGAGTTTACTAAGAGTTCATTTTGACTTTATGCTGGAAACTTTATACAGTTTCACTTTAGGAAAAATGGCTAAATGTAAAACTCCAAAGAGATCTTTGGGGAACCCTTCAAATGTTCTCTGTAGATCTCTACCCTGTCAGGAAAGGTTCCAAGTATAACCCCTTTGAAGAAAGCTTATAACCCATAACTATGTTAAGAACCCTTGGAGAAGTCTATTTTAAGTGTAGCACCTTAAAGCATTGAAACCTCAGGGGGTACTGTCTTAAAAAGTAAAGTTACTAGAAAAATGTTATTTAGAGTGACGCCATAGAAAAACCATTTTTTGGTTTCCTGGAAAATACAACCCTTTCAGAAGGCTGCCACAGGGAACTAGAGTTTTTTCAGTGGTAACATCACATGAAAAGAAGTTCTTCAGAGAACCTAAAATGTTTCTTTGACCATCTTCCCCACTTTGGGGGACCATTGGGACTTTATTTATTTTACTTAATTCATATTCATATTTTTAGATGTGTTTACTTCATATTTAAGGGTTAGTATGGATGGATGGTGGGTGTAGGACATAACAGATAGGACAGTCAAAGAGACAAAACAATAGACAAGACAAGACAGTAGACACGACATGAATATGGTATTTATGAGGACGGTGGGTGAAGGGGTTAATGGAGGGTAGTTGCAAAGAGCAGTAGTTGGTATGTCAGTTGAGTTAATTAACTTGTATAACACCAACTTTGGTTGCTGTGAATGTTGCGCGTCTGCGTGTGTAAATTAGCTGCGTGTTTTGTGAGTATTATGCTTGAGCTGTGTTGTATGGCTTTGGTGATATAGTTTGTCTGCAGGAACTGTATTGTAAGCTATTGTGAAGTCATTCCCTGGTGTCTGTAGCTGACGAGTGGTGTCCAAATAGAGTTAAATTTGGTAGATTTATTTTCAATTGAGGCAGAGTGTTTTTCCATTGTTATGTAGACGATTATTAGGTTTCTCCAGTGTGTGATATTAATGTTATTCTTTGATTTTCAGTTTGTTAGTACGGTTTTCTAGGCGATGGTTAGCGCTGTAAGAAGAACTGATCCCAGGTGTATCTCCGAGTAAGCAGAGTAAAGGGGAGAGTGGGATGGTGTGATTTGTTTCCAGAAGTGCTTAACTGGTGTGCAGTCCCATATGGCATGTATGTAATCATCTTGTGTATTTTGTGTGCATTGCGTGCAGATGTCGGTTTCCCTGTAGCCCATTTTATTTATCCTTCGACCCGTGTAGTGAGTTTTATGGATTTTGTATTGCATCAGGTGCAGACTAGCGTTATTAGCTATGTAAGACATGTTCTGTAAGATTTGTTGCTAGGTCATCTTCTCATTTTTTACATGGTATGGTAATTGTAGAGTTGGATTTGAATATTATTTTTTATATTTTTGATAGAACTTTAGTTGGTGGTGAGATATTCAGAAGTTCTGATACTAATGGAGGGAGGTCTAATGTGTTGTCTTTTAGAGCATATAATGTATCTGAGTTGTAGAAATTCAAAGAATTGTTTTATTTTCAAATCCATGCTTCTCAGCTAGGTATGAAAATGATGTAAAGGTGTTATTTTGACATATGTGTTTAAGGTGTGTGATGCCTTTTTCTACCCATGTGGAGATGCTTGTTATCTTCACAGTGTTTGCGAAGTCGGGGTTGTGCCATATGAGAGTGTGTTCGGTTAGTTGGAGTGGTGAATTTATAGTTTTATAAAATTTCCACCAAGCTGTTAATGTTGCTGCAAGCCTTGGCCTTTTGAAGCAGGGGTGGCATTTGATTGCTGTGCTAATAAATGATAGATCCGAGTGCTATCTGATGCATAGTGCTTGTTCAGTATCTAGCAATATCTCACTTGTCTGACTGGGTTTTATCCATTTTATTGTATAATGGAATTGTTTAGTGTTATAATGTTGGTGAAAGTTTGGTGCATCAAATGGTTCTTTAGGGAATCAAACATAGTTCTACTATGTACTATGTCTGTCTATAGAATCATTTATGGCACTTTTATTTTTAAAATTGTTCTACGTAGACCCTTCATCATTGTTGCATCTACACCCTGCATGTAAACCCTGGAAATCAGACAGATGTGGCTCTGGCCAAAGCTTCCATGTCTGCTATTACATGTTGCTCTGGCAAGCGTAACCCAGCTATTTATTGCTATTTGTTGCATAATAAATATGCATACTGCAATGCTTCTCGGAAACTCAGCCCTGACCTTTTATTTCCAAACAACGTTGATAAGCTCCCTCATGATTTGTCAGACTTGGTACGTTGGAACCAAAGCTTCAGATGCCTTGCATTAAATCGTTGCCTTGCTTTAGAAGTTCAAGTATGGAAGTCTAAAAAGAGGTAGTTTATGAGTAAATGAAAATGATTTAGCAATGCATGATTTGCTCAGACCTAAAAGGTTTTAGCTGCTAGGTGTGAAAGAATATAATCACCATTGCCTTAGGCTGTCACACTAATTGGTGATGTGCCATAATAACAACAGAAAATGGTAAAGAAGTAGAGTGTTTCTTGGAGAAATGATTCCTCCTCAGAGAATGACTTGGGTTTTTTTTCTGTTAAAGAGGCTTTAGTGGATACAGTGTTAAGAATTCCCACCCAGTTTGTGTGTATGCGGATAAGCTTTGGGACTTTCCCAGGCTTAAGGGTACATTAAACCAGGGGTATTAGGGGGGGGGTTTAGTGGGGTCTCCATTGTACAAAATTAGTTTATATGCTTTATACATATTTAAAGCACTCAGTGTGTTCTGTGATGGTAGAGTTCAGTGATGTAGATAACAGTGTTATTTGTTTATTCTACACACAAAAATGGACATCCATCTCTCGTTTCTAACCTAATTATTCAATTTGTTTATCCAAACCCATTCTATATTATGCAGTTCCTGTTAGCCTTTTTGACAGGGATGTGCTTTTAGAGATGAATCTTGTGGTCAGAAGTTTTTATCTGATGCTGCCAACAATTAGGACAATGACAATTCGGCTCTCGCTGGAGTGCAGGAAGATGAGCCACCCAGTCTGTAGAATACTTCTGAAATGGATTAAATGCCCCACACAAGACGAATAGATTAAATGTTGTCAAATATTGACATTAAGTGGTGTGTAGAGCATACAAATAGTAAATGCACAAAACAGGAAGACTGTTTTCCATTCGAACACGCAACTCTTCCGGCAGTTGTTCCTGAAGTTTGATTAAAATGTACGCATAAGGCAAACTGTCCGAAGTGTAAACCCACTTTCTTTCTGGTTCTTCTTACCTAAGGGTGCTTGGTGCTTTCTCATATTTAGTCTATTTAGTCTGTTTGTATCGAACCCATCTCACTAAAATTGAACCACATTAGACTGGTTGTTTTGTTCCACACCCCAAGTGTGATTGCTGTGTTTTCTCCCTCGACCTGGTTCATTTATGCAGGTGAAAACACAGCAATCACACTTGGGGTGTGGAACAAAACAACCGGTCTAATGTGGTTCAATTTTAGTGAGAAAACCCATTTGACCCTGAATTGACCCAAATGCAGGCAGTGAACCAAACATGCTAAACATTTTGTGTTGCATGCAGCATTTTTCATAGATGTGAACTGCTAAACTGAGCCTCAAGGTATATATCAAGCCCCAACATATAGAACTGTAGCTCTGCAGAAATGTGATGTTTTATGTTCTGAATATTTGGACCAAAGAACAAATTTTCTTTTGTTAGATAAAAACTGTTAGATACTTAAAACATTCTACTTATTTCTTTAATTATCAACTCATTTGTTTTGCATCTACTCTACATTCTCCATGCTCAGAGAATTTTTGTAATTTGCACACACACACACACACACACACACATAGATTATGTTTTACATGCACATTTAGAGCCACACCTCAGCCATTTTTTTTTTTTTTTTTTTTTTTTGCTTTTTGGTTCATTTAATTATATGCAAACCTACCCAAGCCAAAAGTATCAAATTTCACTCTGACATGGATTCTGCCCATGGACTAATAGATGTTAAAGTGTCTTGAGGCACTCCTGAGTTTGCCAAGAGCTCAGTTTGACTTTAACTATATTAGAAACTTTATACAGTGTGTTCTATACTTTAGGGAAAATATATACTTATATAAATCTACAACCCTAAATTCTTCTTTGGCTTGTCTTTCTCCCTTAAAGAGGGGAACCCCTTTTAACAGAGTGTTTCCCTATCAGAAATAGGTTTTAAGCAGGACCCATTTAGCAAGCTTAGAGCCCTTAACTACTTTTCCTCAAAGGTTCAAATGTATTGATACTCATATTGGTCCTGACTACAGCACACCACCAGCTGTTAAACCATGCTCTTCTGCACATAACCTCCATACCTGTATGATAATCGCTTACCCAGATGTGGCCATGGTCAATTTACTCCCATTCATTACTCATCATGCATGTACACTAGCCTATTCCGATCCAGGAGTCAGTGTGCCACACCAAGTGATATACACGTACATTTTTAAAGACATCTTTGGACAGTGTACTGTGAATGAAAAATCGAGCAGAAATAGGAGAGTTATGAATATTTCATGAAAAAGGAAGCCTGCTGTATGTATTTTTATCTCTTTACACACTCACACTGACAGTAATAGCTCAGAAAGGCCGCAGATGCCTGTTTTGAATGGCGATCTTGTCGTTCATAAAGAATGGATGACCACAACAAGGAATATGAAAAAACGTGAATCAAAAGGCTTTCTCACCCTTAAGGCTTATATTGCATTTTACTGGAGATTAAACTTAGCCTTTGAAACTAGAACAGAATAATAAGTGCCATGCAGTGGGACTTGGGTTTACTTAACATATGCAAGGTTTAGCTGATGGTTTTGTTCTGGGAGCTTGGCTCTTGAATTTGAGACTAGTCATTTGAGGACATCATCCCTATGAATTATGTAAGACTGGTTTGTTTGTTCTGTCCTGACCGAGATGAGGTTCCCTTGAGAGGTTGATCTGGTTAGCTGTAGATAATATAGGATTTATATTATTATACTATAAAAGGCATAGCGACACGCTTCATGGGTCTTTCCTAGATGACATGAGTCGTGGTTCAGGTGAAACTCTGGCTGTTGGACAATTTAATTGGATATCAGCAATCCTATCACAATTTGTGCTAATCCTTTAAAGACGATGGAGAAAACTAGATACAAAACTAGTGAGGCGTAATTTTATAGACTAATAACAGCCAAAATAATATTTACATTTTACTTACATTTAATTTTCCTACAAAGTACAAAAGTGGCAGCAGCTTAGCATAAATAATTTGAATCCAGTGATAAAATGCAAATAAATTAGCAGTGGCTCTGCATGGGGGTTGTGGTGGAGTGATGTTACTGGTTAGCACAAGATTTTTTTTTTACAAAAGGATATTTAGGGGTCCAAGCACCAAATGTTCGGAAACCCTACTGGAATTGCTAGGATTTATATTCTTTATTCTTATTATTCTACATGATTCCACACTAAAATGCGATCCAGAGCAAAGACCGTAAGTCTTAGAAACTCTACATTTGGCAGGATGGTGCAGAATCCTTACAGATCCTCGAGAAAGTAAGGCGATCCACATTGGCATGGTGACATTTTATATCTTGGACCATAACTGTGAGTCATAGATACAACATTCCCCTGATTTCTTAGTTTAGTGTGACATTTACAATTTGGAGCATTTAGCTCTGCCTACTTCTATATTGAGCTAATTCGCATAGCACGCAAATTCAAAACCTACTTTTGAAAACTATTGCTTGGATTTTTGCCAAATCTTCACAAAGCTGGTGTCAAATTACTCAGTCTGAAAGTCTGAAACTCCATAATTATCAAAAACATGTTGATAATTTGGAACAGTAGGGCAAAGCTTATTTTACTGAAACAGCTGTAATTCAGAATGGGTTGCATGGATTCACACAAAACTTGAAAAACGATTCTGACAAGATTCAATAGAGGTTTGCAAATGATGTGGTGAAGGCAAGCTACAATTAAACTAACTAACTACCTTCTCAGGAACAGTAAATCTGGTTGAGCTGAAATTTGGTGTACTGCATCTTTGTACTAATCTTTCAATAAGTTCCTAATGAGGAAATGATTACTTAAACAAAATGGCTAAAATCTGCCAATCAGCAGTCATTTGACAGGCTTACAACTGAGCCCTTATAACAAAACCTGAACATTTTGTTTATCTATGGTCTTTATGTTCTGTGCAACTTGGCAAGAACTGGCCACTGGGGGTACTACTTGCTAAGGGTGCTTAGACCCCTCAGATTTACACATGTAGTTATATTATTATTATTATACTTATTTTAGATATCACCCAGCCCTAGGTGAAATCTGCTGTCTTTTACATTATGACCCCACAAAAAAGATGCACATGTTCTACGTCTTTGATGGCACCCCAAAAAAAATGCATTGCCGACTCACAACAGGGGTCTTAGGTTCAGGACACTAGACTGAGATATATTCCTTCCAAACATACATACACTTACCCACTTCCTGTGACACTGATGTTAGGCAATTGGGGCTCAGAGCATACACTTATTCTATTGATTCTCAGGGTTTCCAATAGTCTTTGTGTCCCTGGGTCTCATTTTCTGTTGCAATGTCTCTCAAATTCTAAGCAGGGTCCAAAATGGTGTTATCCTTTCTTCACTTTCCACTCAGTGATATCTGAGTTCTGGAAAGATTTCTTGCTTTCTTGTTCATTGTGCTGATCCTTTAAACATCTCAGTGGATCAATAAAATATTTTTCATGGCAATGCTTTCCAAGAAATTACCCTTTAGCCATCTCTAAGCTAGGCTGCATTGTCAATAGAAGACATTACACACTATGCAACATTCACACTACAATTGTGCACTCATTCTACTCAATAAATAAACTAAACAAGACAATTCCTGCATCTGTAAGAATCAGATATTTTCATATTGAATTTTATATGGTTTTCATCCAAATACTTGATCTTCCAACTCCTTTCAGGACATTTTCGCAAAAATATAAATATAAATAAATCTGTTAAAGAAACATGGGAGAGATTTTTTTTTTAAATTTTGTTTTAAATTAATAATAGCTTAATTGGATATGCCTCCCTGACACACTTCTCCTAAATTAGAATAGGTTAGTTATATTCACCAAGGACTCACAGCTGTATGCTGAAAAGAAACAAAAGCAATGCACTCCTTGAGTAAGTTAATCTTATTTGTGGCTCAGTCATTTAAGAGATGTCCAACTATGCCTTGTTTTCCCATTAGTAGGTTAGCACAGAGCAGAGCCGCTAGCATCAAAAATGATGTTTCGTGCTTCATTTTTATTTTTTACCTCTTTGTTCACGGTTGTGGGGATTGTTCTGAAAATTAATTGAAAGAGAAGTGACATCATAAGGGTTTAGAGTGTCAAGCTAGGTCAATGTTTTGAAAAGTGTTAGCCATCATTTGTATAAAAATTATTTTGTCGTCTGTAGGCCTTGAGACGATTTAATAGCATCTTCCAAGCTAGATTTTTTTTAGGATGATCTTTTATCTGGATTTTCTATTATCTGACCTGATAGTGATCTGAGTCACTTAAATCTGAATGCAAATTACCTTCTATTGAGAAAATTTCTCTCAGGAAAGAAATTATATTCAAGGAAGACTCAAAACTAGAGGTTAGTAAACACAAAAATAAAATCGATATTTTTGAACTTTTTTTTTTACAGTGGTTGAACTAAGGGTGGCACAGAGGTAAATGTGTACAATACCGCCTCATAGCTCCAGGGTCTCTGGTTCAATCCTGTGCTTGGGTTGCTGTGTGGAGTTTCAGATGTTCTCCCAGTGTTCACATCCCAGTGTTTCATCCCACCTCCCAAAAACAGGGCAGTGGATGAATTGCCTACTATAAATTGTCACTAGATGTAAATGTGTGTGCTTGGTGCCATGTGATGGACTGGTATGTGATCTTGTGTCATGCCCATTGGTCCGGTCCAGTAGGGTCCAGTTCCACCATGACTCTGATCAAGAAAAGGCAGTTACTGAATATAAATGAATGAAGGATGGAATGAATAGACCTAAGCAGTCCATTGGTGTCTTTTCAGTATTATAGCAAGCATTTTACATGTACAGCCAGTACATTAAACTTGAATATTCAAGATATTGTTTAGAAATTGAATGAGCTCGAATGAAAAATCTGGTCCTGACCTGATCTGTTCCTGAATACAACATAAAGTGCATAGGGGAAACCAGGGCATCTTGTATGAAATTATCCATGTGTGTGTGTAAGTACTGATCTGATATATTCTACTAGCTTCAACACAGCAAAGGCTAAGTTGAATCCTCTGATCAGTTAATGATTGTTGACTCAGACAAAGAATCTTTTGTGAACCAGAATGATCTGTATATCCAGAATCATTTATTTCTGTGTTAAATGGCAGCCTTAGTTCTGGCACAATCAAGACAGATGTGTAGAGAGCTGCCTCTGCTCATGAATGCTTTAGTGGGTGTCGACAGGTTAAAAATCCTCAGACCAAAGTGACAGAGTTTGTTCTGGGCTGCTTTCCATTAGGCCTTGCTAATGACGGCATGTGGAGACAAGTTCATGCCATCAGATAAGTGTGGAGAAGACGCTGGGCAGTCTGGCCTTGGGCATAGACTGGACCAGCTACTGTGTAATCTCCTAATCCCATTAATTATTACATACAGTCATTATGGAGAGAGACGTAATCCTCCTGAGAGACTCAATCCTTTTAGGAAGATGACCAGAGGGGAGATATGGAGAGCACAGTGAACAAACTAATGCTTTCACTTTATTTTATTTTGTTTATTTATTTATTTATGCATATAAGCTTCTTAAAAAAAATCTGTATCAGACACTAGAACAGCCTGTAACATGTAGAACATTTTTCAAATATTCTTGAAATGGTGTTACATTATTTAGTAGCTGGACATGGAAAGCAAGTATTTTTAAATAATATAATGTTGACTCAAAAATACATTTATGCACGAGAAAGAAAAGTAAGCTAGCTTACTATTAAAATTACAACCTCAATGCCCTTTCGCTGCTAGTAAACAATATTAATTAGAGTCAGCAAAGGGAATCTGGCTTTGTTATTGCAGAAACTTGCTTCTGTGCACTGTTTTTTTCTCCCTCTCTCTTTTTTCCTTTTAAATTGTGTTTTCCAATTTGTAAATGGACCAGATGTCTGGGAGTGAATCTGTCCGATTCTCTGGAGATGGAAGCGCACTGTCTGCCGAGGCCTGGTGATTTGTCCTCATTGCAGACGTCACTGGCATTAGTAGAGACAGAGGGTTGTGTGTCTAGCCCATAAGTCCTAAAAGCCTAATGCGAAATTGCATATTTTCCCCAAATCGCTGTTCATGCTGTAATCCGTGGTCAGCACTGAGTGCAGTGCAAGGGTGCAGTTTGTATGGTGGTGAATGGCTCAGAGTGTAGGATAATGACAGCTTTGGTTGAGACTTTCACTGAGGTCAGTGTTTGTTCCTGTTTGTTTATATCCGTTGGCTTGGTTTGCTATGGTTAGTCCTTGAAATACGAACTTTTCTATAACTTGTTCAACATAAAAAAGAGACATTTTGTATTATAAAGCTTAAGCAATACACCTCTTTATAGCTTTTAGATGAATTATAATTTATTGCATATACTTATGGTGTAATCATTATGGTTCTTGATTGATTCTGTGGTTTGCTGTGGAATGTCGTGGTGGTCCAGACTTTGATAGTCTACACCAAGCGTGACTGAGAACCCAACGTCAGTGCCTTCTCTAGCCACAAAGGGTATGTTTCTCTGTTTGCCTCCACCACATTGCATCAATTTGAAGGAGTATGAAGAACGTCCTCTTTCCACACTGTGGTTCTGGGAGACAGAGGTAAACATGATAACCCTTTGGGCAATCATACCTTCCTGTGCTGGACATGACCCCACCATTGATTTCATCCTTGTGGAACTGGTGCTTTTGTGGAGAGAACATGGCCCTAAACGCAGCTGCAAAGTGCCATAATCAATTCCTCACTCCCCTCCATACCCTGCTTCGTAAATTCAATATTCAGTTACAGCTGCTGGATGTCATGGTGCTGGAGGCAATCTGTCTCATTTTACCCTTGCCTAGCATTCCAGCTGACTGTTATTCTGCCCCTTTAGGACTCACTTTTTTATTTTGTTGCTTCCAACATTTTCTAGTTGTTTGTGGAAAAGTTGTTCTTAAGTCATGGAATGAGAAAGGAACATTAAGAAGAAGTGGTGAAAATTATCATTCACCAGAGCTACACTAGTATTCAATAAGGACTACTGAGAGCTATAAGTATACCATGAAACAGTTATGCATTACCAAGGTCATTCTAAACAGGACACAGCACCTCAAACCACAGGTTCTTAACTCTAGTCATGGGGCACCTGCTGTCCTTGCCATTTTAGCGTCTTCCCTAAACTAGCCAGCTAACTAACAGCCCTTTCTGAATTGAAGCCGGTAGGGAAGAGTTACAGCAGGGAAAACACTAAAATGTGTAGAAGGGGTAATCCAAGACCGGGGTTGGGAACCAGTGCCTTAACCCTTACATGAAGGAAACTAAGAATAAAACACAATACTGATTGAGTATGAGCAATTACTTTTTTTTAACTAGTATAACTACTTCCTAAGTTGGCACAAATTGGTTCCAATCTTAGAAAGCAAAGCGCTGATTTCGACTTGGGTACTGAGCAATCATTTATGCTGTCATTGTAGAGCAGAAATCAAGCCCCATGCACCTCCTTCAGGGATTCTTGGCTTACCAATCAGAAATATTAAGCTGCCTCATATTTCCATGGGAACACTGTTGGTGAATTGGCACATGCTATGGAGGAACCACTCAGCTTGACCTGTCATTTTCCTCTCAGAGAAAATTAGGCTGAAATTAGAGAGCATTTGTCCTCGTTTTGTCCATGATAGGACTATTTCCACTGCATTTACTTCACATGCTGTATGATTTGCCATTTGCTTGTTTCAGTTGCTCTTGTATCAGTTTTCATCTGGTAACTGCATTTGAGATGGAGGAGCAGATTGACATTTTGGACAGCCCTCAGATTTGAAGCCAACTGTAGGAACCTGCTGAAGTAATAGAAGCTCAGTCCCACAGGTCAGATGACTTAGCGCACTCAGACGAATTGGAATTCTGGTTGAAATTGAAGCATTCCATCTCAAAGGAGAAACGTCCATCAGTCTGCATGAGAAATGAAGCTATGACACATTATATGCCAGAAGTCAGCTTGCCTAGCACCCTGTTCATACTGCAGGTGTATGAGCTGACCAACCATAGCCAATTCACTGAAACGACATTTTCCCGGTGTCACCTTTTCTACCTCAGGAATTTCACTATGCTTTCAGCTTGAGTGCCAAAATCCAGACATATTTTAGACTAATCCTCTTGATGGGACTTCTAATCCGCAGTTTAAACCTCAAACTTTTTAAGTATCAGCTGCATTTGGCAGACAGCCACTGAATTAGTAGCAAATAAGGAATTGCCTTTGAAGTTGCACTCCAGATGACTTTTCAAATATTGAATGCATGATTTAGAGAACATTATAGCATGTTTACCTAGGATATGACGTATTCATAACCACTCTTAGCCTCCTCTGATATATCCACTGATACGTTGCATCAGGATGAAAACAGGCTCTTGTTCACTGCCACTTCAAAGCACCCATGTGGCATTAAACTGCAATTGCATTTGGGCCTGCCACACTAGATTACCTTGGCATTTTAAGTCATGTCTTGGGACAGTGCTGGCCTTTTGATTTTCAGCTCAATTACTCCTGCTGCTAGGATAATAAGAGGCAGCAGTGCCAATGTACACAACTTTTGGTTCCCTGCAGCCAAGTTTGCGAGCCCTGTACCTGCAGTCAGGACTCATGCACAAGGTGGGTAAAACTGATTTAACCTCAGGACTGCCTTCTACAGTCAGTCACAAGATTATAGTAGCATTTCTCGTTTCGTAAGTGGCTACAAGAGCAAATTCTTGGCTGATTGGAAACAATAGGGACTGGTCTGCAGCAGGAGAACCAACGTGGTCAGCAAGGAGGGAAAACCCCCACAAATCTATGCCTTGCTTGGGCTGTTGCCCTCCTCCTTCCTCTAAGCCCTAATAGCTGGGAAGGCTATGCGACAAAGGGAACAAACAGGCATGTAATGCTGCCGTTCCTTGCGAATGACACGGGGACAGGAATGCAGAGGTGGGGGGGATGCTGGGAGCCGGAGTCCACTGTCAGATTAGAGCCATTAGCATGACTGTGGAATGACAGGGAGCTCCGCCAACACAATGGCCTTCATTTATCCCCTGCCACTCTGTGTAACATTAGAGCTGCCGCACTCGAGACTGGGCAAGAAACCTCCCAGAGTTACACTCAAGCATGCATTCACATTTAGTGTGTGATCCACCAACACAGGGTTTTATTTTGAAGGGCAGAAAAATCACTAAATCTATTTTGGTTTTCTTTAATGTTTTTCTAAATTACAATTAGGTAATCCTATATTAAGTGAAATCTGTGAGATGTCAGAACTGGCAAGATCTAAGAGCTGCAACTTGATGCTTGGGATATTTTGTTGCTGCCCTTCCTTTGAAGAAAGCCTAAAATTCCACTAGCGGAAAATATTAAGGATTCAATTGACACCAGATTTCTTTGTCATACCTTCTAATCATGCAATTATTTCTGGGAAATGGAAAGCTATACTGTATGCTGACATTCAGTGATCAAAGTGTGGTATTTGACTCTCTACTAAAGCTGTTTGAAACTACTGACAGTTGTCCTGGTGTACTTGATTAATGACACCTCTGTTCAGATCCACTTTACACATAGACACCTTTGTTTTCTGACTAAAGCGTGTATGTTACTGGATCCTTGAATTATGGCTGGGATGATATGAAAAATTCATGGTATGATAACTGTGTAATACAATCGCACAGTTTTTTGTATGAGCACTCTGCCCCAACTCTTCTCTCTTTCAGTTAATCACAAATGCTGTATTATATATACACACACACACACACACATATATATATATATATATATATATATATATATATATATATATATATATATATATATATATATATATATATATATAAAACAATGGCTTTTTTGCTAACAAAAATTTTAGAATATCCACAAGCCAAAGTAGCAAAACTCTCTCTCTCTCTCTCTCTCTCTCTCTCTCTATATATATACATATATATATATATATATATATAGAGAGAGAGAGAGAGAGAGAGAGAGTTTTGCTACTTTGGCTTGTGGATATTCTAAAATTTTTGTTAGCAAAAAAGCCATTGTTTTCTATATATAACGTTATAACTATATAACGTTTATAACTATATAAATAATTATTAATGTTGATGATTTCTCTCATTCTAGTGAAGCATTTTGTTATAATTCCTTCTAACTAATACGACCTCACATTAGTTAAGCCTAAGCATATTTACTGGTATATCTCATCATGGTCCTACTTTAGATGTTTCCCCCAATGGTGTATCTCCTCCACTCTGTTGGATATTTCGTAGCTGATTATTGGTCCTTAACCATCAGGCTGAAATATGTCAAAGGCTGAAGATGTACACAGCAAAAGAAAGAAAGAGAGGTTGTCGAGTTAATTCTTGCCACAAGCTTTTACATAGCAAATTAAGGTTTCAGTTGGCCTCCAATAGTCCATTTAGACTTGTTTATTCTATACAATTTTTGAAATAAATTTTATCCTGGGCTTCTATTTCCAACTAATTAACTGGGAATGCCTGAAGGATCAAGCAGAGTGCACAAGATTACCGGCTTAGTCATGTGCCTTCTGTTCATTCAATCTTAATAGGCTTATTAGTGATGATGTTTCACTGATATAAGAGCTCAATTTCAGGAAGTCACCAGATGACTGTCCATCTGTTGAATGAAGACTGGTATCTAAATGAAGATATCAACTGCACTCTAATGAACTGTACAGTTTTTACTTTTACTGTAATAAAAGTAATTTTATTTCTATAATAGTCTGTTATTTCTGTAATAGTCTGTCTAACCACAACGTTTAGTCACAGTAGCAGAACCTGTACTGGAATTCCCCCAGGAACTCTTTATATGCAGGATTTCCAGGAACTCTTTACATCCTTAAACTTCCCCAAATATCTATTTGTCTCTATACAGTAAGTGGACAGTACATAATTGGTCAGTGGAAGCAGAAGAACTGTTTTGCTCCAATGATTCCTAATGCATTTGGAACAGAAGGCTAACTGTATCTCTGTTTTATTCACATAGGTTAGCACTTTGCAGGTACACCTTGCTCTAGGTGCCTTTACCTCTTTCTCAGACTTGTAAAGCCATGGGGATAGAGATAATCTCATAATATCATAATGTTGTATGGCAACTAAAGTAAAACAGCTAGTAGTGAGAAATCTGTGACTCATTATTTCCCTATTTATCTTAGCCTACAACACAAAATTCCAAAACATAACATAAAATGCAGAGAAAATTAAAGGAGTCTTTGAAAATCTTTTTTTAAGAAATTCTTTCTATTGTCCTTTCAGTGGAGTAGTCCTCAGTGGTGTTTATACTTACTCAAGTAGATAATTCTGCACTAATCCACTGGCTTTAAAGCACAAAATATGTGCATTGTCCCAAATATCATTTCCTCAATCATTACTAATAATCCCCATAAAAGCTGAGCTTCTGTGCTTTACAGGCTTTTACAGGCAGGTATCTGAGCTCACACAAAAAATCTTTAAGACACACATATCTACACAAAATATATGTTTTATATGCAAGACGAACAAATACAGTATTTCTCCTTATCCACTACAATATTGACACATTTAAATAGTTGCCTGTTAGAACAAGCATTTGATCAGCAACATTCTTCCTTCTACCAGCTAGACTTGATCCATATTGAGCCTTTAAATAGATTATCACCTCATAGTGGCAAAAAACAAAACATAGCATAACTCATGGACATGCTTTGAACCATCTTTTGTGATCAAGTTACTCTCCTTTTCAAAGGATGGCAAAATAATGTTTAGTTTACAGATTCAGTGGTTCGGTATTTTGCACTAAACTCTTCGGCTTTTTTGCTATGTTCGCCATACAACTCACGCTTGCATGAGATAAGGCAAGAGACAAGTCCTTACCTAACCTATCCCTTCTTGATGGCTCATGTTGACCTTTTGTTATTGGCTAGTTTAATCTGCGCCTTCTTGACATTTGTCCAAACCTGAAGGTGAAGTTCTTGTTGCCTTTGTACCATCTTATAAGCACCACAGTTTGAAAATGGAGCCTTTTGTTATCTCGGCTGAAAATATCTGGCCAGGCAGATTTCTTCACGTAACCATAGAACCCATGGGTGATTTTCGTTCTTAACTGAGATTGATTTGCGAATGATAGACTGCAGTCTATCTGGCAGACCAGGTTGAGGAGATGGGATATAAACTGAACCCTCAGTCAGAGGGTTCTCTAATGAGGGTGCTGGCTATTTTATGCAGTCTGAATTTGAAACTGCTCAACCTATTTACTGTAATTATCTATGATTAGGTAAAGGACCCATAATATCTATCCCATACATGTACCCTGGTTCAAATTCTGGTGTGGATTGCATTAGGGCAGATCATTTCAACAAATGAGGTTTGTCTGTGCTGGATGCTTGTTAGGCACCAGAGAACAGATGTTTATACACAAATCCAATTCTGTCTGGGTGCTGCTTTCCCCTCTGGCCTCACTCTCGAGGAAGCTTTAGCCTGCATCATGATATTTCGTGATGTCTGACCAATCGATGGGTATTTTCAGCTGATGAGTGGCAGCAGCCTGATGTGTGATAACCTCTTGTTCTTTAGTGATGTCAGACCAATCAGTGTGTAGTTCTAAATAAGGAGTGTCTACAGACAAATGTTTGGCATCTGGGATGTATGAGAAAGTATCAGGTACTACATTACGATTTTTCTTTCGGGACGAGACCAAATCCCTGCAATCATATAGACCCTCTTGAGGCTGATTAAACACCCATAGAGTGCACAGGGGTCCTTAAATATCTTCCAAATATGCATTCCAGGTTTGCATGTGCACACTACCAGTAGGAATTCTTTCTCAGAAGTGAAATAATTTTATTCATGAGTCTGAACTCATAGGTGACTATGCACTCTACTCCATCTACCTACTGCAAATATGCTGTCCCCAGCAAAGCTAAAAGTACAGGTCAGTACTGTATGCAACATGCATGTTGAAACATTTCATGAGATCAGAAGATCTAAGGACTGGTGGTGCCACAGCAGCTTGCTTAATCAAAGTTGTGTCTTAGTGACCAAAGCTTTGGGCTTTTGATAGGAAGATTTCAAATCCTAGCACCACCCAGCTATCCCAGTTGGGTCTGAAAACAGTTGATGTCATGCTATGGGCTTGGAGTATGTACCTTTCATCAATGTAAAGGAAACAACATTCGCGTTTAAGTTTTGTAAAAACTGTTTCCATAAGACAAGTAAAGCAGGATGCTCTCAAGTTTAATAAGCAGTACCCACTTTGAGATCTCCTGAATATGCCATGAGTCTAAATTGGTTGACCTTCAAGATAGGTCTTGAAATTCAATTTACAAAAGTCTACACCAAGTACTACCTTCTTTCTTGGATACCAACTCTACTTGTGATGGCTAAGAAGATGCTGAAGGTCTGACTGTGCCCTTTCAAGCATGGCATCAATTTTCTTCTTGATGGTTTGTTGCTCTTCAATTAAAAATTTGTAAAGGTGCTGTCTCATGGTTGGCTCCTCTGTAATAGTAGTATGATGGATGACAGTGCAGGTGTGCTCCAGTTAAGTTGTGCATACTGCAGGGTAACAAGCTACAAGTTTGTGTATCAGCTTTGTCCACTATACTGCTTGTCTGGTATGGTAGATCTGGGTGATCCTATGTATCTTGCAATGTAAGTTTTTCACAGTTCTCTATTTCATGGTTTATAGTAGAAATGCGGACTTCCAATGCATCTTGTATATTTGCTTCCAGCAGCTCTTCACTTCCTCCAAACTCACTTCAAACTCACTTCCACAGGAAAAGAAGGTAGAAATTACAACTCCTGAGGTTCTTCTTTTTTTTAGCCCATTTTCTCCTAATTTGGCCAACCAGAGAGGGTGAGGGAAAGCACATGCTTCCTCCAAGACATGTGAAGCCAGCCACTGTAGCTATTCCAATTGCTGCTGCTCATGCTACATCATAGGGCAGCTGAACACTAGGAGGAACGCACTAACTGCCCCTTCCATATCCATAAACTCACAGATGCCCATGATTGTCAAGTGTCACTCTGACTGACAGGGGAGAGATGTAATGGATGTAATTTTCTTTTGCACCACTCAGGAGCCCTCCTGAGGTTCTTCTGCCATTTTCAACAGATTGAGTCATTGAAAGTCATATTCTTTGTCTTTGATTTTCTTGTTCTTTGAAACGTACAACAGAACGTCAACCCTTAAACAATAAATCATATTAAACAGCCTTAGCCTTTAGTTGATTGGGCAGTTCTCAATAGTCTTTGCTTGACTAAGGCTGCAGTCGAGTAAAAAAAAAATCTACTGCTTCAGAGCAGCATGACTGACAAGTGTTATATGAACAACTCCTTTCTTTTCATTTCATTTCCTGTTAGAATTCTTCCTTATAAATCTAAAGCCTTCAAAATAGATTACAGCCTGCCCTGACAACAATGCTGACACAACCCCAAGCCCTGACCTTTTAACAAGGGGGTTAAATGGATATTTCTGCATTTACAAGCAAAAGGTTGCCATGCTTTAGTTTTTATCTCATTATCTATAATTAAAGAGTGATATTTCTAGTATTAGAAAAGAAGCATTAATATAAGGCTTCAACCATAGAAAGATTTGTAGAAGAACTTGTTCAAATTTGTATAACCAAACCATCCTATCTAATGGCAAACTGAGTGAAATGCAATTATAATGCATACTATGTTCAAGCTTTTTATACCCCACTGATCCATTTTAGTGAGAGAAGTGCATATTCAGGGTTTTTCCTGAGCATTTCCTGTTAAATGGATTGTTAACCCTACACAGAATATTACCTGGTGATTTACTGCATCTAAAGGGCAGTGGATTTAAACTCTAAGACATTCTAGCATCATTTCCAGCGAGGCTGCTGACTCCTTTCTTTCTTTTCCCTTTTGTCTTTTCCACTCTGCTTGTCCTGTTCGTAAAGACAAACAGCAGAGATCTAGAAATGTTTCAGCAGCAAAATGCAGCTAGCGTAACAACACCCTGCTCTGTTTATATGAGAGTAAGCAGGAGTGTAGCGGGTTTTGTGGCTGGATAATCAGAGACCACTGGTCCCCTTTTTCACTACATACTCAATGGAGATTGATGATTTATTGGCACATTTCATTTAGCCAAGTGTGTAAGCTGTGGTCTCCTATATGCCAGGCACACTCAACTTAGATAAGCACCTCAGTACAGGATTTACAGGCTTTCTTTATATTGGACTTTCGATTAGCATCCTTGAGATGAATTCACATGCACGCATCGAAGCAGCTGAGTCGTTCCCCGAAGAGATGCCAGTCAGGCACTTTCACCATGGACACCTGGCTAATTTATGATGATGGTTTTTCCCATTTGAATTCCTGACTCCTCTTTGCTTGTTGTGAATCTTTACATAGAGATGTCCAAGAGGGAGCCATTTAGGTTTAATGGCATTGAGTACAGACAGTGTTGGAGTAAATGTAGAAAATCAAGAGGTGTGTGTAAAATATGTATACTTTATGTAAAATTTACTGAAGTGATAATTGTTCAAGATCATAAGTTCATAAGTCCATTCAGCAACTTGGACAGGTAAGACGTTGCAACCATTTAAACAAGCAAATACCTTTTGCTGTGTAAATAATTTTTACTTAACATATGCTGCAACTACAGTCTATATCAATCACCAGAGCTAGCTGTATAATAGAGTATGCATTTTTAAATCTTCGTGCTTTGTGCATTTATGCAAATTGAATCTTTTTGCAAATACTACGAAATATGATATATTAACCAGTCATGAAGTGATGAAATGTGGCAATGTTTAAATAATCATTCATTCATTCATCTATAGTGACTGCTTTATCTTGCTCAGGGTTGCAATGAATACAGATCTTATCCTGGGAACACTAGACCTGAGGCACGAAAACCTCAGTAATATGCTTGGTATTTGAATATCATTAGACTGATGAACATGCCGATCATGCCTTGCCATTAACACCATTAACACCTGGTATTTATGTGTTTTCTGATTGTCTGCATTCTGTACACATTGTGATTGGATATCATTTCTCCCACTCAAAATGCAAATAAAATAGCTATATAAGGTGTGGCCTCAGACAACTGGTAACATTGTTGTCAGTTGTTAAGTTTACCTTTTCTATGCCAAGGAAAGGCATCTCTTTGGAACATAAACAAGAAGTTGTATTTGCAACAGTATTGTCAGGAACTGGTACTACTACACTGAATTACTTACTATGGATGATGGGTGATCGGGATTTCCACCCAAAATTATCCAAGCCATAATAAATGATCCATTTTGTACTTTTTTTGCTATGGTTGTTTGGAATAATGTCATGACAGGTACCATAGTCTTAATGCTAGCCTGATGAAAATACACTGCTAACTGAGTCTACACTTGCCTGAGATATGATGAGAGGTTTTCTGACAAATCCGAACACATTCTGATTGTAGTAAGTGCTATGTGCATTTACATTGTCAAATACTGACCAATTTTGATTGAAAAAAACAAAAGTGCATATAATGCAAGAAACACACTGATATGGCCAAACATGCCATATCAGTGTGTGAGTTAAATGCCTGTTAACTGTCTAAATTAGCAAGGGGGGCTTGCTGTTCAGTTAGGTGGGTTTTAATGTTCCTCCGCCTCCCTATCTTATCCTCATTTTCCCTCTACCTCCATCCAGCCCCCTCTCTAATGTCTGCTTCCAATTGCTGGATACATAGCTGGCATTCCATACCTGTTAAAAAGAAGCAGTTGGGAGGGGAGTCAGTACTTAGAAATGATAGAGGGAGTTGCCTTGGATCCACTCACGCGCCTTTTATGTGGCCCGTCTGCTTGACATTTGTCAGCTGACCCCTGCGACAGTGTCTTTCATTGTGCTGACTCTTTAACAACCTCAGATTAGGGAAGCGAAGAGCAGGGGGCCATGCACTTAAATCTGGGTGAGGAAGTTTTGTCAGATGAATTTTTGTGTCCAAGTGGAATCTAGATCAAATAACATGTAGAGGAGTTTACTTGATGTTCCAGAGGGCTTGGACTAGGGCTAAATCTCAAATTATGCTGTCAGCACTTTGCGAGATGTCTAATGTTTGAAGGTAAAGTGGGGTTATGGAGTATCCAGCCAAGGCCAAAGACAAACGGTTTCATATGTTAAAAGTAAATTGAGTCAACAGTCACCAAAGGCTCTGGACGCTGAACAGAACTTTCTCATCAGCGTGATGACTATTTCTGACAGCTAAATCGGTGCACTATGTTGACTTGTGCAATTATCAGCGTTTATTACAAATAGTACTTAACTCCTTTTCTACCTTCTCTTATGGATTCCAACCACTGACATGTTTCTGAGGGTATCGTTTAACTCCCCTGCATAAGACGTGACACCATTTTGAAGACTTACACCAAGCTGCTCTCGTTTTCCTATAGTCACTGGGGATGGGAAAGCTCTTGAGAAGCCCTACCCTGCTTTCTTCATGCACATTCCTGCATTGAAATGAGTACAAAGGAGAGGCCTGAGAAATGCTGGACAAAAGTCCACGTAGACACACACAGTTAACCTTCTCATTCAAATCCACCAATCCATCCACATTCACTTCTTAACAATAGCAGCAGAATGATTTTTTTTTTGTATTTCACTATGGTGACTATGGAATGTTCCTTTTTGAGCTCTTCAAGTCATTTAGCATTAGAACACCACATGCCTTTGGTGGTGTAATCATGGGTTGATTAAGACGTGTCAGAGAGCTGCAATTGTCTTACTTTTATAGCAAATAAGATTAAAGTTGTGTGTGCTTCTGATAATTTTATTTGCATCATTTGAAATTAAGGGTTTTTTTAAGTTTGTGGGCTTAAGTGATTTTGTTAATCAGGCTAAAGCTGTTGCTGTGGCAAAAGAACCTTAGATGAAATCATGACAAAACCCAAAAGGGAAGAATGCAGATGTATTTCTTTGTTGTCACTTCAAAAACACTGTGCCCTCCAAAAAAAGGGGGAAAAAACGAAACATAAAGGGAACAATAGAAGTGTTGCTAGGCTGCAAACGCTCCTGAAAAAGCAATCTTGTTTTGTTTTGCGGCTTTTGCCTCTTTGCAGAATGCGTCTTTGAGATGCTCCTCTGTGTAGATGTCCATCTGCTTTCATTTGAAGTGAAGTGTGTGTGTGTTGGTGGGGTTCCGGTGTGTGTGAGCTGTCAGAGTGCCTGTTTGGCCCCAGGTTGAGGAAAGGCCCCCTGTGGCATGGAGGCTGGAGCGGAATGCGCCTCCTGAGGAGGGGCTCCAAAGCCACAGAGTGACAAGCTCACGGCAGGAATGTTGGGGTCAGGCTCATCGTACTCTGACATCCACCCCTTTCTTCCTAGACTCACTCTGCTACCTTATACTCTATCTTTTCTCTCTTATACAGTTTCTTTCTCCTTTCAAACCCAGTGGAGGATGTTCCGATGTTCAGACCTTGAGAGACTCATACTGTGACACCAGGCAGACTATTACTCTTTTTCCATGTGACAGCAGAATATATTGCAACCCCTTTTGCAATCGCATGTTGTCTAGACTGGGCTGATGTCATCTTGTAGAGATAGGCTTCCTTTTACTCATCGAAAGCCCATAGACCATTTGGTGATTGATCCTCCAATGGGACTAATGAATTGAGTGTCAGGGTCACTTCAAAGGCAAAAGCAAAGTACGGAATTAAACAGAATTTGTTACTGAAGAGGAAATTGGATAGTTTAATTTTTGGAACATTTGAGATTGAATATGTTAAATCAAGATTTACCAGCATGTTAGGCAGGTGAGAACACAGCAGTCACACAAAAGCAGCATCTGAGTGAGGTGATCTCTGTCTGGTTCTGCTTCTCTAGCACTGATTGATTGCAGAGAGAAAGTGAATAATCTCTGAATCGACCCAACTGCAATAACTGAACCAAAAAAGTTATACATTTTGGGTTCCAGGAAGCATTTTTTTGTAGGTACAAGCTGCTAAACTGAACAAAGGACATACCTGTAGTGCAGAAATGTGATGTGTTCTGGATATTTGGACAACAAAAAAATTAGACAAAATTAACACTTGATGAGATGCACAAAATATTTTAAACTTCAGGGTGTCCCAAAAGTCTCCATAAGTTTCTCTTAAATTTATCATACTTAGTGTGTGTATATATATATATATATATATATATATATATAAAACAAAAACTCTGTCATTGTTCAAATACTTCTGGACCTGTATAATATATATATATATATATATATATATATATATATATATATATATATATATTATTATTTTTTTTTTTTTTTTTCAGATAGCCTTTAAGAATGCCTTTAACAAAAGAAGAATGTATTGAAATCATTGTCATGGTTGGATCAGGAAGCTGTCACAAGGTTGCGATGGAGTTTAACAGGAAACATGGCAAGCACATCACACACGACAGTGTTGCCAAACTTATTAACAAACTCAAAAAGACTGGAATTGTTGCTGACTAACTGAGAAGTGGACATCCACTGACAAAGGCACAACCGATGTGTTGTTGTCTAATCGCATACATAATTATCTAATCATTTATTTAGCTCCAGCTCCAAGTTCTCAGGTGATTCCACATGGCAAATGCTTTTTTTTGTACATTTTTCCTTTGCTATAACTCTGATGCTTTTTGCCCTACATGTTCGTTTATATGTGTGAAACCAAACCAAACCAATTTGCAAGCAAAAAGTAACAATTCTGCACTGACTCGGCAAACAGACTACTAGGTGTTAAAGCACACTTAGCGTATTAGTCAGTCATCAACTGCCATCAAAATGGGTTTTGTAACAGTATGCTATAAACACAAGTAACACTTCAGTTGAAGGCCATTTGTATAATGGACACAGAGCTCTCATCATTACAAGTCATCATCATTATTAATGACTTATCTGACATTGACAAATGATACCAAATAATGTGCGCTAAGTGCTAAAGGGTCATAAATAACTCTCGTGCATGCATCTTACTAATACAAAGTACTACACGATTATCAAAATGTGATAATGTTTTTTGACATGCTGCGCAGTCAGTCTTTATTTCCTGTCCTTTGTTATCAGGACAGTGGTTAGTGTAATCAGAGCTGAAAAGATTTGAGCCCTAAAAGCGGCTTTGTTTCTTATGGAAAAGAGAAGCGCTCACTTGGCATCGTGGCTTAAGCCCGTGTCTGGGGCAGAAAGGAAGAGGCGGCTAATATTATGCATCACCCGGGCAACTGGTGCGAATCATCCGTTTCAATTTTGGTGGTGAAGGGCACGGTCCAGTGGTGGTGCAAGAAAGGGCCCTAATCTGGAAGGAGGGATGGGGCGGTTATTGCATTCCCTCTTTCACACCCACCCTCCACTCCTCCTCTCTTATCCTCTTTCCCCTCTCTCCTTTTTTATCCTTTGCCAAAGAAAAGACAAATAGGTTTACATGCAAGCAGTTACTGCAGGCTAAGAGACCTCTGGGACTGATATTTTGGACAACTGATGGTTATCTGAGGAGTTGCAGTAGGCTTGACAAAGTGCTTATTTTCTCTTTCTCTTGACTCCTCTCCCCCCTTCCTCTCTCTCTTGATAGTTCCTCCGAGGGAACCGCAGGTGACATGCCGATCAAACACGTACCCCAAGGGCTTCTACTGCAGTTGGCACCTCTTGCATCCCACATACATCCCTACGGAATTTGAAGTCGACGTCCAGTAAGATGTTTTGTCACTTTTTTCTATACATCCTGCCCCTTGCTGAAATCTGTTTCTATTTCTGCTTACTGTCTCAATCTTCATCTGTCATCCAACCCTCCCTTTTTCCATTCCCTATCTTGCTGTCTGTCTCTTTCTTTCTCTCTGTCATGTGGTGTCTGGCCTTGTGTAAGAAAGCGGCTTGCCTGAACCAGTGATCTATGCAGTCAGCTTCTCCCCGGTGAGAGCTGATTAGGCCTGTCTGACTAGGAGAGACAGAACTCAGATTCTCAGCCCATACCCCTTGTGGGATAATACCAGTCACTGACTAGAGCTCTCTCTCTCTCTCTGTCTCATTCTGTCACTTCCCTCTTTTCATCAGTCTCTCTCTACATGACATTCATTTACATTTACTCATTTGGCTGATTCGATTTACACTTGAGACAGGATACAGTGGAGCAGTGGAGAGGGTTAAGGGCCATGCTCAATGGTCCAACAGTGGCAGCTTGGAGGTGCTGGGATTTGATCTCATATCCTTCTGATGAGTAGCTCAAAGCCTTAACCTCTGAGCCACCGCAGTTCTTTTTCACTTTCTACATCATTTCTTTCTTTCTATGCTCTCTTTCTCTTTCTTCTTTTCTCTTTTTGTCTCTGTTTTCTGTTTCTACCTCACTCTTCAACTCTATGTAGCTTGAAAAAAGTGGTAGGAAAAGCAAAATAACTTAATAACTTAACTCCTTAATTACTGAAGTCTATGTGATACAGCAAGCCCTAGAGAGGCCTCTACAGAGGCAGCCTACATGTCATGGCCTCGCGTCATGCCAAAGAGCTGCCTTTCCGGGATCGTTTTGTACTGATCACAAATGTCACTAGGCAATTTCACAGCAGGCGGCTCCTCATTAATTTTCTATGGCCAATATGTCACATTTGAATAATCGTTTTTGTGCTTCTAAACTTGCTAGTGTGACTTTAAACTCATTGATTAAAAATGGTCCTTAATTAGGGAACAATGGCCTTTATTAACCTATCCTATTAACAGATAAGAAAATAATTAATAACATTACAATGTTGTGGTGTCCAGTTTTGTTTTGTTTTTTTTTTGTTTGTTTTTTTTAGTGTGTAAAATCTAGCAACTGATGCAACAACTTCTGAAATAACAATAGGAAGGCAAGATAGTATTCACTTCTGGGGATTGAGCTTTTTTGCCAGTCCCTTTGCTCTAGGGAAAGAAAGAAAGGAAGTGATATCAGAAGAACAGTAATGATACTGTAACAGCACCCAGGCTTTCTGGCAGATGGCATCCTGGGGCAGACTCCTGGCAGTCTCCCACTCAGCAAATCTATTCTTGTCTTATGCTTTGTGGCAAAATATCCCATTGGTAAAAAAAAATGAGCTGAAATGTAATGTTGTACCATAGTGAAGGAAAACCGCTTAGGGTGATCTGATAATAATTGTCAGACAAATGATAATAGTATGATGATTAAGGAATAAAACATGGAGGTGCATGCTGTTATAGGAAATTAATCAACACATGGCGGTGTATTGATGGCCATTACCATTCCAAAGTTGATTATTTTTCCTATAAAAGCATGCTCTGATGTGTTTTATTCCACTTATACCAAAGCAATTTGCTAACTGTTACACTTTTATTAATGAAAGATCAAACTCCATAGTTTGTATTTACTTCTAGTTACTTTAAATTCCCATCAAACAAGTTAGTTCCTGTTATCTCTTACATTATAGCACCTTAAAACAGACATACTGTTTAAACATACATTAGCTTCTGTTTGCTCATGAAGGTAATATTGAGACAATATGCAGCTTGTCATTGGAGAATCTGGAGCACTGACACCGTAGCACTGGAGACTCCTTCCAAATACTAAGGAAAGATCTCCTTTCAAAAAAATTCAACAATTAAACATGTTTTTTTAACAGTATATGTGCAGCCATACAAGGCTCTGTGTAAGCTGTACAGAAATGATAGAAATGATAACTTATTAGAACAAGTGCATTAATATGAACCTTGTATCCAGCATCACTGCAGCTGTTATAGAAGATTAATCAAAACCATTTAACAGCAATGTGATATAATCATTGTTATAAAACCCTGACAAGAAAGCAACACATTGTGATGACTGCAGGTTCAGCTCTGAGATTCTCAAATGTACATTTGAAACTTTAATGGAGATTTCTTACAGTACTAGAAACTGCATGCTCAGTTGAAATCGCATGCTCAGTTGTAAGTCATTCTTTACTTTTTTACTTTTTATTCTTTCATTTACTTTTAATAAATCATGGAGATGATCAAAATCATAGAGATGATCAAAATCATTACGCATTTTTTTTTCTGTTTTTTTTTTTTAAATCATTTTCTCACCCAGACACAAACAGAAGTCTCTATAAGTGACGACTTCTGAAGACTTCTCATTCTTTACTTTCTTACTTTTTATTCTTTCATTTGATTTTAATAAATCATGGAGATGATCAAAATCATTATGCAATTTTTTTTGTTTTGTTCTGTTTTTTTTTTTTTTTAAAAAAAATCATTTTCTCACCCAGACACAAACAGAAGTCTCTAGAAGTGACGACTTCTGAAGACTTCTCATTCTTTACTTTCTTACTTTTTATTCTTTCATTTGATTTTAATAAATCATGGAGATGATCAAAATCATTATGAAATTTTTTTTGTTTTGTTCTGTTTTTTTTTTTTTTTTTTAAAAATCATTTTCTCACCCAGACACAAACAGAAGTCTCTAGAAGTGACGACTTCTGAAGACTTCTCATTCTTTACTTTTTTACTTTTTATTCTTTCATTTGATTTTAATAAATCATGGAGATGATCAAAATCATTAAGCAATTTTTTTTGTTTTGTTCTGTTTTTTTTTTTTTTAAAAAAATCATTTTCTCACCCAGACACAAACAGAAGTCTCTAGAAGTGAAGAGGGACGACGTCCATAAGAACAGATGCCATGTGAAATTTCCTGAGCTCTTCTCTAGTTTTCCTTACCAAGTCAATGTCACGGCGATCAACGAGCTCGGGAGAGCATCCACAGCCACCAGCTTCGAGGAGTCAAACATGGGTACTGCCTTTATTCTCTCTCTCACAAACTTCACATGTGAATAATCATGCTTTCCATCTAGTGTGTATTTTCTAAGGCTATTACAACATGTCTGTACAATGTATCCACCTCACATATATAATTTTCCTTTCATTTAATTTCATTTCTGCACTTCCACCATTTTTGAGGTTCATGTAGTGCTCCTGCTCCACATGTCCGAAAACAGAAAGCTCTTAAGCCGGCATTCACATTACGCACATTCAAAATAGGACACAAAGAAAGTAGCTGCAAGGGATTCATGAAGTGCTAAATACCTAAAAATAAACATTTTATGGACCATAAAAGTGTTTTGATGGACAAAGTGCTGTGTGGGTTTGAGCAAATGAATACACTTAGCCTATAAACATCGACGTAAACTGTACAGGTTTAAACATAACCCTCCCTTTGCCAGGCAGCTGGTGGAGGACCGTTGCTGTCCACAGCCATTCATGTCAATTACTCAAATCATGTTTGGCATCTCAGCCTGTGTTTCATGCTCGGCCTGAGAATAGCACTGTAATCATTTAGCAGGGGCAAAAGAATGGAAGTGTCCAAAACAGCTGGCTCATACTGTCAGACACAAAGATATCTTGGGACCGTTGAAATCTTCTCCCCATCGAGCCGGGAGACACCATGCAGTGACTCTGCACTGGGAATGAAGGGAATATCTGGTCTCTGGGAAGAGGGGGAAAAAAAATCCAATAAGGATGGGAAAAAAATAGCATAGGCTCCCAGGAACTAAATGAAGTGTTTACATGCATGGCTGCATGCATACTTGATAGTAATAAAAATGCTAATGCCATCTGGATTACTGGATTAACTGCAGAAATATTTGCCTCCTAGTGATAGCGATGATTTATGGGGCAAGAAAGGCCCCCATTTTAAACCGACCACAGCAAATTTGATTTGATTCAAAAACTGAGTTATGATTAGCGTACGTTTTGGGAACAGTTAGGTAAGGCATTCATGAACCTTTATGTGGTTTTAGTGCAATAGATTGGTCTGTGAATGCGAGAAACAAATTGCAGTAGGTTTAAATGCAAGTATAGTCACTTTGTCATCTAAAAGTCAGGTTTATGATTAATTTTATGATTTCATGATTAATAACAGAAATCAAAGCCATTCTAGTCTGCTATTCAAACAGATCAAGAGGAACTACTGCAGTATCAATATATGTAACCTGATATGTTGTTTAAATTGTATCTTTAATGGAGAGTGTGAGGATGGCTGACCTGAGTGTACACAGCAGTATCAGAGAGTGTGGTCATTAAAAACGAGTGCAGGGTGCTGTGAATTGAGAGCACAGAAAAGTATTCGCATACAGAGAAAGAGCACTTCAGTTCAGCGAGCACTGATCACTGAGACACACGTGCTCGACTGGGTCTACAGTTTGCTCATGAGTCAAGGTGCATCTTACAGCTCATTTTTAACAACCACACTCACTGATACTGCTCTGCAAGCTCAAGTTGGCCATCCTCACACTCTTCATACTGTTTAAATGTCATAATATTAGTAAATATGAAATACAGCATGAGGAGTTCATCGCTAGCAGGACACAGCAGCAACCAACCTAAACTGAGCTAAATAAAATGCTCCATGATGCCCCTGAAAAAAGGGCAAAAAGTTTACGTCCTTATCAAAGAAAGAGAGAAAGAAAGAGCGCTTTGATTTGTTGCCTTTATGTTCCATTACACAGTCATGCTGCTTCATGTTCGTCCTGTTAGGTCACTCATGCATTTGTTCGGTTTTTGTGTACGGGGCAGCGGCGCCTGCCCTCCTTCCATAAAAGCCTGAGAGAGGCTGAAAGAAGGCTAGTCGTGTGTTTGTCCCAGAATCGGTTTAAACAATATCCACACAGTGTTTCCGAGTTGTAAAAGAGTGTTTCAGCCATGCCAGGTCAGGACTCTGCATATAAATTTAAGCCAACTGTGTGTACCATGAATAGTTAAGACACAGGAGAGGGAGGAGGTTTGGACGGAGCTTACCCCCATGGTTCAGGGCATCTCTTTGTCCTCGTGTGTGTCTGTGTGTGTGAAGCTAAACCGCAGAGCAAACACTGTGAACCTCAGCCACCATGGGGAGGGAGGAAGAGAATGACCATGCTGTTGCACTCTGCCCATTTCTCATAAACCTCAGCTCAGTGGGGCGACCCAGAAAGAACTGAATGCATTCAGAGATGTTTTTGGCCTAAAGACTTTCTCGAGACGTGTTGCAATGCGGATGCCCTCGAAGATGTGTGTATTATGTCAAACAGATTTTCTGCTCAGCGGGAAGAGGGACACTTAGACGCCATTGTCTTGTGCATACTTCCCCTTTTTATAATAGAGTGCTTTTCTGATGCTGTTTGTTTGCACTAATCCCCAGTGGTAGCTCATTTCAAAGCAATGCTGTCCCCAGTGCTACGATCAGGACGCAGTGTAGACACAAGCTCTGATAATGTCCTTGTTGATCCACAGTGAAACCAGATCCTCCAGAGAAGGTGGTGGCCAGACCCATTCCCAACAACGCACGCAGGCTTGAGGTGACCTGGAACAGCCCATCCACATGGCCGGACATCGAGTCCTTCCCTCTTAAGTACTTCCTGCGCTACCGTCCCCTGATCAGAGACCAGTGGCAACATGTAAGAACAGTTTTCTTCTGATTTGCGAGGTGTTCACCAAAACAATATGGAAATTTTATTTACTTTTTAATCTTGTTTGGGCTTTTTGCAAAATCCAAAAAAAAAATATATGTTGGATAAGGGTCCAGTTAACACATGCAGAGGTAAATGCAGTCAGTCTGCCTAAAGATACCTAAAACTTTGCTACCTACGTGTGATGTCCTCACACAATAAATGTCACAATTTAATCAATTTGTGATGATGCACTTTCATGTCATCATCAAAATGGAGTAGAGCACATACACACTGTGACAGTGACAGCAGTTAATGTTTTATGAGACACAGAATGATGATGATGCTGATAATCAAAGTGAGAACTTCATTGGCTACTTATAATTCTTTACAATTTGTTGTATGTTATGTAATTAGGTTATAAATGTAGATGTAGGCAGGGCATCTTGAATGCGATTTCATATATATATATATACCATTTATTAACTGATTCATTGAGGTTGGGATTGAAGCATCTTCCTAATTCACCATTTTTAATTTTGGCTTGATCCTGAAAGTTTACTCACTGGTAAAGTACAGTGGATTGCTTGAATTGTCATATTTTCCATTCAGAGCTTGAGATGCATTGCATCAGATGGCTTGACTGAACTCCTACAGTCTGTAATCCCACCCTCAAAAGTTTGTAAGAACTTACTGGCCCATTCCAACTTTAGTCAAAGGTAGCAGAACAATCAGAGTCTGTCAGACTTACAGTGAGACTTTAGCTGGCTTTCTTTTATCCAGACTATAGTGAAAGTACAATCAGTGTTTCTCACTGCTGGGATCTCACTGGGATTATTGGGATTTAACACTAGGAACATTAGTTAGATATCAGGTGTGCACATATTCCACATTTCACTCAGTGGATCACACAGGTAGCATTTAGGAATTGACAGTAAATAAGACTGAAATTGGTAGGATTACAGTAGAGGATGAAGGGTTATCAGATGTGGATCTTGCACCTGCATTGTTGATAATCTCTCAGGTTGTCTCTGTGGATGACACTGATGAATGCTTTCTCTATAACTGCTGATTTTCCAATTGAAATACGGCCTGGGTCTGACAGATTTGTTTCTTTGATGCTGAAGGCATCCTGTACAGTAGTTTTCCAACCATCATGGATTTGTTCAATGTTAGCATGCCAATCAATCAGGCTACATCATTCATCTGTTATTCATGCTAATTCCCACACGTAGCTCTGTCGAGTGTGGAAAAGCATTCAATCGATACCACAATTGCATTTGTAAAAGACGTGGAAATATTTTACTACAGTTTGAATATTGTGATAATATATTGGTGCATTTATTAAAAAACTAAAAACATCCCTTTATAATTTTGTTGCTGTATTTGATACACTATATGGTCAAAAGTACATGGACGCCTAAGTATTGAACATCCCATTCCAACACCATGGGCATTAATATTCAGTTGCTCCTCCTTTGCTGCTATAACAACCTCTCCTCTTTGGGGAAGATTTTGGACTGTGGGTGTGGGGATTTGTGCCCATTCAGCCAGAAGTTCACAAGAGCTTGGGCGCTGATGTCCGGCAAGATGGCCTGGTGTGAAGTTGGTGTTTCAATTCATCCCAAAAGGTGTTCAGTGGGGTTGAGGTCAGGGCACTCAATCCACTCGTCCACTCCAGCCTTGGCAAACCATGTCTTAATGGAGCTCATTTTGTGCACAGGGGCATTGTCATGTTGGAACATGTTTGGGCTTTTAAACAACAGCATACAAAGACATCTATACAATTGTGTGCTTCCAACTTTGTGGCGACAGTTTGGGGAAGGCCCACGGATGGGTGTGAGGGTCAGGTGCCCACAAACTTTAGGCTATATAGAGTACATCAAATCTAATGATGTGTCCTAAACTACATAATACTGTATTAATAGTGTGCACTGATACTGGTACATGTTAGATCCCTAGGCAGCACAGTAGTGCGCCATACTATTTATGTGTATGTGATTTGGGACACAAACTGCACACAGCAAGTGCTAGGATTTTTTAATCATTTTTGGAGAAAATAAGAATTCAAAATGTGTGATCAGCTCCAAGGAATATTGACACAAACTAAGAAATATTTTATGGCTTCATAATGCTTCAATTTTATAATTTCTAATTGCTTCATAATATAGTTGCTCCATAATACCTTCAATTTTTGGACACTCAGATCAAATACTTGTGGAAAAACATGTTAATCAGATTTATTGCTGAGTTTGTACTGGAAAGAGTGATTTTATGTACACTATTATTCAACAGTATGGAAACACTAGCTCAGAGAAGGTGCTTAGTTTTTTTTTTTTTTTTGGTTTTTTTTTACTATTTTATACTCATTTAGAATAAGATAAGATAAGATAAACTTTATTGATCCCACAGTGGGGAAATTCACTTATCACAGCAGCTCACAGACAGTTAAAGTGCAGGAAGAAAGAAAAGGAAGAAAGAAAAGGAAGGAAGAACGAAAAGTTAAAACTATAACTATATATACACCTTAGGAATAATAAAAGAAATAAAATTATATAAAATGTATAAAATACTGCACATTTGAACATCACAGTAATGCGGTGTTGTAAGAAAAAAAATTATAGAAAATTATAAAAAAAATAATAATGAAGAATTAACAGTAGAGATTCTCAACCAGCCCACAAACTCCACCCAGGAGGCTTTTCTTAAACTTCCTAAACTAAATAGGCCAAGCTCCTCGCAGCTTTTATATTAAAAACTACTTGTTAGGGGAAGCAATTTAATTTTAAGTAGATATTTTCTTCTTTTAAAGAAAAACTACTTATTTACAATATATTCTGAATTAGAAATAAAATTATATATGAAAATTTACATAAAATGTAACATAAACATAACATAAAATTTACATTTAGATTACATTTAAGAAACAAATTTCAACCATAAGCCTTTAGGGAAGAAAAAAAATCTTCAAATAAAAATAGACTAATAGTTGTAGTAAAATTTCACTGTAGTAAAAAAAATGTTTCTAGAGGATCATTTCAAACAAAACTCCTTCAAGCCAAGTTCAAAACATCCTATTTCTGTAGAAACGTTGTGTATTAAACTGAACTTTTACTACATGTACAGTTTTCCTGATATTCATATTTCCTGAACATGATTACCTCAGACTTATTCTTAAAGCTTCCCAGGATTCACAAAGAGACCTGTTTAAGTATTCACCTTTGCAAGTCTGAGCCAAACGAGGACAGTTTATCAGCTAAAAGAAAGCTAATACTCTTTTCCTTCACTTTACATTGGATGCCTCATCTGTTTTGTAGGGGCCCACGTCTCAGTTGTGTCTCACATATGATAACACTCACTGTATCATTGTAAGAGTGCTTTGGAGAGATGAAAGAAGCAGGTCAGAGTGTAGGAAGCCATCCATTTCTCTGAGTCAGACGTCACTGACTGATGGACGGCCGGGGCTTGCAGAGGTGCTCGTGTTCGTGTTCATGTTAGAAGGTGAAAATATGCAACAGAGAGCAGTTCAGTGGACTTGACTGGTTGACCATGTGTTGGATAACATGTGCTAGCATGTGCTGCCATGTCCACTATTTGCAGTGTTATTTTGATTGGATTGGAATATGTAGGATTGAAACACATGCTGGAAAATTTGACTTATATATTTGTATATTCAAGAGTATGGCATATTTACACTCAAAGTGATTTTTTTTACACATAGTGAGAGTTTAAAACAAACACACCAGAGATCCAGTAGTCCTGGAAATCCTGGAATCATTTATCAGACCTGATAAAATAGCCATTATGTTTTGGAAAAGTCATGAACATTTTGTTAGTCGCCTTTTTTATTCTTTATTTTTTGTTTGTTTGGTTGGTTGTTTTTTTTAATAGATATGCAGGTAGGTACGCATATCAGTGTATACATTTAAATATCATTAGAAGTTATAGAATAGTCAAGGTATTTTTTGGTAAAAATGTGTGAGACATGCATTTTGATCATATTTTTTTAATGCTGGCTTGATTTCCGATAAGATATTGACTTATACATGACAACTCGTGTGAAGTCATCCTGCTAGTGTAGCAGCAGAGAGGACAAAAATTGAATATATATGATTAGCAACATAACAGCTAGAGAAGCATAAACCTGAAGGACGTTATTTATGTTTCAGTGAGATTTAGTGAGGAGGAACAATGCAAGTTCATGGGTTCACATAATTCTAGTACTCTTAATAACTCAAAAGACAGTAATAAAATATGAGTTTATACAGTAGGTATATAAAGCCAAAAACTGCTCAGGGTCAATAAATTACTGGTAATGTTGTAGTTATGGATGGTGCAGCTTTACTCTTACTCATAGGCAATATTGTGTATGACATGAACAGGCCTTGACCCTCATTCCACTTATTTAGTTATTCAATATTATTCAGTGCATACTATGAATTATTCAGCAACTGCAGTTAAATTAATTGGAAATGCGTGTGGTTACGACAGGGATAAATGTAAATCTGCGAGTTTAAGGCGTTTCAGGCTCCCAGAAGATTGAAAGACAATCACTGAAAAACTGTAGAGCAGATATAACACTGTATCATGCAAAGAAATCACATTTAAATTCTAATTAGAAAATGTCAACCACTGCATTGACTACATCTAGTTGGAATGTGTTCCGTGATTTATCTGTGAGCTGATTTCTTTGTCCCTGCTGTAGTACTCAAACCATCAGTGAGCTGTAGCAGAGTAGAGTATAACTGCCTCGTGCATTCTCCGCATTGGCATTTATATAATGGTTGAGTAGAAGTGTGATTTTTGCAGTATTGTTGAGAAGAATGGCTGCAGTGGGAAATTCAATAGATCCCTGTTCAGGCTCGATTGCCATTGATTGTCTGGAGACAGGAATGAGGAGAAATCCACTGCCAGAGAGCCTTGACATGCTCCAACATGTCACACAGGGCTTTAAAGATAACCACGGCATCTCAGAAAGTTGACTGGCTGACCGCCGCTTGAGCTTCAATGAAAATACATTATAAGACTTAGTTCCATATTGACAGCTTAGATGGTTGAATTGTTGCTTTTTGGACTGCAGTTCTATTAATGGCTAAATGAAAAAAAATAAACAGCAAGGGCTGTTTGCGCTATTTGAGTTATTTTGCTGAAAAACATGCTAAACATTACCTTTTCTTCTCAAGAGAAAAGGAGCAGCAAGTGATAGATTGAGAGTGCTGAGAGAGGGAAAAGGCCTGAGACGGCTGTGAAATGGCCACATGTGTTTCACGCTTTGCTTTTTTGTCCAATAAAACCAGCAGGCCAGAGGACAGACAGAGCGAAGAGACGGGAGGAGAGCGTGAAAACGAACATAGCAGGCCATTTTTCTTTCTCCTCCTTTTCATTTCCAGAAATGATGCCTTTAAAGTCGGGTCTTAACGAGCAGCGGCGCTGCCACTCGCCTAAATGAGAAATGACCTAGCCGGTGAAGGATTCTGCAGGCTTAGCGAAGCAGATTTTGCCTTAAAGGGCACAGGGCTTCTTAGTTCAGCTCCCAAAGGTGTATCCTGTTACAGGTGATCATGACTGTGTGACTGATCAGTGTTTAAGTCTGCTGTTTTTTTTTTTTAACAAATCACACTGATGGTTGAAGTTTTTAAAGGCTGTATGCCAGGATGCCAGAATGTAGCAAGATATGGAGCTAGGAGAGATGCAGGAAGCATGTGGATTTTGAATAATTTATGGATGTCCATGATAATCATCGCAAGTCCTCCACTGGTTTTAGAGTATATTAGAAGTACATTTTTCAGAGGCTATTCAGGATGTGTCACCATATGTCTTTTTTTTTTTTTTTTTTTTTTTTTTTTTTTTACAATGACCATGTTTTTGTTGTTCACCATTTTTACACCAAAGAAAAAGTTGGCTAAGGCTGGGGCCACATTAGAGGTTCTTAACTGGTGACTATTTCAGTGGATTGAAATATTTCTCACTTGAAAAATACTGTAGTAGGACTGATCAATAAAAACAAAATGGCTGTAGTAGCGACTCCAATTTTCTAAACATGAACCACTGTGGCTTCTCTAGTAGATCTGCTGTTGAGGCTTGCTTTAGCCATTCACGTGTATTTACTGTATGCAAATTATTTAGGTGAAGGCAGCTCATCAAGAAAGGGAGGAATAAAATGAAGTAACATGTTAACATGAAGCCAGTGTGAAATGAAACATTTATTTATATCCATGAAATGCTTACTAATGGTTAAAGACAAAAGTAACTGTTGTGTCCTTTCAGTGATGTTAATTGATTATCCATACATTTATAAGAAAGGAATTTTAGGTGAATCCCCCTGATGTAAGATAATCAGGCTAATGTTAAGGCTGATTCCCTCAGGTGTCCAGATTTTAGGCTTGTTTTAAATGATTAGCTTTCTAGATTATTCTGTGGTGGTGGTATGTGTGTAAAATCCAGTGTTAACCCCTCTGATTTACTCATTGTTCTGTCTTTGGCTGCCCTGATTTAAAATGATAAACATGTTCAGTATTTATGACTCAACATCCAGTAGCGTTAGGGGAAAGTGGACTGTCTTAGGGCAGAAGGCAATATTGGCATTATGCCTGAAAGACTAATAACCAATGACAGGTGAGCTGAACTGTCAGCTGACAAGTCATGTTTATTCACAAGAAATCCTGGGAGATCTAGGTTTTATTGTGTGTGTGTCTGGGGGATGGGTTTCTGCTAACTGAAGGACGATCCAGAGCAAAAGTCTTCAAAATTTATCACTATATCTGGGGTCTCTAATGCTTTCAACGGTTGTATAAATGTCATTCACGGTTGTATAAATGTTGTAGTGTGGCCTAGGCATAATGCACTCACAAATTATAAGTTGTAGCTATATTTGTTCGAATAACATGTATAATGTTCAATACTGTTATATTTATGTTGCTTTTTTTGCACCTAGAGTGAATGTAGATGTAGAGGCTCAGATATCAATACACTCGCAAAAATATATTGACTATCTGACCATGTTTCATAGTTAGCATTAGCCATTAGACAGCTAACAGCCATGATATCACTTTTCAGTCCCCATCCATTTTGGCACTGATGACAGTGAGTCATAATGCAGTGGGCATTGGGAATTGGGCCATTGTTCCTTATGTGTGTGTGTGTGTGTGTGTGTGTGTATGTGTGGCTTGTCTGTACATGGATTTGTGTATTCAGGGCATGAATGATCAGCTGTACCCATGTGTACCTGTAAATATGGATGAGTGTGAGATGTGCAAGTTTGCTAACTCCTATTCCATGTTACTCAGAGGCTTGGTCGAAAAGTCTGCTATTTTATTCATCCAGGGCAATGAACTGTGGATGGGAATGCTATCACTAAAGCTAGTGTTCTTCCATATCAGTCTCTGTGGCCTTGGGTAGTATTCCCCACCTCATTTATCGATCTCATCAGAATGCAAAGCCAGTGGCTCTAGGGTGTGTTCCCTTTGCCCTTCTATTCTGACACACACACTTATTTAAGACTAGCATACGCGCAGAGACTTTTTTTGGGGACTAATTAGTTTGTTGCGGAGACCTGCTCCAAAGCAGTGGCTCGTCCTTAAAGGGGACCGCTTCAAAAGCACTCCTCTATTCGCCGTTTTCTCCCACACTCGAGTCATCATCTCTGCACGCCTTCACACCATGAAAGAAATCGAGGGTCATCGGGAGTCGCTTTCATCTGTGTGGCCTTTTCTTGCATTTCAATTTTGTTCCTGAGCTTTTTCTCTGTTGTTGTTCTGTTCTCTTCTCTCCAGTCGTGCTGCATGGCCCAACTCCTCCTCTGTCTCCGCTGCCCTGGTTTTAATGGGCTTTTGTGCTTCTGCCAAAAGTCACTCTCCTCCTCCAGCCGGCACTTAGATTAATCAATAGTCCCCAGCATTGCAGTACCATTAGCATGGCAAAGGAAATTAGAGGCAAAAAAGGGGGCCAGTCTGCTCTGACATCAAGCTTATGAAAGCCGACTCCTTCACCGCTCCCTACCCCCCTCCTTCCTTTATTACACGGACAAAAACACTAGTACATTTATCTGTATTGCTTGCTTTTTGGTGTCCGGCAACAATTTTCTGCCTACAACACACATTTTTTCAAACATTTTCTCACCCTAACACATAATTGTATCATGACTGTAATCAGCAATGATCGCTTTTTAACACTGGCAGTGGCAAGTGGTTATTATTCATCATTATTCATCATCACACTGATCAGTCCTTGTGTCTCATTCGTATGCTGACACTCAACCCTTTTTAACATCTTGTTATGTAGTCGATTTAGCAGAAAAGCCTTTATTTTGCTGTGAACAAACCTCTATTTGCGGTTGGCGCTGTAAAAATGCATGCAATTCCTTGCTGTCTCTTTCTGTCTTCCTCTCACTTCTTCATCAGTCCACTCGTCCCACCATCCCGATGAATTCCAATATACTGAATAAAGAGCATGGTTTAGCTTTCTCCTTTGTCAAGTTTTAGGATTTTGTCTTATTTTTTTGACAAGGTTGGAGCATAAATATGACAATTGTGTCCCATTTGCTTGTTTATTCACACAACCATAAGAGACATGCAGTGGCAGCTCACCTATAGGAGCAGCCATTTAACAAATGTTAATCTTCATAAAGTCCTCATTCACAACTCAACTTTTTAAATTCCATTGAAATACTAATTACCTCTTTTAAGTGACTAACAATTTAAAAAGTGTTGCTATTTGTCAGATATAAGCCAATGTCTAGTGATTTGCTTTCCTTTCTAGATTTGGCGCAGTCATGGTCACTGCCCAATTTTAGCTTCATTCAGTTATTATTGCACCTAGTGAATGAGAACTGCATTGTGCTCTAATAGAGGATCACTGGGGCTAGAATCACACTGCCCCACGCTCATTCTGTGAACATTTTCAGTGGGGCAGCAGCAAACAATAATGACAACAAGAATGAGGATTTTACGCCATATTGCGCTGGTTTCAAAATACTCCGCGACCACCAAGATCGTGTTATATAGCAAATAATTGCTAAAGAAATTTCCACAAACATGGGGATTATGGAGCAAACAATGTCTGTACATCAGAAATGAGTGAGCACCATTTTTACTTTCCCAAGCAGAGGCTAAGAAATAGAAGAGAAATGTCTCCCTTTTCCAATGCCCAAATTTTCAGGGCTAGATTCAGGTCTTTTATGTGATTTTTGAGATGTAGTTGGGCTGGAAATTTTCCTGAAACCTGCCAACTCGGGTTAATGATATTAGATCCACAATGGCAATGGGAAAACCCACCTGCTGTATGGAACAGAGTTAAACTAAGGTCTAACGACTAACAATGTACACTAGATGACTGTATTTTGTCAACTTGCAACTATTACAGGGTTATTCTGGTCAAGTGTGATGGCCTCTCGACTTAATTTTGTTTAAAGCTATGTCATTATTAATGTTGTCCCTCCCCACCAAAATCTGCTGGACACAAGATACATCAAGGCCAAATCTGGTGTGATCACTAAACTCTAAGCTCAATTTAGCTTATACAGCAGAAACCATGACTTGCTTTCTTATTCACTATTAGTTCACGTTTCTAGGTGAATTCATGAATTTACATGACTGACATTCATCTGAATGGAAACTAAAGTGCTATTGGAGCTGAATTCCTTTTAAGTCCCACTTCCTGTCAGTTAATTGGCATTTTCTTCAGATTAATGTTGTTCATATGCTAATTGATGATTAACTGCAGTATTTTTAAGTGATTTAATCAAACATGTACTGTGAGTTTAATGAGCTTTTTTTCAAATTGTAGGTTAATTATTAACTGCATGTACAGTGCAGTGCAAAAGTTTATTTTGTAATGATGAAACCAAGACATTTAACATGGGTTTAGTTTAACAAATATTCCTATTATTACAAATAACAAAAATGGTCAAAAGTGTCTTGTAAGATATTAAACATAAAATCAGAATTAACTGCAGAAGAATGGAAAATCTCATCACATAACTTTGATTAAAAAAATTAACAATAAAAAAGATATAGAAAAATTTATTTCTGAATGTGATATAAATGTGGACTTCTACATTCCTTCGCTGAATTTTTCTACTGTTGTTTTGGGTATTTGTTAACTTTTTTTCTACTTTTTGTTTATATCCGTGACTATATTTAGTCCATTTAGATAGATAGATAGATAGATAGATAGAAATTGCAGCATTACATAGGTGGATAACAAATACAATAAAAATAAGATAAAAAAAAGCACAGTGCAAAACAACAACAACAACAATAATCTAGGCAAAAATCAATGAGGGGTATTTCTATATGGTTTTCCCTGTTTGTAATCTAATCTTTTTCTATCCATTGCTAGATCTGGGAAAGGTTTGGCAGTGGGGAGTATAGTAGGTCTTTTCATCTTTTCCCATTGGCTCTTAACTTGACTGCTCACTGCAAACTGCTTGGGAATTTGAGCCTGCTTACCTTAACTAAGACTTAATAAAGGAAGCATGTTGACTGCTTTAGGTCATTAGACATGTTAATGAGGCACATTCAAATAAATTAGCTACACAGGGATGCCAACATCTGAGTGTATTAATTAATATAACAGTTGACTTAGACACAGTTTTTGCAATACTTGAAAATATAGCATAGAAATACAATATGTTACATAAATTAACTATAAAATAAAATAGGGGTACATTTAAATATTTTCTTTTGTGTTCAATTGTATAGGTCTATAGAAGGCATAAAACAATTGATATATTGACTTTATTTCAAGTAAAGCGTGATGCACAGCAGCTGTGGAAATGCCAGGACCGGCATTTGTTGCAATTCATATTTAAATCAATAAGAAAAGAAGCATCTGAGTTCAAGGCCTTTGAGTGGAAAAGGCCGCCTGTCAATAAGCTATAAGTCCACCACATACAGTAGACTCAACTGGGGATTCAAAGCACTTGATAATCTATTATCCTTTTGGTTAAGGGATTTATACCTGAAGATGCCTGAAGATCACAATATGCTTTTCAAATGTACATGTAATAGTGTTTTGGTATGAGTAAAGCTGTTTATTCAGCACAAATCCTTCAGAAAGGGAGAGAAATGGTCCAAACTTTGCATCTGTGCTGTAAATTCAGTCTGTCAAACTATTAATCATATTTACAGTTCAAGTCAACACAAGCACCCAAAGGAAATTGCAGAGTCAATTTGGTGTAATTTTATATATATAGTATATCTTTTCACTGTTGAATTCTCACATCTGATTGGACAGAAAGTGTTGATTTGTTTTCTAGAACAGCAGCTCTGACAATAGTTCTGGCGGCAAAGCAAATCACAGGTTTATATTAATGCACTCATTCCAATATGTTAGCATTTCTATAGTAATGGCTAATTCACAGGGACTTGTATGACAGACTCTACAAGCAATCTAGGTCTGACAATAAATCAATTAAAAAACATATTATTTAACAAAGAAAACATCCAGACATTGATATTGTGAAGAATTCTGTCAAGAGATGTTTATTTATCATTTTTGGAAGGAGTCTCCAGTGTCAGCAGATGCACATTTTCCACCACATAACAAAATGGAGGACAATGAGTTAAGTAGTTTTCTTGGTAACAAGCTGAATGTCTTGACTTTTTAACGTCAATAGAATGTGATAGAACAACTGTTTAGAGCTGCTATAACTAACAGTGTGTGATAACTGGAACTAACTTGTTTTTGCAGATTTTCCACAATATTACGCGTAACTGTACATGAATAAAAATTACAATGTGTTGTTCTTTGATAAATACAGAAATTGGTATAAGAGGATAAGAGCTATGATATAAGAGGAAATAAACAACTTCGGGGTATAACAGCATCACACCATCCTGTCGTTGATTATTGTCTAGTAATAACATGGCACAAAGTGTTTTATTCCATACTTAATATTTAATACAGCCAGTACTTGCAATGTGATAAAGCAAGTTGAAGGGACATTGGGGTTATTTTTCAATTTGCCTTGGTGAGGTTTTTCTGATGGCCTGAAAGATCTGGTGAAAAATGCACCTCAGCTTTGGGTTTTCTATCCTACTGCTTCCTGTCATATCGTCGGGTAAATCCATGGGATGTCGGAACATAAAAGTTTTATGTATTCATAAGCCTTGCTCTGTGTTGCAGCTTGCAGCGAACTTAGGCAAGAACATCTATCATGGGTTAGACTCTTCAGTGTGTGTGTTCGTGAGACAGGAAAGTGCTGTGAGCATGAGAGATCTAGTCTGGCTCACCTCCTTTGTTTACTCACAGCCTAATAGCAAGACATGTTGTGATTCATAATTAGAGGAAATACTTACTTTGAATATCATGAAATCACAGTTAACCAGCAGAACATAGTTAATAAACTCTGTTGTTTGATAACAGAGTTCCAGGAGTTGCATAGTCATTTCTCTGTGATAATTGGAAAGGTGTTTCCACTTGCTTTGATATTAATTGCACCATCGTCAGCTTGGCATCAAAGGTACGGTAGCCGGATGGACCATTATCCATTAAACCTGTTGGTGTGCTGCAGTAAGCCAATGGATAGGGGCTCAGGGAATTGCTCTCATTAGCTTGAGTGACAGCCCCGGCTTCGCCCGACCAATTTCATCCCATCACTGGAAAGTCAGATGTGAATGTTGGAAGTGGCACATAATTGCTTTTTATTTCCATGACAACAGACATCCTCCCGGCTCGGCCGCCAATCGTATTTACATTTTACGACGCGAAGCCGAGGAGGCGCTATGGAGAGCTTTGCGGGTCTGACAACATTTTTACCCATGCCTCCTTGGGTTCATGTTCAGGCAACTGAACCAATTAAACACTCTCATGCATGGCTAGTGTGTCAAAAACTATTTCCCAGGAAATAAACATGGAGTAGATGGATGTTAACCCTGAAAGTTTTCTGAAACCTGTCGAACTTCTTGCTTTCATTTTTTGCCTATCCACTTTCTTTTCTTTACTTTTCTTTGTAATACACTTTCTTACTTAAGAAAATTTTTAAAAAATAAGTATGTTCCACCAAACCTGCTCACACTAGGGGTTTATATTGAATCGGCCTTGGATACACAAGCAGCACGCAAGAAGCCCAAGAATTTCAGTCCTGGATAAAAGAATTCGGGTCCCTCAAAGCCTCAATTTCCATACCAAAAGCCTGAAGTCAGGATAGGGTGTTAGAGTTAAATTGGACAGGATAGGGACGGGAGACGGGGGTCACTGGCCTTTCCCTTATGCAATCTCCAAAGCATGTACAAATCTCTCTTTTCTCACCGGTTCCCCCTCACTGTATGGGTTAAGCCTTTTTTCAGCAGCCATCACAGATATACAGATTAAAATAGAGCCTGTGGATACTACTCAATGAACCTTCTGAGAAATGGGATGAATTAAACAGCCCCCCTGATATAGTTGAATCAATAAGGAGGTGTTCGTGTGTAGTTTTTAAAATTCCTGAAATCAGAATTAATAGAACCCATTCTTATGAGTTCATTGCACTCTTATTAAAAAAGGCTAAATCAAGAAGCATTAATAGTGCTTTGATTATGCCTAGGGCTGTAATTAATGCCGAGGTCCACATTGTAGACCTACTTCGTTTTTAATTTACAACAATGCTGAATGTGTATTACACCAATTGCTAACTGCTCTGACTTGTGTTCACAGTTATCTCTTTCTTAGTTTTGGTATTCATCCTCCTTTTCGCTATTGCTTTTCCTCAGTGATTATTGAAAAAGCATATGTTAAAATTGCCATGTCATTTACCCCACAGCTAACAAGAAGGAATATCAGCTAACATTACTGCAATCAACTAACGTTAATGTGATCAGCTAATGTTACTGTGATCAGCTATCATTATTGCAATCAGCTAATGTTACTGTGATCAGCTAATGTTACTGTGATCAGCTAATGTTACGGTGATCAGCCAACGTGACTGTGATCATCTAATGTTACAGTGATCAGCTAATGTCATATTGATCAGCTGATGTTACAGTGATCAGCCAACGTTACTATGATCAGCTAATGTTACTGTGATCAGCTAAAATTATTGCAATTAGCCAATGATTCTACGATCAGCCAACATTACTGTGATCGGCTAATGATACTGTGATCAGCTAACACCATCACAATCAGCTAATGTTACAGTGATCAGCCAACATTACTGTGATCAGCCAATGATCTTGTGATCAGCTAATGTTATAGTGATCAGCCAACGTTACTGCAATCAGCTAATGCTACAGTGATCAGCTAATGTTATGGTGATCAGCCAACGTTACTGTGATCGGCTAATGTTACAGCTATCAGCCATTACCGCAATCATCTAATGTTACTGCAATCAGCTAAGGTTACAGTGATCAGCCAACGTTACAGTGATCAGCTAAAGTTACTGCTAATGTTACAGCTATCAGCTAATGTTACTGCAATCAGCTAAATGTTACAGTGATCAGCTAACATTACTGAGATAAGCTAATGTTACAGCAAGCTGATTTAGCAACTAGCAATGTTACAAGTAGTTTGCATTTTACAAACTGCCCATTGGCCTCACTGTTAGATTCTCTTGGAATGCAAGTTTTTCTGCATATTAGGCTAAATTCTGCCACCATATTATTAGGACGACAATGTTTCCATATTGAATTTGACGACTGGAGGTAAAAAAAAAAAAAAACAAACAAACAAACCTCATTTCTTCATAGCTAGTTAAGTGTCTGTGTCTACATAAAACCCTCCAACTGAGTACGTTCCTATAAAAGGCTATTTGAGTAGAACTGTTTCAGGAAGCTAAGATCCTTCAACTAATCAAATTTCCCTTGAAAACCCCTTTCAAATCTTTGAAGAACTTACTCTACAAGTATTAGCAAAAAAGTAATATAAATAGTGTGCAAAACATGAACAGTTCCACCGCAGACTGATGTATTTGGTGATAGAATATTAATGTGCACCAACTGAGTAATAAATTGTGTTTTGCATAAACAACAGTGAAGCTCTGCATCCTAATTGGGATTAAATAATATTAGCTGATATTAACTGCACGAAATATCATCAAAGCCAAACCCAAATAAACTGTCCCAAGGCTATTGAATGAAATCAAGCTTTATTTTTAGATGGTCACTTTCTCCGTCTCCTTGTTCGCTGCTCACCAGAGAATATGAATTATTTATTTATCGAGACTCTATTCCGATATTGTGCATATTTTATGAGTACTCTCAGGCAGAGTTGAATGAAAAGAGATTGGCATGGTGAGCTTCTGATCTGAGTCCTGTGCGTTCACACTGCGCTCTCAGGCCTTTGGTGGAAAGAGTGTGTGTTTGCTTAGGGATTAGATAGAATAGGTTTTAAGATCCCTGTGTGTATGAGCTGGTCCATTGTGAAACTCACCTTAACAGTTGGTGCTGCCTTTCTGTTTCACTCTGTTCAGTTCTTTAAATTTGGTTGGTGGTCAAAGTGAGTGAGAAGTTGGTCTGCTTAGCTTTTATTCATTCCCAGCCTATTTCTAGACTTTTATGGCTGAGTGAAGGGCCTTTGTGTGTGTTTTATAGTATTTTGTAAATTATTTGGATCATCTCTCTCCCATCTGTCCTCATTAAGCGTTGGATGCACCTGCTTCCATTTTAGTTTTTTTGTTTTTTTGCCAGTGGAGGTATTTATCTCAATGCAAATTCCAGGTTAATGCATACACTTGGCAAGCTGCAGAATCTGTTTCTTTGTGGTTTTGTGTTGTTTGTTTGCAGGCCCGCAGCAGTAGATGAGGACGTTTACAATGCTAGAAATCCACCCGAATTAGCTGCCAATGGTCTGTGGTGATGGATATAAACAGTTAGAGTAACCAGTTCGACTGAAAGTCAGAATGGAGCAGTTATTACTGCGTACCTTTAATGAAATTAGCCTTATAGATGTGATGCTTGAGTGTCCTGATAAAGACTCACATTTCCTTTCTGAGTTCAAAGCCTGCTTTGAAGGTTAAGTGCTGAATTAGAGAAGGCCACAAAGAATTTCTGTCTCCACTGAGCTTGCTCAAGGCATGGATCAGGGTGAGGGTGCGGTTATCAACAGTCTAGCACTTCACCTCATATATTAGCTAGATAAGTAAGGAATTAAACATGAAGGGGATTTACAATGCTGTTATAGAAGAATAATCAAAGATGAGGTGGTGTAATGTGACCCGACTCGGTGAGACCTTACCATTACCACCTCAAAGTTAATTATTTTCCAATCATAGCATGTCATGAAGTGTTTTATTTCTCTTATACTACAGCAATTTGACAATGATTATAATTTTTATTTATTAAAGACTGACAAGTTGTATGTTTTATCTGTTTATAGTATAAATAAACGCAGTGCAAGATCCTCAAAACAAGGTAATTTGTGGTATCACTTACAGTACAGCAGCTATATATAGTGGTTCCCTCATCAGGCTCCATTTTTTAAATAAATAAGACGCATTTAATAAAATGCACATTGTCATGTTCCCAAGAAATCACAAAACTTTCCATCCTGAAAAGTCTAAAATCTTAAACTTACAGCTTTACCTCTGACTATTACAAAGTGCTCACACTGGAGACTCCTTCCAAAAATGGTAAATAAACAGCTCTTTACAGAAAACTTCACCATATTTTTAAAAATTTTGTCTGGAGCAACCTCCCTAGAAATCCCTGTGTTACTACAGAAAGATGTTACTATAGAAGTGATATATATAATATAAACCTTGCAGCCAAAACTACTGTCTGAGCTGCTGTTATAGAAAATTAATCAACACCTTCCAACCAATCAGAATAGAATAGAGCATTCAGTGGTACAATTGTGTGTGGTATAATTTGTTTTAATATTGTTTCACAGTATGTATTTAATTCCTGATTTATGAAGCTTTTTGTGTGTAATAATAAATTCCATATGCATTATTGGTCACATTGTGGGTGTGTTACAAAGAATAATTGTTAAATGATGTCAGTTACAAAACAGGGGGAAGAAACAATATTTAAATGAGGTTTTTGTACTTGTGATTTCAGATCTTAAAGAGACTCCTGGAAGAGTAACACTGAAACTGAAATCTCAAAAAGCAAAATAAAAGAATGTAGACTCATAAGTTGCAGTAGATTTAAAGAAAAAAACCTTTCCACAGACTCTCTCTGAATGTGCTGGAATCAGAGATGCAAATGTGCAGCAAATATTCAATAACAACTTTACCGCAGTAATATTGTCATCATTTTGAGAAACTTTCTCATTATTCTAAAATAGTGAAACATATTTCGAGAAATGAAAAAATAACCTTTTCAATTTTGTCTTCAAATGGTGGAAAACGGGCTTCCACAAATGTAATGTAATGTAGTTCAGGCTGCAGTAAATCACACTGCGGGTGCTAGATTAATGTAATTGCATCACCGCTGCCCTGTATTTTGCACTTCTAAGTAGAAACACCCCATATTGCCTATTGCATTTTTGCTCATAAGAAAGACGTAATCCTCTGTAAAGCCTGTTAGTAAATCAGCTTTCATGTGTTATCATGTTTCCATGATCATTAGGGGTCAAACTTTTAGTAAATCAGCGCCTCAGACTTCTTTGAGATCAGAAATATGACTTTTGAACTGCACACTGCCTCAAGGCAAATGTGAATGAAGAATAATCACTACAAAGAAATGTATATAGGAGCAGCAGTGGTAAGCATCAGGCAGCTAATGTAGCATGTCATATAAATAATTCACAGGACTATAACGAACCTGAGTGGGTCTGTAAGTGTTCTCGCTGGGGAATTCACAAAGGTCAAGTCAGCTGAGACAGGGGTGTACACTGCCCTCCAGTCTCCGTTTTACTGCTCACAGATCTAATCACACCACTTTCTATTCAATTCATATCCAATATAAGGGGTTCTATATGACATATATTATGAGGTTGTTAAAATTCTTTTGTAACAGGGTTTTTTTTTTCTATAACCTGCTGCCTAATAATGTGTGGACATTAAACGCTGAAGACATCAGGTTCATTTCCAAGGCTTATTCTATTTTTTTTTTTTTTATGTAAACTTATTAGTCTTATTTATAATCCCACTATCCAGAAGAGGATGGGTTCCCTTTTGAGTCTGGTTCCTTTCAAGGTTTCAGGGAGGTTTTTCCTTGCCCTATCCTCAGGATTGTTTGTTAGGGATCAAAATCTACATCTGGATTTCTGTAAAGCTGCATTGTGACAGTTGTGACAGCATTGTGTGTAAAAAGCGCTATAAAAATTAAAATAAATTGAATTAATAGAAGGAGCTGCATTGGATGTGAGGGTCACATGTGAGACATGTGAGCGTGCACGCTCCTTAATGATATGATATCTATAACATTATTCATGACCATATAAATAGCCTTGTCTCTGACCACTTCTAGACTGACATGACTGTCCATTCATTACATTTACATGAGTAACATTTTGAATAAATGATACTTTTAGAGTGAGTTTTAATGGATGATCATTTTTACACCTATTTGAACAAATTTGTATATTTTTCTTTTTTGCTAATTAGACATGTAGTTTATTTGGTTCTTTATCTATAGCATGTAAGATCACAAGTTACGGCATATGAGTCTGTCATTTCACAATGAAGCGCCACATAAATTAGTGCCATTTTGAACAAGTCACTAAGGTGAAGGAATCGGTCACTGTTGTGCACCGAGTAATTCACTTAGTTCAGTTGCTCCTGACATACAATTTATGTAGATTTAAAGTTGTATGTGTTATCTGTGTGTGTGTTTTTTAAACCTTCATTAACTGTGTAAGCTTCTTGCAACTGCATCTATGCCAAAACTGCACTTGCTCCTATTTGGTCAGTGACTCATTTCAGTCATGACTGAGATTTACTCATCTGTCATTCAGCGGATCAGTGTTTGAATCAGTGAATCTTTCCGTTACAAGCAAGATTTCCTCCTTTAGTGTGTCAGCGATTAAATCAGCGAAGCTTTCAGTCATAACTGAAATTCGCTTCTCTGTCATTCCGAGGCTCAGTGCTTATCAGTGAATCTCATGACTGAGATTCTTTCCTCTCTCATTCAGCAGATTCATTGAGTCAGTTAGTTCAGTGAGGCTCATTTGAGTTTGGGTGTATGCAGTGGTAGTCTGTGTTGGGCAGAGTGTGCAATATATATATATATATATATATATATATATATATATATATATATATATATATATATATATATATATATATATATATATATATATTATTATTATTAATAATACAAAATATTAAGCTTTTAATGTTCAACAAATCTATTTATATATATATATATATTTATATTTACACTGCTTAAGCTGTTTGTTGTCTATCCTGTGAATGAAGTGAACAAATGACTCAATTCACTGAAAAGACAGAAATTACGGAAAGTTTATTACAATACTAGCAGGCACTTACACCATTCTACAACTACATGGTTATAACAGAACCCAGACCTAACCCTGAGCCCAACATTTAGGCCACAGGTTCCCAATTCTGGTCCTAGAGTACCTGGAGTACCCTCTATTTTTCACATTGTAGTGGTTTTCCCTGCTCCCAACACATCTGATTCAACTAATTAGCTAATTATAAGCCCTTCTTGAATTGAAGTGGGTGAGTTTGAGCAGACAAAACACTAAAATGTGAAGGATAGGGGTACTCTAGGACCAGGATAAGGATACTGTGATTTAGGCTAATAATCACATGGTGTGTGAGTGCTACTTTTGTTCTTACAAGTACATATTGGATTTAAAGTGTTCGTTAATAGTCACATTGTGGAATTTAATGACAGAATTAATCAGATAACCATTTTTCACATTTAAAATGTCTACATTGCTTGTTTTTTTAACAAAAGAAATCTGTGTTGTGATTAAACCATGTTTAATGGTTTATAATAATTTTATCTGCTTGATATTTACATGAAATTATTGAACAGTTCTAAAATAAAATCGAGATCCTTTGAAATCAGGATATATATAATAATATTTTTTTAAAAAGAAATGTTCATTCAAATTCTTAAAATTATTTCACAAAAGCATGTACAGTCCATGTTCTTATCTATTAATCCCAATGCAAGTATTTTAGTATTTTAGTGTACATTCTTACAGTTACTCAAGCACTTATTTGAAAGACACTTTGACATTTACCTGAATCACTTTGTTTATGTAACAGTTTTTATTTAAGTGAGGTTCACCCACTCAGTAATGTATACTCACTGATTCACTCTTTCTTTCTATCCATCTCTCTGCCTATTTATGTTTATCTAGATCTCCAGATCTTAATCTGTATACATTCAGTGTTGTGACCCAGTTCAGGAGTCATCCTGTTTACAGAATGCGAATGCATACATAAATGGCTTATACCCAATGAACAAAATATCTGTGTTATTGAATAAGACTGTGGCAGAGACGTTAGACCGAAGAAACATCCTGTTCCTTACTGCTTATGTACTCAGCAGTCTCACCACTACATCCATGTCCTCATAGACTGACCACACACCATCCTGCAGACTTACAGATCTGACCTTGTGCTGAGGTTTTGTGTACTGACCTCAGTAGCTCTAGCGTGATTATGGGGTACAATGTCTGTGTGTGTGTGTGTGTGTGTGTGTGTGTGTGTCAGGGGGTGGGGGGGCAGTTGGGTGGGGTTACCATGGATCAGGTTAAATTCTTCCTAAACTCCTATTTGCATTCTTGGCTCTAAAGCTCCTCATAAGTGCCTGGTAATTGGGAGATGGTTTGTGGCTAAGACAGGGAAACAGAGCGTAGAAGAGAAACATCCGCTTTAGCTCCGGATCCGGGAGAGAAACTTCACTCTGGGACGAAATCAGCCTTGCGCCAGTTGAGTGCACCCTACACTGAGTGCCAGCTTCCAGCTGGCAAAGTTCACTGCATTCTTATCTTTGTAATAAAAGGGGTTAAATCAAAGGGGTGACAAAAGCATACGAGTTTGATATCCTTACAGCTTCAGTGTCTAGCTGTGAAATGTCATTACAGACAGACTAAGACCTCCGCTGGAATGACAATCGAACAGCTCTTGCTAACCCATGTGCATAAAGAGTTCTCACACTTTTGGAGGTTGGGGGGGGAGGGGGTAGAGTGAGTGGAGAACATGCCTTAATCTAAATGAAAGGGATTTGGCCATTGTTCGGTGGGTTTTGAGGAAGCACTGGGGAAATGAGCAACACACTCTTCCAATTATGAAAGAAAATGTTCAATTAAAATGTAAATGTGAAGACTAAATGATATCAGTCCTGGGTTTGTGATTGTTTTTCAGCATGTCCATGATGGAGCGCAGGCCAGACAATCCTATCAGAAATTCCCATCAGAAGAAAAAAATGGCTGGTTTTGCACTTTGGTGTTTCACGGTAAAGCGATTAGGTGCCACACAGAGGTGTATTCTTTCAAATTTAAATTCAAATGAAAGCGAATCCACGCCCACATTGCGCTCTGAGGCTGGTGTATGTATCTCTGATGGAGAAGTGGGTGGAATGGTTTTCATTGCATCGTGTCATTTGGAAGCTACGCCAGCATCTGGCATTGTGGCATCGAGTATTACTGCTGATTGCTTAACTGTGGTGGCACTGTTTTTTTCAGCTTTGTTGTGTTTGCGTGAGAGATGGAAGAAAATAAAAGAGAGAGTAGGGGACAGAGCTGGGGTGCTATGTGGAACAGAGGGGTGAAGGATGCCCAGATGACTCATGGGCTTTGGTTGATCTTCGCCATCACGTTTTCTCCAGGCCTCAGCTGTAGTGCATTAGGCAAATTTCCTCCTTCTTGGGGGGAAACACTGTGCTCTGCTTTTGCTAGTGAATCTCTGCCTTGATCACAGAGCTCATATACACATGGTCCTCAGGTGTGAGGGGTCAGCGAAACCTTAAAGTCACACACGCACGTTCGTACAGACAAAGTATTGGGAGAAAATCAGACATATTGTAACAAAGCCCTTGTTGTTTTGTTTTTTTTTTGGCTTGTATCTAGGAACATTAACAGTAATTCCATAATTTTAGTTTTTGCAAACCATTACTACTGCATTATTGCATTATTCTCGGAATATTACAGCCTAACCTGTTGAAAACCTGTTGAATTTTTAATGAAGCTCTAATAATCTTATCTGCTGGCTTGATAAGAAGTCATACTCAAATTATAAGCATAGTATGTTCTGTTTTCATTCATTCGTGCATTTCCTAAACAGATGCTCAATCATCCATGTTACTGAATGACCAGGAGATCTTTATCACACAGAAAAGCACTTTCTATATAAATACATATAAATTGTACTTGAACATGCTTAGGTTCAGGATGGCACGTTACCAGCGCAAGGCTTTACAACAAACACTTCAAAATTTAAAATTATAATCCACAAAACAGGCAAAAGGTCACTCTCTCAGCAAACAGACTATTATAGGTGAGGTAAGAGCAAACTAAAAGAAAAAGGAAAAAAGAAAAGGTCATATACTGAGACATACAAACAATGAGAAGGCGCGATAATGCTCAGAGTAACACTGGAAGGACTTTATGTGAAAGCTAGCAAGCACAGAATAGTAGATATACAGTGCACGATTGATTAGGTGATGAGGTGGAAATGGTGGATTAACAGATCGGTGAGGATGGACTGCGATGTGACAGATATCTGACAAGCCACTCTTTCTTGCAATAAAAACTTTTGACCATAGATACTTTTTCTTTCTTTCCAAGCTTTTTGGCAAATTTGGCAAACAGTTCTGAACTCCAGTCCTGGAGACTCTCTCACCAGTTTCAGGCCTTTTTTTCTCAGCAAAACCTGTATCTCTGTACATGCGTACTTTTAGTTTGAGTAATGTGTTCAAACTGGGAAACTCACCAAGTGCTCTAATAACACACGGACAATGTACTAAAACAGCTGACAAATCAACGGTCACAGCCTGCTGTAAATAGCTGAAGGGGTGGAGCTGCCTGAGGGTGATGTGGTTATATTTCATTAAAAAAAAAAAAAAGGGGGGTTTTAATGGGTCGATGACGTAAGGTACCGCACAGTGACTTGTCATGTTGGGAATTTATGATTTGTCCTATTAGAGTTCCTCAAAAATCAGGTGCTACATACTCAAGTACATAGTCTAGTCAAGCTTTTTGAAACCAGAGCCCCTTTAACTGTGAAAAAAAAAAAAATTCACAAGCCCCCTCAGGACAAATTTATTTTCTGAACATAATCTAACTATTCAAATATTAGGCTCATTATTTTAAATGAAATGGGTACATGGGTTTTTTTATTGGTGCCTTAGAGCTTTGTTTAATCCTGAACTTTCCATCGATAGAAGACATTAGGTTGACATTATTTTTAATGAGGTTTGGATTAAACCCATTCAGTTCAATTGACCAGTCAAACAGACTACTAATTATAGGAGCACGATAATAAATTGAAATAGATTTTGGTTAAGATTTCTGCTACTGTAATAATACAAAGAAATCACAGACCCCCTGGCTATGCTTCACAGAGCCCTCTTTGAGAGCCACTGGTAGTACACAATGTACAGTACACCATTTGAGATATAGTTTGTGAAAGTAGAACATGCCACAACATTGAATTTGTGAGCCATGTTGAAATATGGCAAGTCATATTATGGCAGTATATGATTTCATACACCAATGATTTAATCTCCAAACTGTTTTCCCCATTCACAAAATCCCTGACTCTCTCTGTGCTCATGATTAACAGGTGGAGCTCTCAGACAGCACCTCCCACACCATCACAGACGCTTACGTGGGGAAGGAGTACATCATCCAGCTGGCTGCTAAAGACATGGAGATCGGCACTTGGAGCGATTGGAGCGTGGCTGTACACGCAACGCCCTGGACAGAGGAACCCAAACCCATCACCTCCACCACGGAGGTAGACTTGCCCATAGGTGAGCCTCATCAGTGTTCCCACTGTGCAGTGTATGGTTTCTTTCACATTTTATTACGTGGCCTATTTTCTCATCAAAGTCACAGGAATGATCCGAAGAAAAGTGGCAACAAACCTTAGCTGCTAAATTTGATTTGAGGAAATTGTTACAAATTCAAATTGCTCCCATCATGAGACCATGCTGTGCCGTCCAACCTTTAATAATCAACACGGCACTGCAACGTCAGACTGCCTCCTGCTGGAACACAGGGTCGGTACACATCAAAAATATGTTCACATGGCTAATAGTGACAAACATACACTCATTAAAGATTGTACTGGAGAATTAACTAGGTGTATCCAAAGCTTTAACATACTACCCTCGTAGTTCTTGTAGCTTTTTCATAATGAGATGTCATAAAAATCTGTTTCTGGTAGAGCAGAAGAAGATGTAAAATGGAAAGTTAGCAAGGTGGAAAGAGATATTAAAAATAATCTGTAGTCTTTGATAAAAACACCTAGCATCAATCAACCCTACACTCTCAGAAAAAGGTACTAAACTGTAAACTGAGGTGGCACGTTCAACGGTACATCTTTCAAAGGTATTGTTTACTTGGAAAGGTGTTTGTAGTGTACATTTAAAACAGTGGCATCAAACAGTTCTAATCCCTTTGACAGTTCTAATCCAGCTCACTAAATGCATTAGCATCCGTGTTTTAAATAACAGAGATATCAGTTTGCACCAGAACTGATATCTCTGTTATTCAATTAGGGGCAAAAATATAGCAATAAACTTAGGGCTATATACTCAACTACTGACAAAATATGTTAATATGAAATGTACATTTCGGATAAATCCCAATATATTTACACATTTAAGAGGAATTTAATGTTATCGGTCTGCTAAACTGATTTTTTTTTTTTTGGTCCTTCATACTTGACATTGGACAAAGTGCAATGTGCCCAATTATCTAAAATAGGTTCGACATCCATGCTTCAAAGTATGACATACTTGGATTTAAGATCCAAGTTATGTATATTAAATCATTTTTAAAGGTATGCTATATTCACATGACCATGATAAAGATACATACTAAGGGTGCGGAAGATGCACCCTTCAAGATTAAAGAACAAGAAATGTATATTTCAGTACTTTTTTTCCTGTATTTTTTCTGAGCGTGTAATAGTCTAGTCAGACCACATGTGTTATGAAATACATATCATTAAACTATGTTCTAGTCTGGAAGTGTCGAACTCATAACTCACAGAGAAATGCCGTTTGTGCTATTTTTATGTCTCACTGTAGAAGGTGTGGAATTGATAGGTGTGGATCTTTAAGGTTCTGTTAAGTAGCCTGATCCATGGACTGGTTTTAGCTGGATATGTTTATGTGCGTTACAGAGTCGACCCACCAGCATGTCTGTCAAAACTATGAAGTCCTTACAATTGCGTCTTCATAACTACTGAGATTTGATGTTTCTGCACATCATAGAATTGATCCAGTGATTAAAGAAATGCTAGTCTTTTTTGTAATGTTAATGGTCTCAATCTCATCTAGCAGAGGAAAGACTTCTATAAGACACAACAACTGCTTTGACTCTGTTCAACACAGTTAAAAAAAACATTGACAACTTGATCACTGTTATTAGAGGTAATATGTGGGCACTACTTTGCTCGTTTTGATCCAGCAGACAGTATTGAATTTCTTCCACTTCGGAAAGCCAGAGTGTTTCATTCATGCTATAGTTGAGAAGTCGGAGAGAATTAGAAAGTCTGCGGAACTGTCAGTTTTCTACTGCTGCCAAATTGCTGTCAAAGGCTATCCTCTCAAAGTGCCCTTTCTTTTTTTCCCCCAGCTTTCCCCATATCCTGGTGTTTTATTTGCTTTATGCAGTATAATGCTATTGATTGCATTCATTCACTTGGTTAATAGTAATTTTGTTGCTATGAGGGATTTGTATTTTGTATGTTTTTTTTGTATTTTGTATGGTTTTCATGTACACCGTGAAAATAACACAATAAACAAGCAATATTAAGTAAGGAATAAAGCTGTTACCGTTACTATAGCGAAATTTATTATTTTCCGATATAAGTATTTTATTCCCCTTATACTACAAAAATTTGCCAATGATTATAATTTTATTAATCAAATAATTGTATGTTTTATTCCTATATTGTTATGTTTAAATCTGTGGAACATCAGTGAAACAAGTTAGCTCTTGTCATCACTTGCTTTAGTTCCTGTCTGTCTTTTTTCTCATACTTAAAGCTAATCAGACAAAAAAAAAAAATCAGCTGGTCATCTTACTAAGAAGCCACAAAGCTTTCCCTAAAATTTAAAGCTACAGCCCTATCTATGACTGTGAGAAAGCACTGACATTGGATACTCCTTCCCTAAATGTTAAATAAACATCTACTTACAGAAAATTTTCAACATATAACAATATCAATCTATATCAATAATTACAATTTTAAAAAAAAAGCTGGAACTTTTGTCAGAGCTGCTGTTAAAAAAAAACACCTTCTGACCAATCAGAATCCAGTATTCAGTAGTGCTGTGCTTGCATATAAAATGAATTATTCTTGCTTGAATATAAAATAAATCAGTTTTACACCCATGCAACATTACGACAACAACCATATGAGTAGAGAAGCATAATTTCACTTGTTTTGAATATATAGGTGTGTTTTGTCTTCAAAATTAATGCTGTTTATTATACTTTTTTCATTAAGACCTTGCTTCAAACTATAATTAAAAAAAGATATTCTGCATCCTTATAACTGGCTACATTCTAGGTTGATTACAGCAGTCGTACAAGGCCACTTATATTAAATTTTCATGCTGATGCTCCTGTCTCGTACAGGACCAGTCTATGGAAATAACCTCTATTATTACTGCATTTTTATAGTTATTTTCTTACGATGCAAATGCATTAACTGGGCTAGAAAAGCTGATATGAGCTGACCTTCCCAAACAAACTGCAGTTTATTTGAATGTGTGGTCAGGTTATTTTTCACCTTCTATAATCACATTCATGCAGAAACATTTATTAGCAGTAGAGTTGACACTAATTGCACAAACCACCCCAACGGCTGCTTGTAATTGTTCTAGTAATACAAATTGTGAATTTCTGATCTCTCTATAGAGACCACTCCATCTGCTGCCCCACCGTCACCTAGGCCTAGAGTGGGTGGCGCTACAGGAGGATGCAGTGCCCTCCTCTGCTCATCCCATATCGTCCTGGTGTGTGTCCTGCTGTCCATGATGTGGTACGTACAGTCTTCTGTCAGAGCTACCTCATCTTAATTCCTAGAATGCTGTACTACTCACATGGAATGTACAGTAACATTTTATTTGAATAGGCTGATATAAAGATTGTCAACAATAGGTCAGGTGACCATGACTCAGGCCACCTACTGATTCCACCTACTGATTTTTAATAGGTAATCCATAAACTGTCAATTTGTTCTTAGTGATATCTTGTTTTAAATCCAGTGTATGTGTTCCTTTGCTGAAAGATTTTGATGTGGGGTGGCACAGTGGTAGGCAGCAGGTAGCATTACTGCCTCACAGCTCCAGGGTCCCCAGTTTGATGCTGAGCTTAGGTTACTGTCTGTGAGTTTTGCATATCCTCTCCAAGTCCATATGGCTTTCCTTCAGGTTCCTCCACTTTCCTTTCTGCCTCCCAAAAACATGCTGGTGGCTGGATTGGCTACACTCCTCAGTGTGAGTGCGCGTGCACATGCTGTCCTGCGAGGGACTAGTGGCCAGGATAGGCTCCAGGGTGTATTCCCAAACAGGGTTCCTGGGATAGCCTTCAGGGTGTATTTTTGGAATAGGCTCCAAGGTGTATTCCCGCCCAGTGATAGCGGGATAGACTCCAGGGAGTATTCCCACACAGTGTTAACGGGAAACACTCCTGGGTGTATTCCCACCCAGTGATAGCGGGATAGACTCCAGGTTGTGTTCCCACCCTGTGTTAGGGGGAAACACTCCTGGGTGTAATCCCACTCAGTGATAGCAGGATACACTCCAGGTTGCATTCCCGCCCAGTGTTAGCAAGATAGACTCCATGGTGTATTCCCACCCAGTGTTAGCAGGATACATTCCAGTTTGTGCTCCCACCCAGTGTTAGTGGAAAAGACTCCAGTGTGTGTTCCCACCCAGTGTTAGTGGGATCAACTCCAGGGTATATTCCCACCCTATGTTAGAGTGATAGAATCCAGGGTGTATTCCCAACCAGTGATAGCAGGATAGATTCCAGGGTGTTTTCCCACCCAATGTTTGCGGGATAGGCTCCAGGATGTGTTCCCAACCACGGTTCCCAGGATAGCCTCCAGTGTGTTTTCCCACCCAATGTTTCCAGGATAGGCTCCTGAGTGTTTTCCCACCCAGTGTTAGCTGGATAGACTCCCGGGTGTATTCCCAACCAGTGTTCCCAGGATAGGCTCTGGATTTACCTTGACCCTGATAAAGATAAAGCAATTACTGAAGATGAATGAATGTTGACATGTAGTAGAAAATCTGTTGATAGGTTGGTTGTTGATAGTTTACAAAGCAGACTATGTTATTGAAGTGTTCCTGGTTGATGGGTGATGCACTACACAATAATAAAGCTGTGTAACATTTCTCTAATTCCCACATTTTGTGCTTCTATCAGAAATCACTTCTGAAATTCAAAGCAATGGGTATCACACACTTACCCTGCATTCCAATACTGTTTTCCAATTACTGCAATCTTATCGACTTGCCCTTGCCATCTCCCCTAGAGGCAATGCCTTATTGGCAAATTATGGGCTGTTTCAGTACATTAACAGGCCCCTTTTGATGGCTGGCTGATCGAGTCAACATAACTGCAGACTTCACAATACTTTTTTGCCATGTTCTCCTTCTATGTAAGACAGATTACATAATTTCATTTCTTTTCAGGCATAGCTAGCAAGTATATCAAATCACTGCATTGTTCTTGCTACCACTTGCTGCAAGTGGTCACTCATGTCATGTTGAAGAAACACACATTAGAGCTGTGAGGACAAGTCGATGAGGGCATTATATTGAAATGCCAGCTAGTGCTGTCCCTAGAGACTCCCACAAGTCCTTGTTAGGATGTCTACAAGTCATCCTGTCCACTTGCAGAGGGCAGCCTAATCCACACACCCAAAATCAGTAATCGATCCTCAAGAGCAGCTAGTTGACAGGTCAGCCAAGTAACGAGCAGAAGATTCATTATGTAGGCATACAGCACACATGTTTACAGTGTGCTTATTCACCCAGAACTCAGTATAGTGGCATAATGAGCACTGCTCTAATTAAAGCCTGCTCATGCATAGGATCAGGAGCCTGTGGCTCTGTGCAAAGACTGGGGCATTAAGCTATGTCACCTTCTAGCTTGATTGACTGGGATCTGCTTCAAGGTGGCGGGGAGTCTTATAGGAGAATCTTTACACCGTGTAGTATCATGGAGTCCATAGCTAGCTTACTCTGCAAGAAGGAGATTTAATTGGTGAGTCATTAAAGGTCTGAGAAAGGCATGGAGTCAGCATCACAGGTGTCTGTCTACCAAATCCAGAAAGCCAGATTCAGGCTGAAAGAATTTTGATGTCGATCAATTTTTTTCCCCCTTTCACAGCAGGCTATGGTAAGACACTGCTGAGGCCACTGCATTCCTGTCTTTGTGGAAGTGTTGGGATGTGAAAGCAGGGTTAGTGTTTGGATCATTAAGTCTTGTAAGTTCAAATCCCAGCTTTGTCTAAGCTTTGAGGTTCTCTTGCTGTTAGCTGACAGGGCTCCTGATCCTTGCCTTAGGCCAGCCTGAAGGTGAGGTTCAGCAGTTTTTTTATTTTAGAATTCTACCATGTTAATGTTCTACCAAGTGTCTTACAGTCAATTTGACCAAAATGTTGGGCAGGTTTTAGCTGAACTGTCATGAATTCCCCCTTTGTGTTGCAGTTCCCATGGAAACAACTGCCGTGTGTTCATTTTTCTCTTTTGTTCCTGTCTCCACCCCCGTGTTGTCATTGGCATATTACCTGAATGTGTGCAGATATTGTTTTGTATTAGTTCTTAATTTGTTTGCCCTTTTATACTTTGTTGTGTTGGTAAAATGTTTCGAGGTCCTATCAGGCTTTTGTGTTTAAGTCTGAGACCTTTTTCCATGTTCTAGTTTCCTGGTTTCTAATCTTGTTTTTCTTCAGTTTATGATTATGTATTACCCTTGTTTTGTGTTGCCTGCCTGTATAAGTATTTATTGACAAAAACCGTTGGGTTTATTTGAGTAAAATTGCTATTGCTTTTCATAAATTAGATCTAGATTTAAAAAAAAAATAATAACAAAACAAGTCAAATCCATCCATATTTGATAAAAACACAATAGTTTTTGTTTAATTTTAGTCATTTGGTTACTGTTAGATTTAGTCTAGACTTAATTGCTGAAAACAATAGCAATTTTAGTCAGCTAAAACCAAACAGTTTTTAGTCAATAAATACTTATTACACACAGACAGGGTTTGGATGCAAGTGGAGGGTTTTATTGAATGAAAAGGCCAAGCCAAAATCAAAGTCAATAGACAGGCAATGTATCGGGCAGTTATCAGACAGATTTAACTAGGCTAGGCTAGGCAGAACTCAATAAACAAAACAGACAGGGTCAATACTAGGAAAGTGTGTACACAAACAAAAGGCTCAGTAACATCACAAGTGAAATGCTAGCCGAGACACTTTGCAAAGTTTCAGGGAAAGTCCGAATTATTTATGTTGAGTGTTCTGATTGGGAACCTGTGGTTGTGATTAGAAGTCTGGGGAACTGTAACAAGTTGAGTTTGGAGTTTGGTGTTTGGCTAAGGATTCTAGAAAATGGAGTTTGCTTTGGTACATGGAGCAGGCATGACAATACTAAAGTGTTAGTGTTTTGGTGGGGTTTTGCCTCAAATTTCCCAAATATGTTATTATAATTTTCCAAAACTGAAATGCATGAATTTCAAGTATTTTAATTTCCTCTTATGGAATGCTAGAGTCAGCTCCGCTTGCTTATTAGAAATAAACCTAAATCTATATCTGTAGATGTGTAAAGCTGCTTTGTGACAATGTCCATTGTTAAAAGCACTATATAAATAAAATTGAATTGAATTTACTAGTATTCTTCCTAAAGCCTTTATCTTTTTTGATATCACTGGCTAAATGAAATAATACAACATAAACAAAACTATTTAAAAAAGCATTATTAAATAAGATTCCAACCTACCCACCCTATTCCAAACAGAAAAAAAGGAAATATGATGTCTATATCTAAAACCAGGTATAGCTGGAACAGGCATATTAATATTAAAGCAATGAAAACAGCAAAATATTTAGACAAGGTGTCTCCAAGACCAGGGTTGGGAACCGCTGTACTCAATAAAATCCCGCCTTATCATATGTCTTTTTTTTTTTTTTTTTTTTTTTGCGTTGTAGAAACTCATTTCCTTTAGCAATACTGCAACCTGTAATTGAGGCAGACTTTTCAGTCCTGCTCTTAAATTTAAACATGTTCCAGGATGTTTTTTTTCCTGATGAGACTACGTGATTGCATGTTAAATTATTCACTGAATCATAAATGAAATGCTTAAAACTGTCTGCAATTATGTTAAGTGTCATGTTTCCTGCTGCATACAGAGGAACTGATCTGCTTGTACAAACTCCTCAGATGAAATGTGTGAGTCAGAGAAGCTCAAGACTCTGATATAAGATATAATATATACACAAGGTCTGCCAAATTTGTGCAATTAAAGAGTGACTAGTGCAACATGTACAACCAAACTGTGAACTGTGAAAAGTATAGTCACAACCAGTGTTGGAGAAGTTACTTGTACTTGCAGTTGTAACTCAGTCTACAAGCTACTCCTGATTTAAAATAGTTAAACTACAGCCAAACTACTCTTTTGATAAAGTAGCTAGCTACACTACAATCTACTAAGAAAAGGTCGCTAAATATGTTGCAGTTACTTTATCACGCTGAGGAAAAGCAACTGTGGCATTTTCATTTTACTGTGCAATACTTTATTGCACAAAATATAATTGCACATGCTTTGTACAGGGTATGGATAGTAAAAAAGATTTTGCTTATGGATTTGTGAACCACTCTTAGTCAGAAGTAGTTAGCATTTCTTTACTATAAAACATTTATACAGACAGGGCTCACTCCACGAATCTTGGTTCTGTTCATTTCTGGAAATATGTTGCTACCTAATTAATACTCTTATGTTCATCAGAAGTGAAATCCATCCTCTGTAGCTTTGTAGCTGTATTTATCCTCTGTAGCTGTATTTCTCCTGTTATACTCTAGACAGGTCCATGCTTGCCTGAGGTGCATACACCTACATGCATCCTACACTCATTAGAAATAACAGTTTGCACATTATGATTTACTTGATTTAAAAAAAAATAACAAACTGGATATGTGAAAAGAGAAAAGGCAGTGGAGCATTTTTTCATGCTTCAACCCTTGTTGAAAAAAAAAGTCGCTAGTTACTGGAAAACCTATACTGTAAAATGCTAAAATGTAGTAGTATTTATGTAGCTGTAGTTATTGACTTCCCAACACAGCTCACAACATTACACTACTACTTGTTGGGAAAAGAGTAGCTCCTTACTGGAAACCCATATTATTTTTTAAATACGTACCTCAGCTACTGCCACACTGCTAAAATGTATAAGCTAGTAGTGTTGCTACTAGTAGTTAGCTACTCCCTAACACTGCTCACAACATTACACCACTATTTGGTGAAAAAAAGGAGCTAGTTACTGGAAAAGCTATATTCCTTTCAAAGTAACTTAGCTACTGCTGAAAGTAACTTAGCTACTGAAATGTAGTAGTATTTATGTAGCTGTAGTTATTGACTTCCCAACACTGCTCACAACATTACACCACTACTTGTTGGGTAAAAAGTAGCTCGTTACTGGAAAATCTATATTATTTTTAAAATACGTACCTCAGGTAAAAAAAAAAAAAAGGTACCTAGTTACTGGAAATGCTATATTTTTATGAAAATATCTTAGCTGCGACACAGCTAAAAAATTATTTATGCTAATAGCATCAATATTTGTAGCTAGCTACTCCCTAATAGGGTTGTCACAATACCAAGTAATATGACGATACCATGCAATATTGTGTTAATTCATAATTCAAATCTACAAAATGAACCAAAAATGAAATACATAGTTATAAATGAAAACAGACAAACCAGATTTTCCTCTGAATACTTTATTAATGAGAATGAATAACTGGTTATCTGAAAAACTCAAGAACAATCATACAGTTAGCAATCAACTAATTCAGTGTGCCACATATTTCATCTATTGTTCCCTAGAAATCATTCAAATGGAAATTATCCTCAGAGTGCTAAGAATGAACACAACATTAGGAATAAATAACTGAATTTGGAAATAAACTCCAAAAAAAAGCTTGCTTACTAGCAAACACGGCTAATTTTATTATTTACACACAGCGGTTTAGCATAACGTTAGCTCACTTACTAGCAAACATGGCTAATTTTATTATTTACACACAGCAGTTAGCGTAACATTAGCTCGCTTACTAGCAAACATGGCTAATTTTATTATTTACACACAGCAGTTAGCATAACATTAGCTCGCTTACTAGCAAACATGGCTAATTTTATTATTTACACACAGTGGTTAGCGTAATGTTAGCTCACTTACTATTAAACAGGAAATCTTTAAAGATTAAGGTAAAGAAATTAGGTTAAATGAAGTTTCACCAACCTTTGTGTATTCTGCAAAAGCAGTGTGTCATTTTAGCGAAAATAGTAGTAACTGCAGCACATACAACATTACTTACATTACTTACCGTAATGATGATACTACTGTTTAAAAAATACAGTGGCATCGGCGGTATTTTGAAGCTTTAGTATCGCAATACTACCGTAATATCGGTATACCGTGCAACCCTACTCCCTAACACTCTTACTTAATTTTGTGAATGTCTTGTTCTCAGTGACAGCAGGGACATAAAATGAATACGCATACACACAGGACCATGTACAATCATTGAACAACAGATCTTGCTTCTTATTTTCTTCAGTCAAGTATTTCAAGTCTATAATAATGCCATGGTGCTTGCGAATAGCGAGCATGGTAATCAGAAAAGCTGCGCTTAGTTTTTGCCATCTCTTTCATTAAAAACAAGGAACATGTACGGTTTTGTCATTTGTATGACTGTGTAATGTGTACTTTAAATTAGAAATATCAGTGAAATTAAAACTCCCATCGGACCACAAAACTAGGAAGTGTTTCACAATTTACAGAATGGGCTAGAAAGAAATCAGCCTCAGCCTCTACTTCATAACCATCCTACTGAAAGGTAAAATAATAATAATAATAATAATAATAATAATAATAATAACTACTTCAAAAGTTAATGATGTACATGACAAAAATCTTGAAAGAGAAGCTCATTTATACATGCTTGTTGTCGATTTTAACCTGACACTCTCTTTCTCTCTTTCTCTCTCTCTGTCTCTTTTTTTGCAGATGTTTATAATTCATTCCTGTGGAAAGTCTTCTAGTTCTATTTTGCACATCTAAATGGATATCGTGCATTGATAATTTAATTCAAGTTTTTTTTTTCTCTCACACAAAGAAAAAATAGTAAGATTAATAAATGATGACATTAAGAACAGAAGGGGGAAAAAAGAACTGAAACGCATCACGGGCAGCGTGGCTGAAGGTGGAGTGAGCGCAGGCACGGGACTCTGAACCCCAGGGAAGCTAAACATATGGGGACACAAGAGTCAACAGGCTTCTGTCTCACAGCAGCACAACAATGAAAAAACAAACAAACAAAGCATCCATCCTTCGTTCCCCTTTGACTTTTTTTTTTTTAAACAAATCAGAGCCTTTTTTGATGTTTTGCACACACTGGAGATGATGGTACAAGCTCAACCTTTGTGTGTCATGAAATTCAGCAGCATACAGCTAACTGGTCATGCCAAAGACGTGGAGATTTCTCTTTCCCACGATCCTTAGCTTCCCCAAGCCTGTGTCTGTGCGAGGGACTGGAAGCTGCAGCGCAAAATCTCCATCCAGCAAACTGGAGCTTCATAGACTGAGGACTAACAAACTTAGAATGAAGGTCATCATTTTGATTAATTTTCTCTTTACAGCATTTAGCTTTCTTTCTTTCTTGCCTTCTTTCTTTTTTTCTTTTTAATTTCTCTTTATTGTATTTGGCCCTTGATAATGAGAGGCTGAAAGACAGACGCTTACGCACGCGCACACACACATACACACACACACATTAAAAAAAACAGTGTCTTACTCCATGGTGGTGTACTGGACTGAAATTTTTAAATGGAATAAACATGAATTGTATCTGACCAATCAGTTTATTAGTTCTATGTAGAACCACTTTTATTGCTCAAGTCCATATGCCTTTTTTTTTTTAATCAGACTTTAATAGCCAATGTCCAAATTTTCTGTTGCTTTATCCAAGGAATATTGTTGTGATTTTATGTTTTTTGTTTATTAAGCAACATACATATAGCATCTTAGTTTATTTTTCTCATTGACAATTGCTTAATTCTCCACGATCATATTTTGTAAACTACGATATGTATCTTTAACATGGAAAAAAATACTTTATTATTTAATAATGTATGTATTAGCCTTAGATTCTTGTAACCTGTATCTGGGTTCTTTTTATAGATGTATATAAAACAAGAGGTTGTTCATTAAATGTGACCATTTCACAACGAGTTGGACCAATCGATCATTTGTTGAGTATGTGCCATTTCATTATCAGATCTTAATTCATAAATGAATGCAGCAGAGATCTGGGAATATTAACAGTTTATTAGTCATTTATTTAATATTCCCATATTATTACCTTATATTGTAAGTGTTAGCTGTTACTAATTAGCTAATTAATTCCTGTTTATGAAAGATGATTTAACCCTTGGTTTGAGACACACTCATGTGTAATCGAAAACTGTCTGAATATCCTGTTTACATATTTTTGTTTGCACGTTTCCTTCGATACCAAAAACCTGTCAGGCATTTATTATTATTTCTTTTATAGATGAATTACAGTACATTTGAATGTTTAACCTGACATACAGTAACTCCAAGGTACTTTGAAGTTTGTACTGTAAAACAGAGCTTTGTATGAAACACTTACAATTCAAAAGCTGCCATTTATATGGTATTATAAACTACAGCGCTATTGAATGTTCAATTCTGACTGGTTAGAAGATGTTGATTAATTTTCTATAACAGCAGGTCTGACAATAGTTCCAGCTGTGACACAAATCACAGGTTTTGTAGTAATTAATAGACTTGTATGGTGGACACCCACAATAATATAATTAATAATAACTAAAAGAAATCCTATAATTGTAAATGTATAATTGTATAATCATTAATCAGGGATGCTTTCTGTAAGGAGATTATTTAACATTTATGGAAGGAGTCTCCAGTGTCAGTGCTTTGTAACATTCAGTAAGGTTTCTGCCACAGAACAGTCTTTAGGACAGCCGACTTTTCACTTTCCATTTTCTTAGAAACATGACACATAAGTGATCTCAGAATCTAAATAACCAATTTGCCTCACGGACATTTCATAAAATATATTTATAAATGGTTAAAAAGTATGACGTCATTCATTAATAAATTAAAAATTAGATAAATGTTGGCAAACCACTGTGGTATAAGAGAAATAAAACACTTTGGGGTGTGCTGTTTTGGGGAAAAAAATACCTTTTGGGGTGGTAACAGTAACCTCTTTTTGTAAATGTGTCTGAAAATAGGTTTAACACTTAATGTAAAGTGTTACTTTTTTTGAGAAATAGTTGAGTAGTTTGAGAAATACTCATATAAAATTTTAATTTATCTGAATATCTATCTGAAATATACCGTAGAATTTGCCATCTGTAACAATTTTTCATCAAATGACTGAATACTTTTATACTTTTTATCCATTTATAGTATAACATTAGTTATAACATTGTAATATTTTAATATTGCTGTGGAATAACAAGAAAGTCTTCTGTCCTTAAGAATTTCCTGAAAACTTAGTTACAGCTTTATCTCTGACATTGATGACATTGATGACTCCTTCCTTCCATAAATGCTAAATAATCTTTTCCTTATAGAAAAAATTACAATTACACATGTTTTTAGAAATCCTAAGGTAAGTTGTTACTACAGAACCAATAATGTATTATAATGAGTTAATTAATTAAGAATTGATCTAAACCTGTGATATGACTTGCCTTGTTATAGAAAACTAATCAACAGTTTATGGCCAATCAGATTCAGAATTCAACGTTGCTATGGTAATGTGAAATATCTGAATCCCCCCATTCTGAAATGTTACAGCAATTTTTTTGTCTTGGATTGTTTTTGAGCATGGAAGAGATTTTTGAAAGATGCTTTTGTTCCTTGCGAAACTGTCTAAATGTTCTCGAATAGGAGCTGCGCCTGGCAACAGACGACTTGCGTAACCTTTAATTAAGCTGTCCTGGGTCTCATACTTGTGACATGAAAAAGCCAATCCATAAAAAACCCTACAGGTTATACAGCATTCTATGTCATGAATGCAATTTACTATTTTTCTGAATGCATTCCTTGATTGAGTTCCCTTGCATGGTAAGAAAAGGCATCTTGTCAGCTCGTCCATGTGTCGCTATCTCTGGGAAAAATTTACACTTTGTCTAAACATCATTCTCCCTTTCTATCCACCAGCACTCTGTTGGTTCAGCTTCCACTTTTCAGGCTTCTAGACCAAAAGACGTGAGCGCTTATTAGCAGGCAGAGGAGGAGAGGAAAATCTTGCTGGAAAATCAATGGCCCATAACGTTCAGCTGGAGACCTGCGGGCTCTGGTCAGGCATTAAGATGACAGATCTGGTCTAGCCGAGAAGCACAGGAGGCTTTGTTAGTTCCGTGGATCGAGAGTTGAGGTTTGTGATGGATTGCCTATGGACTGTGATTTAGGCGAGCTTTTAAAACGTGTCAGCACATCTGCACAGGAGTTCTGCTTCTGAAAATGCTCAGTACTGATGGGGCTCTAACATGCACTCCTGGCACCAGCTCTGGCAGGGGAAATAGCAGAGATTTGTGGAAGGAGAGATGAAATGAGTTGCTTGGGAGTATAATAGAAATGACAGCATTTTATGAGCTCCCATTTTGCAGCTTGTGGGTTTTTTTTTTTTTTTTTAAATTCAGCTTTTCACTTCCCCCAAATAATTGCAAAGCATACAGTAAGTCAACATTACTCAGCACTTCACTGGCTTTACAGCATGTGGTGTTGCCTTTCAGGCAGTCACCTAACATCGACATACTGTATACAAGACATCTTGTAGCCATAAAATATCAGAATATGGAATGCGTAAATATAGATACACTTTTAAAAACAAAAAAGAGAATATTTCTGTTTTTCATTCCATTCAATGAACATGGAGTAATTAAGTAATTAAGACCCAGACCAAGGTAAAGAGGTTGCTCTAGAGGAAGCTTTTTAACGTTCCCAAATAGGTCGAGCTCCTCATTGCTTCTCCTAAGTGCTACTTGAAAGCTACTTGTTTTGGAGAAACAATTTAAATAAGATTTTATTTGCAAAACAAAAAATATACTTATTAAAATACACTCACTGACCACTTTAATACCTGTACCCCTGCTCATTTATGCAATTATCCAGTCAGCCAATCATGTGGCAGTAGCGTAATGCATAAACAAAGCATGCATATACAGGTCAAGAGCTTCAGTTAAGGTTCACATTAGATATCAGAATGGGGAAAAAGTTTAATCTCAGTGATGGCTGTTGGTGCCGGGGTATTTCTCATTCTCATTTTCACACACAACAGTCTGTGGAGTTCTGCATTTTTCAACAAGAGATCAGAGAAGAATGACCAGACTGATTCAAGCTGCTGACACATGATTGGTTGATTAGATAGAGTTGCATGAATGAGCTGAGATACAGGTGTTCCTATTAAAGTGGCCAGGGGGTGTACCTGTATATTTCGATTCAGAAATAAATGTCTCTGTCCATTTACATTACATTTTACAGTCAAATTTCAACAATAATCCTTTAATCAAAATAAGACAAAGAAAAATATACTGTATGTTAAATCTAGTGTCCAAACCTCTGATTAGTAGTATATTCAAATGTCTTTTTCATACTTTACTTGCATTAAGACTGGCATAACTATACCATAAATGTGCAATTGTATAGTAGTGTCATGATATCATTGTGATTTAATATCATAACCGTTTACATCACATCCTCATTTGTCCTGAATGTGCCCTAGTTGACATAATACCTGAAATAAGGATTATGACTGTAAAATATCTTATGACAGTGTTCAAGTAAAAACAAATCTGTCATGAGACATGTTTTAACTAGAGTACACTTAACATTAAAGCGCAAATACTGGTAATGGAAGCTTGACCCTCTTATATCACTAGATCTCTGCATCCATGACATGTTTATGACATGATGATATTGGTTTTATGATGCAACGTTTAGGTAAAGTGTTACCACACACACCTACACATGCATGAGCACATATTGCCGATTCTTAGGTTGTTACATAGAGCGGAGTCAAAAAGGAAGCTTTTGGGAATTTTGGGAATTTTTTCCATTTAAAACAGGTGTTTCAGAATGTTTCAGAATCCTGAAAAATTTAAATCAAAGAAAAGAATCATTCAATATCTTAAAAATTCAATAATCAAGATTCTGCGCTGTATAATATTGACATATTGACATGTTTACTCCTTTCTGCAAAAGATCAAATTACAGACAACACTCGAATAGATTTGATCTCTCATGGATCATCAGGTTTTTTGCAAACTTGTGGAGTCCATGTGAGCTCGAACTCGCACACTGTCATTAAAGCAAAAGGTACCAAAGACTAAGAAATTCCAAAATTTTCACTCATGTTGTTGATAATATGCGGATAACATAACTGTTATGAAAAAAAAATCTATTAAATTAGATTAGATCTATTAAATTAGGAATAAAAATCTATTAAATTAGTCTCAGCTGTCCTCAAACGCTGGATATAATGCTAACCATATTCTCCACTTCAGCAGCTAAATCTATGTACATCACCCAGAAATGAAAATCCAGTCTCCTCAATCCTCCATTCCTGCTGTTTTCAATTCACACACCAACTGCTAGCGCAGCTCAGCCTGTGATCTGATCTGATCAGCGTTTTGACATTCTTCATCATTCATTAGGTTTAAACCCCCAACTGTGGATTTCAGCGAAATCAATAGCTCATTGCTCGCCTGTCGACTCCCGGACCTGCCTAATGACAGGTTCGACCTTTCAGAGAGGCTAACTACGAGACTGACATCTAATCACTTCAGGGCACAATCACCATAGTCTTTCACGATTTCACGAAAGGTGAGGTATACCTCAAGGAGATTCTGTAACTTTGGATAATCTCCAAGCTCAACTTTAACATTTCCATTCACAGCTGGTGATGATGTAGAAAAATCTTCCCAGTAAATGGAATAAATGACCCTTGGTGCTAATTGAAGTTGGCGCTGATCACGCTTAAATGCATTCAGTGATTTGATAAAATGATAGTAATTATCATTATGGACCTCCGGTTATTAGTTGGACTAAACCTCATTAATATATAATATATTAGGCTGTCATCTAAAATCACTGGACTGCTTTTTTATCATTTGTTCTGATTCCAGTCTCAGATTTTTGTCTAATTAAAAGGCAGCACAGTGGTGCAGTGGGTAGCATTGCCGCTTCACGGATCCAGGGTGATCTTGGGTTACTGTCTCTTTGGGTTGCCTCTGGGTTCCCCACTTTCCTTCCACCTTCCAAAAATATGCCATTAGGTGGATTTGGCTACACGGAATTGCACCGAGGTTGGAATATTTGTGTGCATATGGTACTCTGTGATGGACTGCCATCTGGTCCATGGTGTATTTCCGCCTCATCCCCAGTATTCCTGGGATAACCAGGGAAAAGTGAGATTACTAAAGACATATATTTGCCACTTCCAACCTCCATTTTGACCTTAGTGAGAAAACTATAGTACACACCATCTCCAGTACAAACCAGCCAAGCTAAGGACAGATAAATAGAAAGACTTGTCACCTACCGACTGCCACCACTACCACCGAAGTCATCTTCCCTCCCAAAGCATTCAGAATTCATGAAGGTATGAAAAGAAACAGGATCTCTGAATTCTGGCCTCTGACAACCTTTCATTTGGAAAGATGAGAGGCCAACATGTACACACTCTGAAGTGCTGCAGACAATTCAGCGAAGCACCACTCACACACACAGGCCAGCATCCACTCTTATTTTCTTTTCTTTTCTGTTCTTTTGGCAGAATGATGAGGTACATTTTTTTTGTTGTTGTAGACTTTGACCCTAAGCTTTTAAGTCATGAACAGAGAATACAACAGGATATTGGGTTTGTAATTGGAGTGTTGCCTTAGCGAGGTTTCTGTCAACTTGAGAGTATTGCAAGTGATAAAATGAAAGTGTTAAAAAATTGTTTGTGAGTTTTGCTGCTGGCAGCGTCTTTGTATTAAAATGACTTTATATGATAATGCTTTACATAATGACAACAACGCCTTGCTTCATCAATTAATCTCTATAAAGCCTGTCCTGGATATGTTGACTCAGATCTTAGATGGAAATGTATTTATGTGCTCAATCTGATATGGAGCTGGTATTAATAATATAGATTTACTGATAAATAAAACCACTTGCTATAGTAATTATAATAGACTTTGTCAAAGCATTAATGCTGTGAAAGAGCATTAAATGGTTAAAATGCTGTGGGAGAAAAAATATGAATTGTTAAAAATGGCTCCTTGGGAAAATTGGAAACGGGGCAAAATAACAAACCCGAAAGCTTGATATATCAAATATGATACAGCACAAATATCAAGTTTGCAAAAAGATCTTTTTATTGCACACTGGGACCAATTAAATGTTTAATCTTGAAAAATGAGAATTTTTAAAAGGTTTATTTAATGTGTCAGGCTTTTTAGGAGTAAGATAAGCTATTCAAAATAAAAAAGAAAGAATGAAATTTTTTATATACAATATTTTTTTTGTTTGTTTTTATCCATCTTTCTATCAACTACTAATACAGGTGTAACTGTACAGACAGAATATACAGATGACTGATTTATATTGGCCAGTTTCTTATTAAACTTCTGTCTTAGCTAATCAATGCAGTAAACAAGATCCATAGACAACAGCATAAAAATACAAAAATTGATCATATAAAAGCTGATAATTCCCACCCACCTACTAACTCTAACATCTGACAGCTGCTAACCAGGAAGGGTGAAGGCTAACACATGCTTCCTTCAAGAGACATGAAGCTAACCAACCACATTTTTTTCATACTGCTGCTCATGCTGCATCACAGGGCAGTGTAACACACTCAGAAAAAAGAGCTATCCGCCCTCTTCCGCATACATAACTAGGACTGACAGGATAGAGAGAGAGAGAGAGAGAGAGAGTATGACATCCCTCCTACCCAGAGACCACAGCCAATTTTGCTCCCTTGGCTCCCAGCCACGGATGTCACGTCACAAGGGTTGACATAAGCCTTACATACACGTCCCAGCGTCACTGTATAAAAGGTTAATACAATGCTTATGAATGTGTTCTATGTATGATTCAGGTGTTATATGAGCTTGCCATCAAAACTGATGAAAGTACTCCTTCTGCTCGTTAGAATAAGCCTTTATAAAGGTTTATGTTAGTTGCCATAAGTGCCTTATGTAGCACTATGATTAACATGTGTTACTAATAATTTTATATAAAATTTCTCAGAGGAAGCCTTTAGTTTTTTGCCACCTGTCCTTTTAAATCCGTATTACTTACTACGTTTTTTTGATTTAGCCGAGCAGGCTCATCACAGACCTGCAGCGTTTTCTGAATTGGGAATATGAGCACTGTTTGGATGGTCATGATTTAATCTCGGCAGTCTCTGCTTCTCATTAGTTCCTCACATCAGACCTGCTGCAGATGTACTCTGAGCCATAAGATCTGTCTGAGGAGCATTGCCATGCCTGCTGGAGGAATAGCCCGAGCCTCTTCAGCAGGAGAGCACTAAAGGTGCCATGTGATGTGCATTATGCGCAAATCATGCTCATGCAAAGGGTTGAGGAGAGGAGCAGAGCATCGACGTCAGATTGAGAGGGCTGAAAAATCCCAGCTCATCCTGTTCCAGCTTCACCAGCTGCTTGGAGAAACAGCAGCAGAAGTTGATGAATTGGAACATTTCCCATCTGGGCTGAAGCCAACCTCCTTTCATGCTCCCAAGTCTGGGGAGGAAAGGAAGGTCGAGTCGAGGAGGTGCTAATTAAATTCAGCCCTAGCCTGGTGCCTTGTCCCTTTCCTCTTTAGTTGTAGGTCAGACACAGAGCAGAGGGTGTGTGAAGGGTTGGAGGAGCTGTGGGTGAGAGATAGCAGAGGGTGAAAGGGCCAAGCCTCCTCTCTTTCATGCAGTAAGGCATTACTAAAACTGATTTATAACGTGCTCCCCCCATCTCTGTGGACCTACTTTGGCGTTCCTGGCTTGCTCTTGGCTGTGATGTCTGTATCCAGCGTCCAGGGTCCAGATATGGAGCTTGTGGGGAGTCGGTGAAGCCTGACACCATGCCGCTAGGGCAGTTTTCTGGGGTATCTCATGACACGAGCCCCCTGCTTCAAAGCCCCGCCATAGTAGCCTGACTGACACTTTTATGACTTGGCAAAAATAAATAAATAAAAGCTGCCGTCAGCAGCAGGATGTAGCGCTCGTCTGGAAAGAGCTCCTAATCCGCAGAGACTATCATGGCCAAGACGCAAATCCCAGCAGCCACACTTCAACCATAAAGCCTCACGTGTTAGCATACACACACCAGACAAACGCACTTATTGGTATGGTTTGGGAAAATGCACTCTTAAAGAGCTCAGGAAATTATATGAGCTCTTCAGTCAGTGGAGGCTCTGAAGTCCAGCGCAAATCAATTCTAGAGGAGTCAATTGCTCAATCACTTGCTTACCTTTATAAGACAGTGCTTTAATAGGGGTAAACATGCCATGCGAGGCAGCCCGACTGATTGAGTGTGATTACTTACACATTATCCAGCTCTAAATAACATCTGATTGGAGCTGTATAATTTAGTGACAGAGAGAACTCAGTCATTTTATCCCTTATTTTACAGTCTTTCACACCACAGACCATATAATTATCCCTGCTCATCATGCATGTGTGTATTTACATGCACATGCACGTCTGTAACATGAAAGCTTTTACACACAATTTGATGCAATTGAGGTAAAACAGTGAGGCACGTGTCACAACATAATTACACTGTGATGAGTTTATAGAGATGTTTTTCTCCCTTCTACTTTTGATGTCTTAATTAAACCAAGATTTATGTATTACATCATGAAAAACTGCTTGTAGGAGCTTTTAAGGACACCAGGTAAGTACAATACCCACGAATTGTCTCAGTATCGATGTTCCAGCTCATTATGTTTCAGTCCATGAATCTCAATAGACCCTGTTCCAACACACACGCTGTCCTCTCATCGGGGATGGCATTAAACTCAACTGTCACTGTAACACTGTCTTCTCTGTCCAAACATATCTGAGTTAGTGCCTAATAAAAAAAATAAAAAAATAAAAAAAACGTTCCTTCCTCACTTTTGTGAATATGGGCTGCCCCCTGCTGGACTAAACGTGCTGAGGATATGATTTTATTACTGGCATGCTCAACAATAATCCTGTGTGTGTGTGATAAATCACAACAGGGTGGGCTGTTATAGAAAAATAATCAACAATGGGTGCTCTGATGTGCCTCAACACAAAGTCCTCTTATACCACAGCAACGTTTTTATTATTATTATTATTATTATTATTATTATTAATTAAAGAATGACACGTCATACTTTTTATCCATTTACAGTTACATTTAATGTTGTGGAATGTCCATCACTTCCATTCTATCAGCTATAAACAGTGGTTCCATCATCAGCCTCTTTTTTTTCCTTTCTACAGCTTATCATATCAGAGAAAAACTGAAAAGACCTAAACACTTTCAGAAGTCTTGAAGGCATTTTCTGATCATAAGACAGACCAGTATAATATGCTCCTTACAGTTTCATGCCGGAGTCATTTTCTGATAAGGTCACAGTAATAAAGGAGACCAAATAACCATTTGCGGCATTGGTTTATAAAGACCTAAAATGTCTACTATGGTAGGACAGTTTGATAAGGTAGGACAAATCATTAGAACACTAGCACTAACCTCTAACCACTGCTGTCAGAGCTGCTGTCAGGTAAGGAATAAAACACTTCGGAACATGCTGTCATAGGGAATAATTCACAGTGGGTTGGTGTGAAGATGATCATTTTCCTGTAACAACGAGTGCAGTGTTGTATTCCTCTTACACCAAGCTGATTGGCCAACTATTGAAATTTTTTTATTTATTAATGAATGATGTTTTTTAACCATTTATATTTACATTTCAGCAGGTTTGAGAGACAAGTTTGTTTTATGTTGTTAAATTTAAGATTTTTTTAGACTTATTTTTAGCCTTAAATTATGTGGAGTGTCTGCCATACAACGTGTATTAGTTATTGTTTTAAAAATGGTAACTTATTAGAATGACTCAATAAATATTAACCTTTGATTTACCTTGCAGCTGGAACTCCTGTCTGAGCTGCTTCTGATCGATCAGATTGGAGAATTCAACAGCGCTGTGGTATAATTACACTTGAGGTGAAATCCTTAGCCTTATTCAGTTAAAGCTTCATCCAGAATATTCTTCTTCTTTACTTGATTATCCCTGAGTACGGTCAGGGCTTAAACTGGAGTATGAACTCAGCGGAGTGCAAACTCCCGAACTTTAGTTATTGGGAGCTGAGTTCTGGTATTATACATTGATAGAGCTGTAATTCATAGCATGGAATATTACTGATTAGAAAATGATGTACTATGGTGTTATTGGTTGAAATTCTTTCATTTCAAAATTGTAAAATGGTTTCCTTCAGTCAAAGAGTACTGTGTATATACACTATATGGTCAAAAGTTCATGGACGCCTGACCATCACGCCCATATGTGCTTGTTGAACATCCCATTCCAGATTTATTCCCTGTTTTGCTGTTATAGTAACCTCCACTAATCTGGGAAGGCTTTCCACTAGATTTTAGAGGGTGGCTGTGGGAATTTGCTCATTCAGCCACAAGAGCACTAGTGAGGTCAGGCACTGATTTCGGGCGAGGAGGCCTGGGGTGCAGTCGGCGTTCCAGGGCATTGTTGTGCTGGAACATGTTTGGGCCTCATAGTTCCAGTGAAGGGAAATTGTAATGCTACAGCATACAAAGACATTCTATATAATTGTGTGCTTCCACATTTGTGGCAACAGTTTCAGGAAGGCCCAAATATGGGTATGATGGTCAGGTGTCCACATACTTTTGGCCATATAATGTATACTGTATATTAAATCAAAATATCTTCATTTGACAGTCCAGGTTAAATGGTTTACTGTAATTAACTATCTTTAACAGAAAAGAATCAGAAGATGTTTTGATATCATTTTGATAACAAAACTGTGCTTAACCCAAAAACCAAGACATCAGAATTGGGTTTTAATCACATTTCCATGATTTGAATGCAGAGGATTCCATATAATACCACTTGAACCGAATGGTGCTGATCCCAAAATGTTGGCACCCATGAAAGAAGTTGAGCTCTTCTACTTCCCATCCATCCATCCATCCATTTTCCATACCACTTGTCCTACGCAGGGTCACAGGGGAGACTGGAGCCTATCCCAGGGGACTCGAGGCACAAGGTGGGGGACACCCTGGATAGGGTGCAACCCACTGCAGGGCACAATCGCACACACAGTCATTCACACACCTTCCTAGGCATTGGATCAGCTGTGGGTTCATCACTGTGTAAAACTGATTGATGTACAGTAATGATTAGCATTTGAGATTAATTACTTTACTGATTACAATGTATAAATAATTATTAATTCACAATAAAGGAACTTTCTTTTGTAAATCTCCCATTCACAGAACCTACCTGTTGCATTGCATCTGTACTGTATTTTGTACAAAGTGGTACAGATGTTTTCTTTTAACTTAAACGTCAAGACATGCTCTCTGTTTTTTTTTTTTGTTGTTGTTGTTTTTTTGTTAACATCACGTAAACTGCTAGAATTATCACATGCTTGCCTTCACATAATATTCACTTCATATGTGTACTGTATATTCACTTTAATTCTATTCTACGTTATACAAATTTCTTTATCCCAAACTGACAATTACGGCAGCAGGTTTAAAAATTAAAGACTCAACATTATGCCGTTGTTTTAATTACAATAATGAATAAGAATATGTATATATGTACATGCACTCACCAGCCAATTTATTAGGAACAGCTGTACATCTGCTCATTCATTCAATTATCCAATCAACCAATCAGGTGGCAGCAGTCCAGTGAGTGGCAGTTCTGTTCTGAACGCACTGGTCAAAGGAGAATGACCAGACGGATTTGAGCTGTGAGGAAGGCTACAGTACCTCAAATAACCACTCTTTACAACTGTGGTGAGCAGAAAAGCAGCTCAGAATGCACATCCCCTTAAACCTTGAGGTGTATGGGCTACAACAGCAGAAGACAGTGGCCCATATAACGTACTGAAACTGTATGGTTGAAGATTCAAAAAAGATTTGAATAGATAGATAGAGAAAGATAGGTATGTAGATAGAGAGAGAGTGAGAGAGAATAGAACAGAAGAGATTTTTTTTTTTTTTTTTGGCCAGAGATCTAATGGTACAAAGCAGGATATAGCCTACATGAATATATGTAAAGGTATATTGGGACATTACATTATTACTTCCATATATGTTGCACATTTATATGATTCAGTTCAATATGTGGATCCCATAAAGTTCTTTCAGAGTTTTAAAGTCAGCTTGGTTTCAGCAGTCATTGCTTCCAGATGCTGTGATGGACATCAGTTTGACCTCCATATGTTTGACAGGCTTGAATCATTGCAAAGCCATACTGTATATTTCCAGAAGATGTCAGTATAAACCAGTATTTTTAATTCTCCAGCTCATAGTGCTTAGATTGAGTGAGAATCTTCACTCACTTTCAGTAAGTGGTAGGTGGTAGGAAACTGGACCCAGAGAGCACCCACAAGGACACGGGGGGACCGTGCACAGAAACTCCACACACACGGTCACCCGAGTTCAGAATTGAACCCGGGACCCTGAAACTGCGAAGCGGCAATGCTACCCATTGTGTCTCTGTGCTGTGCTGTAACGAAATACTGAATATTTCTACAGAAAGAATATCTGCTAATCCTCCACACATACACACACACACACACACACACACACAATAGAATATTGTTATCAGAAATTGATATATTTAAAAAAAAATTTTCTTTCAACCACAAGGCCATTTTCTTAACCAGGATCTGTTTGTCCAGGATCTTACTGTGTGATTAATGGAGGAATATAAATCTTCATAAACAAATGTTAAGTGCTATACAAATAAAACTGAATTGAATTGAATTATTTAACTCTTCAATATTCCTGTGAATCCTTTTCAAACAAGGTATTTACTTAACTCTGACGTCCGACCCAACTCTAAGCTTCACTCCTCTGAAGCCAAATAGGGAAAGGAAGATTGTGATGTGGTTATGATGAAAATAAAATAATAAAACTAGGGTTAGAATTAAAGTTATGTTATAGCTAGTGATGGAAAATCCATCTTTTCTGTGAGACTAAGCTCACCAAATGTCTCATTGCTATTTTGTGATATTTTGTTCGATGCTTGTTCTTCTTTAAATGGCTAATATAGCTAAAGTCTTGCTTTACCTTCTAATTAGAAAAATAACATTAATTAGCATAGCATTAAAAAGATGTTTTAAATGTTAACTTAAAACCAGCAACTTTGTGCTTTGGCAAATAGGTGTACAGTAAGCTTCTATGCATTAGTGTTTTTAATATCAGCTGTGCAAATATGTGCTTCATTAAGAAGATTGCCCCTGACACTGCTTGCATCCAAAAAAAAAAAAAATAAATCAAACAGCCCATATATGCGAGTAGGCTCTCAGTTGGTTCACCTACGAGGCGACTCAAAGAGCTGACTCATTCATGAAGAGACTCACTATTATCTGACCTTTCTCTCTACTTTTGAAGAAAGTCCACCAGGCCGAGAAATTCAGCTGCATGATGTCCTGTAAAGTTTTTTGGAACTTTGTTTGTTTTTTTGTTTTTTTTAAAGCCGCATCGGCATCCTCAGATGAATGAGTAGGCATATTCGCGGTTATCTTGATGTGGCATTTCGGTGTGTCTGGTTTGCTTGTTTGGATTAAAGGCTAAAGAAGATCCTATGCTGTGGAAAACATTCAGGGTTGTGTGTACTTGACAATATATACATAAAATTGCACAAACACAAATTTTCAGAACTACTAATAATTTTAGTTGGCCAGTTGTTTGATTGATTAGCTTGCCTGTTTAGTTTTGTTTATTTTTGATATGCTATGTGCAAGTTTCATATGTCCTCAGCATCCATTCATGTCAGAACCTGGAAACAAAATAATGCCAATTTATTCTAAGTAGTGTAGAAAACAATCTTAGGGAAAAAAAGGGTTAATGGATTTAGCTGTCAAAAAGCATTCTACTACTTGGTTCAGTATAGAACTTTTTAAAGGTTCCCACAGAAGGACAAACAGAAGAACCCAAATACATCACTAATTTAACCTGTATTTCCACGTGTGTACAACTGAGCCCTACTACTACTACTAATAGTAATAATAATGTACATCATCATTATTATTATCATTAGACGAGATGCACAGTAAGTAAGATCAGCATCGTTGTTACCATTACTACCATCATCACCTTGAATCTCATCATCATCAATGTAATCCTTCTCTTCCTCAACATCATTGTAATCACTGTCACCATTATTACCATTATCAGTATCATCATTATCATCAATGTAATCCTTCTCCTCCTCATCATCATCACCATCATCACCGTCACCATCCTTATCATCATCATCATCAGTGTAATCCTTCTCCTCCTCAACATCATTATCGTCATCACCATCACCATCCTTACCACCATTACTGTCATCATCATCATCATCATCATCAGTGTAATCCTTCTCCTCCTCAACATCATTATCGTCATCACCATCACCATCCTTACCACCATTACTGTCATCATCATCATCATCATCATCATCACCATCATCAATGTAATCCTCATCATCATTGTTGTAGTCAACATTGCCATCATCATCCTCGTTGTATTCATCATCACCATCTTCATTACTGATAAGATCATCATTAGAGGAAAACATCTTTATCATCATCAACATCATCACATTAGTTGCACAATGCATACATATGTATCTTCATCATCATGATTATCATTAGAGGAAATGCACTGATCTGGATCTGAAAGTCAGCTCTCATGCAAGTCCTTTCTTTAATCATCTTACCTTAAACAACACAGAATACCTCGATAATTTAAATCAAGGTTTTAACCTTGCTTATCCTCTTTCAGATAAGACACCTAAACCAAAAATATCTTTTCAGTTCATACTTCCTGAGTAGCATAAACCTAACAGGAGCACAGTTAAGTAAAATAATGCTGTGTGCACTACCTCAGCTATGTTTACTTGCTTTGAGGATTATTCAGTGACAGATGATTCAGTGAGTGTTTGCTCATACAATATTCCCCAAACTATTCACCAATCTAGGAGCTGGATTTTTTAGACACGCCCCTCTCATTATCACATGCTTATATGATAATGAGAGGGGCGTGTCCAAACGAACCCAGCTATTAGACTGGGGAGGTGTTTAGGAAATTTATGAGCAAATCAGGAATCAGGTAAATGTCTTAAACATGTAAAAATGAAGGAATAGGATCCTATAACGTTTTTTATTATTTATTTTTATTGGCTGTTTATTGAGACTTTAAGAAATGCTTAAAAAATTTAAATAAAAAAATAATAAAAAAAAAAACAACTTTACTATCCTATTGACTGTGTTTTGTTAGAAAACCAGACTGTACGGCTCTGTTATATTATAACTAGCTCATATTTATATACTCAATCTAGTTAGTAGCTATAGCTAGTATTTCTGAGGATACACAAACATGTAACAAACAAAACACTTGGCCCTTTAATTGCCCTCCATATCAGCCACAGGAAACAGGACAGCCTTGTTTCCTACCCATATTCCGCCAAATTCCGCTTCCTTCGCCACGATTGGTTAATGTTCCACCTCCTTAGCGCGGATTGGCTAATAGTTCGTCCAAACAGCGGGATTGTAAAACCATTAACCAATCCTAGTCCAGGAGGCGGGATTGTCATAATACGGGTGGGGAAAAGACCATCACTGACAACGCCGTCCTCCAATAGGACCTTACGAGGGAAAAGTCGTACCCCGTAGCGTTTACTCGTCCTAAGAAGGTTTAAAAACTTCAAGCAGCTACAGCAATGGAGAGGAACCGTGTCAAAATGCCTGTCTGACATTAAAAGACATATAAGGTAAGATTTTATTTCAGTATTCGTGCTCAGGGTTCAGTGTAAAGTGGGCTGAAAGCTAGCTGTGAGGTGAGTAGTAGCGAAAGTGAGGAGGAAAAGTTTTGGCTCCCGGGGGAACAAACACTCAGTCTGCTGCCTCCTGAAAACTCCGTCCTACAAAACTAAAGGGCTTTTTACTGTCATTGTCATTTATTTCTCTTTTTTCTCTCCTCCACTTTTGGTAAACAAATGCCTGAGTGTCGTTTTGTTGTTGTTTTTGTTGTTTGGGAAGCAGTTACACATTCCAGCAGAGCCAGAGCTCATCTTTATATCACTCAAGCTAGAAAAGCCCATAAACCCTAATGCTAACTGCAGCCATATAATAGCTTCCTCCAAGTTTAATAAAGTTTTATACCCTTTTTAATACATTAAATATATTATCCAGTGCGAGAATGTTGAAATGTGATACAGTGTGTAGTGTTTTTCTCGTCAGTCTGTAATATGGCCACCTTCACTTACATAGAAATATAATCTGAGGGGAAATATTATCTAAAGTAGGAGAATTGTTTGTTTGTTTATTTGTTTGTTTATATTTCCAAACTCTAGTCAGTCAATCTTGCTTTTACAAAACAGAAATAAATCTAAAATGAACAGACCTGCAGTATGTTACTACACTAAACAGATGCAATAATAATAATAATAATAATAATAATAATAATAATGGTAGTAATGATAATAATAATAATAATAATAATAATAATAATAATAATAATAATAATCAGCAATATTCTGCTTATCTACTTTACTTGTTCATTGTATGCTCCATGTACTTTCTTTCTTTCTTTCTTTCTTTTGCTTCGTTATGTAAATCAACACATGGAAACAATACTATTTTAGAAAAAGGTTCCATCAAACCACCCTGATTGCTCGCTGGATGTTGCCTGGGTCTGGAGTTGCAGTTTGGGTTATGTACAGAGATGTTCACATGCTTCTTATTTTATTTATTTATTTTTAAAGTAAGCTTTGATTCAGGCTAGATTGCTGCAATATAAAATAATTTCAGCATTTGAAATTTTGCATGCTGAATACATGCTGTCATCTGGGAGGAATGATCTTTAAATTTGATGATATGATAATACCATATTTCAGATAGGGATTAAAAAAAACACTAAAAATAATAGAGCAATAAGAAGTCTGGAGATTTTGTGTGAGATCTTGTATGTTTTTTTTTTCTTTTTTTAATGCAATTTATTAGTTAGTGACTGCCCAAGCATACGTAATTACCATTAATGAATTATCAGGGTAGGAGAATGCTTTACCGTCGTTTACCTCCCCCTCCCTCTGACCCTGACCCAGAGTTTCATTCACGTCATAGCCAAGCTAGAAACGGGCCTAGTTGTTTTTCCAAAATAAATTAATAATTAAATGCAAAAAGTATAGCTGTGTGACAAACTTTACCTGGGTGTCTGTGCCAAGTTTCTAAATCGAGATTCTCTAGAAAGCTAGAACCATTTACCATCCAAAGAACCTGTGAGGAACTATTTTTCTTCGAGTGTAGACTATAAAATTCCACTCCACTCCATTTAATTTCACTTCATCATTCAATTCCATGACATTTCACTCTATTCCATTCCACAATTAGTTCCATTCCATCCCATCCTTTTCCATTCCATTCCTCCATTCGGTTCCATCCCATTCCATTCATCCTCTCAGTTCTATGGCCTTCTCCTCCATTCCAGTCCATTTCAATCCATTGCCATTCTTTTCTTTTCCTTTCCATTCAATTCTATTCCATTCCATGGCATGTTTTTCCATTCCATTTCATTCCATTCTATTTCACCATTCTGCTCCATGACATCCTTTTCCATTCCGTTCCATTCCATTCCATTCCTCCAGTTAATTCCATGGCATTCTTTTCCATTCCATTCAGTGGCATTCTTTTCCATGCCATTCAATTAAATTCCATTTCATTCCCTGGATTTTTTTTTCATTCCATTCCATTTTACCTTTCAGTTCCAGTGGATTCTTTTCCATTCCAGTCCAACTCATTCCAGTCCAACTCATTCCAGTCCAACTCATTCCAGTCCAACTCATTCCAGTCCAACTCATTCCATTCTATTCCATTCCATTCTATTCCATTCCACCAGTTAGTTTCATGGCATTCTTTTCCATTCCAATAAAAAAAGCTGGAAGCTGTGTGGTCTGCATGTGGACTGAAATCAGAGCCATGCCCTCATCGGCAGCTTTGTTTACATCTCCCCTGCAGTATTTTTCTCTGCTTTACCTGCATAAGGGCCCTTGTGCCAACAGCCACACTACAATTACTGCACCTCTTAGTGTGGGATTTACACAGAGGGGGATTGTTTTGAACCTTTCAGCCTTCGGCAGGAACAGAACATTTAAATCCTGTAATCTCTTGAAGAGCTTTGGTCTTTGACTGTGTTGGGACTGCTTGTGCTCGAGACTTTGCTTCTTTGAGAACCCTAAGGTCTTTTGTTTCAGTTTGTTTGGGCACTTGGTTCATTCATGTCAGGCTTTTGTTTCATTTCTGAGCACACTGGAGCTGCGTTCTCAAGGAGTAGCTAGAAAATATATACACAGGAAAGATGTATCCAGATGTGCATTCCTCTGCTCTAAAGTGGATGGCTCACGGTCCATAGCACAGGATGGAATGCAAACACGAGGTTTTCTGGGTTTTGAGAAACTTTGAACATGAGAGAAACATACCTGCTCATTAATATACAACAAAATAGAGTCTTGCTTATGGTTTGATATGTCGTAGTCTGAATTTTCTCTTTCTCAATCACCGTTTGAGAACAGACTCTTCATCAGTTTACCGACTTGCCAAGTCCAATTTTCTCATACACTGAACACACTCGTTTCCAGCTCATATTTCAGCATGCTTTTTGGAATGGCTGTAATCAGTTTTAAATTAAATTCGGTTGTGCTTTCCTCTGTCAGGCTTTGTTTAAGGGAAAAAGTGAATTCTGCTGCCAAGTTAGAGCCATGCTGCGCTCTGAGCACCTCCATGATTAAAATTGCATGAGGCCCAAGATGGGATTTAAACCACAGCTGTAGTGCTGTTGAGGAAATCAGTTTCAAATTCATATTAAGTCTTTTTTTTTTTCTCTCCTTAAACTGCTTATAAAATCTGTGTCTTCACCAGTCATTACATTATGCACAGCTTCTTTCAGAATGGTTTTTTGAAAATTATCACCAGTATGTAGGCATCATTAAGACGCTCTAAAACAGTGCAACTGCGTTACGACTTTGTTTATGAACTGTCATAGACTAAAAGACTTCCCAGTGCAAACGAGTAATTTGGACGTCCACTAGCCTGGTGAGTTATCAGGATATGATGGTGCCAAACTGCATGGAAAGAGTGATTTGTTGTAATGTTATCAGCTTCATTACAGACCCAGAATATCTGCACAGCAACATGAGCTCTGCTGAATCTTTATATGGTTCAGCAGATTCACAGTTCTGTCTCCTCTCAGAAATAACACACTTTTTTTTTTTTTTTTCCCATAAAGGCAGATTTTAATCCAAATGTAGATGTCCACATGATTTATTTATTTATTTATTTATTATTATTTTTTTTAAGTAAGCTTGGATTTAGTCTAATTCACTGCAATATAGGATAATTTCAACATTTGAAATTTTGGATGTGCATGCTGTCATCTGGGAGGAATGACCTTTAAATTTTGTAATATGATAATACCATATTACAGATAGGAAAAAAACCAGTAAAAAAAAAAAAAAAAAAAAAAAAAGAAAAGGAGCAACAAGAGGTCAGTTGTATATCATATAAAATGTTGTCTATCACAGAATTAAATTATACATGCAACCTGCAATATTACATAAAGCTTTGCCAAGAGGGTAATACATTTTCCATGTAAAGGAAATCTAATTCTTGCCAATATTTCCCCTCTGTAATTAGCAGCCAGCAAGTGCTGTAAATATATCTGGCATTTCTGCATCTTCTAATTCTAGTACACTGGTTGACATGAGTACATATTTTTTTTTAAATGAAAAAAAGTCCTCTATTTTCTGGATAGGTTGCATACATCTATGCAGAATTAGCACTCAGGATTTCAGAACAAAAAAAAAAAAACACTATAGATCAGAATTTAAATAATTCAATTTAATTAAATTTAATAATAAATTTTAATTGGCCTGACCAGTTTTTTTGTTGACATTGGTTCTCCTCTGCCCACAATATAAAAGAGAATAAACGAAGCACACTTATGTGGCTTTGCGAGGGTTGATAGAGTACACTGTGGTTAGCGGTGAAGTACTGTATGAATAACTTGGCCTCACCGTTCACTGGCAAGGCGCCTTTCCTTGTTTAAAGTATCTAAATTCCCTTCTTCCAATTGTAAGGTTGAAATTGTGTTATCTTGGTCCAGCTTGTTGTCACAGGATTTTAGAGTGTGTGAAACACAGCACAGGTTTCTCGGCTGACTGGAAAGTGCAATCATGATCTTCATTTTCCTGTCCTCATGACCCATCATAACTTTTAATAGACTAAGTCCAAATAGTTCATTTCTGTGAACAGACATTGTGCATAGTGTTTTTCCATTGTGTCGCATATCTGACTTGGCTGCGTTCAGGTATTTCTTCTGCCAAATCTGAGCAAACCAACCAGCATCCATTAAGAGCACACACCCTTTGTTTTCCCTTGTGAGCTATTTGTAAGAGTAGGCAGTCTTATATTTGCAGCCTTCGCTGAGGCCATTTTGGCATCCCCTTTGATCAAGTCAAAGCTTTTTTATCTCCAACAGATCTCTCTTTCCAACTACAGCCACAAAAGGAGCCACGGGCAACCGTAATCCCTTTGGGAATAGAACACACCAAAGTGTGGATTGCACAGCCTAAGAATAAGACCAGACTGGTAACGGTGGAAACGCTAAAACATTGCCGTGTTTGCAGGCTATGGAGCTGTGCAGTGCTGGTGGCTGGAAGCCAGCATGCTCTAGACGTGTCTGGGGCTGAAGCTGCACATGAGCTGTGCATGTTGGAACAGTGGTAATAAAATACTCATTCGCTTCCCAGCAGCTATGACTCATGGGGGCCAGCGTACTTTATCTTCTGGAGAGAGCGTTCCACTGTTTGGGAATTGTACGCCGAGGAACGGCACACACCTGCAAGCTTTGACGCGAGCTCACTGCCTGTTGAATGGATCAAGGCTTTAGAACACGATTGTACATGGAAAATACAGAGCTTTACAACCAGAGGCTGTTTTTTTTTTTTTTTTTTTTTTTTTTTTTGTGTTATTGTCGCTGTGACAAGCTGAGGATGTTGCAGCAGTTTCTGACCTTTTTGAATCCATTCTAGAGCATTTTCTCCCCATGAGTCATATGGCTCTGAGCTGAAATCGAACCCATATTTGTTGTGCCACTTGCCTCACAAAAGCAAAAGACTGTCTCGAAAGCTCCACGGATGTGCTCATTGCTAGCGGGCTTAGCGCCATCTGACTTTGATTTACATTGCTAGTTTGTGCAAAAGACATGTTTGCGTTGTGGACTTCAGTGTTGTCCATGATGTGGTAGCATGTTGGAGTGAGCATTGCCTCTGTAATTACACTCAGCAGTACTATGGCGCCATGTTAAATGCCAAGCAGACTGCACAAGCACTAACGTTGTGACTGAGGCATTTATTCAGACAACATGAGCACTACCACTAGACGTTGGTAGGTGAGAGGTGATTATCACAGGCCACTTGGGTCAGTGAGAGTTTTCAAGTTTGGTGAAACCATGACTCACAGCACCCTATCCTCTTGCTTGATGTAAATCATGACTGCTCTTTTCAAGGGACGAATGTTTGCATTTCCATGAAAGGTTCTACTGACTTTCCGATGCAACCTTGTAACCGCAAGTTTGTAATCAAGACCGCTGCCCAAGTCTGTAACCACAGAACAAGGAAATCAATCAGTCTGGAACTAGGCTTGTGTGACATTGATTTTTCTGTGCTTGCAATTTACCATTAAAAATCACGAATAATGCTTTTAATCTTCCAGTACCGAAAAAAGACAGACAAATGAGCATTTCCAGCATGGTCAGATTTAAGGAGGGCGTAATATTATTACCACTTGTGTTGTCTGGAACTGCTTGCTGGCAACAGCAATCACGAACAACTGGAATGTGGATTTTTAGGTGATTCCACAGTAATGTGGACTAAACAGTAAAAAAAAAAATAAGAATAAAATATAGCAGGTAATATATGTAATGTCGGATATACTTGTTTTACAAATTGGTTGTCTAATATCCACATTGCTGATAATTTTAACCGTTAAATTAAATGTTAAATTAACTTTTTTTTAATAAATTTTGGTGGCATTCGGCAAACAGGAAATGAGCCAATCGACATATCTAGAATGATTTGCATAGGTGCTTTGAACTCTAGGATATTAAATGACAAGGATACTGAGTATGCATGTCAGTTAATATCCTAGACTTCAAAACACCTATGCAAATCATCCTAGATATGTTGATTGGCTCATTTCCTGTTTTTTATTGGTGAGAAAAAAAGATTGCTCTTTTGGCATTTTTTTAAAAGGCTAAATGACACCAATTTTAAATTGCAGAGTTACTATTCAAAATGTGTATTTCAATTCAATTTACTATTCGATGTTGGCAGGTCTGGTAATATATTATAATCAGAGTAAATGTCACTGGGCATTGTGGCAGTATAAAATTGTGTATATCACACAAGCTTATCTGGGACCCATTGCTACAGTTCCGCTATTTTGTTTAGCCGTGTGATGGGTAGAAAACGTGTTCAGTCTAGTTAGTTTTGTGCACAGCTGGCTAAGGCTTCAAACGTCCTGAGAAAACTCGGTGAAGAGCTGGCATATGGTAGCCATCTTGTCCTGGCCAGTGCCTAAAGGAAATAGCAGATCCAGAGATAAATCTAGAGTCTCTGGATTTGAGGGGCTGATGGCTCGGACATAGAGTACCGCTTCACAACCTGATGACAAACTGGATTCATATCAGAACATACCAAATGAACTCTGAAACACTGGCGATCCATCAAGTCCACTGAGCAATTATCCAAATACATTGTCCAAGTAAAGGCTCGGGACCATTTGACGCACATGGCAAAAGCTATAGAGCAGCCTTTTGTCTCGAGCTGTCACACTGAATATAAATATAAATCTACTTTGAGGAGAGGTGAGGACAGACCCCTATTTTCAGCCGGACTTTTTCACCATCAGGACTCGCTCATCTTGCGAGCGTAGTGCATAGAGGCTTTGATTGTGCCACTTCAACTGGCCTACCATTTGCACACTTGTTTATTTGCTTGGCCATGTTGCAGCTTGAGCTAAATTTAAATCTGCATTTCCTCAGGGAGCAGCCTGGTGGTTGAGATGGAGTAAGAGCGAACTGTGAGGTACGTTGTCTGTGATGTGTACATTCAGCAAACCTTGAGGTCTTTCGAGGTCTTATCGGTCTTGCGTTTGCAGCCTGTTTTGCCTAAGTTATACACAGCTGTGTTGCATTCCACAAGCTAGCCTTGGTTTATGATTTAAATTCCACTTTTTCCAAGTTGCCCTGTTGAAATCCAGCCTCAACAATCCACACATGGTATTAATTATGTATGTTATATGCAAAATGTAATCTAAGAGGACTTGGTGTTTTGACAAAAACCTTCAGCTGTCTTTACTGTTCCACTCTGTCTAAATAGTTGGCTTTCAAATTGTTTCCTAAGGCAAGTTAGTTACTGTGCACCACATAATTTCAGCATAAATCTTTTTCCCCCTGTGACAACAAAACTCCAGCATTTCTTCTGGTAACGACTAACTCTTGCCAAACCTTGCACACTTTAATTCTAGGCTCCCTTATATCCACTGTGTGTTTGTGGCTTATGTGCACACCTAAAAACAACGTTAACAGCAATAAATCTCATTTGACCTTGTCTAACAACAGGGTTCCCTTTCTTGCACATAGAAATATTAGCTCTATTTATGTGTTGTGCATAGAAACATTATGGTGAACATTTAACACTTTTTGAAAAACCCAAACGATGTGCAGTTTCTGCCGGTACTGCGAGTCAATCAGCTGTATAAGCTGCATCAGTATCCGCACTGCTGGGTGGTCTTTGCTTGAGTTACAAGGAGAGAACGCTGGCTGTGCCTCCCCGTCATCTCCACGTCCTGAACTGTTTAGCAAGCGTTGCCTATCCAAACAACTGCAACGATTACTTACTCCTCTATTTTCTTTCAATTGCTCAAAAGATCCCTGTGTGAAGATGCGTAGCTTGATTTCTCTCTCTCTCTGGTCTTCTCTTTTGACCTTCTGTGGAGCCCTGTGCTGCAGGAGACTCTGGGAAACCAGCATCGTGTTTTTTCGTCCAGTTCTTACAAGGGCATAAGGAGGAGATGAACTAATATATTTTTTTTTTGTCAATGAGTTTTAAAAACTTCTCTTCCTCTTAAGAGAAGACCCAATGTTTGAAGCATTAAAGAGGTGCATTTATTCCGCATCATTGCTGCTTCTCTTTGATCTAATTACAGAGGCTTAAAGGACCAGTTCACGCAAACAATGCGAATGTCGCTTATGATTACCGACATCTAACACGCTTTTTGAGCTCGACTATTTTTACCTTAGGATGGATTAAAGGATTCAGACTGCAGAAAATATTTGTGCAATTCACTCAAATGAACACAGATAGCCAGCTTTGAAACGTCATGCTCCGGATGTGCATACTCCGGATGTGCATGTCAGCGTTATGCGACGGATTCAGCACTCAATAGCAACAACAACGACGACATGGCGCATAGGTGTGCCTTTTACCAGGTTTAGTTATTGTTAAGTAAGTTTAGTAATTGCATTACTACAAGAAGTTAGAAAGCTGACAATTGAGGATATCTTGGATTGAGTAATTTCTTAAAATTAGAATCCATTCCCAGGTAAGATTAATCCAGATTGAAGAAGGCTTAACTGTGCTTCTTGACATGAGATCTCTAGATTCCATGCACAGCCAGTTACATTACCTTTGTTTGGCTGAAACCTTTCTTTAATCTTTAATGAGTCTGTATGTACGGGAGTAACTGCAGAGATAAGAAGGCATTTGGAAACGTACCGGCTATATATTCTAGAGCCCTCTGTTTACAGAGTGCACAGTACACAAATTTGGGACGTGAGGTATATAAAATCTCAAAAGTTAATGGTGATTGCACATAATTGCATGTACAGTTTGCCTCCCATATAAAATGTTTTTCTTAGCATGATGTCTGGTAGACTGGATGGAGACACCTACGTACATAATGTCCTGCTGAGTGAGGCGTCAGTTTTCAGGCACGCTGTTTTCCATTTGTGTGGCTCATTAAGCAGGGCGAGCTTAAGATAAAACAGCATTGATCAGTGCATCATTATGACACCGGTCATTTCATTACCTTTCACTGATGACCTTTTGCAGGGTAATAATCCAGGGAAATGGCACAGACATTGATTTAGTTGTTTGTCCAGAGACTCTGCGTAGGAGTGATGCATAATAGTGATGTACGTGCCACATTGCGTCTCACACCAAACAGTGTTTTTTTTTTTTTTTGGTGTGCATTCCATAAATGTGTCAAGTACCTTTTTTCCACCGCTTTTGTAACGTGTGTGGACTCTGGAATGTGACAAATTAGGGATGCCATCTATTTTCAGCCCCCCCTCTACACATTTTCCCTTGTAAAAAAGGATTGTGTTGAGTGTTCCTCTGTGAGTCATTGGAGGGAACTACGCTTCGACTTGCCTGGTGCGCAAAGGGTGCTAATAAGGGACTGCAGTGTGGCATGGATGAACATGTCTGGCTAAACATAGCTAAGGCATCAATTAAAAGAAAGTGGCTGTTATTTACAAATCTCTTTTTTAAAAAAAAAAAGGTTGTTGAAAAAAATATGTGATATTTATAGGTTCATTCCCAAAGGGCTTCTTGTGCACTGGTGCAAGTCACCTTGACCCTCCCGGCTATTTTCAGCTGAGCCTTACCTTTCCACCTCTACTTAAACAAACACAAGATAGCTGGCGTCAAATGCTAACAATGCTTTTTATAGCAGTAGGCGTTGTCCACGCTCATCTTATGTCAGTAAACTGTAGATGACAAAGTCTCTCTTTTGTCATGACACTGAGAGAAAAGTCAGTTCTGTGGTCATCAGGCATGGGCTATTAAACATTCGCAAGCTCGCCATGCTCATGCAGAGTCTGGATTTTAATGGAGACTCAGAAATCTGGCAGAGTTTGTGCATTCCTCAGCCTTTTCAGAGATGTTTGTCCGACTCTTAGGCGGCCTCTTTCCCCCTCGGGTCTCTCCCTGCATACTCTCTCCCTTGCTCTTTCTTTTCTTCCTTGCATTGTGACGCATGGTATTTATAGGCTGCTGTTTGTGATCTTTAGCTGTTCACATAACAATAAAGGCTGAGGCCTGTTCAAGGCCGAGTTGTCCCAACACCGGCATTGTAATAATGACTTTGGACGTTCTGGATCAAACCACAGTGTATAAAAGACAGCTTGTACCAGCTCTCCGAAAACTGGTGCTGGGGTAGAGAGCCATGTACTCTCAGCTGCTGGCTCACTCAAGAATACACTTGGTTCAGTGATGGGACATTAGTTTGACTTTTTTGGATGACACCGTGGTCTATTTCTGGAGACTGGCTGCCGAACATGTGGGCTGTGCGATGAGTCAGAACGCATGGTAAACTCATCCACGTGCATGCGTTCCACAGCCTGATCGGTAACACACCGCTTCACACTCATCTGACCATTACACTCATAAATTTTCATTTCATTTTAGCGTGAATATGCAGATCCTGCATCTGGCTGGCATATGTGATATAGTTGTATATTTTTGTGTTGCCATGTAAAAATGAGAACTCTAGTTACATAACTTTTAAAAAGCATTTGGTGAAATTGTGTAATACTCTGACTTTATAACTCCATTTCTAAAATGATTAAGCCATTAATAATTATTCTACCAACACACTGTTGAATTTTTGAATCTGACTGGTCAAAAGATGTGCATTATTTTCATATAACAGCAAAGGTAGTTCTGGCTGTAAAGAGAAAATTAAATTAAAGCTAAAATTAATGCACTCGTTCTAATCCGTTATTGCTTCTATAGTAACAGCTCATACACAGGGACTCATACAAATAATCTAAGACTAATAATAAATGGGTTGTTGTTTAACAAAGCAGTTCTTATCATTATTAATGTTATGAACTGTTGTGTTAGGAGACGTTTATTTGACATTTATGAAAAGAGTCTTGGTTGTAAGCGCTCTCAGTCTTGGTTACGCTTTCTGTTTTCTGCATTTTCTCAGTAAAATGACAGGCTGCACTTTTTGTATGTGTGTATGAGAGAGAGAGAGAGAGAGAGAGAGAGAGAGAGAGAGAGAGAGAGAGAGGGGCTGGTGAAGAGTGACTGTTTATTGCAGCTCTAACATAGGTAAGAGCAGGAACTAACTTGTCTCTCAGATGTTCCACAACATTAAATCTAACTATAAACCGTTAAAATGTGTGACATGTCGTTCGTAATTTAAAAGTGCTGAATAAAAGTGCTGAATAAATAAATGTGTGTATGTATGATCAGCCATAACATTAAAACCACCTGCCTTATATTGTGTAGATCCCCCTTGTGCAGCCAAAACATCTCTGACCTGTCATGGCATAGACTCCACAAGACCTCTGAAGGTGTGCTGTGGTATCTGGCACCAAGACGTTAGCAGCAGATCCTTTAAGTCCTGTAAGTTGCGAGGTGGGACGTCCATGGATCTGACTTGTTTGTCCAGCACATCCCACAGATGCTCGATCAGACAGATTGAGATCTGGGGAATTTGGAGGCCAAGGCAACACCCTGAACTCTTTGTCATGTTCCTCAAACCATTCCTGAACAATTTCTGCAGTGTGGAAGGGCGCATTAAAATGAAAGAGGCCACTAACATTAGAGAATACAGCTGCCATGAATGGGTGTATTTGGCCTGCAACATTTTTAGGTAGGTGGTGTGTCAAGTAACATCCACATGAATGCCAGGACCCAAAGATTCCCAGCAGAACATTGCCCAGAGCATCACACTGCTTCTGCTGGCTGCATTCTGGTGCCATCTCTTCCCCAGGTAGGCGACGCACACACATCCGGCTGCCAACATGATATAAAAGAAAATGTGAATCATCAGAAGGCCACCTTCTTCTATTGCTCCATGGTCCAGTTCTGACGCTCACGTGCCCATTGTAGGCGCTTTCGGCGGTGGACAGGGCTCAGCATGGGCATTCTGACCAGTCTGGAGCTGCACAGCCCCATACGCAGCAAGCTGCGATGCACTGTGTGTTCTGAACCTTTCTACCATAGCCAGCATTAACTTTTTCAGCAATTTGTGCTACAGTAGCTCTTCTGTGGGATTGGACCAGATGGGCTAGTCTTCGCTCCCCACGCACATCAGTGAGCCTTGGGCCCATGACCCTGTCGCTGGTTCAGCTTGGACCACTTCTGGTAGGTACTAATCACGGCATACCAGGAACACCCCACAAAACCTGCTGTTTTGGAGATGCTCTGACCCAGTCATCTAGCCATCACAATTTGGCCCTTGTCAAAGTCACTCAGATCCTTACGCTTGCCCATTTTTCCTGCTTCCAACACATCAACTTTGAGAACTGACTGTTCACTTGCTGCCTAATATATCCCATGCCTTGACAGATGCTATTGTAACATGATAATCAATGTAATTCACTTCACCCGTCAGTGGTTTTAATGATATGGCTGATCAGTGTATATTGCCTGAACTACAGGTGGGCAATATTTTACACACACACGCACACAAGTTCCTAAATGTAAATATATAGTGAAACAATAGTGTTGCATTTAAAAAAAATAATAATAATAATAATTTAAAATGAGTTCAATAAAATGGTTTTTTTTAATGTCTACATGTTTTTTTATATTTTACAACTGTGAACATTCAAAACAGTAGAAATCTTCCAAAGTTTGTAATTATTATTTAAATAAATGTAATTAAAATGTATAAAGTTATCACAATACACATGACATGTATTATGACATAATTTATCAGGATTTTGATATCTTCAAATTGCCAGTCCTAGTCTGAACCCTGTTAGATTTACAGCTTTTTATGCATGTTGTTTTTTTTTTCAAATTTCATAAGACCAAGAGTAATTCGGATAATTGGCTGCTTACTTGTTTCTTGGATGGTTGTCTTATTGCATTATTTCAATGACCTACGGACATCACTGCAGTTTATTTTCATTGCAAAGCTGCTGGCCCTGTTAGTAATGTGGTGATAATGTCACTGTGTAAAATTATAAACAAATCAAGAACATAAACTTACACAGACTTGCGCAAAAAAATACACAGCCATGTGCCCAGACTGGGCTGAGTGTATTTAATAGCTGTTCCAGTGACCTTGTACTGCAGCAGTGCTTGATGGGTAATATTAATTTGTCAACCTGCTTCGCCATGCCAGAAGCACTTTTCAGCACCTTGATGTGTTTGTGCCTACACGCTGCTGCCCCAAAGACAAATAATGCTTTTGGATCACTGCGTCCTCCCGTCGCTGTATCCTCACTCACAATGAGCTAAATGTTAGAAGACTGCGGAGAGGAGAAACCTAATAAAATGTCTCCTGCCTTGTTTTTATCTAAGGATTAACAGAGCCATGTTTGCCTTCTCCAGCTGTGTTTCATGGCTTTAACGAGCTTAGCAGTCACTGGAAAGGTCTCTGACATTTTGATTACAGGGTCCAAATGTTTGCATCAGCTATCTGGTACTTCTTTAATACGGTTTACCCAATTAGTTTTTTTCAAATCTCAGTCTTCACAAATATGTTTTGTGGCCTGGGAAAATGTTTTCTATATAATCCTGAAAGCTTTCCTGAAATGAAATACGTTTTCATGCATCTTAACCACAAGTAAAAAGTTTTAGGATTTAAAGTCTGGTTATCCCTGAAAGTGAAAAGGGAGAAGTTTGCATTTAAAGATTCCACTCCACCTGCGTTTCAGGAGCATCGTGAGCATTTTGACACCCGGTGTTTGCTTACAGATCGTTTTTGCTATGGCACACAGCTTTCCAACAACTTGATCAAATTATCACATTCAGTGTGTGAGGAAATCACACACAGCCAGCAAGGTTTTAGAGATCTTTACGCAGATTGACAGATGTACTTACTTACAGACCTTATACCTTTTTTTTTTTTTTTTTTTTTTACCATTTGTGTTTAAACTGTGTTTAAATGTCCTTACTCAACATATGTGCAGAAAGCCTATGCAAGATTAAAAAGTAAATAAAAACATTTCCACATGTTTTCATGTTTTCTTAGCGTTTTTTGCCAGATCCTAATTTTCTGGCTTTTTCCCCTCCGTTTGCCAGAATTTAGTTGTAAAGTCAGTTGTAATTGAACTGAAAGAAGCAGGTACAGCAATGCGTCTAGAATGTAGGCTTGTGAGATTGTGTGCAGTAATTAAAATAATTGTGTGCATTGTCCTATCGTGCCCCCTAACTATTGATTGACGACAGTATCACCCCTGGCTCTGAGGGGGAAAGGAGGGGAATGTGGCCCTGCATGTGTACCGTGTGTCGTACGTATATGTACCATTACGTCATTGCACTGGAAAAAATGCCAGAAGCTGGTCAGCCGTCAGCATTGGTATTTATTCAGTGGTTTTCGTTTTGTTTTCTTTTGTTAATTACCCATTAACAAGGTCAAGAATTCTTGCAAAACTCCAGTCTAGACTGTAAATAAACCTACCGAGTTATTAGCTGTAACTTAGCTCATTATAAAATTTTAATTAAATTAAACTACACATGCATGTGCTCTGCGGTAAACATCAGCAGAGATACTTATTGAATTCTTGTGTAGTGAAATAGCCCTGATAAACAACACATTGTTTCAATTTCTTAATTTAAACTCTTTTACGAGTGAAGACTTTCAGGACTTTATCTGTTTGGCAAGCACGGAAATGGGAAGTTAAGTCAGACAACAGGCTATTAAGCTTCTTACAGGAATACCAAATAGGTGAAAAGGAAACGCATATTACGAGATACAGCATGGTTTATTTTTGTCAGTCTTAAAGCTGCAGACACCCACGCAATTGTTGGAATCTACTGTCGTTTGCTCATCCCAAGCCTGCTATAATGGACTATATCAGGTATATTAGGTGTTAGTGTACAGCCCTGTGATGGACTGAGTGTATCCTGGATATCCAGGGTGTCTTTCCAATTTGAGAGGGAGGTGAAATCAGCAAGGCAATGATACTTAAAGACCAAATACAATACAATAATAAAAAAAAATTCATCACCATGCACATGTACATGTGTAGTTACAACATGTAGTAGTTTCTATCTTGGCTACTGGTAGGTTTCTGGTTTCCAGAAGCATTAACAGATAGAAGATCAGCCCTCGCTGCTGTGTTGTGGCTGACAGCGGGTGCAGTGGGCTGTTTGTCAGGTTTCTGAGGGTGGGAACACCTTCCTGCTAAATTTGTCAGATTCTTGAGAATGAAGAAACTGGACCTCTTTCAAATATTAGAAAAGACCAAAGAGCCACTGTCCATACACTGAACTGATCTCAACAGGCTTGGCTTCCTTCCTCAGCCTGGACTTGCTTATGAGAAAAGTCTCAGACACAGTGTAATATCAGAGTTTGATAAGATTCAGTGTTAGGGATGATTGCATTCTGGGATGATGGCTTAACTAAAAATGAAAGAAAGACCTCATTTGATGGTTGAGCTGTGCTTCGTAGTAATTTTGCTGAAATCAGTGATGGATTATAGCTTCGGCTTGTGGTTTGGAAAGCTCCAATTGTGCTGCTCTAAGCAAAGCTTTCCTCCTGCAAACTTTTCTAAAAGCGCCGCTGGATTTTACATGATGAAAGTCCTGACTACTCGTGGCCTCAGGCTCAAAGCCGTTCTTATTTTTAGGTACGGGATTTAGATTTGGTGGAGTTTGGTTTAGTGTCCCACTGGATATTTTATTAGTCATGTCATGTCAGGTCAGTATTTATGCATGTCAGGGCAAAATCACAAATCATAAATCCATTAAGTCACCCACCAGGCAAATAAAAGTTCAATGTAGAGACCCATTCCCATGTTTTGGTTGCCTGGGAATCTATTTGATTGGGCTAAAAAGTGGTAAATAACATTAGATGTTATGTGGTAGATAACATAAAAGATGTATGGAGAGACCCCAAATACAGTAGGCTGAAATATTGAGCTTTCAGGACATTGATACAACATGCAAAGCAATAGAGGGACTGATGGGAAGTTGAGTGCAAAAGTTTGCATCCCCTTAAGAAGACGCATACATTTTTATTACACACTTAAAGACTCACAAATGAGTCTTTAAGTGTGTAATGTGTCACAGATGTTCTTTTATGACAATTAGCAAAGATGGTGAAATAGTGTCCCTAAAGATATAAATAAAATAAAAAAAAAGTTTCAATAGATCACCCTTTTCTAAACGTGAATTAAATCTTCTCTAATTACTTGTACCCATCTTTCAACTTTACAATTTCCTCCAAGCTCTTGCGCAGCTTTGTTTGATTCTCTCAGTTATAATATTTACCACTATTCTTCCTGACACGTCTGGTCAAAACTAAATACTTGGCAAATCTTTGCTTATTTCTTCTTGACATTCAGCCAGGTGACAGATTAAAGGGGGAAAAACTGAATAAATGAGAGGAGAAACATAACAAGTGCAAATGCTTCCAGACAGGTGCGCTGCATGATACGATTATGTAATTAACATCCTGCATGCTCTGTGGCGCATATTAAAAAAAAAATAAATAAAAAATTCTCACCAGGCCTGGTTGACCTAAAATTTGGATAAAGATGGCAAGAGGAAAAGATGTAAGTGAATCTGAAAGCGACTACACGAACTTCAGGCACAAAGACCGCTCAACTTGCTGTGTTTGAGTAGCAACAGTGACTAAAGTGACATCTGCATTTATATTTATGGGAAATATCATAATTACGGTGGAAATTGTGGTTGAAAACAGACATTCAATGATTGTGACAGTCATGTGTTAGTGCGATATGTAAAGAAAACAGAAGAGTGGCTGTTGTTCCTGTGACTGCGAATGTCTCTACAGGATTGTTGATGTATTTTTTTCCTCTAATGTAACATCTCTTGTAGCTACTAGTCGTACAATAACTGTCTTGTACTTTTGCTTTGCTTTAATGTTTTGTTGCAGGAATACTACTAGCTTTTTTATGGGGGATGGGGTGGACATTTGAACTCGGCTGTGCATGACGTGTAACAGATATAGATGTAGCAGACAGAGAAAAGAGCCTCTTTTCTCTAGAATGCAATATAGAGTAAATCCAGACTTCACAGTAACTACAGAGAGCTGCACTTATTAAAGTACATTAGTGGCTTAAATAGAGAGTCATGCCTGTGGTTAACACTTCAACTCTATCAGTTTCACTGAAATAATAAGATTGGGTGACTCCAGAGTTTCCGGTTAGATCCTGAGCTCGGATTACTGACTGTGTGGAGTGTCTCACATTCTCCCTGTGTTCACATGGGTTTCCTGCAGGTTCTCTGGTTTCCTCCCAACTCACAAAAATATGCAGTTAGGTGGATTGGTTACTCTAAATTGCCCCTGGGTGCGAATGAGTGTGTGAGTGTGTGGGCATGGTGCCCTGCGATGAACTGGGTGTATTCTCCCACCTTGCCCACAGTATTCCCAGGATAGGCTCCAGATCCATCACAGCCCTGACTGGATAAAGCAGCCACTACTACTAATACTAATACTGCTACTACTAATACTACTACTACTACCATTACTACTACCACCACTAACACCTCTACTAATACTACTAGTACCACTCCCATTACTACTTCTACCACCACCACTACCACTTCTACTAATATTACTACTACCACCACTACCATTTCTACCACTTCTACTAATACTACTAGTACCGCTACCATTACTACTTCTACCACCACCACTACCACTTCTACTAATATTACTACTACCACCACTACCATTTCTACCACTTCTACTAATACTACTAGTACCGCTACCATTACTACTACCACTTCTACTAATATTACTAGTACAACTACTATTACTATTAACACCACCACTACCACTTTTTCTTCTTTTTCTTATTCTGCTTCTTATTCTTTTTCCACTTCTTCTGCTGTGTCTTCACAATGTGCGTTTGCACGTCGATATTTTGCTTGCTGGAGCATTACAACATAATAGAAATCTTTCTTATGAGTAGCTTTAATTTGAAAGATGAAATCCAGCCATACATATGATGATAATCTGAAACAGGATGCCATGTACTGATGACTGGACCAAAGGTTGAAGATATAATTCCTGTCCAACTTCCCAGTAATTTATGACAGAGAGTCAAGTTGATGGCCACAAAATCACTAAATCATCCATCTCTGTCACTTGGCCTGGCTCATGCTGTTGGCTAATCTTGGCAAGGCAGCATTGTGGATGGAAAGGAAAACACCACGTGTAAGGCTGGCATGGCTGATCTGGTAAACAAATATGTCTACAAAAGTAAATAAGTGAATAAATGCAGTCATGATATGTAGCAAAATGTTTGCATAGGCTAAAACTAATTTACATGGCATTTTATAGTGCTCTCTAATCAGGAACACTGTGCACTGTCCTTCTCACGGTGATGAGGACGGATCTGTTTCTGGATGATTCCGTTGTGCCGCTATCAGGGAACAGACGTCACAGTTTCCACTGTTTAACTTAGCATTGTTTACACATTTACAGTACGTCCTGTAACTCATGGCACACTCATTATTTTTTTTTTATTAATATTATTTTGGTACGCTGTATGGTGTACAGCGATTTTGAGTTTACTTGGCTGCATACATTTTGTAACTAATGGTTTTAACTGTTGCTGATGTTATTTTCCCTATATCATCAGATAAATTAACACTAAAATCCTGGACAGCAGTGTTTTACTCGCTCTCTGGTCTTTACACTGCCTGGATCTTTTTAATTCTTCACTTAAGAGCCCCTTATGTTCATTTGTGTGCTCAAGGCTTATAGAATTGGGTCATCTAAGCCACTTAATGTAATTAAGGAACCATGTGCAAACAAATCACACACTTGTATTTTCAGGTAGAGACAGTCATTTTATTTAAAATGTGATAAAGGGAAGCAGTGGATATATTCAGTTACATTTAACGCTGAAAAGCACAGATGTAAGCCTTATCAGTTGTTTAGTGATAAGACTATTTTTACACAACAGATAAGCCACCAGACCAGGTTAAGCTGAACCAGTGACATATCTGTTATTGAATTTTAGATTGTGAAAGAGGTCATAAGTAGTAGAATGTCTTTTTGTTTGTTTGTTTCGGTCTGTTTGATTCCTTAGGACATGTTAAAAATGCATTTGAAATTACAGATGGCTGTTTTACAAAACGAAATCTTTGGATTTGGTGATTTTTTTTTTTTTAGACTTGTATAAGGTTTTTGTAAGTTGCTTGTGCGGTTTCATAATTTTTGATTGATTTTTGCTTAAGCTGTATTTCACCAAATTGTTTTTTATTAAGCCACATAAAACAGTTATCTGTTACCATGTATTTATTATTAAAATACTATTGCTACTACTACTACTACTACTATTACTAATACTATTAGTATTAGTGGTAGTACTACTACAACTGCTACTTACTACTACTACTACTAATACTACTGATATTATTGCTATTACTGCTACTACTACTATTACTACTGTTACTATTACAACTATTATTACTGTTACTACTACTGTTACTGCTATTATTTCTTCTATTGATACCCATTCTCATGTCACTGCTTAAGAACTAGCATGACATTTAGCCTGAGGGAGTGAATGGCCTTGGCCTTCCTGCAGTTAATGCTTGGCCTGCCTTCGTGCAGTTAACACAGTGGTAGTTTCCTCCCAAAGAACTGACCAGAGACTCTTCTCTTACTTGATATACTTTAGAAACATGACGCAATAAATACACAGCTGCAGAATTAAGTTAAGCTAAATCTGCAAAGTTAAAACTTATGCCTTAACCTTTTGAATGACCTGAACTGCCTCATTGTTTTTCTTTGATTTTACTGAGTAGAGGTGTTAAAAACATTCTAGAGAAATATCTCCGGAGGCCTGCTCAGCGTGGAGCTGTGGCGTTGCCTCTCTTGACCCTGTAACTGTGAGCTGCTTTGCTTCCCTTGTCAAATACGCAACGGAGTGATGTTTATTCTCTGTGATGCTTTTATAGAGAAAGGACAGGATAAGTACACACATCTGGTACGGATGTCATGTTTGCGTTGTCCCAGAGGCCTCCTGTCCATAATTATTGTGCCTGTTGCCTTGATGGCTGCCAGGCAGGTAGAGTTTCCTCCACACCTCAGCCTGCGCCAATCTCAGAAATAATAAGGAACCTGGTTCTGGATTGCCAGCTGTTAACTGGAGGTGCATGTAGTTTGACAAGTCTTATCAACTACGTTTATGACTGTGTTTTGTTTTTTGTTTTGTTTTTTTCCCCCCATCAGATGCCTGGCCTAGTGTCATGCCCCAGTGGTCTAATAGTGATTGGGATCCTCACTCTATCCTGTGTCCACATCAACTCAGAGATCTTGAGCAATGAAGGTAAGAAACCCTGGACGCTATCTGTAAATACCTTGCTATTGGAGGAAAAATGTTGTTTACGGTTTTCTGGCTTTGCTTACTTTAAGCACCTGCATCTCTTCTAAATAAATCTTCATAGTAAATACTGCCAGAGCATAACCATGTCTCTACCTTTTGATCAAACTCAAAGAACTGATATCAGCCAAGACAAGTAAAAAAAATAATAATAATCCTTTAAAAAATTTAATTGAACCCTAAACCTGAGGCCCAGTTATGTCATATTTTGCACAAACAATACACATCTGTTGTAAAAGCAATTCCCCATGCATCGTTTATGGCTCATACAAAGAGTTCAAGCTGTGTGTGTGTGTGTGTGTGTGTGTGTGTGTGTGTGTGTGTGTGTGTGTGTGTGTAAATGGCAGTATTCCTGCTGGCCCAATGAGGAGAAATGTGAGAAATGTGGTGGGCTTTTAAATGATATGCTTCTGCCAATATTCCCTGAAAGCAGACATTGAGCACGACCGTTTCTGGAGTACAGTTAGACCCAGGGTGTTGGAGGCCAGCCACTCCTCAGAGTGCATATGTGCTTATTTGCTTCTTTGTCCAGTACTTGGCACTAAATGTCTGTTATTCCATCCCTGATATAAATCCTGTGGGCTGAAGGGGCAGTAAAGGAGGGTAACATAAACAGTCTCAGTCTCTTCCAGAGTGGTGTTACAGTCTTGCTGTCCGTATGATCGTCGATTTGCTCATTTAGGGCAAAGAGGTGCCTTTACAAACCGCATACTTTTCACATGATCTGATCCACATGGGTAATACACTAGGATCAAATTAATACGTTTAATTCTCTCAGTGTTGTTCTCTTCGGCAAAAGCTATCTGTTAGATTGTAAAGATTATAAAGAGTGTATTTTGATTATCGCATGTTCTTGTAGATCAACAGTAAAACTTAACAAAAGTAACTTCAAAGAACATTTATTTCCCTGTTTGCTGTGCTAATCTAGAATATGTAACATCTAATTGTAATCATGCTACTTTTACAGCCTTTGTCGTGTATTTTCTGTGCAGTTTCAGACGTACAGTTTGGTGCTCTGGGCTCCACCGTGACTCTGACCTGCAGAGGCTCTCACCAAGGGTACGTTCCCATCTATCACACTGTGTAGCTGCTACGTGACACAGCTTAGCCAAGTCTTCCAGTAAACACTGATAACTTCATGCTTCACACCCTGCTAGCTCAACACACAGGCCAATCTGCTGCAGCCCAATCACACTGAATCCCTTCACACTGACTCCCCAGACTCTGAAATTGGCCACAGAAAGCCACCGCTTGGACCAAATCAATATTCTCAGTCAATACCTATAATATCCACGGGAATACTGCGGTGAAAAGGGGTTGTGCTAATTTGCCCGCTATGGGACAGGAGAAGTGAAGTGATTGAGGGATTGATTGTGAGTTTTGGCAGGTCTGCGGTGGTATGGACACACAATGGGAGCTTAGTGCGGACGAGGCAGACTCACCCCTCGGACGGCTCGCTGACTCTCGCCAACACCACACGCAGCATGGAAGGTAACTACAGCTGCCACGAGCCGAGAGGAGGAGTCCTACTGCAGAGCATCACACTGCGCCTGGGCTGTGAGTGAACGCTGCACTTCACACCCATCGTTACACGATTTAATCTGATCTCAAACCAGCTAAAATTTCACTTGGTACAAAAGACATTTCATACATGTTTTTCCTGTTCAGACTATCTGTTCTGACAATCTTCTTTCTTTAAACTGAATGTTGTAAAAAAAAAGAAAAAAAAAAAAGAAAAAAAAGAAATGGATTCTGTATGCAAAAAGGCATGGTACTTGGGATTTCAGTAATTTGTTATCTGTAGGTTTAGTTAAGTCACCAGAGTAATTCATGATTCGAAATCATACAGCATTAAAACCTTAAACAGTGCACCTAATTTCGCATGCCATTAAGTAAAATGCAAAAAAAGGGTTTTTTTTTTTTGTACAACTCTATGTAATATAAATTTCCATACATGTTTAATTCATGTCTTTTTCATTAGCGCGATAATAAAAACCAGCATATTTTAGATTTATAAACAGTCATTTTACAAAATAATGAAGTGGTGTAGAGAATTTTTAGTATGTTATTAAATAAAGTAATGTAGTATGTAGCAAAAACATCATGGAGGTAAAGCCAGAAGCCAGTGAGAGTCAAAGTGGAAAGCTCTTACATTTTCCAAGATGCTTGGAACAACTTGGCAATTTTCTTATAAAATGGGTAAAACTTCTAAAACAGTGTACATAACAGAACTGATGTAGGCACTATTGATTTGATTTCATTTCACTTTTCATTTCATTATTACTAGACATTTGTAAAGCTCTTTTTTTTCCCCATAAAATAGAATTGTTTTACGTCAGGCTTTATTGGTGGTTATAGTTTAATAGTCAGGAAATTTACTGGTGAAAAAGGAAGCACTTCAGCAATGTCCTGCTCAAACTGTGGACCGAGGCCCCTGGAGACAATAAGTGTATGGTGGTAAAACTCAAAACACTTCCTGTAACAGGAAATCACTACACAGCACAGCACTCCAACTTCCTGTTAGGAAGGGCGAGATCGTCCACATGCAAGATCACACAAGTTGAGGGTTTAAATGTTCAGTCTTTGCCCTGTTCCCAGGAAATTTACCAAGGAATCCGCCTTCTGTGATGTCATTTTGGACAGTTTGTTGCACACGTGTTTGATTAGTTGCTTGGTTGTGCCTTGCAGATGCCCCCGAATATCTGAGTGTTTCCTGTAAACTGCCAAGTCACTTCAAAATGCTGTGCACATGGACTCAAAGAGTGAAGACACACTTACCCACCAAGTACATCTCCTCATACAGGTGGGGTCACATGACCAAACTGTGTCACACATCACACTGGTCAGAACAAGACAGAAAGTAGTGCTGTCAAACACTGACTGTATCACAGTATTTAAGACATAATCCATGCTGAAGTGAAAGGAACGTTATTTAAAGTTACAAGCTCTCAAAGGTGCCTTGATTAACGCTAATCTGGTTTATATCTCTTTGTGAGTAATCTCTTTATCACCCTCATCTATACAATCATCATAAGACACATACATAGCTTATTGTTTTAGAATAAGCATTAATATTAACCTGGACTGTATTTACTCCAAAACATGCTAATTAGAGCCATTTTAGCTACGATATGTGCTGATAGCTCGGCTTGGCAAATGAAGCTCTGTTAAAAGTGAACACAGGTAAATTGTGGTAAGGTAAATAAAAGTGAACACACTGATAAATTCATCCAAATGTACATCTTCCTGTCTGGGGATCCAGTGTTGTTAAGCTTTTCAGATGGTCTGCATGTACTTTTTCTTCAGCTGTTGGGTTTTAATGGAAATGATTAATGGAACGTGTTGTATCTATCGCACTACTGGACATTTGGAAACGTTTTTGGTAAAGTGTCTGCAAAATGGTTTTCAGACATCATTATGCATTTGAAAACTACCCTTTCGACCGTGTTGTTTCTGTACCTGTCAAGCTTTGTGCCAAAAATAACACCAGGGATTAGACATTTCCTGCAGTCACAAAATCACAAAGCACAGCATTTTATACTGTTTTAGAAGAAAACTCCCTGAATGCAAATGCAGTAAGACAACAGTGCACAACAATACTGATCACCCCTTTGATTATTATAGGTGGTATAAGCTCCATGACCCGGTGAAGACATTTGTCTTTTTTCCTTTTTATTTTCTGAACTGTTTAAGCATACTTAATATTCTTCGGTGTCCATGTATATCTTAATTCATGCACTTATGTACTTTATAATAAACCTGAACTTGATGTATGGTAGGTAATTGATGTAGTTTTGCTCTCTCTCTCTCTCTCTCGTCTCTCTCACAGTGTGGATAATAGCGGGCCAGAGCCCTGTGAACAGGAGCTAATGGATGTGAACGAGTGCACCATCAGCAACCCAGTGTTCTGGGGCAGCAAACACCTGGTGAACATCACAGAAGTCAATCCGCTTGGCTCCAAATCCACCATCACTTTCGTGGACGTCAACAGAAATTGTACGCAACATAGCAGGAAGATTATCTGACATTAATTAACACATTAGTTAATTTGAGGAAACCATGATTGTCAGCATTACTACACTGCAAGTTACTTTTTTTTTTTTTTAATATAACAAAAGAAATAATCAAAACTTGCATTAACCAATGCTCATACCATCCATGTGTAAAATTAAGCTTAAAATGATCAATATGAGCATTAATTTTGTGGTCGTTAAGTGGCAAAATTCAGAACTAAGGCTAGGTTCATGTATGTGTGTAGTAAAGCCTGACGCTCCTGAGGAACTGATCTGCGAGCAAGTGAATGCAGAGCCCACGCAGCTGTTTGTTCATTGGAAGCCGCCTGCCTCATGGCCCTCAGATGCGTCTGTCGCCTTTCCACTGAAGTTCGAGCTGCAGTACAGACCTGTCGGCTCCAAATTCTGGTCTAAGGTGAGATTTTAAATGGCGACTTCTCCGCTTTTCCATCATTGGAAATTAACACTGAAACAAAGAAATATACTTCGTCATTAAAACAATTTTAGCAAATATAACAATAGTGTGATTAAAAAAGTCATATAAATCTAAAACGCTATATAAAGAATAAGATACGGTGTATTTTATTATATGAAATAATAATTAAGCACCAAACTATAATAACTTCTCACACATATTTGAAGTGGAAGGACGATGGCAAAAAGCAAGGAAGGAGTAAAGAGAAACTGATTAAACGGCTTCTATAACGATGGATTTTAATCAGTTAGCACTTAGAAATAAATTAAATACCGTTAAAATGACCGTCCCACTAATTCCACATGACACTGTGTAGTACTACGTGTCTCTAATTTGCAAATGTTCTGAGCTGTTGGACTGTTCATTTACTGTATAACAAACAACTTAAGAGCACCTGTGAAGGCAGTGAATTGTGGCACCTCTCCTCTCACACTCTCTGATCACACTGACGTGTAGCGCCCTCCAACATATCTTTCCACCTCTGCTCTCACTTTCTCTTATCACACCTCCAACACATCTTTCCACTTCTCCTCTCACTTATCCAAGTTTCACTGACGTCCCAGAGCTTCTGATCCTCCCCCTCTCCCTCTCCCTCTCTCTCTCTCCCCCTTAGACAGCTTGACCTTTTATTTATTTATCTGAGGCCTGAATGTGTGCTGAAACTGATTATAAGCTTCTGTTGGATTTTTTTCTCGGCAGTAATAGATCTGGCTTTTGCCTAGTTGGACATGGAGCACAGTCATGTGAATAATGCTGCGAGTGGGGAGGAGGGGTGCTTGATGTCAGGGTGAACTACAGTTAATGTTCATTTACTGCCACTGAAAACATTTAATTAGCAATGAAATGTTGGCATAAAATATGAAAAGTTTGCATTTGAAAGCACTCATTCTAAATGTGGGTTTTGTATTTATGAAAACAAAGTAGGTTTTAATAGAAGCTAAATAAATGTACTCATTGCTTATGGGTGAATACAGTTTGAATTATTTGAACCATTTTTATAAAGTCTCTCTCTCTCTCTTTTTTTTTTTTTTTTTTTTTTTTTTTTTTTTTTTTTTTTTTTTTTTTGTTTGTTTTTTTATTTGTTTGTTTTTTTGTTTTGCTTGAATGACATTAATGCTCCAATTTATAAGGTGTATGTATTTAGAGTTTAAGTGTGGAGGATGAGAAGCAACCACATTCTTGTGTCCCTGATTTGAAGCATTTTATTTTGAGCAGATGGACCTCGGTCCTTGCCGTATGTCAAAACATGGATCAGAACATAATTATTTTTGTCTGGGATCTGAAACGTGAACAGAGCTCTAACATGAAGTGACTTGCAGGAATTAGGAAAATGGGTTTTGGGTCAATAATGAAATCTTATCATGTGAGCAGTTCCTTGATGTACAGCAATCTAAGCACAGTAATGTGTCACTGGGCAAACACACACACAGTATTTGAGCAAGATACAAAATTTAAATGGCTTCTTTTATGGACAGACAACTACTGATTGAGTTATAACAACATGAATAGTAAGAAATAAAATAGAATGTATTTATTCAGTTATTAATGTGCACTCTGAATATGTTAATATCTGAGTATGTTAAACTGTGTGTGTATGGCTGTTGTGTGTCCAGATGGAGACAGAGGACACGAGTATGGTGATTATGGACGCCCTGATGGGTCACTTACACCACATCAGAGTACGAGCCCAGGACGCTTTCATTAACCACAGCCAGTGGAGTGAGTGGAGTCAGCTGGTGCAGGCCCAGCCCTGGAGTGGTGAGCTACACACAGATGCACACATACACAGAGATAATGAAACACACACATACACACAGACCTAGGGACAGACACAGAGAATGACAGAGACACAAACAAAAGCATACACAGACCGAGATACACACAGAGACAGACAGAGAGGGAGAGAGAGAGTCAAAGACAGAGACAGACACAGAGGAAAAACGTTCACAGATCAAGACATACGCAGACACATACACAAATCCAGAAACACAGACAGATACACAAAAGCTGAGACACACACAGAGACAGAACCAGACACACGGCGGATACACAAAAGCCGAGACACAGACACAAGGGACACAAGGACAGACACATAGAGATATGCAGATTCGTAAACAAAGACACAGAGACACACAGACAGAGACGTGGAAAAAGAGAGAGAGGAAGACAGATATAAACATACAGAAATAAACACACTGAGACAGAGAGACAGAAATAAATACACACAGACAGAGAGACACATGCAGACATAGACACAGAGAGACTTGGAGACAGAGACAGACACACAGAGAGATGGACATACAGACACACAGAAAGACACACAGATGAACATGTGCGCGCACAGATACACACCCGCGCACACACACTCTGACAGAGGACACTGCAGTAATATTTGTTTTCTTCTCACCTAATGTAATCTTCGTTATTCAGTAAACCCGCACTGACTGATACTGACATTTGCTCAGACAACAAAGTCAGAGTTCAGTTGCGGTGTGCCTCCACTACATATAACTGCGGTTTTTACTAATACTATTCTCCTTTATTTTTGACATAGCGCCCTCTTTTGGTAGATTTCTTTTCATAAGTTTCGATATGACACAAAGAAATTTCTCACATTTCAAAGCATTTTGTTTATAGCTCCTGCCTGAGGCATGATTCACTTTACTTGGACATTGTTGCAAATTATGTGGTTGTGTGGTTAAAATAATAATAATGACCCCATGAATATCATTTTAAGGGGAAAAATCATAAACCTTTTTCTAATTTGTAACAGATCCCTACCTCCTCAAAGTCATAACTGCATTTAAAACCCAGGCTGGCATGTAAAGTATAGTGGGAATAAAACTGCTGATTTGGGAGGCAAATCTGGTTCATGTGCATCGTCTGAGAATCTGTATCACATCACATCATGTGACTGATGCCTAGGACTGACGAATAAAAACCTGTATACAGATATACATACAGCTCATAGAAACAAGTGTCCATGTCACAAATACTGTACTATACATCTGTGATTTTTTTCCCCCTCTTCTTTCTCATTATTTGTGTCATCTTTCACTTTTCAGACCCTTCCATGATACATGAAGCCACCACAGATAACTTTTTCGAGCCAATCTTCCCTTCTACGTTTCCAGTGAAGGCAACAGAGAAGTCTCCAGGTACGTTATTGCCATTTTCATCACAAGAATTACAGAGACCATTTCAGAGAAAAGCCGAAGTACATACTTACTTCTTTTTTTTCTTTCCTGGACCGAGCTCTTTTTTTCCATCCATGAAAGCCTTGAGGATTTGGCAGTAGAAGAGAGCACAAGTCAAGCTCAGATCGAACACGCGTTGTTAGATGTCTTTGAGATCTCATCCAGATGCTTTTTTAGGTTTTATCCAGATGTTTCTGGCCTTTGGTGTTTTGGAGGCTGGGTTTCCTCTACTCTTACTCATATCGTGCACCAATCACAACACAGATCAGCCTTCATAAAGCAGGCCATGTGGCAGGCGCCTTAATGAGCTAATCGTTTCCAGATTTCAAATGTTCTCATTCAGCTAGCGTACACAGCACTGCTCATAGAGTTACAGGAGACCTCCCTAATCAGAATAAAACTCGTCTGAGAAACCTGGAGAGTTTTGTGTTTGGTTTTATAGGGAACTCGAAATAAAAATACCATCAAAAAAATTGGATATTTGCAGCAGCTTTGCAAACAGTTTTCACTTTCCTGAATTTTATCTTTATTTGTAGACACAAACTATGCTCAGTTACTATGTGCTGGACTTTATACGCAATTATACCACAGCATTGTTGAATTCTTGAATCGGTCAGACGATGATGATTCATTTTCTATAACAGCAGCTCTGACAGTAGTGCCAGCTGTAAAGGTTTGTATTAATGTGTTCATTCTAATATGTTATCATTTCTATAGTAACAACTCACTTGCAGGGACTTGTACAACAGTCGCGCCTCATAAACCTAAAAATGTGCTGTTATTTAACAAAGAAAAACATATAATTATTGATTTAGTGAAGCTTTCTCTAACGAGACATTTATTTAACTCTTATGGACAGAGTCTCTGTCAGGGGTGAGTTATAAGGACAGAAGACTCAGGAACATCACAATCTGCATTTTCTTGGTCTTTACAACAAGAAAAAAATGAAGCTGGAGAGGGAACAACTATTTATCCCTGCTATAACATAAGTGATAACAGGAACTATCTTGTTCCACGACATTAAATGTAACTACAAACTGATAAAAAGTATGACATACCATTCTTTAGTAAATAAAAATTGTAACCGATGGCAAATTGCTGAGGTATAACAGGAGTAAAACACTTTGGTGCTGTTATTGGAAATAATCAACTTCTGGGTGGTAACAGGTAGTCATTGATTATTTTCCTATAACACCATGCGCTGCCATGTTTTATTCCTTAATAGTACTTTCTAAATGAAAATAAAAAAGGTATACAGTTTTGTTCATTTTAAACAATCATTATAACAGTTTTTTATTGTTCCTTGAAGACTAAAGATGAATGATATTAATCTTCTTTGGTCATTGTGTTTCTCAGATCCATCATTCGATGAAAATGGAAGTCAGGTCTTGATCATCCTTGGCTTATTGGCAGCAGTAATGGTGGTGGTGGTGTTTACTATCACAGTCCTACTATGGTGAGTGCTGGCTTTAATCACTTACGTGAGCTGGTTCATATGGAATAGGAGGCTGCATAGGAACTTGAACAAAGTATGAGTGTAATTTGAAGTGATGGGGCTGGTACCCACATACAAATGAGACATCAGTATGCATTGTAAAAACTTCATATTTAGGGCAATTTGTGGAATTGCCTGAAAACTTTTCTTGTAATGAGTGTTGTGTTTCAAAACAAATCTGGATGTTTCTCAATATGTAGACAGTCGTATGGGAGTTTCTCAGCTGGTGGACATAAATGGCTAAAAGCCAGTGTGTCTGTGAAATCTCTACTGCTAGTAACTGGCACACACTCTGCAGCTAATAACTGGCACACACTTTTTGGCACAAAAAAATAGAACTGTAGTTTTTCCATCCATTGTGGGCCCAGTAGCAGAGGTTATACAGTATTTGTGTTGCTTTTGGTATCTAATGAATGCAGGTGCCATAAAGAAGTATTGGTAGATTAGGGGCGGAGCTCGCAGTGCTGTTCTTTGCTGATTGGTTCTGCGTAGCACCTCACATGTTATGTTTGTGCCATCAAAAGCAACACTATGCTATTATATTTCTTAACCTGCACAAATCTGTATCAGCACTAGTAATGCTTTCTGCTACAAAAACGTAGCATGAAAGAACAAAAACATACATTCATTCATCTTCAGTAAGCAATTTATCCTTCTCAGGATCGCAGTGGGTCAGAAGCGTATTCCTGATGGGACTCGAGTCCACCTCAGGGCTCCATGTACACACATTCACACACTCCCTCACACTTAAGGGCAAGTTAGATTTAGCCAATCCCACCTACCGGCATGTTTTAGAGAGGTGGGAGGAAACCGGAGAACCCTGAGGAAATCCACATGGACACAAGGAGAAGACTGCACAGTCTTGAGCTCGGGATTGAACCAGGGGACTCTGGAGCTGCGCCACTGTGCCACCCGCAAAAAAGAAATAATATGTGGTGTAAAATTTATGCTATGTTTTCAGTGTTCTAATAACATCCTTACAATATTATTTTTGTTTCATTATATTTTCATCAACCATAAGTTGAAAGGTAAATCAGTTTAGCAGTCATTGCAGTTGCTTTCACTGTGATCTTTCCAGTCATCTCTCAAGATGTTGGAAAATGAACTAGAATTTCTATTGTTTCCTGCTAGGGCCAGTTCTTGTGCTTATTGAAAGACGTGACATTAGCCAGTTAGGTTAAATAACTAACAAGTGTGTTGTATTTTTTTTTCTCTGGAAATTTATCAAAAGGCTCAAGCAGCACTGCAATATGTTTAATTTATGAACTAGAGAACAAGCTTCTCGGCTACTACATTTATACATTTTCTGTATTCTTAATTAACAATTAAAATCCTAACAAATAAGCACTATGTTGTCCCACTACCCAACTGTTGAAATCATTTTTATCCAAACATATTTTTTTTTATAAATTAAGATTATGCTTAGAGAGAGACACAAACCTTGACTTATCACCTACTGAATTGTAATTGTTTTTAAAAGTGAGATTGTATGTCCATATATATAAATATATATATATATATATATATATATATATATATATACACACATACACACACACACACACACACACACATATACTGTAACGTGTACCACTAGCATCCAAACATTTGGCACGCTCACTCCTCTCTACTTTAATCTGTGCATATAAAAAACAGGCCATTCGTTGGAAATCCTCTCTTACATTTTCCTAATACTCTAAATACATTTTTCTTTTTTCTTCTTTGCAGTGTGAGGAACAGGAGGCAGGGCAACGTGACAAAACAGGAACTAACCTCAATGGTGAAGATGAAGTCCTTGCTAATCTAAAGTGAGTTCCATGAGCTCTCCTTCTCTTCATCTCAGAAAGTTTACAGAGCGCTGTGTGTCTGTGTTTTTGTGTGGGCATGTATTTAGCCTTTTGTGGGGACCAAAAGTCATGAAAATAATAGGCTAGTGTCCAGTATATTCACAGTCAATTGGTCCTCACAAAAAAACAGTGGTTTTATTTTTTGGTTATTTGTTTTTTTGGTTTTTATTTATATGATTTGAAAAATACGAAGAGCTGAAATGTTTCCTTCTGGTTACTGAGGTTATGGTTGGGGTAATCATTATGTTAATGGAACATAGAAGTGTGTGTGTGTGTGTGTGTGTGTGTGTGCACGCACTTCTGCATTTCTGAGGCTTTCTCATGTGGCAGGAATGCTAGTTGCACACCTTTTTGCCATAAAGGGCAAGCCTTTGACTAAGTACATTTTACGAGCGTACAATGGATATAAAAAGTCTACATACCCCTGTTAAAATGGCAGGTTTTTGTGAAGTAACCAAGATAAATCATGTCATTTTCTACCTTTATTGTGAGATTGCAACCTATAAATTAGAGTGAAAAACAGTAAGAATCTTTTTGGGGGGAAAAAAATGTACAATAACCTGCTTGCATAAGTGTGCACACCCCTAAACTAATGCTTAGTGGAAGCACCTTTAGAGTTTATCATGGCATGCAATCTTTTTCCGTAAGAGTGAATCAGTTTGGCATGTCTTGACTTAGCAATATTTTGCCATTCTTCCTTGCAAAAGCATTCTATCACTCAAACTGGCCATCTCCTTGTACAGGCTCTTCAGGTCACCCCACAGATTTTCGATTGAATTGAAATCTGGACTCTGACTGGGCTATTCCAAAACCTTGAACTTGTTTTAGTGAAGTTATTCCTTTGTTGATTTGGAGGTGTTCATATGGGTCTGAAAGGTGAAATTCCTCTGCATCTTAAGTGTTTTAGCAGAAGCCGTAAGGTTGTGTGTCAAAATTGACTGGTATTTGGAGCTATTCATTATTCCCCCAAACATATCTTTTGGAATTGTGGAACTATTATACCTTTTGGAATTGGTCTCCTCAGACCATAACACATTTTGCCACATGGTTTGGGGTGATTTCATTGAGCTTGGATGTTTTTTGTGAGAAAGGGCTTCCGTCTAGCCACCCTACCCCATAGCCCAGACATGTGAAGAAACCAGGAGAATGTTGTCACATGCAGAGAGTAATCAGTACTTGGCAGATATTCCAGCAGCTCCTTTAATGTTGCCGTAGGTCTCTTGGCAGCCTCCCTGCTAAGTTTTGTCTTGTCCTTTTGTAAATTTCAGAGGGACGTCCTATTCTTCGTAAAGTCACTGTGGTGCTCCATTTTCTCCATTTGTTGATGATGGCCTTCATGGTGTTCCACGATACATCTAATGTTTTGGAAACTTTTTTTTGTACCCCTCTACTGATTGATTCCTTCCGACAGTGAGACTCTGTACGTGCTTTGTCAGCTCTTTGTGGACCATAACTTCAGCATTCAGATGAAACCAAGAAGATGTCAAGAAAATCCTACAGAAACAGCTGACCTTTATTTGGGGTTTATCTGAATGATTTCCTTGATGACAGCTGTATGATAATTACTTTTGAACATGAGATTGAATGTGATTGGTTCGTTCTGAACACAGCCACATCCCCAATTATAAAAGGGTGTGCACAGTTATGCAGCCAGGTTACTGTAACTTTGTTTTCTAATTTTCCACAAAATGTTTCTGACTGTTTTTCACTTAATTTTTATACGTTGTAATATCACATTGAGGGTGGGAAAAGTTCTGACATGATTTATCTTGGTTTAATTTTTTTTCATCGCAAAACAACTTGCCATTTTAACAGGGGTGTGTAGACTTTTTATATCCACTGTAGCTGCAGCTCCATATTTGCTTCTATGTACTCCAGAAGGTCTGCATAATTTTATAATAATTTATGCATTAATATTTCCATCTGTAATTGCTGTCATGCACTAATTATGAATCCCTCCTAATTACATTTGTCCAATCTGTTTCTGCTTGTTTTCCTGCAGATTTTCAGGTTGGCCTCGTCTTTTTCAGCCCTCATAGGGCTTCATCATAGGGAGTCATGGCCACTGCCACTGCAGCTCTAATCCCCACACTACAATACCCGCAGTTTCACTTTTCTTCTGTCGCTGCTTGGGAAATTGGCTCCTTTCAGCGGAGTTCTGAGTCCCATAAACTGTGAACGCTTCCAACTCTACCCTTCCAATGTAGCAAAACTTAACAGAAAACAGTTACTGGCTTTCATTGTTTGACATGCAAAGCAAATTTTGCCAGCTTTGGACCATGAACACCAGCACATTTTAAACTCAATGTGTCTGCACTTATCCGTCACTTCAGCTTTTCCATGCAGACTCGTGCCATTTGGCTGCAGTGACACTTGGAACGCTGTGAAGAAGAAAAAAAAAAAGAAGCATGGCTGTTAACCAGTCGTGGGCCATGTTTTGGGCATTAAGAATAAAGTTGGCATTATCTACATTTCAATGCAAGGGACAGAGCTCCCGAACCTGAACATAGCTGCTACATGCGGACAAGAGACATTTTGCAGCCAGTTGACTGAGGAAAGCTGAGCATTTCGAGGAGTTTGTATTCTGTTCACATTGAGATGAAGATTTCTGCATCGCTTCATTTCTTCAGCCTTTATAGCCTCGTCATTTTAAAAACAGGTTGAGGCATCTGCAAATAATCTCGGGCTTGATTTGAACCCAAAGTTACCTTTGAAATATAATGACTTAAGCAGTAAAAATATATCTCTCCTTTTACTGTCGTAGGCAGGGCCAATAATAACCATCCTCTAGACCTCTAAGACAGTAAGTTGGCATCCTACAGACCACACAAAATATTGGCGCTCTGAACCGATGTGGTTAATTGTTTTTACTTACCTCAACAATTATAAATGCTTTGGGAAAGGTGAAAATGAGTTTTCACTGAGCGTTGAAACAGAAAGTGAACGTAACTACTTGGCCTTGTATTAACATACCCACTCAGGACATAACCACAGCCAGAGCAGAACCAGCATCAAGTTTGTAGTGAGTCAGTGGACTGCACTGTACTGTACATTTCAGTATGTTCACTCTAATATTCATTTCACTATTAACCATTATTCACTTCATCTATTAAGCTGGATGTCTGCTGCTGGTTTGTGTGGACGCTGATTAGCATTTAATGTGCATGAACTAAGGCAGCAGAATCAATTGCAGTGTATCTTTGCTACCCTGTGTTCATACTAACGAGTGACAAAGGGACAAGTGATCATTCCCTTTGAAGCTCCATGACATGGAATCATGATTCCAGACTCAGCGACTAGTCATTTAACTTTAGATTCAAATCTATTTAATGCAAATTAGTTCTGATAGGGTAAACTGACAAATCCAAACGATTGGTGTCAGTAGGTTCAGTGGAGCAGTCCTCTGGCTCTGGTTGTATGTGTAACGTCCTCACAAATTCAGTTTCTATCTGCATTCACTTTTGATTTGACAGGATTTAGTGCAAAAATGTTTTTAAAAAAAATCATAATAATAATAATAAATCCATCACAGGACTGGACATATCAGATGATATGTGAGATGGGATAAGCAGAATTTGTATCCGAGTTGTTAGTTTTTTATTCGTAGTTGCCCGGTGGACGAGGTGGTTCAATAACCAGAGAAAGAAAACCTCACTTCCTGCTAACTTTTGACAACACTTTTCATTTGGTTTGAATGCTTCAGAATCCCACTGCCTGCTGCTCTACACACACACCGGCCGAGGTGCAATCTGGCGGGTTTTACTAGGCGGATTAATTAGTGCAAACGGATGACAGGCTGTCTTTTCAGAACCAGGAACATGCAGGTATGTGAAAACAGTGATGAGACCAAGCAAAAAAAAAAAAAAAAGAAAGAAAATGCTAGCACAACACATGTAACATCTTGCAGTTAACCACATCAAGAGCTGCGAGTGTGAACGCAGGGGCAGTCTGTTTATTGAATATCAGAAACATGGTTAAATATCCGTCACACACTTGTCCATTAGTGCAGTGTAAAATTCTGTGAGGGTGCTTTCCAGTTTCCATTTAAAACCCACACACACGTGTCTACTACTCTGGCCTGACTCCTTGTTTGCCTTAACACGGGCGCACTGGCTTTATTTGCCCGCGATGACACAACTTTCACAGCAGTTCCCGACTGGTTCTTTCCCTGCCAAGCCTAAAAAAAAGACCTTCTGATATCTATTTTCAAGCTAATGCATATTCCTGATATTGATTCTGTATTAAAGCTTATCTTTACAGTTTTATTATTATAGATTTATGTTAGGGTATATTATTGTACAAGAATCTCTATCAAATATATGGATTTGTTTTTACCGTTCCCAGTGTCATAAAGCTTAAACAGTGCATGTGTGCTTTCTGTGTTGCTTCTTTTATGTGTATCCTTAATAAGCACAAATATATTTTTCTCTGTACAGTTTCTATATTGATGTATCAAATGAAATATTTTCTATGTAAAGTGTGTGTTTTATTTCCTGTCAGGACTTTAGGTATGATATTTATCATCACCCTTTGGAAGGCTTTAGAAGCGACACACATGCAGTCTCCTGGTTGGTTTTGAATGCACTCTAGTGAATTGTGTTGGCATTATTGCATTATTGCTGGACATTTCTGTGGAACGTTTAAACACCATGGTGCAGAGAAAACCTCGGGTATGTCTAGGGCAGCGGTGGCTCAGTGGTTAGCTACTATTGGGAAAGTAGTGAGTTTCGGTTCCTGAGGTTTTTAGGAATACTCTAATTCTCCTTGACACTGTTATGTTCTTCATCCCATGCCCTGGGAATTGATCGGAGTCCTTCATTAGGGACACATCAGCCGTGAGGATAGAGAGAGGATACACTCGCTCGTTTCTGTCTCGGTCGCTTTGGATAAAAGCCTCAGGCAAATTGAATAAATGTAAATACACAGGTGCTTCCTATGTTCGAGCTTGTACTATGAACTCTCCAGCTCCACAAAAGAAACTGACATGCAAAACTGACACTAAGAAAGAAAGTTTTTGAATAAAACACTACAGGATGTGCTGTTATAGGAAAATAATAAAATTGATTATTTTCCTATAACCGCATGGCTCAAAGTATTTATTCTTCTTGTACCACAGCATTTTTTCTATTTTTTAAAATAATTAAAGAATGACAAGGCATACATTTTATCAAACTTCAGTTATTTTTTAATGTTGTGGAACGTTAACAGAAGCACTTGCGTTATAACAGCTATAAACAGCATTCCCTCGCAAGCCTCTCAGTTATACATTTTTTTTATCACACTTTTTTTTTTTTTTTTTTAAATTCGTTCATTCGGTTTTGAGTATGTGGAGCATCCACCATACAAGTCCTTACAGAAATAATAAAGTATTAGAGCAAGTGTGTTAATATAAACCTGAGATTTGAATTACAGCCAGCATTACTGTCAGAGCTGTAATTACAGAAAATTAACAAATACAGTACACTGAAACTCCTTTCTTAACATGTCCCAGCTTATTTAGAAGCCAGGATCACAATGTATGATGTAGCAGTCCTGGGATTTGAGCTCTTATTATTCTGATCCTTAACCACTGAGCCACCACTTCATGTGAGGTAGATGAGCTGAATGAGAAATCAGGTGATGAGTGGGACGTTGGATGCATTAAACATCAGGTGATACACGTGCAATAATGTTCTGACTGGAGTTAATTCAGCGTGTAATCACAGCTGGTTGTCTGCAGTCAGCTGTCCTACACTCAACCACAGGCGGTGCAAGTGATGTCGCTTTAAATTCACAGGATTTCTTATGTAGCAAACAACTGATCAAGCAGTGAGAGTGAATCACGAGGGGGTGCACTTGCTTCGGATAAAAGCATCTGCCAAATTCATGCATGTAAAATCTACTGTGATATGCTAGTATGTCTCAAATTGTTAGTGAGGATTCACTTTTAACCTTTATCACTGCTCTGTGCTTTTGGAATATTCAGAAGTCAACTTTCTTATGCCTTCTTTAGTCCTCAGTTCTGTACATATTGCATATTTGTACCTCTGCTAACAGAAATGTGGAGGGTATTCCTTTGTGTGTGTGTCAGAGTCGTAGCAAAGGAATTAATTTCAGGGGGATGAGGAAATATTCGGAAGAAAATCACTGCGCTATCTGCGCAATTATATTTTGGGTGAATGTCAGACAGTAGTAGGAGCAGTGGCGGTATTCCGAATCTACCCATATGAATAATGTTAATGGGTATAGGAAATAAAATTCCTTAATGAATGCTCCTGATTAAAATGATTAAAATAACATGCTAGTAATAGAATAGAAGAATAATAAAGAGACATCTTACCTAAAAGCCTTCAGTGGTAAACCTCTAGTACTTGGTCTGCTGTCTGCTCGATATCCTCGATATCACGTGTGTAATGTTAACCATGACTAAACATTTGGAACAGTCATAAAATAATTCAACCCTCTTTCTTAGCTATGACTCTGGTGTGCATTAATTCTACAACAAAGTGAAATCTGACATTGTGTGATGTTTCTGGCACACACTAAAACTAACACACAAAGCTGTTTCCCTGGAACAACAGGAATGCGACTTATCTCTCATTGTGCAAAACTGCATGCTTGTTTTGACTTGATTTAAGCGTGACTTTAGATCTTCTTTCGGGGTCTGACGCTGTTTTTGTTGGGTAGATGCTGCTCTGCCAAACTAAAACTTAAAAAAAATATATATATAAAAAAATTAAGATTGATGTGAAACAGCATTGCATTACAGTAAAGACTAAGTTGTGTCAATCATTTCAGTTCACATTCTTACAGAAAGTGTCCTTATTGTTGTCCCCTTTAATGTTCTGTCTTCAGTGGTTTTGTTTTGTGTAATGGCCTGCTTTGTGTGTGATGACATAAACTCTTAAGTGGGGGTGGTGAAAACAAAGATTATGAGAAATGTATGTATAGTATATTCTGCTTTTGTGTACAATATAAGCTGGTTTATTACTCTTCTGTTCATATTCTTGTGAAATAAAAAGTTATTTTATCACAGTTTGGGCCTCCTGTATTGATCGTGTGAGTTGTTTAACACATCATCAACACAATGTTGCAGGTAACATTGCAGAGCTGTATGAAACATGGTCTATACCACAGAGCTGGATTATGATTAGGTCGGAATATGGTGATTAATTTTCTATAACAGCAGATCTGACAGTAGTTCCAACTGCATGGAAAATCACAAGTTTATATTAATGCACTGTTTCTTATAAATTATTTCAAATCATTTACATAGACATGTATGGCAGCAGCTTAAAATAAATAAATAAATAAATTTTAAAACTGTGTAGTTGTTGATGTTCTCTGTGAGGAAATGTCTATTTAGCATTTTTGGAAGGAGTCTCCAGTGTCAGTGTTTGTATCAGAGGTAAAGCTGTAATTTTACATTTTCAAAATGGGAAAGTCTTCAGGACAGAGGAGTTTGTGCTTCACTGTTTCTCAGGGCACAACTGTTTATATCTGTTATAAGAGATAACAGAAACTAACACAAAATTAATAGTAATTATAAATGGATAAAATATACGACTCGTACTTTAATAAACACCAAATTGTTCGAGCTGGCAAACTGCTGTGGGATTAAAAAAAACACCCTTGGACATACCATTATTAGAAAATTACTAACTTCATTGTTGATTAATTTTCCAGTAACAGCATGCCCAGTCATTTTTTATTCCTTACTTGGTGATCCTTGAATACTACTCTAACCCAAAAATGGAAGAAAGACGCATTAAGATGTGGACATTTCCACAAGTGATTTTATCCTTCATACGTTGAGCCGTCTCATATCTGAATTAAGCATCTCTCATTAGAGACTCGGGCAACTAATGTCACATCCAAAAAGTGTAGCAAAAAAATCCCTACATTTGTCTTAGTCTTTCGTCAGACAGGCTTTGGACCTGCTTGGAGCGAAGCCGAAAGGACAGGCTTCAGCTGACAAGGAAATACCTTAGACATTACGCTCACGTTGTACTGCAGCCAGGAAAAGTTTACCCACTAGCTAACAATCAACTTAATTTACAAACAACAGACAGACAGTGTTGCTATTTGACCAAACTAGGTAAATAAATGCTATTTAAACACACTGATTTTAAGTGTTTGACCTCATGAAATATTGGCAGTGTCACTCGTCCTGCATAAACATATAGTTTTTGTTGTTCTGGGACGGTGTCCACAGTACACAAATTTCTATTTCCCCGTAGTGACTCAGGGTTAAAGAAAGGTCAGGCTGAATGTTTGCTTGTTAGGAGTGTAGTGGCTTCCTTGTGATAATGCAGCTAATGACTTGGACAAATCTGTTTTAAACACTGACTGGAATGTTCCTCAAATTTAATCCTGAAATAAACCCGGCACACAGTGTTCACAAATAAAAAGTGCACATGATTTTCTCTTCACCTGACATGATGGCCCTGATGGGCTGTAGTCATGCAAGTGCTGTGATCAGCTCAAGTTAAAGATTAGTCCTGGAGCACACGTTCTTCGTCGATAATAAATTAAGACAATTACTTAACAGGATATTAACAAATGACAAAAGACATTAACACAATACATAAATTAAATGTGCAAAATGAAACCATCTGTACAGTTACACAGTGGCATTATAACAGTACGCAAACATAAAAACTACCTGTAGTGCACTGCTGCCCCCTGCTGGACAAAATACACATTTCTGTCCATATCTGAGGGAAATAATCGCTTTAAATCTTGATTCCTGGGTTCTGTGATGAATACAGCAACGACACTGAAATGTCCAGCCCTGTTTTTATCCGGCAGAATCTACACTGCTGAGAACAGAGATTATTTTCACATGGTTTAAAGCAAAGAAATTCAGTGAATACAAACATACGGAAAACAAGAAACAAGTGTAACATAAACTCCAGTATGAATCAGACATCTGGGGGAGGTTCATCAAAGTCTCTTTAAGGATGGGTTTGTTCATTTTCATTTCTTTTCCTCTAAAGCAATAGTGTAGACTAACTAGCTAGTTGTTATTTACAGTAATCGTCAATGTCCTAGAGACAGGGAAAAAAAAACCTCACTCATCTGAGTCATTAATTTGTTTTTCTTTTCTTTAACACTGCCTGTTGATCACTCACTTCTTGCTGGTCCTTCATCTCAGATTACACACTAAATATGAATTTTAACAAACTATTAAACACTGTTATTGATAAGGGATATCAAGGGAATAAGGGAATTTGTGATACAAGCTCATGATACTATGCTTGTTTGCAAATGGCATAAAGAGAGTACAACAACCTCATTTGCGACTTCCAGAGAACCAGTTTCATTTCAGCAGACTCGTGGAGATGAACAATGCGGTCTGGAAATAATTGGACAAAAATGATTTTAGTTGTATTGAACCACAGGACACTGGATTTAAAGCAAAACATTATCATGCTAAACAGAAACAAAAAACTAGCCTTTCACATCACATCATAATTCACTAGCTTTTATCATGGTTTATGATCTTGTTTAAAACTTTTATGTAAAACATGGCTATGTGTTTATGCTCCACCCACAATCTACAGCACGTCTGAACACTTTTCTGGCCACAAGCTTCAGAATCTTCAGAAAACAAGATTTCAAACACTGACACAATAAGAGTACAAGTAGATTAAAAAAAATCAATGGATTAAAAAAGCTCACAGCAGGTAGTGGCAGCTAATCGAAATATCTGCATGTGTTTGTTGAGTAGTCATATTTTGAAGCGACCACAATAACAATATTGGATGTGTTGATTCTTATGATATATATGATCAATAGTGGGAAGATGTGCACTGTCCAGTTACCTTCAGACTGCACTGTATCTAATACTCTCTAAACAGACTGGTGGGTAACTCATACTTCTCTTCTATCTTGGAACAGTAAGCATCTCAGATTCACTTTCACCTAAAGCAACCCTTCTTACTCAATCTTTACACACTGTTACTACACAAAGCAAGTATTCATATGTAAACATAGTTAATTTTGTCTCTCACGATGATTAATTATCTGAGCTTGTTTGCATGTATTCAGGTCATAAGGTTGTCAGGTTGGCTGTAGGTTTTGATCACTGATGGCAGAATCTGTGCTATCCTGATGGCTACTACAACATCTTTGTACTACCCTGGACATGGGACAGCATTTAAAGGAACCTCAAAATTTTGCCCTTACTCCAAATCTAGTCAAACAACATGTTTGTTGCATGAGCTCTGCTTAGGGTTAGAGGCTAAAGCTGATGGACAAATGATGGAAGCTTAGAGCTACCAGTTTTAGCACAATGCAACCTGGATGAGTATGGAAATTGTGTAGATTTCAGTTCTGGGCTGAAACGTATCTTTAAAGAGCATCATCTAGCAAATTCTCTTCCTCTACTTGGTCACTCTTGAAGATGACTTAAAACCAATGCAAGAAAAAAATTTGATGATGAAAATATCACAGACAAGTGGACTTGGTATGGCAAAGATTGGCAAAGATTCCTTCAAAAAGAGAGCTTCTGTCTCTTTTGAGATTATAAATTGTTCATATATACAGTTCCAATTAGAGCAGTCAGTAAACCCTGATAGCAAAGTGACACCTGATGAGCTGGTTAAATTACATAAAGGGACAAAAAGGACTTGCAGTTGTAAGTGAGGTGCTGCTGAACTCCAGAAGTTCAGGTCACACAACTGCAGTGCAAAAAATTTCCTTGGAGAGGAACAAAGAACAGTATCGCACATCGTATGTTAAGCACTCGGATCAGACGTCAATGGCTACGCCGTGCTTAGTAGAAATCATGTCTCTAGTGCCGGTCAGGTACATGAGCACAGAACAGAGGTGGGGGAGGGTGGCCGTGATGGTGACGTACAGCCAGTAGGAGATTGGCGGCGTGTTGGCGAAGGGCCAGAGCCACAAGCCGTGGCGCACTCCGTCCCGTATGTGGTGTGACGCCAGAGAGATGAAGAGCAGCCAGGGCAGCGAACACCAAGAGTCCTTCAGCCTGCACGCCCACATGAGCAGGCGCAGTGAGAAGCAGAGCACCGGAACCAGCGTGGAGCAGTGAAGCGGAGGACGCTGCGGCAGGTTCAGAGCTGCCTAACACACACACAGCACAAAATACACAATCACGCACAGCAGAAAAAACAAAGAGAAACAGCTAGAGTCTGCGAGAGCCGAGTGACTCTATAAATCCCAAAACCCTGGGGCAGCTTGACTTGGTTAAAGTTGAGTCACCAGGCAGGCCATTTCATCACAGACAGCACTGCCTCTTTCCTCTGCAAATATCTCTCACACAGCCTTGAGGTAGGTTCGGTTCAGTGAAAATCAAATATTACTCAGAACGTGGTAAGAACAGGCAGGATGTAGCTGCATTTATAAGAATAGAAACACCTGTACACCTGCTGATTCATGCAATTATCAACACAAATAACCACTCTTTACAACCATGCTGAGCAGAAAAGCATCTGAAAATGCAAAACACGTCAGATCTTGAGGCGGATGAGCTGCTACAGCAGAAGATCACATCAGATTCCACTCCTGTCAGTCAAGAACATGAATCTGAGGCGACACTGGGCACTGCTCACCCAAACTGGACAACTGAAGACTGAGAAAATCTGTCAACTGTCCAGTTTCACTGAGCCTGTGCCCACCATAGCCTCAGATTCGTGTTCTTGGCTGACAGGAGTGGAACCTAACGTGGTTACGGACCTCAAAAAACTTCCTTCTGTTAACTGAAAAGACTTACAGTGTCAGGAAAGTGATTATACGGCTTCAGAGCTACATGACAGGACATTCATTATACTGTACTACTAACACATTTTCAATTTTTAAGAAAATTTAAGTGCCAGTTACAGTGTCACCTCTCTTTGGTTTGAACAGAGAAGCAGCTAGCCAATGTGACAGCATGCTAATTGAAAAATGAATAAGCACTCTGTCCACAAAGCAGACTCATGCTGCGTCCCCCACAAAACCTTCAGCCAAACTCATTTACATTTACAGCATATACAGTTTAACCTGATCATAATAATTGTCACTTACCATGTGACCTGGTAATGCAATTCTGTGACATCTTGCTGGTTTAATCAATCATATTAAAGTTTAATCAATAATATTAACGCAGGGTTTACCAACAATAGCAAGTAATGTTAACAAGTAATACACTATGCCAAGTCTTTACCATTTGACCATTGTGCAATATATGATGGCTTTTTCAGCAGAACTTGCATATAAGCACACACATCCTTAAACTGTACTTGCAGTTTATATAACCATGTAAGTAACTGACTTAACCTATTAGTCATTCTAAAGAGTTAAAATACTTACTTTAAGTGACAGTGATCCGGCCATGTAGAAGTGGTCCAGGTCGATGGAGGAGGCGAGGAAGCCAGCCAGCAACACTTCATAAAAGTCGCTCTTCTTCCTGAGGCCAATGACGATGGCCCAAGACCAGAGCGCGATCAGGCCATGTACTGAGTTGTCCAGCAGTGCCCTGAGCCACGCGTGCTCCTGGATAAATGGCGAGTTCAGAACGGCATCGGCTATGAGGCAGAAGGCTCCGAGTCCAGCGCTGGCCAGCAGAGATGCAGTGCTGAACGTCTGGAGCAGCGCCTGCGCCTTTTCTGTCTCCACAGCCGAGTTTAACGGCACGGCCATGGAGTCCGACCTGGAGCGCAAACCCCGCATCATCCGCCTCGGCCACACCGGGGCTCAGACACCACTTCCGCTGCTGACGAGAAACAAAGAAACACAAAAAGTTTAAGGCATCCTATCCAGGGTGTATTCCCTCCTCGTTGCTGTTATTCCCAAGATAGACTCCGGATCCACGGCTGATGTCTCGCTTTTTTTTTTCCACTACATTAATCATGTCTTTAGTTTTCCCTGTTTTCTTATGAATTAAGCAGTTGTGTCAATCAAAATGGCAGTGATCCATCTGCATGGTTCTGATTGACAGACAAGCTAAAGGGGATTATGACCTAATGGAGCCTAGTCAGAGCAGTTCACTGCGAGCGACGCTGTGCTCTATAAATACATTCAAGTTCTGACAGACTGAAAGAACTCAACAGCCCACGACTGATGGAGTCACGCTCGACAGCTGTGTGCTTAAGAGCCTGTGAATCATGCCAGAGAAAGAGATTATTTCCTACAGCCATTTCCTCCAGAGCTCTTTTCGCTAAGGAAATACTCAGTCCTGGTAGAAGCAGAGGTTTAAAAAGGAAAATCTCAAGGCTGATTAAGTGTACTGAATTCACAGGAACTGATGTGACTATGATAAGATGGACACATGAGCAGAGATGTGCTGTGTACAGCGAGTGTGCAATGAATCAGAAAGGGACGAGGGTGCAGTGATGTAGTCATCAGTGTGCAACATCACAGGCTTATGTAAACTAATAAAAATTCTATAAATCCTGGCATCTTAGCAACACTCTGGCTCTCATACAAAATATTCTCAGCTGGTAATTTAGCAAGTGCAGTCAACTCCAGAACTATTGGCACCCTTGGGGAAAAATAAGCAAAAAAGGTTGTGAAAAAAAATCTATATTTCGGTCACTCATTTTTTTCAGATTTTTGGATAAACTGCATCTATAACATGTCTTCTCTTTATGTTTATTTCATTATCCACTGGCAACCACCACATCACCTGAAACTTTGAAGAAGGCTGACGTTCGGCTCACTTGGCGCAATGATGTTATGTCACGTATCCCTAAAAAGCATTTTTCATGATGTATATTTCCTTTATATTGATTTCCTTTATACACCCCTCTCAAGCAGACAAAAATTAACCCACACTGTATTTTTCTATATTCAGAACTCACTTTCTAGTTGATCTGCATCCATGAAATTTTACATTTTAATTCCTATCCCTGATTAGAAGAATATTATAGAGGAATTTCCCAAAATGATGATTATTTTTGGATTTACGTTAGTTTTTATACTAAAAACAGGCATGCTACTTTCTTGATTAAACATTAAAGAAAGGATTTTCAAACAACCTTCTGTAAATGTTTTTCAACAGCATCTTCGCAATGAAATCAATTTTTATTTCTATAAACTATTCTGTAGAATTTTATTAGATTTTTGGTTTTAATAAGTATGCAAATGTATACATAAAATTTTTGAAAAAGGTCCAAAATAAATAAATATATTTGTAAAAATACCAGCAAGCAACTGGTAAATACTGTTTAAAATTATATATATATCTTAGGGGGAAAAAACATCAAAAATATATTTAAAATATTTTAAATAAAAGCATATGTCACAATTATTGGCACCCTTGCATTTAATACTACGTGCAACCTCCTTTTGCCAACATATCAAATAATTATTACTTTATTTATTTTTTATGGCTGTTAATTAATTAATAAATTGGTTTTGATTAATAAGCAGCTAGGACAAGCTGTATTTGAATCTGAACGTGTGTTTAAAATGAAGCATAAAGCTACAATCATGCTATATAAGCTGCGAGGTGGTTAGGAAACTGTACACTAGCGTACTAAACAGTATGCTACATAATTACTTGCGTACTATTTTACTACACTATGTAGTACAGTAGTATGTACTCAGCCCTTGACACTACCCAGCTATGTACAGCCAGCTACCTGATGTACAGCCAGCTACCCTTTAAAATACGCGTTGTCTTCTTAAAACAACAGAGTAATAACACTGAAATGCTATATTTTAATAATTCCGAGCCACTGTCACTGTCAGTTATGTTAGCATTAACAAGGTCGGTGCTAAGCGCCGTTTTATTTCAGCTAGCGAGGCGGCTAACTGGCTAACGTCGCCGACTGTAGCCTCCCGGAAGCGTCCTTCTCTTTTAATATTACCAGTGTTTAAATACACAGAGTAGTTTAATATCATTTGAATAAAAAATATGGGGAAATACCGTTGAGTCACAACATTCTAGCCGCTCCAGCGACTTTCCTCCTGCCGTCTTGCTTCTTATGTGTGTTTACAGCAAGTACACGTTCGCCTCACATCTCTCCGGCAAAGCATGTGGGCGGGGCGTTAGAATCAGAGGCTCTGATTGGTCGGAAGAACCCCGGAAGTATGTTATGAATAAAGGATTCATGATTTATGTTATATTCTGAGTTTCACGTTTTTTGCATTGTCTGGAAACTGCATATAATAAAGAAAATAAATAACTGTTAATAAAAGTCTTGTTGTTCAACAAAATGAATCAGCAACTACAGCCGTATATTATACAATCACTGTATTTGAATAAGGGATTGTTTAATATATGGTACAATTCCATTTAGCCATTTTATTAGATAGGTCACTTTGTAGGTGTACAGTTACTGACTGGGTACAAATGTGTCAAATGCAGGGGTTGTTGGGGTTTTTAAACACTGTGTACACTTACTGATAGTGGTGTAAACATCAGACTTCAACACAATACAATACAATTTCGATTCTTAACACAACTATTCAATATTTGATGATACCACAGAATCTGCTACAATATGATATGACTTCTATTTAACGATTCCACTGAATCTGCGACAAGAAAATATGATATGATACGATACGATACAATACAATGCAATTTCGTTTGTTACTTTTGTAACAATTGTCTGATTGTTACTACATACTGGTCCCTGTATTAGACATCTGATCTCGGTCAGATATAACAATGTCTCCATTCACAGGGCACAAGGGCTCACGGAATGGTTTGATGAGGTTGAAAATAATGTAAATCATATGCTATGGCTTTCACAGTCACCAGATTTCAACCTAACTGAACAAATATGGGAGATTTTGGAGCAACGTGTTAGACAACACTCTCTACAACCATTGTCAAAACACCAACTGGGAATCTTCTGGAAGAATGGGGTTCATGCCTGCAGTACAGCTCTGGGGGTTTGGAGAATCTGTGCCAAGATGCACTGAAACTGTTCTGACTCATGGTGACCCAACACCTTACACTTAATGTTGTTTGTTCCTTTAATTTGTCTTTATATTTTCTCTCTTTTGTCCATGATGGTCGTTATAATTAGTTGAATTGTAGTTAGTGTGTTAAATAAGGTAGAAGTCTGAGCTCTCCAGGACTGAACCCAGGGTCACAGCACAAAGGAGAAAGTCAAACCCCTAGCTTTTCTCTAAAGAGTGTCCTCGCTGAATACAGCCACTTATGGCACCCTTGAGATCCAAGCCTGACGCAATCAGCTTAAAGCACTAGGAACCAAATGAATTAGTGGCTCTCTTAATGGTAAGCTGCCATCTGCTGGCTCAGCTTCTGTGAAACAACTCATTAATAATAAGTAGAGACAGAGCACAACTGTATCTATTGTAGCTTTATTTTGCATATAACTAAGCAGCTACTCCAATTTTACCTCCAGATAATTATATGTATAATGTATAATTATATATGTATATATGTATGTATGTATACATATATATCAGGGGCGTTTCCTCCGAGGAGGCAAGGGAGGCAGTGTCTCCTCAAAAAATTGGATGAGAAAATAATCGATATTGCAAAAATAAAACGACGCAAATATTACTAAAAATGACATTAAAAGTATAAAAGTCACTCGTTTCTATAAAGTAACACTGTCCAACAGCGACACCCGCAGGTAAAGTTACAGTGGAGGCTTGCCTCCCCTCAGCCCCTTGACTTATAACAGAGACCCCATAACGTGCCGTGGGTTTAGTGGGGGGGGGTCATTGAGAATGAATGGGGGAAAGTCACGTGACAGGAGGCAACGCCTCCATCGCGCTATAATTGGATGTGATCGGTTATGATTGGATGTGATAGGTTATGATTGGATGTGATAGGTTATGATTGGATGTGATAGGTTCGTTCGATAAATCCCGCCTCTTGTTTTCGTGCGTGCTCTCGGGCTGAATGGACAAAATGAAGGCGTTACTGACTAATTATAAAGTAAAGTAAACAACTCACCCGCTTAGATATCACTGCTTTGTGTCACGCCAAAAATGAAAACTTGAAATGGCCTGAAAACGTGATGACTGTTAGTTTTTAGTGAGCATTCAGCTTGATGAAATGATATCTTCGTGTCTGTGTTTGTGTTTACAGAGCTTTTATGACGATGACCCGGAAATAAAATGACTATTAAAAAGAACAGCTGAACATCAGTTCACAAATAAAATAATATTAGTAACACTTTATACTAAGGTGTCATTTGTTAACATTAGTTAATGTGTTAACTAACATGAACAAACAATGAACATTTATTACAGTATTTATTAATCTTTGTTAACGTTAGTTAACAAATAAATGTAAAAATGCATAAAAACACTATGAAATGTATAATTAGTATTAAAAATATTACATAAAAAAATAATAAAATACACACATATATATATATATATACTGCCTCCTCATTTTAAAACACCACCGCACACCACTGAAATATATATATATATATATGTATATGTATATACATATGTATGTATGTATGCATGTATGTACCAAGGAGCACCTTAAAAAACCACAACAAATTCCTTGTGTGTCTGCGCACACACTTGGCGAATAAAGCTAACTCTGATTCTGATTCTGATTACGCTGTTTTTTTTATAATCTATTAGATCTCATGAATTGCTGTGATGATCATGGTAGATGAACAGCCTTTTATGTTAACCAGGCTAACCAAAGATGTAACACTGAGTAAAGGAGGATTTGAGAGTTCATTTCATTCTGAAGCGAGCCTGACAGACAATCAAGTCTTTTCAGTGTAAGAGCCTTGAAGCGAAGCTTTACAATCCACACAGACAGCTCATCTTTACCAGTCTGTCTCTCAGGCCAGTTTTTTTATGATTTAGCCTAGAGCAATCAGAGACCATATAAATCTCCTAAGAAGGGTTTTCCACATACAGTAACTATTTTTCTCAGCTTCAGGTCTGGCCTGGACATGTTCAGACTCTCTCTGGACCATTTTCAGGATTTTAAAGATGGTTAATATGGTAGATAATTACAGATGTTAAATAATGGATGGCCATGGGGTCTTAACTACAACAAAAAAATTAATATATACAAGAAAGTAGAATAGAAATGCAACAGGACAAGCTGTTCTTCTTTGTTACTACAAATTTGCATCATAGTTTGGTTGACAGATGGAAATGATTCACATTGGCGAACAGGCATTTTCTATTTAGGACATATTTCTAGTTTCACAGGGAAAAAGCATAAAGCATAAATGTAAGGGCAGGTCTGCTAGGGTTAAAAATGTCTTTCTTTGTAGCACAAGCAGCGTCAGTGTGCATGACGCATTAAGACCAGTTACACCATGGCTGTGTGAATCTGTGTGGTCTCATTGACCAACATTACATGACTTCATACAGCACTCATAAAAATGTTATTCAAGGGATCTTTAAGGATTTATTGGATAATTAAAGATTCTTGGCTTCCAAAGCTTTCTAAAACAAGTTCTTCCCTGTTAGACAAACACTCTGTTAGAAGATTCTACAGAAATTTTTTAACAGTTTCCATACAGAAACAACTGAAGAACCCTTAAAGGTTCTACATTTTTAAGAATGTAGACCTGTGGTAAAAATAATTCGTAAGGACTTTAAGACAGATTGCTCTTAGTACTGTATTATAAAGGATTTCAGGATAGAAAGCTGTTGTACTTCGATGTACTTCACACCACATTGCTGTTGAATGCTCAATTCTGATTGGTCAGATGGGGTTGATTCCTTTTCTGTAAGAGCAGCTGTGACAGTAGTTCCAGCTGCATGACAATTCACATGTTTATATTAATGTGCTCGTTTGAATACATTATCGTTTCTATAGCAACAACTTATACAGTGACTTGTATGGTGGACGCGCCGTGTAATCAAAGTCTAATAATAAACAAACTGAAAATGTGTAGTCATTTAAAAAAGTTAAACTCGTAATCATTGATATAAACACACCACCTTGTCATTGATTATTTTATGTGTTATTATTATTTTATTATTTTTTATGTGTTATTTTATTAACACCATGACACCATGCCCCTATATGTTTTATTCCTTATTCAGTACACACATACTGTACATACCTGAAATTATATATATATATATATATATATATATATATATATATATATATATATATATATATATATATATGTATGTGTGTGCAAGCACTAGTGGGAAACAGGATGTAGGCTCATGAATGTGAATTTCTGGTAAAGAGACCACTGAGTGCTGGGATTAGGGAAGGCCTATCAGGGGTGTGTCAGCATCGTTCACACTCTGTGTGACCACTGGCTTGTTGTGTCTCTGCCTTTATGTGCTGCTAGAGGTGGGTCACTGTGGAGCACTTTCCATATTGTCCATCAGTGTGAACTGTTTGACTGGCAATTACAATCAAATGACTGACATTTAAATACGCTGACAAACAACCGCATCAAAAATAAGCAGATCATGTTGATTAGCCATTGAATTTTGAATGAAGGTTTAAAAGTGCATGTGCTTGTCTGTAGTTGTAGTAATCAGATACCGGCTTCACAAATCCTTCACCTGAGTTTATCAGTAGTTTAGCTAATCCCACAAAGCAACACATCTACAGGCGTATAATAAGAAAGTAGTAAAAACAACCTGTTTTTACTGACTTTCTTGTACATGGATGTATTTACATTTACAGCATTTAGCAGATAATACATACATAATACATACTTTTAGATAATACATACTTTTAGAAAAAATATATATTTTATAAATATATATATATTTATATATATATATTTATGACACTTGAATGTGCAAAAATTCAAGAATTTCAAGAATCAGTAAAGTTTATCTTATCTTTTCTTTATCCCCTGTCATCTTTACAGAGTGTGTAAGTGCTCTTCTCTGTTTTGATGATGATGTGATGGTGCAGGAGAATTGCAGACATGTTGACAGCCGGTATCTGATTACAAACTGAATTGATTCATAATTGATTATGTCTATTTCGTTATGTCACGTAGCTATCCCATCGTATCGTGACAATCATTCACTGTGTAAGGACATGACACTTTGGTAGACTGACTGTTTTTGCCACTGTGTTTGTTAATCTCGTTCCTTAGACAACATGATTTTTACACTCAGGCGTTAAGTTAGAAAGTATATCCTAAATAAGTTTTGTGGAAATATATTTATGTTATGTTAAAGTAAACATGTCAAAGTATTTTAATAGGCAGGAAACACATTTTTGGCCAAAACCCAGAATTCAGCCACAGTGACATCAGCCAGGTTTTCTCAGACATATATACATATATGTACATCTGACTCACTGTTTGTACACACCAAGCTATAGAGACTCAAAAATACACAAAGAGATGGGTGACTCACAGCACACACACACACACACACACACACACACATAGTCAGGAGGCTTATAAAGCTCACACACTCCACCCACTCTTTTAGCATGGGTGTGGAGCTGTCAGCACATTCTCAGGCTGAAGGAACTATTTGCTTGTACTTTCCGTCACACACACACACACACACACACTTCTTCTCCTTGCTTCAGACAGCACAAAGCTCCAGTCATGAATCTGTACCTCATCCTGCTTCTCTCTGTCCTCTCGGCAGTTCACTGGAGCCATAGTCAAGACCCGGTGGAGGAGGAAGTGATTGTTGCACGTGAGTAGACTTAGTAGTTTTATATTATTAATTATTATCATTTAAGTCACAAAACACAGAAACGAGTTCTGTTTGGTGAATGGTGTCATTTTACGCTTGACTGGCATGACAGTCAAATAGTTTGCATACGTCCACATTGTAGTATCTAAAGTATAAAAGAAATAAAGTTTATGGTTTAGACTTTTGACGCTCCTGATAGTTAATTATATTAAAATGGCAAAAAATTTAAACCCTGTCCCCATTTTTAGATCATGTGCAGCCTCTAGGAGGTTGGTCTGTAGTCAACCCCAAACAGGAAGATGTCCAAGAGGCTGCCAGAAAAGCTGTGGAGAGATTTAACTCTAAATCCAAGGCAAAGAAGTACTTTAAACTTGTAGATGTAACATCTGCACAAGAACAGGTATAGCATCTTTTCTGTTTCTTTGATTTATAATAATAGTTTACATGCACACTGATTCAGCAATTCTGTAATTGTTAATATGGACACCGTATTTTCCTTTTCATGCCTCATTAATTGTTCATTGCATCGTGTATATTCACCTTCCAGGTCACTGACGTGATAAACTACAAGATCGACATAATCATAGGAAGGACAAAGTGCCTAAAAACTGAGCCCGGAGTTCTGGAATCCTGTGATATGACTGAAAAGGTGTTTATTTAGTAGTAAACCTTATGTTTAATGGCATGCTTCTTTTAAATTACTTTTATATTTTATTTAATAATATTTTATATTTTAATTATTGTACTTTTTTCTTTTTTTACAGTCTGCTTTTATTCTATATTTTTATGTATTATATTATTATTATCAATTATTATTGGTGTTTTATTCTTTCTGTTGTTTTTTGTCTATTGTTTTTTGTTTATTTCACTGTTATTATTTGCCTGTTTTCTATTTTATTTTTAAGCACTTTTTATTGCTTTATTCCTCTGTTTTTTCCTTTTTTTTTTACTTCATAACCTAGAAATTATTCACATTATTCACAAATTGTTTTGCTAATTTGTTTTTCAATTCTTTCATTTCCTTTTTTAGCGGCTCAGGTGCAAGTTTGAGGTTCAGTTCAACCCAAGGAACAACAAATATGCGGTGAAGATGGTGTCTTGCAACAAATAATCTACAGAAAGCATATTACTCTTACAATGGCAAGAAGGAAACTGTACGGTGTTTAAAGATATACAGACAGGTGACAAATTAAAGGAAAAAACAACATGACGAGCCGCCAGAACAGCTTCAATGCTCTTGGCATCAATGCTACAGTCTCTGGAACTGTACTGGAGAGATGAACACTGTTCCAAAAGATATTCCCTCAGTTGGTGTTTTGATGATAATGATGATGATGATGATGATGCTGGTGAAGAGCTCTATCTAACATGTCAATCCAAAATCTTTCAACTGGTTGAGATCTGGTGAATGAGAAGCCCATAGCATATGATTTACATCATTTTCATCCTTATCAGACCATTCAATGAGCCCTCATACCCTGTGTTTGGGGGCAGAGTCATGCTGAAAGAGACCACTCTCATCAGGATGGAAATGTGTCATCAAGTGTCAGTCAGAGGAACGCTGTATTCATTTGCAGTTACTCTTCCCTCTAAGGGGACAAGTGGAGCCAAACCGTGTCAGCAAAAGAAATAAATAAATGTCATCACAGCATCATATAGCCACCGTTTTTTTTCCTGTAATTTGTCACCTGTCTGTAATAGCTTGTGCCTTACTGATGTGTTAATGCAGAATAGCTCCCTCTAGAAGGGCTTTATTATTTTCATACTAGAAATTGGGAAAATGTTATTGCTGTATATTGTATAATCAGAAAACTGTAATAAATGTATGTTAAACGATGTATGAAATAAACAGGCATGACATTATTGCATCTCCATTATTGCATCTCCATTATTGCATCTCCATTATTGCATCCTAAAGGTGTAAAGTTTGTACACCTTTAGGATTAACTAATTAAAAAAATACAAAATACAAAAGATATATATATATATATATATATATATATATATATATATATATATATATATATATATATATATATACACACACACACACACACACACACACACACAGAGATATATATCCTCACTGCAAGTAAAAATGTACAGCTTTCTATTGTGTATATTAAGATATTAATTGTGAAAAACAAAATCATGCAATTTTCGCAAAAAAACCCCAACATTTTAAGCATTTTAATTTATATTTATGATTGCTGGAGGATACACAAACATTTCATTATTAACTTAATAATAATAATAATAATAATAATAACATTGTTGTTGTTGTTGTTGTAGAAGTACATTTCTTCTTTATTTTCTCAATCAGAAACCATGAGAAATACAAGCCTTTGCACACAACCATAAATGTACATGATAATAAATACATAACATTCAGCTGGAAAGTTGGATTTGGATAGTGATGGGAATAATATGGAACTTCTGTGGAAGAACGACTGTGTTCAGCATTTACTCAGAGCAGCAGACTGAGGCCACGACTGCCAAAGCCCTGGACTAACACACCAGCTGGAGCCTCATTGTTCATTTACTGCCACGACACTGTTTTTACAGTAGCCTCTGACTTTTTTTTCCTCCTATTATCCCTGGTTACTGCTCCTTTAGAATAATGTCTATTAATAATATTTATAATTGAACCTGGAGATTTTAAATTACAGTAAGACAGATGCATTATTAAAATATATAGTACAATTACATAAAGCTAGACAGTTCATTTACATTTTATAATAACCCTTATTATAAAACATATATAAATCTGCTTGTGGAACTGAATGGGGAAAAAACCACTTCCAGGCTTTTAGTCTTCCAGGACTCTTTCTTTCACACTGTCGTCTCTGTCTTTGGTGTCATCTTTGAGTTCAGGCATTGTGTTAGGAGACTGTGTTCGTGCCTGTACCTGCAGAGCAAATGTCTGATTAATAACTTGTTCATCATGAACTCACCATGTCATATCATTAAAATGATATATTTTGTGTTTGCATAATATACTACATCAGTCATATGGGTAAGGGAATGTAGTGTACTTTTAAAACACTTTTATACCACAGCGCTCTTGAAATCTCAATTCTGATTAGCTCTGACTGTAGTGCTGGCTGTAATTCAAATCTCACGTTTATATTAACGAGCTTCCTAAAACATCGTGGTTTCTATAGTAACAACCCATGGACTTGTATGGCAGACACTCCACATAATCTAAGCCTAATAATAAACTGAATAAATAAACATGTTATATGATAAAGAAGACAAATAATCATTGATTGATGAAGGAGGCGTTTATTTAACATTTATCTCCACTGTCAATGCTCAGTAAGTTTTCTGCCATGGGAAAGTCTTTCTCTGTAACATAAAAAGATATATTTTTTTTGTCTTCTTATTAAATCTCCATAGAGAGAAATTAGACAGACTATACACAATCTTCTTTCATCAGTCCCTCTTTTTTTTCTGTGAAAGAGGATGTTCTGCAACATAAAATGTAACTATAAATGGTTAAAAAGTGTGATGTTAGAAATCATAATCATTGGCAAACTGCTGTGGTATAAGAGGAATAACACTCTTTGAGATGTGCTATTATAAGAAAATAATAAACTTTGCATCACACCACTCCATCATTGATATTTTTCTTATAACAGAACGTTATATTGTGTGTTATTCCTTACATAAGGACTACAATTATTTAAAAAGGACCACAGTGGTACCTTAAATAAGCTTTAACAGGTACACTACATTTACTTCCTCTGATGAAAGACACATATTAACGGTACAAGAGAGTGTACTGTCCATTGCAGGTTTAATTCACCCTTTAACCATTTTTGATCTGCATAAACTTCATGCATAACCTCAAAGCCACGTTTAAAACATCTATTCCGGTGTGACTTACTTGTTGACGACACGCTGTATCTCTTTGTTCTCCTCCTCGTGTAGCTTCCGCAGGACTCGTTGGAGAATAGGCAGCTCTAAATTCACATACTGTGCTACCTGAAAAAGCATTAATAAGGGTTAGTTTGAGTTTAATAGCTGGTGGCTTACAACAGTGGACATGGGAAAAGTCCACTTACGTCCATGCTAACTTCCTGCTCATCAGTGTCCATGAGAAAGATTCTCATGATGTCTTCAGATGGCCCTTGAAGAAAACGCTCCCAAAGTGGAAGGTCTGAGCTGCCCAGCTTTTTCTTTTCTTTGAAATAGAGATGTTTGCATTCAGTTTGTTGAGTTTTGTAAGCTTGCCTCATTTATGCCCCAGAGTAAGTCAAGCTAATTTAGTCGTTTTCAATTTAGCAATGAGTAAAATGTTAGCAAACAAGCAAAGACTGAAGCAACATGCAGCATAAGGTAATACTGAATAGCTTTTCCATTATTTCTTTTCAAATGATGAACTTTTTTTGGGGGAAATTTGAAGCAGTCTTTTATACAGCTGTGTTAATGTTCCATGGAAATATAATGGCACATGGATGATATACAGGCTGCCAAGAAGCTGTGTTATATTACCTGGAAGTTCTAACTGACTGATCTGCAAAAAGAACACTGGCCTTTTTTTTTTGCTTGTTTTTTTCCACAGGAGTGTAGTGTTGAATTTGGTGTGTTTCTGTTTAGCCCACTTATCCCAGATACTGGGTCAATACTGCTCCAGTAATAAATATCCTTCAATATAAGTCTTGACACTTCATTTACTTGCCAAGACAATTATTTATTTATAAAAGAACCACACAAAAGTTTAGGTGAAGCTCATTTGACTTTCCCTTGATTCATCAGGAAACTATATTAATACAAAGCTGTTCTTTTCATCAGTCACTTACTGAATGACAACTCAGGAAGTATGTGGCTGTAAGATAAGAGCCTTAGACATCTGCTAAGCATTACTAAGTTCCTCTAAAGCAACATGAGCAACACCGTGAGGAAACTCTGGTTACTGATAAGATAAATGGAAATGGTTTGTGTGATGCAGAAGAAGCAATGACATTCAGGCATATGGAGGTAACATGGTGGTTATGGCATGGCTACAAATTAATACACTGAGGCCACAAGTTAATATTAAATATCTCATGGCCAAGAATTACTATGTTGTGGCCATGAGATACCAAATTTACACCAATGAAAATTTCACTTTAATCATTTCCAAGCTTATGCCCTGTGATGGACTGGTGTCCCATCCAGGGTATATTCCCGTCTCATGTCCAGTTTTCCCAGAATAGGCTTGGGATCCACCATGACCCTGACCAGGATAAAGCAATTACTGAAAGTGATTAAGAGAATGATCATCATGCTTAGGTTCCTGTGGCCAAAATGGTTTAATTGCATTGATTTCTCTACCTCACACCTTTTAAAATACAACAGTTTTACACAAGTAAAGTATTTTGTGGCCATGAAATAGATCATAAGAAACTTAACATATGGTCTTATATATTGATTTGTGGCCATGAGAAATTTAACCAGTGGCCACAAGTAGCATAACTCATGGCCTCAATATATAAATTCATGCCGACACCTTGTTAAAAAAATAACCAGCATATCACCTAGGGGTTCTATAGCCATCCACTCTAAAGTTAGTTCAGCAAACAGGAGCTATTTACAAAGGGAAATGTAAAGCCACTGAATAGCAACTGAACATCACTGATAATCCTCTGGGAGAGCTGCTGCTAAAACAAAGTGTAGCCTCGAGCTTGTCTGAATAAACAAATAAAAACTTGCTCCCTTTACCACTAAACCTCAGTTCTGCCCATGCGAAAGTGCACAGAATATGAACTGCTTTTATGCTGGACTACTACGAATGCAGATGCCCAAAAAATACTGATGCAGTGGAAGCATTCATAAAACAGAGGCTAATGATTTGAATCCCAGGACTACACAGGGGCAAGACCCATAATCCTCAACTGCTTGCCTTATACCACCCTAATTTTTTCAAAATAAATAATGTGAGTTTTCAATGTAGGCATTTCATGCAATACAGATATCATAGGCAAGTGCATAATGCATCAGAAAGAGCTTTAGAATCTACTACAAAGACACTTTAAAGCACACATACCTCCACTCTGATGAATGCAATACAAGGCAAATTCACTGGGATCATTTTCTATCTGCAATAATAAACAGGTCTGCGTGTCCGCATTATTTCATCTCATAAAAATGAATTCTCGTTAACTACATTAAGTGAGAAATGAGAGAGTTAATAAAATAGGATGCACACATTCCTAGATACAGCTTTCATAAGGCAAGTTATTAAAGGCATACCTTAAATTTATGTAGGAGCTGCCAGATGACCTCTTGTGTCCTCATTGTGCTGTTTGCGCAGACGATTGTTGCTGTCCCATAGGATGGGGTAAATATCGATGTCTGAAAAGGTATTTAAAGTTTAACTTAGAGGTTTAATCCCCCTTTCTTTTTCTAGAATTTGTGCATTCTTATTGAATGCTTTCAATAAGATTGGGCCTTTCAATAATAATTGGGCCTTTTTGCAATTAAGTATTTTTCCAGACTAAATTAATTATCCTGCATTTTATGGATGTAAAATTGCGTTGTGTTCTCATGTGTTAGATCAAAGAAATGCTAAAATGAGCACTGGAGAGTGAGTACACAATCAGCAATGGAGAAAACACTCTTGTACAATATGCTGCTGGCAAATTTTTCAGATTTTACATTATATGCCACTAGGGGGCCAAACACCAACCTCTCATTTATTCCAGCATTATTCTCTGACCTTATAATTATAGAAATGGCCGTTAATGGAGAAGCGATGCTGTCTGTTACTCTGTCTCTCCTCTGCCCCCTTGGTCTTCACTCTCTTCTTCACCAGAGAGGCGTCACTCATGGTGCGGAACAGGATGGACCTCACTGTGATGGGTTCGTTTCGGCCCACCCTCAGTGTCTGGCTCTCATACTGCCTGTAGTCTAGATTTGAAGAGGAAAATTGAATTTGTCAATCATACTAACAGCATAAACAACATAAAAGAATTTACCATTCAATGCTTAGTGTAGCATCATAGGCCATTTCAATCAATTCTGTTTAGCTGGTTATGGTTAATAGGCTACAACATTATTTTAAAGGAAGAGTTTGTTATTTTAGAGTCATCTGCTGCCAGCGAGGCTAATAGCTACTGCATAAAAACACTGCATGGGGAGATGTTTACATAGTGCAGCATAGGTGCTCTATGGCTTGTGCCTGTAACCTATCAAGTGTATCAGAGTTTCATCAAAGCAACACCATGTAACCAAGTTAAACACTTTTTCATCTGATTTTAATGATGTACTGCTCTTGTTTATGCTAATAGAACAACATAGACCTATTCACTATTTCAGCATTGGCATTGTTTTTATGCTTGTCCTTGATAACCTTAGTATTTGTATAATTAATTTTAGTTTTCTTCACTTGAAAAAAAGTATTACTCTTGTAAGTGTTACTATTACTTGAAAGAGGAAACAGTGATATTCTTTTCTGCCTGCTGTTTGTCATTTTTACTTGACAAATGTGTGAGCAGTCTTTCTACTTTAGGCCATTTAGTGCAAGCATCCTTGATTGGCCAGTATATTTCCTCCAAACCTCCAGTACCTAAAATAAGCCTTTTACCCTTTGTTTTAACCTAATTTAATTTTCTGCATTTTTACTTTTTTCAGCTGTATCTAAAATGTTATTAATTAGATGCTTATTCTTTACTACTACTTAAGCCAGGTTGCCAGGTCTCAGCAGAATTTCCAGTGCATGTACATCTCAACAACGGCACAAAATAACCTGAAACTAGCTTAAAGATTTTGGCACTGGAAAAGGGAGATGCATTTTTTTCAGTCTTCGCATGGGAAATGAGTTTACCATGGTGCATGCATATTTCTTTGCAGTATCTGCAGTTAACTTTATTTATCATCACATGGTACAACCATTATCCCCTATGTTTGCCATAACCAATGTTTGTAGAAATTGATTAGATTTAATTTCAACTATTTGCTTTTAACACGATTGTGGCAATTGCCGACTAAAAAACAAAAAACAAACAAGCAAACAAACAAAAAAAAACCCACCACTCACAGACTTTTTCTGCCTACAACCTTATACCAAAGCTAGCCCAATTTGGCATAAAAACCATGACCCTGGCACCAGTGATTTTGAGTTAGTTCGGAGTGAGAAGCATTGTTATACTGCAGATGCAGCTTTTCAAAAACTCCACACACACAGGGTGGAGGTGGGATTCGAACCTCCAACCCTGGAGGTGCGAGGCAAACATGCTAACCAAAAATTATTGTTATTATTATTATTATTATTATTATTAGTAGTAGTAGTAGTAGTAGTACAGCTTATTTTATCATAGATCTAAAAATACTTTTAAACATTAAAAACTAAGAGCATAGTATGGCAACATAGTGTGTCTGGCATATATGAATGAACATGAAAATGAACATGAAAATGGGATTTAACCTGCAGCACAGCTGTCGAGCGTCTCTGAACCATCTTGAAAAGGTTCTTCTAGTTCATCAATGTGATTGAGATTGTCGAATTCTCCCCATCGGGTCATACCCCTAAGCAAAACACACAAAACACACAAACATACAAAAGCTTTCATATTAGTGATCAAAGATAAGTTAAGATGGTTGCGCAAGTTAAATTTTCTGTATTTAGAGAAATTCTAGTATAATTCTATTCCAGTAACCTCTTATTTCCAAGTGGGCTGATGGCGTCTGGAGAATATGCCTGAGACTTGGAGTGGTTCCACGCCACCATCTGTTTCTCATCTTGGATTTTGAGGCGGATTGGTCTCTTCATGCCCCAAGAGACGACCAGGAATCCCTCGAGGGTCACCTGACCAGCAGTGTTCTGCAGGAACATAACGTGTCACATTAACAGGCTGTTCAGGTTAGGAGACAGAGTGGCACAGTCTATAGTGCTGGGGTTATTCCTTTTCTTTTTAGTTATCTTTCTTTATAGAAGTTTCCAGGGCTTTCCCAGGACATTTTCCACATCTTATGGAACACATCCTGCTTTTTTTCTCTCTCTGAAAGAGTGCAGTGAGTCCGTTTGGGAGGCCCCCTTGTGGTTTGAAAGAAAGAAGGACTGCAACATGAAATGTACCCAAGTTAGAGATGTGGCATAGGAAGATTATTATGATGTGCATATGATGAAAATAAACTGGCAAATGAGAGAAGAAAAAGAGAGAAGAGGAGAAATGAACACAAACACTGATCTTAGGTCTTAGATATTAGGCTTGTTTTGTTTCCAAAGTGGCTAACTACCTAGTCTCTAGCTGCTAGTCTCTGGCTAACTACCTAGTCTCTAGCTGTCTCTAGGTGGCTATCTAGTAGTAGTACATTACTTGTAATATAAACCATGCAAAAAAAAAAAAAAAAAAAAATGCTACATTATTATGTTAGTTAGCTGGCTAGTTCCAGTGCTTCTGTGCCTGTTTGTAATGTCCTGTAAGGAAGATTTCTGGTACAATTAACATTTCATTAATGTTGTCTATATAATTCTATAAAGCTATATGTCTTTTTCAGCTGTGTCTAAAAATATTAGCTAAGGTTAGTAATGACAACATTACATTCTGCTAATTCTGTGCTAAGCAACCAGTGCCATGTTGCAAAAAGTTTGGTTAATAAGTTGTTCCTCTGAAATATAGCTGGATATTTCAGCATATGCTCCCCTATTTTAACATATATCACACATCAGCTGAGGAGAAAACAAGTCAAATAGACAATCTCAGTCACTTAAAAACTCTTCTCTTCTCCACAGTTTCATTCAGCTATCCGTGCCTTGCAAATCAGCGAAATAGTTGAAGAAATGGCTAGCTGCTGGACTGTAAAAGTGAAACTGTACTGTAAATGAGTTGTAGATAAACGTTACTTGTTCTGCAACATTCATTGCATAGTAAATCAGTTTAACAATATACAATGCAAAGTCACTTGAGCACGTCAGGTTTTCCCTTTCAGAAGCTTTAGAGCTATATTGCATCATACTAATTCACTGACATTTAGCCAGGAATAGCCAACAACCTTAAGTTATGAATCTGGAGTCGGGTGCTAAGGTGTCCACAATGCAGAAAACATGAATAGAATCAGAAAGAAATTTATAAGATTTAAGAGAAATTTGCCAAAAAAAACAAACAAACAAAACAAAACAAAACAAAAAAAACACCATCATGCAACACAAAAAGCAAAGATTTTAGCACCTACACATCAGTAAACATGTGGGTTACTTAACAGCAAGAAACACACAAAGAAGCACAAAATAGAACACTAAGTTTAGCATCGAGCAGAAACTATAATTCCTGCAGTGATAATTCCAAATCAGATAGTCAGTTATTCTGTAAGGACATATATAGTGAGTTTATTAAGTCCCAGGCACATGGAGGATAGTGAACATTGCTCATTAAAGAATGATCACAATTAATAAGATTTATTTTTTATTATTGGAAGCACTAATAATGCTAACTAACATTTGGTTAAGTAGAAATATGATGTAGTTTTGTATTTTCTTAAATATATATATTCATATTGTTTGATCATATACAACAATTAGTTCCAGTCCACTAATATGATTGGTCAAGCGGTGTTCCAAGAGTGCCTATATTTACTATAACCACACTGGGACGTTTCACTGTGTATCACTCCGCTTGTCTGTGTTCGCCATGTAAAATTCCACTTTGTAATTCAAAACGGTTACTACAGTAGTGCTAGTGACATCATCTGCAGACATGCCGAACGATACTTTTCAGCAATATAACTTTTGACTTAAAATATGAAAGCTCGTCAGATGAAGATGAATAGGAAGAAGGGACACCAATTTTACCAGAAGCATCTTTAACTGGAATGTGCAAATCAACATGAGCTAGCTAGCCATCTAACTGACATGCTATAAAGTGAGTGTGACCTCTTCGGGATCTATTTTGGCTAGCGGTGCAGAAATAAACAAAACATTTTGACATATTGTGTCTGAAATGTCACTTATTCAATAATAATTTCTTGTTTATAGAACTGTTGTATAAAAGCAATATCAAACAATATCAAAAAGAATATCGGCAAAGCTGTGAGTACCTACAGCCAAATCACTCCCAGGCCGATATTCAGTCCAACTGCAGTACAACTCTTGGTTGTGATATTGCTTAATTATAGAAGATAAAAACATAAAACCAATATAGAAATAAAATAAAAAAGAATTTTGAAAAATTCTTTTATAATCATGTGATCAGAAATTGCCTTAAATAATTGTTCAGTGCTTTTGAGATACACAGAGGGAACAGGCTGTAAGAATATAAATAATATTGTTCAAAATAACATCACATCATACTTTTTTAATGTTTATAGTTACATTTTAAGGAAACAAATTATTGTCCTGATATCACTTATAGTAATCAGCCATAACATTAAAACCACCTGCCTAATATTGTGTAGATCCCCTTTGAGCCACCAAAACAGCTCTGACCCGTCACGGCATGGACTCCGCAAGACCTCTGAAGGTGTGCTGTAGTATCTGGCACCAGGATGTTAGCAGCAGATCCTTTAAGTCCTGTAAGTTGTGAGGTGGGGCCTCCATGGATCAGACTTGTTTGTCCAGCACATCCCACAGATGCTTGATCGGATTGGGATCTGGGGAATTTGGAGGCCAAGTCAACACCCTGAACTCTTTGTCATGTTCCTCAAACCATTCCTGAACAATTTCTGCAGTGTGGCAGGGCACATTACCCTGCTGGAAGAGGCCACTGCCATTAGAGAATACTGTTGCCATGAAGGGTCTTGGTACTTGGTCTGCAACAATGTTTAGGTAGGTGGTACGTGTCAAAGTAACATCTACATGAATGCCAGGACCCAAGGTTTCCCAGCAGAACATTTTTCCAGCTTGCCCATTTTTCCTGCGTCCAACACATTAACATTGAGAACTGACTGTTCACTTGCTGCCTTATATATCTCACCCCTTGACAGGTGCCACTGTAATGAGATAATCAATGTTATTCACTTCACCTGTCAGTGGTTTTAATTTTATGGCTGATCGGTGTCTGTTACAACAGCTATAAACAGTTGGTCCCTCACCAGCCTCTCTTTTTTTCTCTCTCTTGAAGTTACTAAGAAGTGCTGATGCTAGGGCCTCTTTCCAAGAATGCTAAATAAGCATCTCCTCACAGAAAACTGAACTATATTGACAATTATATTGACACATTTGTCGAGTGTCTGCAATACAAGTGTGCAAGTCATTACTACAGAATCAATAACATGGTATAACGAGGACATTAATATAAACCTGCGATTTACCTTGCAGCAGAACTCTTGTCCGAGCTGCTGATAGAATCCTAAATCAACGTCAGTCAACACTGACTTGACCAATCAGTATTGAAAATTAAACAGTGCTGTGGTGTAAAACAATATAACCTTTATCTGGTATAAAATCAGTGTCCTCTGAATGAAACAAATCTTATTTGTTATATTTACCTCATTGACAGTGAGCTGCAGATGAGTCTTGTCCTTCAAAAAGCAGTTGTAGGTGTTTAGTAAAGACAGAAATCTTGTCCTGTGTGTGTGAGAGAGCAAATACATTATATTAAACTGATATATTAAAATAAAGAAGTAAATAATTCAACTGTTTAGTCACTAACCTTGAAAAAGTTCTTCCATCCCCGATGTGGACGAGCATGCGTGGCTGAGCTGTAGACATTTCTGAAACCATACAGTTCTGCCAAAAAAAAGTTTTTTTCTTTTTTTTTAAATCCAAGCCACTCATTTGTTTTATATATATATACACACACATACACAAGTCCTTTTTTTAAAGTCCTGACACACTGCAGAGTCTGCTATTCATTCAAGTCAGTCAGTCCACTGTTGATACATTTAGACAGTTGTTACTGGCACAGTCCACTGATTTTCTTATTCACTGTGCCCAAACTTGTTCTGTCAGGATTGGAATCTCTGCTATTTGACTTATGGCTAGTCAAATATGCCGTGCTAATATGTGAGGAACCAGTAAATTGTAGATTTGGACAGACAGGTTTTCACTGTTTTGGTCTGGACTAAGCTGTGAGGTTTGGAAACAGTCTGTGTTTGTAGTGGTTAACTGCTCGTACTTTCAGTTTGTCAGTTATATGAGCTGCTCATAGTGAGAATTTGAGAGTGCTTGCGTCAATATGCACTGTGATTGGAGGATAGGTCCAATCAAAGAAAGATTAAAATCTATTCAAAATAGCTACAGGAGCAAAGGAACAGATACAACTGTATGCCTATAATACTGCAGTTTCTGTTGTATACTGAGCACCTTTGACAAATAACAAATTCAAGAGTCCACATAGATATATTGTGTAGCTTTATAACTTATTCTTCTCTACTTGTATATCACAAACTGATCTCAGCAGGAAAATCTCTTCTCAAGCTCCCAGAATGGAGATCAGACTCTGGAGTTAAGCACTGACCCCTGTCAGTTTCCACATTCACTCTCTGAACACTACACCACCAAAACCTGGCTGACGGCTGCTCCAGATGCACATAAACACACAGCCCCAACGCCACTCTCACCTGTCGCCGGCTCAGATCCAGTGTCAGCAGACTCACGCTGGAATGGGTGCCATATCTCTACGATAGTCTAGTTCCAGCCTGAAAGAGCAGAGGCTGTATATTAAAGACAGTGTGGGATAAGAGGATAGGAGGGAGGACCTGCATGCCAGTCAGGTGTTAATGACTGGCGCATTCAGACTGTGTTGTGCTGTAACTCGATCCGACTCACCTCTCCTCTGAGCATTCTGGGAGAGCTTGGAAAGTTGCGGATTTATAGACACACCCATAGGTACGTGCCTCTCACCTCACACTACAATAGTATGATTAACCCTTTCTGCACTGACATGCAGACTCCATGGAGACATAACACTTCATAGCACTTTTGTAACACACTTGCATCATTTAATACATATACTTATGCCATCAAATTATGTGTAGGACTGAACTCATTCAGTAGAAGAATAAAATTACAATTCTTTCTTTTGCTTTTGCTTTTGAATAAGGTCTGCCAAGGCTGAATGCTGGATTTCCCCCACACCTGTCATACACATTCATACAATAACACCATGATATCAGCACAGCAACTTCCGCATACATCATTTTTATTGTGCTGTTACCCTTTAAGTGCCCTATTTTCTATCTGCCACAGTATTTTTGCTATTTTAAACAGCTGGCCTGTATACAGACCACTGTGCACTGGACAGAAGCCACTCCCCGAATACAAAACAAACATGAACTTTGAATTCTAACCTTTGTCATATTTCTCCATTATTTCTTGCTTTCCTGCTTTCTCGACACACGCATAGTGACAGATATACATGATACAGAATTGTTTAATTTATTTACTATCCCTCACATCTGAATTTAAAGGCTCCTTCGGGAAAATGTTTAAAGTTTGCAAGTTAAAGGTGTAGTCAGATAATTTGACAAAACTCAAAATAAACACAGTCAGTCTTTTCAGTGTTCTTTCCAAAGCCACTCCCCCAAAACACAAACAATCAAGCCTAGGTAAGACCTGAACTGAGAGTAAATATGACTGACAGGTGTTCTGATTGGTTGGATGTTGGTGGCCGCTTGTTTTTTTTTTTTCTCATCCTCTTAAAAAGAGATTTTTCTTCTGAGAAAGTTTTACTTCTGCTAGAACATGAAGCAAACTACACTAAATATTGCAAAACTAAATAGTGCCCTGACCTAAAATTGCTGACTGCACCTTTAAACCCTTTCACTGGAAAATCACTCAAACCAACCACATGACATTAGCACTTCCTAATTCCCATTACTCAGCAGGTCACTTCAAGTCATGGAACATTTTTGCATACAAAATTTACATATGTCTAAATAATCATACCTGTCTTGCAGAGCTGACATTATGGTTGTTAGTGCACCATTGTTTCTTCAAATTCAAGACATTTGTTCTGATCTGGCTGTGTTCTGTCTATTCATCATCACTCAGGTGTGTCTCTTGACTTTTGTGATTAATCTACATGCATGCTGTGATTCTCCTATTAGGAATGTGGACAGTTGGACATGTAGTTCTCAGACTACACACCAGATGGTGGTAAAGTATTGCATTAGTCAGCCTTAACGCTGTTTAAATGTGACACATTACCCATTATATAACCTGTTTTCTTCTGTCACTATGTTGTCAACATAATATTCCTGCAAAAGTAGACTCACATTTACAGAATGTTCAAACCCATCATGCCATGTGACATTAAAAAAGTTCCGACTTATGGAAAGCACAATCACCTCATAAACAAATTCCCCTTTCCTGTGCAACTGAACTTACTGATAGCATGTAATGAAAGAGTCCTACCTAATGTGTTACAAATGTGTTGCCTTTTTAAACATAATTAAGATAAAGATATGGTCGTAGTCAGTGGTCAAAATATTGTAACAAAAATTTCACTTGGTTCAAACAGCAAATGGTTTGAGAGCATAGCGACCTTAAAACATGTTAGCTGACTAATAAAGCCTAGCCTAGCCTATTTTTTTTTTCTGCCAAAGGTCATATGGATCAAAAATTGCTCTGGAATTGCACAAAAACCCATTTTATTTATTAAAATAAATCCTTTCTTGAAAGACATAAAACATTTAGGGTAGTAAGAAACCTCATGAACTGGTTAGCTAGCTTGGCTAGCATGGTTTTCCCACCAAATGCCTAATGTCATCAAATTGCTCTGGGAGTAGAGTAAAACCAATTTCACCTCAAATTTGCCTAAAGTTAACTTAATCTTAGCCTGGCAGGCATAGAAAATCTTGCTATGAGGAAAAAAAATAACCGAAACCAGCACGAATATGTTAGCTAGCTAGCCAACCTACCAAATGAAGAAATGGCTCCATCTAGCCTCCTAAAGGATTCTTGGATTTCACCCTTTCGATGTTGAACAGAGAGTTTCCCATTTAGAAAATTTTCTCACTAGAACCCATTTAGAAAGCTAGAATCATTATCAATAAAAAAAATCCTTTTTTCTAAGTGTATTTCTAAGTATTTGGTTGTTGATAGCTATTCAGAGCAGACATTTTAAGCAATATCATTAAACATATTAGTCCAAATTAGATGGAATAGGAAGATAGAGGGGTTTGTTTTAATTTTTTAATAACAGGGGAACAATATCCACTTATACCTCATGAGATCATGAGACATGGCTGTTACTAGGATCAGCGAATTACTTTCAGTGCATTCATATTAACCCTCATACAAGTTGCTTTATACAGCAACTTTGATCAAATAAAACCAGATTCTTACCCTGTCCCTGTGCATCTTGCAAAAAAGTCAGCGTATCCTACAGCAGCTACCATTTCAATCTGCTGTGGAATCTTGTATTGTGTCCATCATTCATCTTGTATTGCTGTATGTGATGAGCAGCTTGCCAAGTCACCAAGTGACATTGCTCTGAACAACAGCCCCGTATTAATCGCACGTTGTCAGTGTGTCTGCTTGTGATGGAACAGCACATGTGAGAGGCCTCAGCTGTTTGGAGCATTTGTACCATTAAGCAATTTTTATTATGTGTTTATTAGCATATACTGACGATCACGCGTAACCATGTTCACCATTATTACATTAGAGTTCATCATGACTAAACAAGCTAATTAATAAAAAACAAACAAAACTTTTTCATAATTTTCTATCCTTTTGACTTGTGATTTTGCAGTATTTCAAGGTGATTGATGCTAAAATGCATAATAGTGGAACTATATGTCAGATACGTCCCATGCTAAGCTTTCAGCAAACATTGACAGCCAGTTTGTATCTAAAATCAACTTGGCAAGCTGACAGTCAACGTAAAGCCATGTGCAACCTTGACTGCTGTGCTAAACTAATTGGTACCTGGCATGTACATTGGCAGATTTAAACAGCTAACAGGACTGTACAAGCACAATGTGTTAATAGCTCCATCATCAAGCTTTACAGCATTTATGACTAAGAGCCTGAAGTTTTTTTGTGTCCTTTTCATACTCATTTACATTTAGTCCATCCTTCCAGGTCCCCTTCCTCCCTCATGATCATCTTCAACCATAAAGTCATTTTGGCTATGAGTCTTTGTCTTTGTTATGGCTTCTTGAAAACAGCATGTCCCCGGTGAAGCTGCGTTTGTTTTCATTTTCACATCTGCGCGTGGGTGGAAGCTTTTATCTTTGGCCCTCGTTGATCCATCATCACGCTGCATGTGACAACAGCAATTCAGAGTTGATGTATTTACAAGCCCACAGTCTGCTGACACACATATACTTACACGTGATGTCCTTGAAGAGGTAGCATTCTCCAAACCTGACTTAAAGAAACAGCAAACAAATCCTTTTCAATCCCTGACTGAATGAAACAGCAAACAAATCTTTGCACAGTCTTTGGCTCTGTTCCATTCTCTGAGACACTTAGAATAACCTGAGCTCTTATTTATCCTTTTCCCCAACTATATCCCTAAAAGGCAGAAGCCAAGAAGATGGGGGCATAAACACATACTTTGGGAAATGTCATTCCCCTGCTTAAAATAAATCAGAGTGCACAGGCCAACAGGCAACAGGTGGGTCCACCACACAAAAGCCTCCTGAATGCAGACGCCACGCCAGTCATACTGCTGCTATGACTGCTATGAGTGAGAGCTGATCTGCACTGTTCACATAGCACAAAGGAAACTATAGATCTGTGTACACATACTGAAGAGAAGATTACATGTCCTGCCACAATCACATTTAACCAAAAGGCTTTACTCACTGCCTTTTTTTTTTTTTTTTAACTTAAGTGTGAACTTATTTATGCATCTCTTACTGTGGCTCTTCCTATAGCGCTAATTCCTCTGCAGCACAATGCCTCCCTGCACAACAGTACAATGTTCATATCATTCTGTAACATACTGTAAACAATACTTATTTTATTTCTGTTTCCTCAGACGCTGCATGTATATATTTTCATTTCTTCATCTTTTGGTGACTTTCACAATTGTTTCTTTATATATCTAAGTTTTTATTCTATTATTCTATTTTTATCTTAAATTTCCCTTAAATGTCTATTTTCTTGAATATTTGTTAATAGTCCATGCACTTCTCTGTTAAGTATGTTACATGTTACATATGTGTGCAATCACCAAGACAAATTCCTTGTATGTGTAACATAAATGGTGAAATCTATATCTATATCAATATCTATCTACCTATCTATATATCTGTCTATCTATATATCTATCTATCTATATTGATTCTGATTCTGAATACTGACCTACTCAATTCAACACACTACTTATGGATTATAAAATGATATTACTTTCACCGTCACAATGTATTACTCTGTACAATGTAATTTATACCACATCACTGCTGAATTCCTGATTCTGATTGGTCAGATGCTATTGATTAATTTTCTATAACAGCAGCTCTGACAGCAGTTTGGCTGCAAGGTTTTATTATTAATGCGCTCATTCTCATACACTATCATTTCTACAGCAACAACTTACACAGGGACTTGTATGGTAGATGCTCCACAAGAATGGGTTTTTAAAATGTTTTCTATGAGGAGAGTTTATTTAGCATTTTGGATGGAGTCTCTAGTGATATGTTTTCTGATATAGGAAAGCCTTCAGAACAGGAGGCTTTGCACTTTACACTTTGCAGTTACTCAGAAACATGACAAACTACATTTCTTGTCTCATTACCTTCAAGAGAGAGAAAAAAGAGAGGCTGGTGCGGTAACAACAGTTTCTACCTGTTAGAATGTAAGTAACAGCAACGATGTCGTTTGGTGAACAATCTACAACATTAAAGTAACTATAAATGAACAGCATGATTGTTGTTTGTTAATTAAGCAGTTGTAATTGTTCAAAATTTCTGTGGTATAAGCAGAAATAATAACATAATAAATAAATAATAAAATACTGGATATGGATGTGCTGATAAGTGAGTTTGGGTTGGTAACAGTCACTTTGCTTTCCATTATGCCACATCACTCCACTCCACTCCATGGTTGATTATTCTCCTATAACAGCACACTCCCAAATGTGTGTTTTACTCCTTACACAGGACACAAGCTCATATCCTGCATGCTTTCTATATAACATTTTCAATTTTGTACTTTACTGTTATAACTTATTTACTGTAATATTTATAGTTTTGTACCAAACCAAGATGATATTTATTTTATTTTAATTGTATTGTATTGTATTGTATTGTATTTAGCTAGCAACCAAGCCTGGCTCCTTAGAGCATTTTTCAGTATTTTCCGTTTTAGGGAATCTTTACAGGCTCTCTGTAAAACCCAGTAACAACGAGTTTCTCCTTCAGATACAGAAACTCTTCAAAATGCTGCCCCTTTTTTCCTTAAGAGTGTATTATTATTATTATTTTATTTTTTATTGTACTTACACACTTATTGTAGACCTCATCACAGAACAGTCTTTTGTAACCAACCATGATTTTATTTATCTTATTGTTTTCCTCATAACATTACTTACCTACTAACTTACCATATTAAAGCTGACAAGCTTTAACGCCACCACAGAACACACAAACACACTATATGTATGTAAGGGGTTCAGTATGAGTTAGGTAACTGAGCATAGTTTTCTGGCCTTTCCTGAGGCAGCTTTCTACGTCTCCACCGGCTCCGTGAGGTTCCTCTGAGCTCTGAGCTGCTCATATCTCTGCACGGATATCAAGCAGCTGCTGCTGTCCATCTGCTTCAGTAAACCATACATGCACAGCACTGACAGACAGCGTGGCCGGGCCGCATACACACACACATACACACGCTGTGGAAAACTGTCCTGTGAAAGACTTACTGCAGGGATTTTAACATGAAGCTGACGGATGAGTTTTTGAAGACAGTTTGAAATGCAGCTTTCTTTAAATATGAAGCTTCTTGAAAACATTCCAGTGCTGCAGATCTTCCTGCTGTTGCATCTCAGCCTGATCAGTGGCGTACAGAGAGGTGGGTCAATGTGCTTTGTGTTACAGTTGAAAGCCTCAGTGATTAGAACTTATCTTGGGTGAATTACTTTCACAGTTGTTGTTCTGTATAGCAATATATGTCAAAATTCTTTCAATACAACTTTTACTGTGATTATCCCATGATCAGTATGAGAAAGATCCAGCACTGGGTGTTGAAGTTTTGACACTGTAACGGCATTTGCACCTTAATATAAATCTGCTACTGTGGACATCATAATTTCAAGACTATGAATAACATCTAGTGGAACATAATAGCAACAGGCAATTATAAAATTAGTGAGCTTATATTTGATCCCTTTTACATGTTTAATGGGAAGTATTTACATAGCTGACATATTCATCACAATCTTTTTAAATTGCTACATAAAATGGCTGCACATGTCAAAGTCAAAGTAATGACAGGATTTAAATTCATTCATTTCTGATTTTCAGAAATATGTCATATTCCTTGGGCTGAAATGTATTGCCTTGTGATGTGATGCTGGAAAAACCTGAAATTAAAACCGCAACTACATATCTGTTTATGGTATCTGATGAAGACTTATTTGATCATTTTGGGACATTTTGGGTTCATGAAGCATTGCCAGGGGTTCCATGATTCAAATTCAAATTTTGTTACAGTGGTGGGAAAAAACTTTCTGGTCCCAATAAATAACCAATTTTATTGTACACATTTAAATAATGTGTATAATTTTTTAAATACTTTGTTAAATAAATCAGCCCTGAGGGGTTCTGTGATTTTTTTTAACAGTTAAAAGGGGTCTCTGATGGTAAAAACATTTGAGAACCCGTGCTCTAAGGATCCTCCTACAAATGTCTGACTATTGTGTACTCAATAGGCTATTAATGAACATCTAATGAGGTCAAAATTATTATGCATTACATATCATCATTGGAAATGTGTTTTGTAGATGTATGACAAATTATCTTATGACTACTGACCAAATGTTTTGTTTGCATTTGACAAACTGCTCTGAAGGGTGCTTAGATCCACAAGCCATAAAGTTGACACTGATATATTACAACCAAATACCTGCAGTAAAACCGTCCCATCAATGGAAAATAAATGAATGATCTCTCATTGTCTTTATAGCAAAGGACAGCTATCCTGTCCACGGTAAAAGAACTACTACGGCACTACAGAACAAAACAGGAATGATGATGTGAATGTTAGAGAGAGCATTCTCTGAGATCAGTGTTGGTTTCTGGGGTGTACTTTGGTTTGTAGTCCAGGTGGGTTTGGTACTAAACAAGTTACAGATGCCTTAAAATTATGAGAGTTTGTTTAGGTCTGGTGCATAGACAATTGTGTGCGAAGTAAGTCTTTGGCTGATGTTCTTCTAAAAGTTCAGGAACAGTGTGAGGAAGAGGTGACATATCCGCTGATTCTCATATCAGGAACTGCCAGGCTGTGTTCCAGAGGATCGAGACAGAGCAGTCAGCCAGTGCTAATATTTCCACGTGAGAAAACTGAGTGGGGAATCAGCAAAGTTTGCAGAGTCATGGTGTAAATTACGGAGTCGCTGGCTGAACCTGTCGGAGGATTGACTTACATGCTGTGCAGGGACTAGAACTGGATGAAATAAATTGAACAAAAGGAAAGTGAACTTGGAGAGTGACTTATATTGGCTAACAAATCAACAATGGTGGGTTTGTAGTGTTAGCTACATCAGAATTTTGCTTGTAGGGTTTCATGTAAGCATTGGCCACTTGCTTATGTGTCACAAATAAAGATTATAATTTTTATTGATTCCATTTAAAGTCATATTGGTCCCAGCTGATTTCTGATGGAGTTGTACTGATTCCTGTTAATTCCTACTGATTTGTTATGAAGTCATATTGATTACCTTTGATTCCTAGTAGAGTCATATTGATTCCTGATTGACTCATGCAGATTCTGCATGGCATGCAAGTTATATTGATCCTGGCTGATTCCTGAAAGAGTCATGTTTATTCCTGATGGAGTCATTTTGATTCCTGTTGGAGTCATATTAATTATCTTTGATTACCATTGATTTGAAGTCAACTTGCTTCCTGATTTTCATATTAGAAGTTATATTGATTCCATATTGGTTCCAACCTACATGTTCATTTCTGATGGACTCATGTTGATAGCTATTTACTCCTTATCAAGTCATACTGATTTTAATTGGTTCCTGATGGAGACACCTTGATTCAAGTTGACACCAGATTGGGTCGGATTGATTCCTGTTGAAGTTTGCTCTTGTTCCAATATACATTCAGAGACTGAAGTTGCTAAAACAGACATGGATATGACATGACAGGTTCTACCAGGAAACAACTGGCCTGTTCCATTGTCTTTCTTAATGAGTCTCCTCCTGTTGTCTCTATTTTCAATCTAGAAAAACATAGGCTGACTCTGTAAATAGCTTGGACATCACATGCTTGGTGTCATACATTCAGTTCATTATAGAATACTCTTTTAGCTTATTTCTAATCCCTGTTTGTGACTGGTGAGGGCATATAAAGTGAGAATTTATAAGTGGGCCTGCAAAAGTGTTTATTATGTAGTGTCATACACTATATGACCAAAAGTATGTAGACACCTGACCATCACACTCATATGAGGTTCTTCCCCAAACTGTTGCCACAAAATTGGAAGCACACAATTGTATAGAATGCCTTTGTATGATGTAGCTTTAAAATTTCCCTTCCCTGGAATTAAAGGGGTCCAAGCGTGTTCCAGCACGACAATGTCCTGTGACAAAAGCAAGCTCCATAAAGACGTTGCCGATGTTGAAGAATTTGAGTGGCCTGAACAGAGCCCTGACTTCAGCCCCACTGAAGACCTTTGGGATGAATTGGAACACCAGGACTTCTCACCCTTCTCACCCTGATGTTAAGCGTAGCCTATTTTTCAAGCAAGTGCTGCAGTGTAATCTTATTTTATATCATTGCTATAAAGCACACATGGGAGGGAGGTGGGGGGTGTGTGGTCAGGGAGTATGCGTGAGGTAAATGAAATGAGTTATACAAAAGATTAATTTTTTAAGAGAAATGCAACAGGAAGCAGTAAAGCACATATAAAGATTTGCAAATCAAAGCACATTTCCTTTGATATAAGCACACAGCAAGTAAAAAAAATGTGTTAAAAACTAGAATTTGTTTTGGCTCATACAACTTTCTGAGGCCAAATACAGCTGTGAATTATAAGTACTTGTGCTATATTTTTTTGAACATATGAGGATGAAGTATTTTGAAACATAGTCACTAGTCTCGGGTGATGTCAAAAAAAAAATTGTCTTTGTAGGCCAAGGATGAGACAAGACAGAGTAAAATTTCCCCCGAGTTTATGACAAGACCAAGACCATTGATTTGTGGTTTTAAGACCGGTCTCGAGTACCACAACAGTACCATATAGTGTATGAGAGCACCAATGGTAATGTTTGAAAAAAGCTGCAAGAAAAACAGGATGATCTATTGTCTGAGCAGCTTCCTCCAGTAGATGAATATCTAAACAAAGCTAGATAAGCTATTAGCATACCATACTAGCATAACAACAGTCAGAAGAGAGAGATTAGCAAATGAATCAGAAAACTTTGTGTTAGCATGCCTAATGGTGCAGGAACTGTACCAATTATTAAGCACAGCTTTCCATCAGAATCATTTGCAACACTTGCTGCTAAAGGAGTTTTCAATATCATACACATACAATAAGGTACCCTGTGGTAGCCTATTGGGTTCTTTGGTTTGTCCTTCTGAGGGAACCGTCCTGCTGCTTTGTGGTGGAAGATTACTGACTCCTGTTAGAGTATGCTCTTGTTAGAGTTAACATCTTTGGACTAAGACTGTTAAATCAACACTCTAAATCTAAAACTTTCCAAAGTAGAACTATTTTAGGAAGCTAGAAGCCATCAAAAAAAAAACAAACCTTTTTTAAGAGCGTAGGACTCAACAGATGAATCATGACAATAAAACTCCCTGTTCCCAAAAACAATTTGGTTCCTGTTTAACTTTATTTATGCAGGCTTACAGATAAAGCCAACATGACGCTAGCAGTGCTATATCCACCTTGTCATTGGAATTATCAACATGCCTTTTTTCCCCATGAGACCCCCTTTTGAGGTTATTAGTCTTTAGTGTTGCAACGAGCAGCAGTTAGAATTTAAAATATGTTGTTTTGAAACTTTCATTTCACAACAGCCACCATAAGTGCTGTTGCTATTTAAGGTCATATTTCTTGTAAATGTGTCCTCCTTTCACAGCTTGATTGATGAGGAACTGAGCTAGCTTTGATTCACTGACTGCTTAGGTTTCGCCACTGTGTGTGACTTATTTGAGATCTATTACCTTTCATGGCCCAGGTCTAGTAAGGCTAAATAGATCGAGAATGCTATTTCTGCAGTTTATGATGCTAATTAATCTCTCTCCATCCATCTCTTTTTCTGTCTCTCTCTCAGCTCCTAAAATCACCACCTTACTTGAGACAGTTGATGCCTTACTGGATCATAATGCTACTTTTATATGTGAGGTCGACTCACACCCTTTAGCAGATATAACATGGATGCGTAATAATTACCCTATACGGTTAGTAAGTATGTCATAAATTTGTCATCAATTAACACCTCTAAGATTCTAAGATTTCATCATATAAAATCTTCTGTTTATTACAGGCACTATGACTCTCGATACATTATCAGAGAAAATGGCCAAATGTTGATCATTCCCAATGTGAAGGACACAGACAGCGGAGAATATTGTTGCACCGCCAATAATGGGATTGGAGAACCAGCAAAAAGCTGCGGGGCTTTGCAGCTAAAGATGAGTACGTTTTCTATATTGTATCTTTTCTATTCTTTATGTTTTCTCTCTTATAAATAATATTCTAAATGTGAAGAGATCCTTCCTAACTCCAAACCTGAGCTACAGTCTCTTACATAACCAGAAACCTGATGCTCTCCTGTTATAATGACCTCAGAATAAAGTCATGATCTTCTGGGGAGAATGCTGGTATTTACGTCATGTCTTGACTCCCTCTATTTGGCTATTTATTTGCTTAGTGGCGCTTATTTAGGGGGAATGGGGATGTTTCAGTAGTGACCAGCACTGTGAGCATGGTGTGTGAACTCTGGCTCTGACAGTCCCTCAACATCAGTTACATCACTTGAGTTCATAACTGGTCTCAAATAGAGATATGTGTGGGACTGGTTTTTCAATCCCGGTTACGCAGTTAATGTTTTTGTTTGTACCTGTGTGCGATATTTTCTAACGAGTCTAGTTGGTTCTATTTTCAAAAATATAAACAATATAGTAGTCTACTTTAATTTGACAAGGCAGTTACTAAGGATGCTGTAAATGCGTCGAGTAGTACTGTCATGTTAATAAACATGGTATTGTTTGTCCAAAAAGGTTCATATGTGACCGCTCGCTTGCGCCTGCATGAAAAACCTCCCGTTCATGCACCTTTTTTGTCGTGTCTCGCAGGAACCCAGTCTTGATTGGATCTAGTCTCAACCAGGTGCCCTGTGAACCTTTTTTGGCAAGCAATATAAAAAAAAAAAAAACACAAATAGTACGTCTCCTATTTGTATTCGTATCTGTTTAAAACAACTACAACTCAACCCTGTTACCTGAATACATTCACCCCATAAAATATTTGGAAAAAGTCCACCAGGAAACAGGAATTTTCTTAATTTTTAATGATATTGTGATATTGACTGATGAGGTCACTATGAATGTACAACACTGTTACCCAAATTATAGATTGAAAATGATCAATTTTAAAGAATATTTTAAGTAAATCATTAGAATGTCCTTCAGGTCCTCGTGACTTTAGCATAGATGTTAGTAGCGCATTTGCTAATTCTATGCTAAAAAAAAATCAACCCTGGTACTCATTAAAAAGCACCAAATGCAGCCGTTTTCAGCCAAGAAACCTTGTAAAATCTTAATTTGTTGCCTGAGAGGGCTTAACATATTTCCTGAATGGTTAAATGCGTGTCTTATTAGATTAATGTTTTATAAAGTTAAAATTTTTAGCATTACAAGGGCTAAAGGGCACTTCTTGACATCACGAGACTAGCTAGCTCTACTGCTTGACAATATTGCAAATTGCTGTGCATGTAATGTGTCTTTGCGCCCAACTGCTCCCCGGGCGCCGCAGCAAAAAAAAAAAGGCTGCCCAATGCTCCGGGTGTGTGTTCACGGTGTGTGTGTGTGTTCACTACTGTGTGTGTGCACTTGGATGGGTTAAATGCAGAGCACAAATTCCGAGTACGGGTCACCATACTTGGCCACAAGTCACTTCACTTCACTTCACTTCACTTCATATGATTATTGTAGGTCTAATAGCTCCTTTAAGCCTTACATTTTTAAAAAACATTTTAACCATTACATTTATTCATTTTATTTTAAGTGACAAGTGTGTTAGAGTACAATCCTAGTACAGAGCTGGGCTCACAACCTTCCTGTTACTAGCACGGAACCTTTATCCCTGAACAATCTCTGCCCAATTGAAATAACTTGCATATACACTAAAAAAATGATAAACTGTTACTTTTCAGAGCCCCAGATTAAGAGACATCCAACAAATGTTACATTACTATTGGAGTCCAAGGCAGTGTTGCCATGTGTATCGTTAGGATATCCAAAGCCAGAAATTTCCTGGCTTAAAGGTGATGAGTTGATAAAGGTAAGTGTGTGTGTGTGTGTGTGTGTGTGTTGTGTGTTTTGTATGTCTGGTGATAAAGAAAATAATGACGTTAAAGAAAAAGATCCATGTCTTTTTTACCTATTGGCATATCATTGTCTTTGGTTTGACTTTCAGGTTGATAGCCGAATATCAATTTTGGAATTCGGTGCTTTAAAAATTCACAATATCAGGAAAGAGGACGCAGGACAATACCGATGTGTGGCAAGGAACAGTTTTGGGATTGCCTATTCAAAACCAGTCACCATTGAAGTACAAGGTAAAATGATATTTAAAATCACTTGACATACTGTATATTTATGTGTCTATTTAGACAACAGTTCAGTAATACTTTACTGTAAGGTCTACAAGTAAGTATTTATTAATAAAAACCTAATGCTTTCCTAATGATGATGAATTAATACATGCACTAATCCTTAGCACATCAGGAAATGATGAAGCTTATTCTTTAACAGCCTCTGAGTGATACTATATGAATAGCCACTAATAATGGTAATAGATAAGATGGTAATAGTTAAGATGGTAATAGTTAAGTATTAACATGTTGTTAACACATTCTGTTAAATGATGCAGTCTTAACAAAAGTCTTACAGATTATGAAGAGTTTGGAAACAATGTAATTTAAACTGAATTATAGTTAAAATGTATAAAGTTTAGCTTATCTGAGATTCTTTTGCATTTTTGTTTTCCAACACCCCTATTTCTAAACTAACCCATAACACAGGATATCTTAGAAATACAAATGAAATATACATGTTAAAATGTAGCAAAGACTAAATCCTACTAGCACCAGTATCAGCAGTTAGTCAAACAGCATTGTGAGTATCGTAGGAAATCCTTTAGCCAAAGAGAAAACAGACCAACATTTTGATGAAAGATGTATAAACCAAAAAGGTCAACTCAGAATTGAATCATAAAATAAAATTGAAGATCACAGATTAATTATAAATACTGACATGCAAGTCATTGAGAGTGGATTTTTCCTTTAATCCTAGAAATCATAATATTAATTAACAGAAAGCGTTAACAAGATGTTAAAACCTGAATATGTTCATTATTTATGGCTATTCATATATCTCTCAGAGGCTGTTGTGTATGTTAATGTATTATTAATTATTTGCTAAGGATTAGTACATCCATTAATTCATTATTATCTGTGCACCGTGTAGTAGCATCTGACCCCCCCATCCCATCCCATCCCATCTTTTTTAATGATGTCTGTGTATTTTCTCAGCTCCTGCTAAAATACTTAAAGTTCCCAAAGAGAGGAAAGTGCAGATTGGAACTGAAGTGGCCTTGGAGTGCAATGCCACTGGAAACCCTGTTCCTTCTATCACTTGGCTGGAAAATGGAAATACAGTAAGCTTGTTTTCCATTATATCACTCCATATCTCATTTTTCCACAGTCTTCTCTATCCTCCTCATTTTTTTTTTTTTTTTTTTGCCTTCTGAGCCCATTTGACTTCATCATCTTTGTTCGAGCTCTGGAGAACAAACTAATTGCAATTTAATTGCAGTCATTTGACCAGGGATTTGAACAAAGTACAGTAAGCTCCTGCAGACTGCTTGACTTTTATTTCCCAACTGCAATGTCCACCAACGGGAGGCCTTGAGGGTCTTGCATTCTCCAGTTGATATGAGAATTAACATCATTCCAGCTACATTAATGACTTAAACAGAATGGCTGATTAAAACAACACAATAAAAACAAAGATCAATAGGGAGACCTTTGAGAATAAAGTATATTAGACCAGAATATGATCACAATCATGGCTATGTGGTTTCTCATTAGCGCCATAAGATGGTACAGCAGTTAGCACTTTTGGAATAAAGACACTTTCTGGAATGTAATTGGATTTGAACCAGACGATGCTTTTGGGAAATTTGTGTTTGGCGTCTTGAGATCGGCTCATACAGCTACGACACAAGATGAACAAAAGTGCAGTAGCTCAGAAGAGGGAAAAGTGTGCAATACAGTGGGGCATAATTTGGACTAAGTCTCCAAATATGGGGAAGCTAACTGCTGATCTATGTAGACAGTCATGGTATTAGTTGATTAATACATTGACTAGTTGGGGTGGTGGAAAAAATGGGCTAAGCCCAAAATGGCAAAATATTGAGCTTTTAATGGTCTTAACGACAAATCATTGTTCAGAAAATTAGCAAGATTTAAACAAAGGAAATTAGTATGGGAGCTTTTCCCTTTGAGTTCTTTAAATGTTTAGCCTTGTGGCCCTTGATGCATCAGATGAGGCAGATAACCAAATAATTACTAATCTTTTAAGAAAAAAAAAAAACATTCCAGAAGATATTTTTGGAAAATATTGTACACCCGGACATGTGTTAGTTTGAATTTTACATCAAACATTTTTAATCATTATCATAATTCTACCTTTGTGTACAAGGAGACTATAGAAGTGAATTTTCCTGTTTCAAGCTTTTCCTCAAACAGTTCACTGCAGCAAAAATAAACCAGCAAATGGTGGCACAGGAGGTCTCAGGAGTGCATTCGTTTAATTCTTGCTGACCAATGACTTGTTGTTAAGACCATTAAAAGCTTAATCTTTGCCATTTTGGGCCTGGCCCTATACTTACAGATACTTACAGTATGTCCAAAAATATACACAACCATGTAATTTAAACCACAGCAACACTGACCAGGATAAAGCAGTTACTAAAGAACGAACGAATGAATGAATGAATTCCAATTTACACCAGATACAGTAAACGCTACAATCAACATGGGTAGTCAACATGGCCTTTCTTTGTCCCAAAAGCTTCATATCTGACCACACCCTCCCATCTGCATGAAAGTAAACCTGACTAATCATGAGACTTTCTTTTGTTGGGTCTTGCAGGATCCTAGATGCACATTAACTTTAGTTTTCCATGTTTATGTCTAATGATTTTAACACAGTGTAAAACGAGCATCCATGTTGCAAAGGCACAGAGACTCTACAATATGATACACAGATTTATTATTGCATGTAATCAGTGCATAACATTTATTGCACTAATTAGTGTATTTTTATTTTTAACAATTTAGAAAAAAGGAACAGGAACTGAACATGTAATTTGTAGCCTGTGTATGGCTTTTGTGAGGATTGATGTGTTTTTTGCTGTTGTTAATCTGACCTGCTCTAATATAATACTGGATGTCCTGAATCAGTTTTTGCTTTAACTTTGGAAAAAGATGACTAGTCAACCACTTTTTTGAAATCCTAGTCAACTAGTAAAAATGAATAGTCGTGTCCTGAATGTTTCCCAACCTCCTATAACGTTCACAGGATATGAGCTAATAACGTTGACATTCCCATTGGTACACTGGATTCCTGATTCAGTCCTAGTCTATTTATATTTCACGTTCCACAGGATATTCTCTAAGGCTTTAAGATTAAGAGTACCTTGGTGTTGGAGAGGACTTGTAAAGACCGCTGTTGAAGTTGTTTGTATTTTTCCTTGTATCAAGAGCTGCTTGTAGATCAAGTTAATTGAGAATGTGTTGACATGATTTACAATTCCACTATCTCACTGTTATGTTGTAAATGACTTTTTAGCTCTTGATAAGAAGCTAGGCAGACGGGTTGTTTAAAGATGGGGGTATAGTCGGAGGTTTAATGTCACTGTGCTGTCTTGGCACCGCTGCCCTGTGCAGTTTTATGTTACCAAACATGACCTCGTCCTTCCTTTATTTATGACTGGAGTTCTCATCATTTTTATCTGCCTTCCTTTCCCACAGTAAAATAGAACAGCAATTTTCAAATCCACTGACGAATACATTCATCAGAGTGAGGCGTATCAAATCTGAGCCTTGTACTGTGTATTATTAAGGGCTTGTAATGGGCCAGATTTTAGGACTACAGCAACAAATGCTTCAGCTAAGTTTGCTTTTTCAGCTGGCCCTCGAAGGATGCGGTGCTCATTTTTTAGTCTTTCTTGACTAGGAATTAAGAGCTGCAATTATTTTGTAATATATGGTGTTATCTTACATGGAATAATGAATAATTACATCTAATTACATAAAAAATAATTATTACAATTTACCATACAACATATGGTTCCATCCAAATACTTAAATAGAATAATAATTAATAATAATTATGTCTAATTAGGTAATAATTTAGATTGTAAAATAATTGTTAAACAATTAGAATTGGTCGATGAAGGATGCAGTGCACTATTTATCCAAGATTTATCCAGATACTATAATTAGAATAATAAATAATTAAAAATATTGAAAATAGTACAGTAATATTCATATTACTGTCTACCTTATACCACGTAGTAGCACTGTCTGAGTCTTTTGCCCTTTGAGGTATTTGCAGGATGCATGTGGTGTTATAGGTTGAATGTTTAAAATTACCCCATGTGGACATGGCAAATCATTAATTTCCCATAGCCGGATAAAGTGCTGCTAAAAGCAGCTCTGCGATGAGCAAGTTTCAAATATAGAAGTATGAGCAAATCTCAAAACTGTCACACAAGCTCACAATGTTCTCCTAAGGTCAGCATATTTAATTGTCCAAATGACTGAGGCTGTGTAGTAAGGATGTAGGGTGTGATAATGCAACTATGTACTGGATTTTGTCTAGCAAACGTGAAGATACTATATGTGCTTTATTCTTCTTCTTCTTCTTCTTATTATTATTATTATGCTAACAAAGTTATGAGAATTAAGTATGAATGAAACACTTGTATTAAGTGTCATCTATATAGTAGACAGAGCCTTGGAGATGACATAATAAGCTATGGCCACGAGTTAATATATATTAATATTTCAAGGGCACAAACTATCTTGCAGCCACAAATTATTATTTTATGGTCATGAGATATGAGTCATGGCCATGAATTGTGAGCCATGACATAATATGTTGTTGAACATCATACTTAATATGTGGCCTCCAGTCATTTTCCTTAGTCAGAAACTAAGGAAAAAGCCTATTTGCTTTAAGAATTCGTTGAAGGTGATATGGGTCAATGGTATATCCGTGATGCAGCAACACTGACTCCAGTATAAAGTGTGATATTAACAATAATCTCCATGCTTAGGTTCCTGTAGCCACAGTGGTCGAATTCTAACTCATCATAAACTACAATAGTTGCCACAAGTTAATTATTTTGTGGACAGGAAATAGATCTTAAGAATCTTGATCTTGAGACACTATATGGCCGAATGTTTGTGGACACCTGACCATCCCAACTGTTGCTACAATTATATATGATGTCTTTTATGCTGTAGCATTACAATTTCCCTTCACTGGAACTAAGAGGCCCAAATCTGTTCCAGCATGACAATGTCCCTATGAAAAATGCAAGCTCCATGAAGATATGGTTTGCCAAGAGTGGAATGGAAGAACTTGAGTGTCCATCACAGATCCATGACCTCAACCCCACTGAACACCTTTGAACACCAACAGGCCTCCTCGCCAAGCATCAGTGTCAGACCTCAATAATGCTCTTGAGGCTGAATGATCACAAATTCCCACAGCCACGCTCCAAAATCTAGCAGAAAACCTTCCCAGAAGAGTGGAGTTTATTATAACAGCAAAGGGGGACTAAATCTGGAATGGGATGTTCAACAAGCACAAATTAGTGTGATGCACATATGAGGTGGCCACAAACTTTTGGCTATATAGGTAGTAATATATAATATATAATTCATGGCTTGGCCTTATTAAAAAAATAACCACCAGGTCACATCAGTGGTGGTGTAGGAATTAAACATTTAAACCGACCAACCTGTGTTCATTTGTTCAACATTTAGTAAATTTAATTTATGGTAATTAATGTAGACATAAATTTTATCATGTATAGAATAACCATTAGTTAATACTTTTGTTGTTATTTTATCTATCTGCTTCTCTGATGTAGATCACGGGGGCATCAGTAGAGGAGACGCTGGTTGGGGAGGTGATTGTCTCCATCCTTCATGTGGTGGTAAATAAACCGGCTCTTTACACATGCCAGGCTACCAATCAACACAGCGGAGGAGCCAATACTGTCAAAGCTACAGCCAAGATCACTGTCTCAGGTGGGCTTATTCCAAACACAGCTCTTATAATCAACCCTGATGTGCAGTCACATTCTAGTCTCAACAAATCTTGTCATAACAGTGGGCTTTTTGTTTTTTTTCATCTCAGTTCGTTTTTTTGAGGCATAGGCATGTGGTCTGGGCCTTTCGAGTTACAACTGAAGGATGGACACATTAGCTCTCCTGATATTCATGCTCTGATTCACTTTATTTTCAATAAGACTGTGGAATTAAGAATGGAAGGTTTCTGGTTATGCTGTTAGCTTGTTAGCTGATTCGCTGAATTCTTTATTTTTTTGGAGATCGTCAGCTGTATCTGAGGTAGTGTGTGTGTGTGTTGTTATTTACCGAGGCGTGTTATTTCAGTCAGGCCTTATTTGTTAGCTTAGCTGTTCTTTGAAGACTCTGACATCCCAGGAGGTAGACCCCTCACCCCAGATATATTCATGATGCTAACTTGCTGTGAAGTGAAGACACAGCATTGTATAAAAAAACTGCAGTATGTTAAACTGTCAGGGATTAGAGATTTATGATGTTGTGTTGTGAACTGAACAGAATTGCTTTGCTTTAACACAAAAAGATCGAATTCGATTTTCTTTTTTTTCCCTCTCTTGTTTTTTGGACCATCCTGCACTTCTGATGTAGCATAACATCATGCAGAATGTTCTTCTTTCAACACCCCCCATTAGCCCATCCAGACCGTCAAAGTTCACACCTGCTCTTTCCTCCAGGCCACACACACATTCACACACAATTTGTGGGCCAAGCACACCACAAGCATGGTCTGCAGTACAGAGTTGTTGCATTATTCATTGTCATGGCCAAGAAACTGCTTAACTTTTTCTTTCTTCTTCGGCTTCATCCTGATGCTGGTTTCTGGATCCTGTGATTTTCCCATAGAATGGAGGTAAGAATCTTTACATAGTGAAAACACAATGGTTGCATTAACTACAAATTTATGGTCTGTGCTGTGCTTGGGTTGAGTTATCTCTCAGTCTGAAACATTAAACTTTGCATGTAATTCATTCAGCATTGGAAAATTTGACGTTGGCCTTTTACTCCATATACCTTGCAGACTTGGAGTGAATATCTATTAGTCCTCACTAAGTTTCTGTCCTTCCAAAGCTTTTGTTGGATCCTCTTATAATCCACAGGAGTTAGTGTTGGATCTGGCTATAATTCTGATCTATGATCCTAATAAGGAAACAATAAATTCCATCCAGTGTAGAAAGAATGATGAAAAGCCTTCCAACATGCATTGAGTTTCCTCTTCATGAAGCCTGACAGCTGGATAATGTATTTCATTTAAGTGGCTGGTTTGCTACTGGAAAAGTGGAGCATATGGGCTGGATAAGGGCTGATGTATATAAACATATACATAAGAAGCCTGTAATGTATTATGCTAACCCACCATACCACATGTTCTGAATTAAATGCGAACCAAAGTAAATGCTCTGTCACATTTAAACCTACATGGCTCAGATTTGACATCTGGGCATGATTAGAGGAAAGTTAAATTGAGTAAAATAGTCATGTGCCTTGGGCTTTGTTCTTGAATGTGAAGAGAGTAATACTGGATATAATAGTCATGCTTTGTTCATTGTTTATGTCAAATATTGTTTTTGTAGTTACAGACTCAAGCAAGTGAAGGTTCTTAAGATTATTATGTAGAATTAGGAGCAAGGGAAACGTATACAGTCATGATATAAAAAAGAAAAACATATAAAACAATAGTAAAAGGAATAAAATATTCTAAACAGATGTTCTAATTTTTAAGTTTCTAATTTTTGAATCTGACTGGTCCAAAGCTGTTGGATAATTTTCTATAACAGCAGCTGTGACAATAGTGTTAGCTGTTACACAAATCACAGGTTAATACTAATCGGTAATATTAATGGCACTCGTTTTAAAAATGATTGTTTCTATAGCAACTTACAGAGGAACTTGTATGTTGGATGCTCCACATTAATTAAAGAAAAAAAGCGTCTTATTTTTGGTACAATGAGGCGATATTTATTTTCATTTCTGAAAGGAGTCTCCAGTGTCAGTGCTTTGTAACTGTCAGAGGCTGTAACTTTCAATTTTAAAAGTCTTCAAGGCAGAGGGGTTTGCACGTTGGAGTTTCTCTTTAACTTGATGAAGCTGAGTTTATTTGTCTTATTAACTTCAAGAGAGAGAGAAAAAAAGTGGCTGGTGAGAGAATGACTGTTTATAGCTGCTACAATGAAAGTGATTACAGGAAGAAACTTGTTTTTCATATGTTCCGCAACATTTGCAAAACAAGTTCTAGCCACAATAAATGGATAAAATATGTGCTATGTCATTCTTTAATAAATGTAAAAAAAGGTAAGGTTGGCTAATTGCTGTGGCATAAGTGGAATAAAACTTCGGGATGTGCTGTTTTAGGAAATATAGTCACACTGGAAAAAGAAATAAAGCCCGAAAAGTGCTCCCTGGGGACACACTCAACTCAACTAAGTGCTTGTTTCCTTTTTGTAATGTCTCTTTGCTCATTCTTGGCTACATTGCTAATGATACTATTCTTCATCATGTCCTCCTCTTTCCCCAGGCTGTACAAAGGTAGTGCTGGTTATTGCAGTATGTACCGGGGTGAAGTGTGCCGTGGGCTGTTGCGACATTCAGCACTTGTCTTCTTTAACTCTTCTCTGCCGGAGCCGGAGCAGGCGCAGGAGTTCCTGGCGCATGGAGGCTGGGCCGAGCTGGAGGGAACAAGCCCGCTGTGCCAGCCTGCAGCTCGCTCACTACTCTGCCATGCTGCCTTCCAAGACTGCAGCCCATCAGGCCTCGGTCCTGCACCCAAACCTGTCTGCAGGTACACAACTGAATCACTCAGATTTTCACGATTGCTCCTTTCAATAGCTTTCAGCAAATCTGTGAAAACTACGAGGCTCCCGTGATACACCTTCTCCCACATTCTGGCCCTAAGAAAGGACTGAGAGGTAGCGCTTCTTCAAAGACACGGCCACTATAACCAACTTAGTAGGTAAACATGTGTCCCATCAATGGAATTAAAATACTGACAATGCAATATCTAAATCGATATAAATACATTTAAAGAGGATGCGAAAGAGCAGTGCTAGTTTTACAATAAGGATGACTAGGCTAGCTGGTGTTAGTGATGAGGAACATTGTCATCTATAAATTGTAAGGATATGACAATGCACATCGGGACTCCAATACTGAAACAACACTCATATTTAGCACTGATCAATATGAGCTAGTTGCCTTGTTGTCTTGAAGAGCTTATGTAGGTGTCATGTAGGCCTAACATAAAGTTTTGCCACCATTTGATACTAAAAGGTCTGTTTGGCTGTTATCTGATCCTGCAGTTATTAATGGAAACAATGATGTCATTTTTTCCTTCACTTATTTGCCTCCTCATTTAGGAAATACCAGTTCTAGAAACGTAAGCCTTTTTCTCACATTGCACCTATGAAATATGAATGTCATCCCTTAATTGCCTCATAGGGAGCACTGTCTGGCTGTGAAGGAGCTCTACTGTTATAAGGAATGGCACTCGATGGAGGAGAGGAATCACAGAGGAATCATTTCTCCAAGCCTGAGCCTCACTTTGCCAGACTGCGAAACTCTGCCCAGCCAGCAGGCAGATCCAGCGTCATGCACCGCCGTAGCATTTGTAGGTAAGAAACTTTCAGTTATCTACATGTTTTTGAAGTTTGGCAAAAATACTGGAAATTAGGACACCATTGGAATTATACTGTACGTTACAAATCCAAACCATGGCCAAATAATGAACGTAGCCTGTAGCTTTCCACATGCATTAGCTCAGTGTGAAGCAATGCACTGTGATTATGATGAAAGCCAAGGACTTGTGTTGATGGTTTTATTGCTCAGCACTGGCTCTGTTATTCTGTAACACTTTGTCTAAATGTGTAATCTTGCATTTTTCAGGCCAATATGTGACTGAACACAGCAGATTTTTATTCTAAAATTGATCACAGCACAGCATAATTGGAGACAAAAACCTAAATATCAATCCTCATTACATTCTGTGATGTGTTCTGAGTGTCTATAATTTCTTTTTCTTTCCCTACAGAGATGAAGAAAGACCAAATCACAAGTATGTGTGGTATTTGTATTTGATAAACTATAAGGCCAAAAGTTTGTGGACACCCATCTGTGAACATCCCATTCCAGATTTATTCCCCCTCTGCTGTTATAATAACGTCCACTCTTCTAGGAAGGCTTTCCACTAGATTTTAGAATGTGGCTGTGGGGATTTGTCCACTCAGCCACAAGAGCATTAGTGAGCTCAGGCACTGATGTTGGGTGAGAAGGCCTGGGGTGCAGTTAGTGTCCCAATTCATCCCATAGGTGTTCAGTGGGGTTGAGGTCAGGGCTCTGTGTAGGACACTGGAGTTCTTCCACTCCAACCTTGGCAAACCACATCTTCATGGACCTCACTTTGTGCACAGGGACATTGTCATGCTGGAACATGTTTGGGCCCCTTAGTTCCAGTGAAGGGAGATTGTAATGCTACAGCATACAGAGATGTTCTATACAACTGTGTGCTTCAAATTTTGTGGCAACAGTTAGGGGAAGGTCTACATATGGGTATGACTGACAGGTGTCTACATACATTTGGCCATATAGTGTATGTACTATCTCCTATTCTATTAGATATAAAATTTTTGTGAATTCAAATACAATACATAACATTCTTCATTAGAGTAGTAAAGTGGCATAAATATGCAGATTTACAGTGTGTTTGCTTTTTCTCGAACAGCTACGTGCTACAATGATAGAGGAAGGTTTTATCAAGGCAATCACAATGTCACAGCATCTGGTATTCCTTGCCAGCGATGGGACCAGCAGGTAATTATTTATTTGTTTTTACCTTAATTAAGTCCATTGGGGAGCTGGGCTGCAAGATAACCGTTATCATAATTGTCTGAGCTCATTCAGGGTCATTAGGGAAAGGGTATGAGCAAAGCTATTCAAAATGCAAACACACACATACACACACACACCCCCTGTTTGTCTTAATATCCTTGTAAGGACCCTCCATTGACAATTATTAATTATATATATATAATTAATATATATAATGAATAATTGTCATATGTATGTGTGTGTGTGTGTATTAATGCTATGCCTACAACTAAATCTAACCTTAACCTTAGTAACCAAAAGGAACTTTTTTTTTTTTTTAATTATTTTTTGTGAAAAAAAAAAAAAGCGATTTTATTTGTGGGGACCAGCCAAATGACCCCACAAGGTAAAAAAAGAAAAGAAAAATAAATTCAGATATTCCTATCCTTGTGGGCATATTTGGACCCCACCAAGATATAAAACATTCCACACACCATTTTAGTTGGCTCTATAATGTTATTTATGCATGTAACTGCAGTTCTAAGAACACCAAATAACTTTCACGGTTATTGGAACCAGCAAAGACACATTAAGAACTCAAAAAAATGGTTCCAGGGAAAGATGGAGGGATGATAGCGGTATTTATCACAAATACTACATCATATGTCACGCTGAGACTTTGTATAAAGGTCTTGGCATGTGTGTACTTGCACACAAGAAGGTATCCTGATGATTCTCAACACCCTTGTTGTTTAGGAGGAGTGAAATAGAATATAATTTTTAAATTGTAAACCATGTTTCCAATGAGCTAGATTGGTATTTGTTTACATTGTGCTAAGTTCACATTTCTTTCGAAAGTTTCTCAGTACTTAAAAAAAAAAGAATCTGATTTGGGCATTGTTAAATATGAGCTCAGTTTTTTTCTCACAGAGAAAAATCGTGGTTTATGTTTAAAGAATGAAATGGTAACTGGAAATTTTTTTGCTACAGCACCTGCATGCTAACCAAGCCAGCTAGGTAACTTAGCTAGTATTAATGCTGAATGTTGTATTCAGTAAATTGTTAAAATACAATAATGCACATTGAAACTCCAATACTGAAATCATACTCATATTTACCTGTGAGCAACGGGAGCTAGTTTACTAGCAGTTAACTAGCCATCTAGCTTTGGACGAATGCTATCCACAGTCAAATGCCGCACAGTAAACTGATAACTGAACTTACCATTCCGATACATCAGCATCTTCTGATTTTATCTGCTATCCGTATGCTGAGTCAGTCTGAGGTTCACACATGCAGAGTTGCATTACTTCTCTTGCCTTTTTGGAACCACACCATACCATCAGAGTAGTGGGATTGCAGGAGAACATGGCAGTTGTCCTTTTTGCCATGTTATGTTTAATGTCAAACCATTTTACTGGTTTAAAATGGAACATCCAGGTCGACTTTGATATTAATGCAATGAACAATTGGTAATCTTTCTGCTAAATGAATTATAAAGGAAATGATAAATAAATTTGTCTCAGCATATCTTCAGAAGCACAAGATCGTACTGAGGAACTACCTGGAGCTGCACGGCCCAGCTGTCTAAAAAAATCAGTGTTTCATAGTTATATGTACTGGAGAAAGTGGCCAACATGATATTCACCTTGACCTTTTGGGAAGCACTTGGTATTTTTACACACATTTCCAGGAGGCGAAGTTTTTCCATGTAGTGATTTATTATTATTCCAAAACACTGGTTAGTGCCACAGTTCCAAGCATTCTAAGGTTATGAAATGAACTATATTACATCTCTGAAATTAAGTGTAGTGAAACTGAACGTAAGGCTGATGAAGTGAGTAAGTGGCAGATATTTCCACATTTATTTACCCCCCATCATTTCCTGGCTGTCTTATCACATGACTCCAATTTCTTGAAAACAGGTCCTCACGTAAAGTTAATTTAAACCAATTCTAACTAGACAACATAAAAACACCATACCAAAAGTGAACATTAACTATAAACACCATTCATTTCGCTTGAATGTTTGCATTCATGATTCATTCTCTTCCTGTTAGGATCCTCATCCTCACAGGCTGTCTGTGGACGTCATCCCAGAGCTGAAGAATGCTGAGAACTACTGTCGCAATCCTGGGGGGGAGAGTGATCGGCCATGGTGCTACTCCACCAACCCTAGCATACGCTGGGAGTATTGCCTGGTGCCCAAATGTGTAGAAGGTACCATGGTATAAAGTATTCTTCTACTTAGGCCTCATCACTAATATGGATACCTTTGTATGAAGGTATTACTACATTTCTTATTCATTTCTTCTGTCCACTCTTAAAACATCAGGTTTTTAGAAACCTGTTTTGCATCCTATCATCTGAGATATTCAGAACAGCTGAAGTCCACTGTCCTCTGCCAGGCATCTGATTGTCAAGTGATCCTAAATCCAACATTTCCAAAGTAAAGGACAAGTTAATTTGACTGTCATTGTTGGTGCTATGTGTTTCGGTCACGCTTTTATAACTGAAATGAACTGTGTACACTATAAACACAGCACTCCGGTTTCGAAAATGAAGTGCTTTTTATTCACTGCTGTACAACTGATTTCTGCTTGATTAATACTCTTACTGAACATTCAGAAAACCTTTTTTATTTAAACCTTGTTAACTGTATAAATGGCGCAATTTTTTGGCTATCATCTCTGTGTTTTTGAGTGGATAAAAAACGTCGCTGAAACAGTTTTAAAAACAGAAACGTTTTGAAACAAATATAACTGTATAAATAGGGCTGTTGTACATGGTAGCTTAGGGACAATGTGCCACCAGGGGGCCCCATAAAATGCAAGATAAAAAAAAAAAAAGTAAATATACAAAACACGCATATTAATGGTCCAGCTATTGGATAAAATATTTTATCCAGCTGTTGGATAAAATATATCATAATAATCTAGCTTTTTTTTTTTTTTAATTTCTCAGTAGTTACCAGTGTGAGAGTGCTGCCTGCTCCAAAACTGGCCCCTTCAAACCCCATTCCTGCTGTGTCCACCGGCTACTACATGAGTGTTATCATATTCATCATGGCTGGATTTGCAGGTGTAGCCTTCTTCACTATCATTCTGCTCATGTGTCTCAAGAGAAGAAAAAGGTGGAAACGTCGCAAAAGGTGTGTGATCATTTCACATTTTATGGAAATTGTTAGGTTCAGATACACTGTTATCTCACAGCCTCAAACGTGTTCAGTTAACAATGCTCCTGAGACTATGAAAAAAAATAGATGTGTTTGGAACAAGGCAAATTACAAGAAAATCCTTAATGTTTTGTATATAATTCTTAACTTCCTTGATTTATATCTTAAGAACTGCCCTGGGCACAGGATGTCCTTTTTTTTCTCAAAAAAAGGGGGACGAATTAACTTCCAGTATAATCTGGAACAACAGCAGCAACAACAACAACAACAACAACAATCATAATAATAAGAAGAAGAAGAAGAAGGAGAAGAAGAAGAAGAATGCATTAATTTATCTACTTATTTGTTTATTTGTTTGTTTATAGTGAATTTCTCATATTCAAGGTCCCACTACAATTTTGGAAAAAGAAAAGCAAAGACACAAGGCAAACAAACAGACTGAAGTTTGTCTCCTCACGCAAAGCCAGTGTGCAGGATTGTTCTTGCCCTCTCAGTGTTTGCTCTGTTGTGTGTTCTCAGCAGGGCCATGGAGGCGCCGACTCTCACCGCTCTTCCCTCTGAGCTGCTGTTAGACAGACTGCATCCGAACCCCATGTACCAGCGCCTTCCTCTACTGCTCAACTCCAAGCTTCTGACGCTCGAGTACCCACGTAACAACATCGAATATGTGCGCGACATCGGAGAAGGAGCCTTCGGACGAGTGTTTCAGGCAAGGTGAGAAGGAAAGCTGTGCCAAGCTATGCCTTGTGGTACAGCCACACAAAAAAAAATGTCTGCTGACCCAGATTAGAAGAAGAATTATGTATCAGTTACTTCACTGTGTTGATTTCTTGGCATAATGAACAGTTCAAATTGTAGACCTTGTGTGTGGAAAATATTACCAAATATTTTAAAGATGAATTCATATGTGATAGTGTTAATGGTAGAAACATATACACTATAAAAATCCACAGTGCAAAAAAAGCTATAGGGTTTATAGAATAATAAATAATTTGAATAATTCTTGAATTTGAAAATTATACTTGTTTCCTTTTTTCTTCACAAAGTTCTGCCTTGTACAGATCTAGCATAATAAATAACCTTTCATGTCAAAAGTCGTCCTGTGTGGACATGACACATGTACACACACACGCAGTACATCAACTGCTGTTTGCATAATCCGCAGCCATGTAATCCGCCTGCAATAGGAAGGCATGCGGTGGGTTCGTGTAGACTCCTGGGAACAGCAGTGTGGGGTGTCAAACTCACACGGCTCACTCCTGAAATAGATACAGCGATGAGGCTATCATCAGGCATCATATGGGCACTGATGTGAAACTTCCCTGCAGACTTTATCGTGCCTGTAGGCACTGCTTAGAGCGCTATTAATAGAGGCTCTGCTGGTATTTACCTTCTCCAGGAACATTCGGGAGACTGGAGCACAGGAAGTGCACTTTTAATGGCATGCTAAGTCCGCGCCTGAATGGCTGCCATTGTGACCCAGGAGTAGAGAAAAGGGGCTTCTGTGTTTCTGTCTTACTCTAATTTAAGCCCGAACTTATGTTCTTATCCACTATGGTCAAAGTCTGGATATGGTCGCATGTAATTAGTTTAGGTAGAGCACACTGTCAAACTATGAGACAAAAGTGCCTGCTGTTTATCATGGAGCTGAAGCCGTGTTTAGCGTTACAGAACAGATTGTGTATGCTAACCTTCAGTGAAGGTCTGGGTGTAGTCTAAGCTAAATGTTTTGGATTGAAAAGTGTGCTGTAGCTCAGGTACTTGCCCTACAGAGTAATTCAGCTTTGTTATGATAAGGACTCTTGACAGTGATAAGGGGGTTGCGGGTTAAACATCTCTTTGCATGACTTCTCATTTCTGTGGTACTTTGTTAGGAAAAAAAAACATCACATACACTATCCACTACTAGCTTTACTCTTCTACTGCCAGTTGATTTAGTGACCATTTTCCCTGGTTGGTGTGGCCTACATAGCAGGTCACCTGCATGCAAATAGATAGCACATTTTAACTTATTAACAAATGATCAATGCTAATAAAGCCCCGTTTCTGGCCTGTCTTTATGTCAGCAAACAGGCAGATCTGAGGTATTTTGCTTAAGCATTGTCGTTATTGATTTGTTTTTAATTCATTGCATCATTTGGAAACCAAATCATCATTTGGATGAACATCATTGTTCTAAAAGATGTTCCTTTAATTGGTGTTTTGATGATGGTAGTGGAGTGCTGTGGTTAATTCTGCATATGAACACTGAAGTAATAATGGCTCAAATGTGGCCCAATTTTGGCTCCTACACTGTAAAAAAAAATGACTGTAAATTTTATAATAACTTACTGGTAGATGGGTTGCTGACAAAATACTGTAAAATTTTACAACAGACAACTGGAAACATATTTATAGTAAAGTACGGTAATATTGTACATCGTATAAAATAACATATAATCCAGTACATTTGCTCATTTGGCTGATGCTTAAAAAAAAGCAACTTACAACTGATGCGGAATACAAGCGAACAGAAGGCTAAAGGTCTTGCTGAAACACCCAAACATAGCAGTTTGACAGTGCTGGGATTTAAACACATGACCATCTAATCTGCAACTCAAGTTGAAAACAGCTCTAAATCAACTGTCCACAAAAAGGTTACGCTGTTTGCGATGGGGCAAAACATTCGCAGAAATGGGTATCATGAGTATCACTAAGACAAATCTGTAAGAATTTCTGACCAACGAATGTGTGGTGATTGTTCTGCAGGGCTCCTGGGCTTTTACCACATGAAAGTTTCACCATGGTGGCTGTAAAGATGCTAAAGGAAGAGGCTTCAGTTGACATGCAGAACGACTTCCAGAGAGAGGCAGCTCTCATGGCAGAGTTTGATCACCCCAACATTGTCCGGCTACTGGGTATGTGTGCTAACTCTGTAATTATCTATACAACAAAAATGATCTATGTTATTCTAGCAAGACTGAGAAAGTTTGCAGGAATGATTATAAATCATATTTGATTCATAGTGAACTTATCTTACTTGTCATGATTTATTTGTTAAAGTACATTTTAACTATCTTGGATGTGGATTTTGGCTTTCTTAAGCATGCAGTTGCCTAAGCAGTATTTGTTTAAAATGACCCTGTGTTGTTATCATGTCCTTCCCTCAAGGAAATGACAATAGAAAAATAGACTGTTCATTTTGGTGCTGGCCTCAACCCCTGCTGCTGAGCAAGATCTCTACAATGTGTTGGAACAATGTCCCATGCACCATAACAATAGCATGAGACTAACAAGGATACTTTTGTTACAGGTTTCATCTTCAGAACTGTAGTTAATTTTGTTTTTTTGGATGTTTTTTCCTCTAGGTGTGTGTGCTGTAGGGAAGCCCATGTGTCTGATGTTTGAGTACATGGCACATGGAGATCTAAATGAGTACCTGCGGCGACGTTCTCCGGTCCAGCAGCGCACTCTGAGCCAGGGAAGTCTGACGTGGCCGAGTTCCCAGTCCTCTGAGTCTGATCTGTGTCCACTCAGCTGCCTGGATCAGCTTTCGGTATCCAAGCAGGTGGCGGCAGGCATGGCGTACCTGTCTGAGCGCAAATTTGTGCACCGGGACTTAGCCACACGGAACTGCCTCGTAGGCGAGAACCTGGTGGTAAAGATTGCAGACTTTGGCCTGTCACGGAACATCTATGCAGCCGACTACTACAAGGCAAGTGAGAATGACGCCATTCCTATCCGCTGGATGCCACCTGAGTCTATCTTCTATAACCGCTACACCACTGAGTCAGATGTCTGGGCCTATGGAGTGGTGCTCTGGGAGATCTTTTCGCATGGTATGCAGCCCTACTATGGCATGGCACATGAGGAGGTGATATACTTTGTCAGGGATGGCCACGTGCTGCAGTGCCCAGAACAGTGCCCACTGGAGCTCTATAACCTGATGCGTTTGTGCTGGAGCACCCACCCGAGTGACCGACCCAGCTTTGCTAGCATTCACCGCATCCTGGAGAGGATGCATAACCAGATGCTTCACTCTAGCATGAACTGAGGCAATCTGCGGATCTACAGCAAAGAAAGCTCCCAAAACAATCATAATCATTGAGGAACAAGGTATCCTCGGACTTTAACCCATCTGAGGTTGACTGTTTTGTGTTTTGTGTAAACTCTGTGCAACAGACAAGTGAATTCAGCCATGTGCGTAAACAGACCAGATGGGATAAATCAGAAGTTGTACACTAAGGAGACAGTAGGGTCCAACTGAATGAGTCCACTACCAATAACTGTTATGAAAAATGAATACATTTTTATCAAATATTTCTCAGTTAGCTGTAATTCTACATGGTGTTGTTAGGTAGACAGTAGGTAGTGTTTCCACCTCACAGGTCCAAGATCCCCTAAATGATCCTGAGATGTGTAGAGTTTCACATCTCTCTGTATTCTCCGGTTTCCTCTCACCATAAAAGAACTAGTAGGTGGATTGGCCATGCTAAATTATCCCAAGGTATGAATGCTTGTGTGAATGTGTGTGTTCATGATGCCATGCAGTGGACTGGCATTCTGTTCATGGTGTATATTCCTGCCTCATGCCCAGTGTTCCTCGGGATAGGCTTCAGATCCACCACGACCAGGATAAAGCTGTTATTGAATATGAATGAATCAATGAATGGATGAAAGAACAACCTCTGTCTAATTCTGTCTAAGAAATAGAATGGGGCAAATCGTAAATATTGACTGGAAGATAACCCATCATAATATTATCATGAGAGCACGTTAAAAAAAAAACATACACAAACTACTACAGCAAAAATTAGAACAGACAAATTATACTAATTTGATTAGATGTTTGGTTTTGAGTTGAATGTGGTTAAATCAATGTAAAGGGTAAGATTAATTTAAAATCTTTCCTCTCTTTGTGAAATGGCTTTCAGGGCAGAGTAGATTAATTGTGGCTTTTAATGGTTTTTCCAGAGTAGATGAATTGTGGGGGTAGCCTTAACCCCACCTGCTCCAGTGGTGCCATATCATGGCTGACCCTCTGCTCTGACCCTAAGAAGCTGGGATGTGCGAAGAGAAGAATTTCACTATACTGTAATGTATAATTTAAGGCTTTTTTCTAATGACAGTTGGTCATTGGTCAAATCTTGCAAGCCGAGCTGACTAGCCTTTTTCCTAAGTTTAAATTAAGTGCTTAAATGTAGCTATAACCTCTGTACAAAGTTCGTTTGACCTCTCCATCCATCATACATGTTAATTGTATACTGTTCTTCATATTATTTGAAAGAAATGTATGATATTACAAAAAAGAAGCATTTTTGCTTCAACAAGATTGAAATCTTTATCTTTTGCTGTATGAAAAACCTTATCTTCAAGTTTTAAGTTCTGTGCAAAAGTCTTAGGCACATGCAAAGAAATGTTGTAAAGCAAAGATGCCTTCAAAAATAATGAAATTAAATGTTTCTACATAAGAAAAACCAGAGTCAATATTTGCTATGACAATCCTTTGCTTTAAAAAAGTAGTCTCAGGTACATTTGGGCAGTTTTATAAGGAAATTGGCTGGTAAGTTTCACTGAGCATCTTGGAGCCCAGTTCTTTTGCATGCAAAACCCAGCGGCCTTCATTATGTCTTTTGTCTGGAAAGTGGTCTGTTAGGTAATATGTTGCTTTCTTTACTGACATACAAACATTTTTCTGTAACATTTAATTTCAAGTTTCGAGTTTATTTGTCATGTGCACAAAATGGCAGTGACAACTGTGCATTGAAATGATTGTTGTGAAGCTCAGGTACTCTACACCTATATATATATATACACATCAGAAGTCAAAGAGGGGAGCAGAGAGGAAAGATGGGGGAAAGAGATTATTAACAAATACAAAATATGTACAAAATCTACAGAATATATTAGTATGTATGGTATGGATGCCTAGTTAGTATGTAAGTAAAGTGCAGACCCTAACTGTGAACACTGAAATATGTGGAATATGTGGAAAAAGAGTGCAAAAGGTAGTAAAATAAATAGTAGCTGTGTGCAGCTGTAGTGTCTGAGCAGTTCTCTTCTCTATAGACACAGGAGAGTATAAAAAGCAGATGAAACAGCAGTACAAAGTAGCATTTAAAAATATTTTTTTTAAATTACAGTTAAATTAGATGTAATAGTATGTGTAGTGTGGTAGTAAATGTGATCAGTATATAACAATGTATTGCACAGAGACAGGACGTAGTTCTTAGTGGCAGTAAAGTGGTAATAGTGTTCTTAGAAATATTGCAACATGCCCAAAAGTGACAGAACCATGTGAAGAGATTTTCCGTGAGTGTATTTGGGCTGTCAGGGAGGTGACCAGTGTGTGGGAGGTAGTGGAGGTAGTGGAAGCATAACTGAAAGAGTGGAAGAAGGAGTAATGACTGGATTACAGTTTATTCAGGATCCTGATGGCCTGCAGGTAGAAACTGTTCTTCAGCCTGCTGATTCTGGATTGAGTGCTGCGGTACCTTTTGCCTGATGGCAGTCTGGCAAACAGTCTGTGTGCTAGGTGACTGCAGTCTGTGGTGATTTCGTGAGCCTTCCTCAGACATCATATATGGAAGATGTCCTGTAAGGCCAAGAGTTTGTTGCCAATAATGAGTTCAGCTGCTCTCATGACTCTCTGGAAGGCCTTGCGGTCACAGAGGGAGCAGCTGCCATACCAGACAGTCATGCACCCAGTCAGGATGCTCTCTATAGTGCATTTGTAGATGTTGGTCAGGATTTTAGGGGAGGAGCCTCTGCAGGAAGTAGAGTCACTGACAAGCAGATTTCACCAGTGTCTTAGTGTAAAATTATGTCTTATTGTTAATTTCTTTGAAAAATTATTTTTTGGAAATATAAATGTTTTTGTACTGACTTAATAATGCACAGGTCGTGAAATAAACATCTATAAATTTTTTTTACTAAAAATAAGGTTCCTTAGACTTTTGCACAGTACCGTATATGTATTAACCTGTCAATTTTTAAAAACTGTTTCTGTTAAATAATGACTTAAAACAGTCCACTTGGTAGTGGACTCAGATTTTTGGACTCCATTGTAGGTCACTGTGATACCATTGGAATTTGCACAGGAAGTGGTGCAATACCAGCGTCTGGACACTGTACTTGTCAACTAGTCAAGCAACTAGTCATAGCTCAAACATGTGTCTGAGAAGTGAGTGATATTTTCAGTGAACTTTGGCCTTGTAAAATGAACTCTAATCAAACCTTTTACACTTTTGATATTGTTCTTGTTGTTTGTGTGCATTCTGACATTACTGAGTGACTACATACAGTATTTATTGATTCTATGTATAAAGGTATGAAAGGTTAAGTGGAGCACACAGAATGTTTGATGATGTTGCAATATTGCTTGAATAGAGTAGTGTATTCCAAAATGGCACATTATCACTTTACTAATGTTTGTGTTTGATCCATTTTTTCCAACTAACAGACTACATACACTGATTTGCCAGTTTTGTTAGGTACCCCAATCCAGTAACCTGTTGCACCGCCTTTGGTTTTACAGAACAGCTTGAATTCACTTGAATACTGGATGCTTTGTGTAGAAAGTTATACCATATGGAAAGGATAGCATTCAATGCAGATTGGGTGGCTGTCTAGTCAGACAGCTGTACAGGCTTTCCATTTCAGCCCAGAGACTCTTGACTGTGCAGGCAATTAACACAGTAAAAACTGTCATGTTCCTGGAACCGTTCAATGACAATATGCGCCTTATGTCATGGCGCACTATCATGCTGGAAGTGTCCAACCAAGTGTTCAATGAACTAGATCAGCATTGATGTTTAGTTACACCATGCATTTCAGACGTTGTTCAATGAGTATCAGGGGCCCATATACTGTATGTACCAGGAAAACATTCCCCACACCATCATGCTGCCACCACTTGCCTGTTCTGTTATTACCACGTCAGATGGCTCCAGTGACTTATCACTCCATCAGGAGTGATCTTCATCCAAATGAAACTTGGATTCATCCAACCAGGCAACATTTTTCCCACTCCTCAACAGTCCAGTTCTGATGCTTCTGTTCTCATTGTAGACATACGCCCTTGTTCTGCCCTGACAACACTGACACCCAACATGGTTTTTGGCTATTGTTGTCCATTTGAGACCAGAGAGTCTAGTAAGTCATGGCTTCTAAGAAGGCATTCTGTACAGCAGTGTTGAATTTGGATGGGATTTGCCTGATTATCTTGTACATTGCCAACATTCTCTTCTGACTACTCTGATCCGAAAGAGGTTTTTGTCTACAGTTTATTCTTTTCTCACCCTGCTGTGCATGAAAAGCCCAGGCTGATTGTGGTATGGTAGAACCATGATGCTGAGAGCCAACTATTGTGCCGATCACATTATTTATACCATGCACTGCAGTCACATGACGTATGACTTGGAATGTACAAATTGTATGAAGGGGTAACGTAGATCACCTAGCAACATTGTTACAAATAGTATTATTCTACTTTGAATAATATGTTAATCTATTTACATGTCAAAGCTGTATAACCCCAACGTTTTGGTATAAAAGAAAATCTGAATTAAAATCAATGAAATGCAACTTATGTGCGTAATACATATTTGTATTATTAAATATTTATATGGTTTAGATTCACCAGGCTCATTTATCACACATCATGTTCAGTAACATTTTATTTAACAGCTAGTTAATAAGTACATCACCATAAAAACAATGTATGTGTAATAAAACCATATAACCTATACTCTCATAAAAATATTTCTAAAGATTAAGATTCTAAAATGACTAAAATGTACCTTTCCTTGACACTAGGGTGGTACCCTCAAAGGTACCTTTTGTACTATTTACCTTCAATATGTATCTTTCACTTGGAAATGTGGATATACAATGGATATAAAAAGTCTACACTCCCCTGTTATAATGGCAGGTTTTTGTGATGTAAATAAAGTTAAACCAAGATAAATCATGTCAGAACTTTTTCCACCCTCAATGTGAAATTACAATGTAGAAAAGTTAAGTGAAAAACAATCAGAAACATTTTAGGGACAATTAGAAAACATAGAAAGTTACAGTAACCTGGCTGCATAATTGTGCACACCCTTTTATAATTGGGGATGTGGCTGTGTTCAGAATGAACCAATCACATTCAATCTCATGTTCAAAAGTAATTATCATACAGCTGTCATCAAGGAAATCATTCAGATTAAACCCCAAATAAAGGTCAGCTGTTTCTGTAGGATTTTCTTGACATCTTCTTGGTTTCATCTGAATGCTGAAGTTATGGTCCATAAAGAGCTTACAAAGCATGCATGGTATCTCACTTGTTGAAAGATATCGATCAGTAGAGGGGTATAAAAGAATTTCCAAAACATTAGATGTACTATAAAGGAACACCATAAAGGCCATCATCAACAAATAGAGAAAATGGAGCACCACAGTGACATCATCAAGAACACTAAGACATCTCTCCAAAATTTACAAAAGGACAAGACAAAACTTAGCAGGGAGGCTGCCAAGAGACCTAGAGCAATATTAAAGGAGCTGCAGGAATATCTGCCAAGTACTGATTACTCTCTGCATGTGACAACATCCTTTTGTATTCTTTACATGTCTTGGCTAATTGGTAGGGTGGCTAGACGGAAGCCCTTTCTCACAAAAAACATCCAAGCTCAACGAAATCACCCCAAACCACGTGGCAAAATGTGTTATGGTCTGAAGAGACCAATTCCAAAAGTTATAATAGTTCCACAATTCCAAAAGGTATGTTTGGTGCAAAAAAAAAAAAAAAGCACATCACCAAAAGAACATTATACCCATGGTGCAGCATGGTGGTGGTAGCATCATGCTTTAGGGCTACTTCTCTTTAGTCAGGACTGGAGGTGGAGGGAATCATAAATATCTACTAATACCAGAAGATTTTAGTGCAAAACCTTCAGGTGTCTACTAGTAAGCCGAAGATGAAAATGATTTTCACCTTTCAGCATGCCAGTGACCCAAAGCATCCATCAATAAAGCAATCAATAAAGGAACGGCTTAAGCAAAAGAAGATCAATGTTTTTGAATGACTGTGGGGTGACCTGAAGCAGGCTGTGCACCAGATGCCCTTATAACTTGATGGATCTAGAATGTTTTTGCAAGAAAGAGTGAGAAAATATTGCCACGTTAAGATGTCCCATGCTGATAGACTCTTATCCAAAAAGACGGAGTGGGGTAATAAAATCAAAAGGTGCTTCAACAAAGTATTAGTTTAGGGGTGTGCATATTTATGCAACTAGGTTATTGTACATTTTATATTTTCTCTTTAAAAAAGCTTCAGATTTTTTTTTTTTACTTTATTTGCATACACTGTAAAGACTTTTTAGGTTTTTGTTTATTTGTTTGTTTGTTTGTTTTTTTAAATATGTAATCCATGTTACATATAAAATGAAAAGAATTAAATCAACATTAGCACTGCTGCTCCTCGGAGTGACGGGTAGGGGGCAGCACTGCATCAGCACATTCGCTGAGGTTGTTTTTCTGACACCCACTGAGTGATAAAATAGGTTCCTTTTTTTTTGCTTTTGAAATATGAATTTCGTAGCTTGAATGTTAGGTCAGTTCAAAAAAAGCAATGCGAAAGCAGTGCCAGAAAAGTTGGTCTGTACCTCAAGAGGCTTCAGAAAAAAGCACGAGCACCAACCAAAACGCGCCAACTTTTCCCGCCAAGAATGTCAGGAAAATGAAGAGTCCTGCGAGAAAGTGAGGGAGGTGAAGCCAGGGCTTTATGGACCTTGTTCAAACCTTCAACTTCCACTGACCCACATGTTTATAAAAAAAAAAAATAATAAAAAAAAAAAACCTGCATGTTCAGAGAGAGTTTAAAACCGAAAAGAGGAAATGGGAGTTTTTCTCTACAGAAGTGTAGGGAGACAACCATGACCTAAAATCTTCCTACAATAAATTTATCTAATACTAATATGAATCAGCGTTTTGTTTTGGCGCAGTCAGCTGAGAGAGGTAGGCTGTATTTTTAACCCTCCTTAAGTTTGTTGTCTTCATTCATATAAACCAAGACTGAGTCACATATAAACATGCTGACCAAATATAAATAATGACCTAACTACAACTTTTGTTAATGATAACCATTTGCTCCGAGTTTAATACTGCAATCCGTCTGGCATCTGTATTGGACAATACAGATATCCACCAAGTCTAACAAGTGCGACACCTTTAAAGACAGATTTCAGTCATACTTACTGTTTGTTTATCATTTCCATCTGATTCATATATTATTCCTTGTTTAAATGATGGAAGAACACACAGCTGGTTGTCCACCGCTGAACTGTTGGTGGATCCTGGTCACCTTCGACTCTGAGGTAAATCCCCACTTCTGAAGTTTCCCTTGTTCCACATCATTCAGATATGATTATAAAGATTCATTTCAGACATTAGATATAAGATCTTTAAAGGAGAAGTGCACACTGAACCACTTGTTTTTAACTTCTTTCATTGACCAGGTGACTCTATTTTGACTCACCAGTGGGAATTGATCTCTACCTAACGTCATTAGTCCGAATCTGTAAACAGCTTCAACTTTCATACTAATAACTCCATCAACAGCATTGTAGTTGATATCTTGTACATTGCTAAATAGCTGAGTTTCTATCATAATTCAAAATTATGCGGCCAACTGAGGTGCTTAGGTCCATTACACATATTGTGCACCGAGCCAAAAGATTTCCTTTCAAACCCCGAGGTAAGCCTTGTAATACAAAGTGCCTGGAAATGACAGGAAGCATGGCTATCTCTTATAAACTGTCGAAGAATTCCATGTCCAGTATCAAATATTACACAATAGCAACGCAAACACGCAGGAATGCCGGATCCAGCTGCTCCAATTTACAGACTTTTTCCACCAGCCAGTTGTCCTCAGAAGCTCAGTGGCTCTATAGTTCCCATACCTTTTCATGCATTTTCATGATTGTCTCCAAAATGCTTGGTATGTTTTCTATATCAAAAGCCAGGGACAAAACCAGAGGGTTTCCCCCCTCTGTTTCTCTGAGGTCTTGTTGGAAAGTGGCTGTGTTTGAATGGTGTAATATCCCTCTCACTCAGCACTCGCTGTCTCCTCTGCTCTCGACACAGGAACTTCCTGCCAGTCTGGAGGAAAACTGGAAAACTAAACTGTGTTTTATTGCCATGGGCAGTCTCCTGAGGGACAAAGTGGACATGTGACCTAAATATGTCATCTACAGGCTATGGAGTGAATTGGCATTTACCAGCAGTACATTTTGATATCTGATATCTGTTTTAGTTGAGATGTAGACACTAGAAATGTTTACATACACACATTCTTTCTTCACATTCTAGGAAAAAGATACTAATGTACAGCAATGAAGTAAATGAAGTATGTGAACTTTTTTTTTACTGCCTACAGCTTAACTACAACACAAAAGTGTCAGCTTTTTTTTTTTTTTAACCAAGCACATGAGGGTTTTGATAAAACCCAGTATATATGCTTGATCACTCTTTTTGAATACATCTGTGCTGACCAGTGCAGGAGAGCAAACAGCCTTTTTTTAATCACTTTCTATTACCATAGGGTTTTTTTGTAGTGTTAGATTTCAGACTTTCGGGTCATTTCATCTCAGGTGGTCCAATACAGGTTGCTTGACCATTTTTAACTTTCCTAATTATTTTTTAGGTTACCTCTATGTATTGGCATTGCAAAACCACCAGTTTTTTTATTTTACTTGGTTTAACTATGGCGGCCATCTTTTTGTCATGGCACACAACAAATTTTGGTTATACAGCTGATTATGGAAACCTCAATATCTCGGCTCAGGATGGTCTTAGATCCTCAGAACAAAAACTGTTCTCTAGAGCACATTACAAAGTACATGTACATATATAAACATTTTGCACATTCTCATTCCTTAGACTTAGAACTCAAGTCCAAATGTAATCCTCAAGATTGCTAACAGTTCCATTTTTAGGTTCAATTTATAATGGAAGTCTCAGTCTTAATTTTTTAGGGGGTACCTAGCTAAGAACAGTGTGCAGGCAGAACATTATTTTTTTATAAGAGGTGAGATTGTGCAATTTCTTATAATTCCCCTCACTTTAATGTTGAATATCTCTGGTGGAGGACCAGATACAAACCTGAAATTTTCATAGAAATAAGTCCTCTACAGTAGCATTCTACTGTAAAAATTTTGAGTTTGAGATCCCACTGGTTACACAGCTTAGGGCTAGTAGAAATCTGAGGAAAAGCCTACTTTATTCCTACTTTATTGTTTCTCTCTTTGCTGAATATTGACGTTTTTGACCATTTTTGGTTGAAAGTTTTTGGTAGCATCACTAACAAATACAGTTAACGGATATTAACGCTACGCTTGTCTAATGTTAGGTAAGTAAAACATATATTGCTTGATTTTATTTCACATTATATACTTTTACTTCACATTAAAAACTTTCAGTTTACCTTGACAGATAGCAAGGGCTCTACATTGAGAACTACACTGAGATATTATTAAAGTGAGATAGTGGATAGGGACATGTCTTCCAGTGGGGTCAGTTAATATTGGAGACTTCAAAATACCTATGCAATTGTCAGTCATTCCAGATTCATATGTTGATTGCCTCACATCTGCCATTTTTACTGAGAAAAAGTAGACAGCTGTTTTGCCATTTTTGAGTGATAACTCAAATACTGTTGCATATGCTGTTGTTCAGTGCAGAGCTCCTAATACGTAAAAGTCTGCATTTAAGCAGGTGATGTTCTGTAAGTCTGGAAAAGACACAGCTCAATATTAATGGTTGATTGTATTTACAATAATAAATACTAAAATAATAATAAAAAGGATCAGGAAATCTTTTATAAATAAATGCGAGCAATTGTCCTGATATCATACAAGTTTATTTTAAGAAGACTGGCAGATTGAATTATAGTGAGTTTAGGTGAATCATACCATACAGAATTTAGGCTTGAGCATGGGAGAAAAAAAATAACATCATATATTTTGGGTGAGATTAAAATCATATAAAATAAATATAATAGAAGCTGTATGTTTTTAGTTAAAACATAAAGATGGAAAGAAATAAACCGACAGTCCTTGACTGAGGTTTAGGGCAAACAGCATTATGGCCAAATTAGGTGCATGAACTTTTTCCTATGCATCATTCCAGGTGAACAGCATGTCTTATCCAAGAGGAATAACCTATTATAGCTGTAAAATCTTAGTGGGACTTTGCATTGTATGAAGTTTTCCTGTTACATTTATTAGCAATGTTAGTATCCACTGTATTTGCAACCATTTACAGTAAAGATGTTTCCATCTACTGCTAAACAGGTCTTCACCTAAAATTTCAGATTAATTAATGGGAAATACTAAATATGTTTGCCCCAAGTTAAACATTTAAAAATAATTTAAGTGTTAAGCAGGATACAACTGAGAGCAAAAAAAAGGTCACTTAATCCTTAAAAATAAAGATTCCCTTTTTGACTAACATTGAATATATACATATATTATATACATACTGTACATACAGACCAACATACACTGATCATTTAATTTCTCTTATGTCACAAGACACATTTCATGCTTATGACTGTGGCACAAGAAAAAATAAATTAGGCCCTGGTTGCTGGCCATAAACAATGTCACACACAGGACCAGGACCACAAAAGATTCTCAGGGAATCTGATCTACTCTGCTTCTCAGTGACAGTTTATATTAAGACAAGTTTGAGAGAGAGAGTGTGTGTGTGTGTGTCTATACATATATATATATATATATATATATATATATATATATATATATATATATATATATATACACACACACACTCTGTATTATGTTTGTTAGCATAGCAAAGTGACAGCCATTTATCGATGAAACCTGAAAGTCCTCAAAAGAATCAAGAAATCCCAAATACTCTTGAAAAATAATAATTAAAAAAAATAAAAATAAAAAAATAAGGGCACTTGTGACTTTATAATGTGGTGACAATCCATGAATTGGATTCCCTGAAAAGAAATGGCTCATATATGTAAGTGGTTGTTAAAAAAACAAAAACAAACAAAAAAAAAAAACATGAAGAGCTACCCAAATCAGAACTGGAAGATACTGACAAGGTCCTCAAATGAAGAATGGTCACTGTCTCATAGTGTTCTGATAGAAAATCTAAGAACAATCCATCAAGCCACGCAAGCTTTACGTGATTCAAGTTATTTAAAGATTTCTCGGCACACATGTTGAAACTTTTAATACCATTGTTTTTTCTATTCTAGATGTCTATTTTTCTATTCTAGAGGCCTGTGGCATCACCTAGTTATCTTTACAATTGTATACAGAGTAATGATAAGTAGGGGAAGCCACAGGCCTAATGAGATACAGATTAGCGTCTTCTTCAGATTAGCTGGCGACAAAATTGTGCCATTAATCAGTGGTCTCAAGAGTGCACTGCTTACCTCTATAGTGCAAAAGTCTAAGCGAAAAGGTTAATAGGAGTTTTATTAATACTTAGGACACCCATGACTTACTGGGTAGTACAAAAATCTAAATTCATGAATAGTTGACCTAACAGTTACCACTTTTGTAAATCATCCTTATACTGCCCAAACCCCTTGCACTGTAAAACAGTCATTAAATACTTAATATAGTGTCACCAAAAATAGAACACGTAAAAATAAACTAAACAAAACCCTCCAAAATTGTTTTTTTTTTTTTTTTTTTTTTTTTTGGGTAATGCAAATGCCTCCTGTGTAGCTCTGCCACTTGGCAAGGAGCTTTTTTCCAGTCCTGGGTTTGATCCCGATAGTGCCAGCTGCGTTCCTCTGCTGTGTTCAGACCACTGAGTGGTCATTATTGTGTGGAGACAGGACAGTGTGGTTGAGGGAGGAAGCTGAGCGGTCTGAACCCTCCACAGTACCGTTTATGTTCTCCTGCCGCTGGCAGCACAGGATCTGCTTGAACGTAACGCTCATCTCCTTGTCCCGGTAGGAGTAGATGATTGGGTTCATGGCTGAGTTAAACTCGGCTAAGAGGAGGAAGAACTTCTCGAAAGCCAGCACGTTGCATTCTTCGCAGAAAACGTCAAGCAGTAGGAGAACTAAACCAGGCGTCCAGCACACGATAAAAGCACCTGGGGAAGTGGAAGAGAATGGAGTCATTAATCGCAGTGATTTGTTTTTTTTTTGTTTTTTTTTTGTGGAAACTAATGTATCACATAATCACATTCGTTCATCATCATGTAAAATGTACATACAAAGCCTTATTCTTTTACCTAAATACATTTTTAAGAGGACACAAAGCACAAAATGTGACCTGAAATATATATTTTTTATAAAAATATATATGTTAATGTAAAATTCCTTTGACCTCTACTACATCCGAGTTCTTGGAGGTGACCATTTTTCCTCCCATCATGCAACTACCCTCCTTCTGTCACAGAACTATACTTGGAAAAACTGCTGAACTGTTATTCATGACAACTATTCTGAGAATTTTGGGGTTTTGTTATATGACCTTTTAATGAACTGAACAGGAAGGCATGTTTGTCAGGTTTTGAAATTTCCTGAGGTCATATATTTCTGGCAATATGTCAGCACGTCATTCACAGTCTCGCAGCATTCACATCACATCTTCATATCAGTATAAGCTCAGGACCATGCTTAACAAATTGATGACACTGTTTTCAGCTGGCATTTGTCAGTGTGTGTTGAAAAAGGATAAACATTTTGGCTACAGATGTTATTTTGCAATAGAGAGTGATATTCACAAACGCCTGGTTTTCTTTTAGAGAACACAGCTGTTCTTGCGTACTTTACATCACTTGAAAGTTATGCGGGGACTCTCAGGAGTTAGATAAACTGCAACGGGCCGTTTCCATGACTCGGCCACGTTTCGCTCTTTACGAACAAGCACAACGGGAAAGGAAATACGATCTCTAGGGGTTGGGTGGGTGCTTTTGGGACTTAAAGGTTTTATTTCCTCCACAACAGCTCATACACATTGAAAACCCATTTACCAAATACATGCACTAAACCATTCACTAAAGTATGTAGTAGAAGATTCTCAGTTTGCCCATGATGTGCAATGGATTTCAAAACATCTAAAAGGTCCAGAAAAATATATTAAGGCAAAAAAAAAGGCAAAAGAAAAAAAAATTGTAAATTACCAATTGTTTTAATTAAGTCAGTATTTGGTCAGTATAGAAATGTAATTACGAGTGATTAACTAGCACACCTTGCTCTTCTGATGATCTATTAATATCTAAATAATGTGTTTTAGTAAGGAGTTACCTGGCATGTTACTCTGCTTTTACATTAATGACACTAATCTGTTCACTGTGTTAATTTGAAATATGATTCAGATAACAAGAAATGCTGACAGATGTAGTGGTACATGTTGTTGCAGCAAATTGGATTTCTTGCTGTTTATTAAATAGTATTACTGTGAGCGCTGTGTTTAACTCGAGTGTAAATCCAGATGCAATTACATTTGTGCTTTGAGCACTGAAATGGAGCTCATTGGTTAGACTTCATGAATCAAATATTCTCTGAAGCTCCAAGTAAAATCTGAATGTTAGTGATCCTGAAATTAGTAACCCATACAATAATATACGATTGTTTTGCTAGAAAACCCTTTGAGCAAACTGTCTGTGAATGTGTTTGGATCAGTTTACTGAGATCAAACCTCAGTTTGAGAAAAAAATGTCACTTAAGGGTTGTTTTGACGCCTTGATGTTGTAACATGGAAGCCATCACAGGAGGAGTTTGGTTTGATTTGAGCATCTTTCCTCTGCCGAGAACGTCTTTTCCACTTTCAAACCGAGAATGGATTTATATGTTGGGAACTTCTCAAAGGCTTGCATTGACTCCAAGCAAGACTTCATATGTGTTAACACAATGACTTTGCTGTTCAGGCTCATATAATGCTGGTCGGCAATTCAAACGTGATATACTGCTGTGCTGAATGCTGGTTCTTTCATGGTTCAAGTTGTAATGTTCCATGGTCCTTGACACACATAAATAAGGTTCTGTGTTCCAGTAAAAAGCTTCCTAGGTCACTTCCTATCCATATGCACCAGTATAGTGGAACAAAATGTCAGTCCTCCAAGACACACAAAGCTGTGCTAACTACAGAACATCGTAAGCCTCATAACTGCACAAAAGCTGAGCAAAACTGCAAATTATATAATTTTATTCAAATTACAGCAGTATATCACGTTTGAATTGCCGACCAGCATTATATGAGCCTGAACAGCAAAATCCTAAACTGTTAACAGACATGAGTGGCAACATATAAACACAGTAAAGTTTATAGCATCTGTAAGGACAAATGTAATGATGATACTATGCTATAAAAACAGGTGTGAATTTTAGTGATGTGTGGAGTCTGGACTTTACGTGCCTCGTAACTAGCCTCAAAAGACTAGACTCCTTTGACACTGCGATGATTATTAGTGATGATTGTGTTGGTCTTAAAGCATGCAGAGAGCCTTGGTATCATGGTGGGACAATGCAGGAAGATATCTGACTCCCAGGCCAGGTGGAAGCCCAGCAGATCCCTTAAAATATGGAATAAAATATAATATCTTAAAATATTTTGGTCAAAAATGTCCCAGGACTGGGCATCATATAGAGCAAGCAGGAATGAGTTCATGGAGATGATCAATTTGGAATCTGCTAAGACATGATAAGCGATAAGAGAAGCCATTTGGTGAATCTGGGAGGGAGGTATGAGGTTGTATTTTAAAGTTGGTGATGGCCTAAATACCTTCCCACATGCAGCATGTGTTTCTGATGTCCAAGACTGGGGCTGTCCTGAGGGCTTTCTTGTTACCTGATGTGAAGCAGCATCACAGGTTTTCAGCAGTACCTCTGCTGAGATGTGTGATGATAATTTTGGAGGCTGTCTTCTATGTACTTGCTGATGTACTTGCCTGGACATTATGAACAACATGAGTACCAATGTTTCTGATGATCACGTGTGTGCTTTGCCAAAAGTATTGCCAAAGGTCGGTTACTACTAACAATGGTGCCATATTTTTCATCATCCAAAGAAGCCACTGTGTACTATCTTGTGTCTTCAAAATGTTTTTGTAGACCAGTCACACATGTAAAAAATACCATCTTTCACAGGAATTTCTTTGGCTTTTCCCAGGCATCCAAAGAACTAACTAACTATTCAAACTACCAGACTGTTGTGTGTTACTCTAGTGCTCATGTAAGACATCAGAAATGGTGCATTATTCTTTATAGTCATTGTGGAATTATAAAATAAACTACTGGCAGACCACAAAGCAGGGGTCATCATAAATATCTGCTGCAGCTCATGCAAATGATCTTGTGTTTTCAGATTCAGCACAAGCCAAAGCCCTAGAACTGTCAAGATACTCTTCATGGTGATAACAGGTCAAAGTGGTATGTGATATGATTTAGCACGCAAACAACAGCAATGGGCAAATGTTTTTTTTTTTGGTTATCAGAAGTACACAGATGTGGATTGAAGGAAGTGAAGGGGTGCAGATCAGTAGGAGGGAATAATGAAGTGTCAATGAGACTACAATACCTGTGAAAGTACTTAAAAGGTCGGCCATTTGTTGTAAACTGCCCTTTCGGACTTAGTGTCTTTCTAATGGCATTGCTTAGGGTTTAAATACAGCAGTCAAGACCAGACTTCAATCACTCCGGATGATAGCAGCCAAACTGAGATTATTGAAGATAGTTATGGTGTGAAAGCAACAGGCTAAAAGAATAGTTTTGGAAATATATTACCTTACTCTTATTCGATTCAATTCAATTCAATTCAATGTTATTTGTATAGCGCTTTTAACAATGGACATTGTCACAAAGCAGCTTTACAGAAATAAATGGATTCACAAAAATATATTGTAAATATTTGAATTTATCACTGTGAATTTATCCCTATGTTAATTTGTTCTTAATCATCAGAAATTGCACATGAAAACGTCCACAGGAATTGCTCTTGATTCATCTGTATTGGTTCTCTAACATAAAACACCAGAGATCACCAGATCAAGACAATAACAGAAAAACCAGCATGATCTCACAGTTAGAAAGTAAATAAACAAAAATACAGCTCAAATGAAAAGATAAAAAAGGTTAAGGTTACACTTAGAGGCAGTGACACCATTCACATGACCATTCTAATATAAGGTTGTGAAAACTACCAGCATGACACAGTATCTGTCATTACCCAGCTAATTAACATCTTCAAGTATCCTAAAAAAGGGGCACTTCAATAGTAGTACATTTTTAGTGTGAATTTTTGCAAGTGTAATTTTTTTCTTGTGCACTTCTGGAAACATGAACTCATTCACTTGTCTTGTCATTATCTTAAGATAAGATAAGATAAGATAAGATAAACTTTACTGATCCCACAGTGGGGAAATTCACTGTTATTTTATTTGTCTAACAGAGAAAGGAGCATGCTTTCTATCTCATTTGCTAGCTCATTTGTGTACCTGATGTGTGGATAAATCAGTAGCCTGGGTGCCTGGGACAAGCAGATTTTGTGTCTGGGCTTTTTTTTTTTTCTACTCTAGGTTCAGTAGGCTAGCAGTTACCATTGTTTTTTATTCATTCAACAACCACAGAAAGAATAATCCCTACGCTCCATTGACTTTTGCAAAATAGCAGATGTTATGTGGTGTGTAATATTTAAACAAAATGCACTTCAGACACATCTCAGTGCTGTTCCTGTAGTGTACGCTCCTCATTCAGTATGTGATAGCCAAATCCTGTGCTACCACAGACACTATAGACACAGCCAACGACTATGGCTGTGTTTATTTATATACTCATTTGTGCCTGTACAAATGCACTTAACTTGCGGTACTTTATTATGCTATGGTAGCTATCACCTTTTTAGCCTAGTCAATTAGGTTTCCAGGCAACCAAAACATAGCACAGTTTTCACTTGCCTGGTGGGCTAGCTAATGGATTTATGATTTTTCCAGCCTGGGACTTGGAAAGGCACTCCACACTTCAGAGGGGTAAAGTGCATCACTTCTCTGATGTGATGTGTTAACCATGATGTCTCCAGTCATACCTATGTGAACTTCAACATTAATCTACAGATTATCTGTAATGTCCACCTATGCACCTTTTAAGGCTATTATTTAAGGCTATCTACATTTAAAAAAATATTATAAAGAGCAGTAAACAGTAATAAATGAAACAAAGTTAATATTTGGTGTGACAATCATTTGCTTTTTTAACCTGAAGGTCTCAGGTACAATTTGTGCAGTTTTATAAGGAAATGAGCTGTAAGTGTTATTGAGCATCTTGCAGAAGCAGCCACAGTTCTTCTGGAGACTTTGACTGTCACACTTGCTTCTTATTTTTGCAGCAAAACCCAGCAGCCTTCATTATGTTTTTTTGTCTGAAAAGTGGTCTCTTATGTAATTTGCTGCTTTCTTTGCTGACATACAAATATTTTTCTGTAACACTTAATTTTGTGCTGGAAAACTAATGTGTGGAAATATAAAAAGATTTTGTACTGAATCAATAATGTAGAAGTCATAAAATAAAAATCTATAACAAAGTTTGTACTAAGAAAAAAGGGTGCCTAAGACTTTTGCACAGTGCTGTATATAATATCCCATGTCCTACTTTCAGTTGCTTAATGTAGACCAAATGACTTGTGTGCTCATTTATGTACACTGTCAGAAAATAGTGTTTGTTTGTGGGGAAACCCTGAACCGATCTATGCGTAAGACCAGAACAGAGAGATTCCTGTTCACAGAACCCCTTTAGGGCAACTCCTTTAGCTCTGGCTCCAGATCCACTGCGACCATGATGAGGATGAAGCGGTTTCTCACGCTGAATGAATGAAACAAAGCGAAAACTTTTACCCATCCAAAAACCCTTAAGGAACCAATTTTTCTAAGATAAAGGCATGAAATTTAAAGCATAATCTATTTACAAGAATTGAATACAAAAACAAGTATTGTATGCGATATGTTAATATCCAACAGGGATTTATCACTCACTCTTTTTTTTTCCTGTGGATGTGTCTTTAATGGTGTTCTAATGGCCAAAAAGTAGATTATGTACATAAACCCACAAATCTATTTTATGATAAATAAACACAGGTTCCTAAAATGTTTGTGAAGAAAGGGCAGCACAGTAGGCAGCGTTGTTGCCTTGCAGTTCCAGTTCAATTCTTAGCTTGGGTTACTGTCTTTGTGGAGTGTCACGTGTTCTCTTCATGTTTGCATGGAGTCTCCGGTTTCCTCTAATATCTCAAAAACATGCCAGTAAGTGGATTGGTTAAGTGGATATACCATGACCCTGACCAGGATAAAGCAGTTACTGAAGCTGAATGAATCAATGTTTATTAAAAAAAATGATGATGCAGCTTCCTCACAATTTTCTTTGCTTGAGAAAGGTTTCACTTTCCATGTTTTATGTGCTGTGAATGCATAACACGGCTAATGTTAATGTTCGTTCTGTCAGTGGGAGTATACAATTACAGGTAAATAAATATTTAACAATAATATTAAATGCTACTTTTAAAGGAACTTGACAGTCCTAATAGCAGCCTAAGTAATATTATACTTCAGTCTTGAGAATCTTGAGGGCTTCTAAAGATCACCTCATGCTTGAGAAATGTGAAACTTTGAAGCAGCTGAAATGAGCTGCTCTGCAAGGAACTGAATGAAGAATGGCTGACCGTTTTCTGCCTTCACTGCCCGCTTTCATTTAACATCTACTGAACATTCTTATGGCTCTGAGCCACACACACACACACACACACACAGCTGCATTATAATGGTATTAGAGCTCTCTTATCTGTGGAGTGCCAGCACTACCTAAGAACCATATCTGTTCCTGTCCTGCTTCACCGCTCTGCACTTTCCCCAGAGCCTCACGTTGAGCCCCATACGTTTTAAACAACAACAGCACTGTTTCCTGCTGGCTCTGGGTCTCTGTGCCCTAACTGAGGTTCTTTCTCTGGTTTGGCTGGGGAAAGCAGCGAGGCATGACGCTGACACAGTGCAAGGCAAACACTGGAACTGGCGACAAGAGCGGGACCACAGACCCTTAGCTGTATACCACTCAACGGCTGCATTGTTCCATCACTCAAGTGCTGGCCTGACTGTGTAATAAGATAACATGCTGTTCTGAAGCATGACCTGTATGGCTAGGTGAAATTAATAAATAAATAAAAATGGAAGCAAACAGTGATTTTTAAAGTCTGAAAAGGATTAAATAATAAAATCCAATGGAAGCAAACAAGACAAAACATTTTTTATTCAGACTTTCCTGAAGCAATCCCTTATCCTTGGTCAACTTTTAATTATTTAATTTAAAATTAATTATTAAATGCATTTATTTAATTAATTGTTTACTATCATGACTCAGTTAATCAAGACTTTAAGAACACCTGGCCCTTCCTGGAATTTGTCAGGGTTTATTAATGCCAAATTTAATAAAATACAATAAACTAAACTAAACTAAAATAAAAAGACAGAAAAAAACTTCAGTGATACTTTTCAGTAAAGTTAGAAAAAAATGAATATATTTTACTTTTTATTAAAAAAAAATACAATGAAAAGGAGAAAATGATTTAATCTGTCAGTAATATATTTATTAATGTCTTCCCAAAATAAATGCTTTTTAGATGTATTTTTTTATTATAGCTTTTATATTGTTATTTTTTATATTAAAATTAAAAATATTATTTTTATATTATTATTAAAGATTAAATTAATATCTAACACTGAGAGAAAGGAGAAAAAGATTTAAAAATATGTTTTGCAAAAAAGAGTTTGTAATTTTTTTTTACTTAAAAAAATATTTCTTGAATTCTTTTAAAAATAATAATGTACTCCTCAACTTTTTTATTTATTAAAAAAACCCTGAAAAGATTTAAAAATCTGTAAAAAAAAAATAAATAAATAAATTAAAAAAAATTATAAACTTTCAATGACATCTTTATTAATGTCTAAAAATTTAAAATTTAAATTTAATATTTAAAGAGTAACATTTAGATATATTTTTATTTTTAATATTTAAGATTAAGCACAATATTTTAAAACCAAAACAGCTACTTCCAGTCAGTTTGTCATTAGTAAAAATAAATCAATAAAAAGATAACGTGATAGCCATGATATCTCCTGATATAATTTATCACACTATTGATACTGTATCAGCCTACTTTGCTTTATGTTAATAAACACATTATTTCTTGGAAAATATTTATTTTTATAAAATGTAAATTTTTTTGGTGTGATGTATCAAAACTGTATGATTAAACAGCTTGATGACATTCAAAGGATTTTAAAAAAAAAAGCATTAAAACCAGAATGAGGACACACCGAGTGAGGTATGTTTTTTTTCTTCAGAATGAGGTCACACAATGAGTCGCATTGACATAATCAAGGTCACTGTTCAGCTGCCCTCCTTCAGCAGGAAGCGAGCACATGGAAATCTCTGCACAGTGTACTGTCACAACTGCCGTCAAGGATGATAAAGACACCCCAAGGACAAACCTCTATGACAATGTGACGAAATTACAACACAGAGACAAAGAGATGGCTCCATAAAGCTGATAGTATTGGCACAATTATAGGGCCTTTGTGGAAGATGGTATGTTAAAAATGAAATTGGGCACATTTTATTTTCTACTGAGGAGGATTTAACCTTCTGAATATTACCAGCAACTTTTAAGTATATTGAAAACATGTGCTATAACAAAGAATAAGGTTTTTATTACAACAGAGCCCAAGTGATTTCGGGGATGGACTTTCCAGGATGGACTCACATAAATGGGATGCAAAAAAAGATTTTAAATATAAACACAAATATGAGTGGACAATTTTGGTACATAAAACATTAAAGGTTTTGGGCAATTTGTCCTTATCACAGCTGGATACGTTCACATTTGTTGTTCTTTTAAAAAAAGCCAGTATTTCCAGAAATCCTGTTACACTTGAATTTCAGTGTTTTTTTCAGCCTTTCAGAACTTACACAAGAGCAAAGTCATGTACGTTAGCTAGCATGGGAGCAATGTCGAAGTGATTAGCACTACATACTCCAGTAGTGTGCAAAAACTAAGAGAAACAATCACAACTTCCAATGTTAGTTCACAATTAGTGCCATAACCTTTGTTAGTTTAACTCAGTGAGTTGTTACCCTACCTTTTTTAATTGCTTAAATGTGGCTAAAATCAAAAAAAAAAAAAAAAAAAAAAAAAACAAGGAACAAAAACAAAGAAAAAAGGGAAAAATTATTTCTTAGAGCTCCGTTAAATATATGTAGGATGTATAGATTAATATGGTAATCGTGCTAAATTGTTGGAAAACCATCTAAAGTGTTTTGTTTCAGTTATATGGCTAGAAAACAAATAAAATATGGTCTTAACATAAACTAATAATTTTCATATGAAGGGACGTCCTACCATGAAATTGGGACAAAGTACAAATTCTGCCTGATTGCAGAAGTAGATGAACGGTGGTAGAAATACCATGACAGCTAAATACTTCCCTTTATCCAAACCTTAACAGTTTGGCATCAAGTTGTGTAAATACGAACACTTGATAATTGCATTTTTGGCAAACCTTCACAACTCAAACCCGACAGAACTGGTCAGTGAAGAGAGACACTTACCAAGGACAATCACCACTGTCTTCAGCAAGCTCATCATGGTATCCCTGTTGCGCCGCTGACCTGAGCTATGGCGAGACATTCTCATGGTGCGCTGGCGGACATACATGAATATGTGGGCATAAAGCACCACCATGACCACAAAGGTCACCAGGTTGAAGATGGCCCAGAAGACGAGGTACGAGTTGCTGTAGAGTGGTGCCATGTTGGAGCAGGTTTTGATGGCACAGATACAGTTCCAGCCCACGCTAGGGATGGCACCCATGACAATTGACATAGTCCAGATGATCACAATGACCACAACCACACGTCGGTTACTCATGCGCGTGTGGAGCTGCATGCGGAAGACTGTTATGTGGCGCTCGATGGCGATGGCTAGTAAGTTGGCCACAGAGGCCGTCAGGCTAGTGTCAATGAGGCCTTGGCGTAGTAACCATGTGCTAACAGTTAGCCTGCGGGTGTTGGGCCCCGTGTTAAACATCAAATAGAAATAAGCCAGTCCAGCGAAAAAGTCTGCTGCCGCTAGGTTAGCCATGAGATAATAGATGGGAAAATGAAATCTGCGGTTGATGTAGATGGCCACCATCACCAGCAGGTTAGCCAGCATGATAAAGATACATACTGTAAGCCCAAGTCCCATCACCAGTCTGCTGACAGTATTCCACTCTGTGGCCAGGTACTTCCCACTTTCATTGTAAAAGAAGGCAATGCTTTCATTGTAGTAACACTGTCCATCCATCTTGAAGGTTATACTTCTGAAAGAAAAAAAAATCAGACTTAAAATCAGACTATTTACAGTCAGTTCACATTTTGTTTTGACATTAAAGTGCCCATGAAATGGCTTTGAAGCCAAGATTTGATTCCAGATTTTGGAGAGGGAATGAGTGCAAACACACACACACACACACACACACACACACATATATATATATATATATATATATATATATATATATATATATATATATATATATATAAAATATTCCATCACTTCATAACACAAGGAATGGTTTGGAAAGAGGAGTAACATGTATGAAGCTACAAGAACAACAAATGTTTAATGCTAACTAGCAGCTATTGCAAAGCACTATCTACAGTTTGTTTATGGGGGCGGGACATATGCGTTACAAAGAGCATTTGATAGGACGCAAAGTGGACAAGTACAGGATGAGTCCTCAGAAAAATTTCGTAGTATTCCTGGAAATTCTAAACAGCAAAGTGGAAAAAAGAATATCTACAAAACACACTTTTGTCATAAAAAAGGCTTATTTGTGTCCAGGGAGTTTAAGATCATATGAGAGGTTTTATAAGGGCTTTGTGTTATAAGCTGATGCTTTTGGATTATGCATGAAAAATGTGCTTCAATGAAAGCTTTTTAAGATATTTAAGCTTACATTATAAAATCCAGAATCCATTCTGAAAGACACTGGACTACAGATGGGCATATTAACAAAGCTTGCATTATTTAGCATCTACAGTGACCACAAACAAACACTGTTGAACCCTGCTTTGAGAAATGAACTCAGATGGATATTAAACAGACACAAACATTTTGGCATCTGGCCAAACTTTCCTAGCGGTCCATTCTATTGAAAATAATGAAAGAGATAGCTAACCAAACAAATATCAACAAACAAATTGAAAGTTATCGCGCTGTCACTTTGTTATACTTTTTAAACCAAGTATTAGTCACATCATTGCTGGGACTCCTTTGAATTTGCTGAGTATCTTTTCCAAAACACTGCACGCAGGAAATTTAAGCACTGCATGGTTCTGCTAGCGTTTTTTTTTTCTTTCAAGATCTTTCAAGATAACATTTGTCAGCAAAGTGTCTGAAGTAGCAATTAGTCCTCTAATAATTATTTACTATTAGGTGGATATGGATTGATTTGCACTATATTGCCAAAAATGTGTGGACACCTGACCATAACACTCATATGTGCTTTTAGTATGTCATTCCATATTTATTCCCCCTTTGCTGTTATAATATCCTCCATTCTTCTGGGAAGGCTTTCCACTAGATTTTGGAATGTGGCTGTGGGGATTTGTCCATTCACCCACAAGGGCATTAGTGAGGTCAGGTGCATTCAGCATTCCAGTTCATCCCAAAGGTGTTCAGTATGGTTCAAGTCAGGGCTCTTGTGTTCTTCCACTCTAACCTTGGCAACCATGTCTTCATGGAGCTCGCTTTGTGCACAGGGACATTGTCATGCTGGAACAGGTTTGGGCCTCTTAGTTCCAGTGAAGGGAAATTGTAATTCTACAGAGTACAAAACACATCCTATACAATTGTGTGCTTCCAACTTTAAGGCAACAGTGTGGGGAAGAATCACATATTGGTGTGATGTTCAGATATCCACATATTTTTGGCCATACAGTGCATCAACCAAAGCATTACAAGTCCTATATGCAGGACACAAATATACATGATGCATATAAAGATAAAGGTAAGTGAGTGCACTGGCAGTTTTTCTTATATCCATCAGTGTAAACTTCTCAACTTAGTGAACATAAATGAGTAACGTTACATTGCTGTGTTTTTTGCTCTTGAGCCACTACTGAAAGACAACTTCACAACAGTTTCCAATCATGAAATCCTTTGTTGCTCGCATAAAACGTTTCATGCTCTGCTAGTTGCCTGTTATCAGCTGGTTAGAACTGAGATATCAAGTAAAAGTGAATAACCTTTTTTTTCTCCACTGCTTTTGTGTGTTGCCTCAGAAGTGCCAGTGAAACAGATGCTGGCATTGTGTACAAGTTTTATCGTATAGCCTCAGGCTCGTGGTTTCATTGAGCTGAAACCACTGAACAGAACATGGTCTGTGCTCTCATGTCTGTGAACTTCCTTCTCCCTCGAAATGAGTGCTAGGTGAAAGAGTATGTGTCTGTCCATCTAACACCCCCACCCCCACCCTTCCATCACACTGACGAGACCACCCAGCACTGCGGAAAACCACAGCTTTAGCATTTATCAGAGCACCCTTCGTCTATGGTTAAATAGGCGCTGAAGCAAATTTCAGTCAGGCCTACCCATCAGCATGATAACACTAGAGCCGTGTGGGTTTCATTAATGCTATGAATCATCAATGACCTAAAACATTAACATTTTAGGTTAACTGAGCTAACTATAAAGCGTATAGTCTAATTAAAAGTTTACATTCTCCTAGGTGTTAATAGTATGAATAGCAAACCTGGTCAGCAGGGGAGGCTTCCAATATTTCTGTGAAGGATAATCTGCTTGTCACCATGTCTATAATTATTTCAGAATATGGTTCCAAAGCTATACCTAAAGTTAGCTAACAAAGTTATATGCATATTGGTTTGCTGACCTAATGATATTCAGCCCTGTCAGTGATGACCACAGTGTTGTAAATGGTTTACAGTTGAATATTTTGATTCACAAGGATGTACTATTTAACTATTACATCATCTGATGAAAATATACGACCTGTTTTTCATTTCTTTTGCCTGGATTTTGAAACAACAATCAAATAACTATGTTCTGTTCATGTCATGAAAATAGAATGGCCAAAAAGTACACAGACCCATTTGGTATAACAGTATTGACATTTCATTTACATAACAAATTGGATGCTTTATTAAAATGGATATGAAAAATGGAATTAAAACATAGTACTGGACATGCATGGATATGTTTCGAGTGATTGTAAAACATAAAAGACTAGAACCTTGGGCTGAAAAAAAAACATACATGAGTGTAAATTGTGTAAAGTGTAAGGGCTGCAGAAAACATCGTTGTTAATAATTATTGCAATACATTGCAAATGAGCCCTTTGGCCAACTCCTAAACGTGTTATTGAATGCCGTGATGATCCTGAACAATCTCAGATGCAATAAATGAGTGTTCGTGTGTGTTTGGATGAATCATGGCACTGACGTGATCCAACAAATGGAAATAATTTTATGAAAATCAGGCAGACTATGTCGCATCAATAGTTTATATACTTCAAGGCTTATTGTAATGGCAGTGTATCAGTATGACCACAGTATGATATTGTTTCCATATCAAGCAGCCATTATCTACTTCCTCTCATCTGTGCATGTTGTTAAAAATAATAACCCCTCTAACCCTATATGTTAGCTATTTAAGCAAATCCTCTACTGGTATATTTGCTCCAGGGTCAGAAACTTAAGTGTGCCCTGAAACCTAATATCAACAAGAGGAAGTCAGCATGTGTAGCCAGAGTTGGCAAGCAACATCAAACACAGGCATCTTCTCCAAGAGTACACGCTCAGGTTGTGAGAAAGCAAAAGGCACAAAGCTCGAACCGTTTCAGCGCTGCCTGTCTGAGAACACAATGAGGCCATTGTTCAGGACACAGCCAGTAAAAAGTAACAGAAAAGCATTTCACAATGAATAAATTGTTCACATTTTGTGTACGGCCCTGGTGAGGCGGCACACGTTAGCGAGTTTCAAATAAAAATATGTGTTTAATTTATCCGGCTAATTAAGTACGTCATCTAAAAGCAGTTTGAAATCTGGACCAAGTGATATTATACATTTAGTTAGACAAGGTCTGTATTATTCCACACACTAATTCAAGGAAAGATGGCTTGCACTATATTTCTGTATGTCATAAGCGGACAAAGATACATCTCAGAAGATGTTTTATTCTTTTTTTTTAGATAGGTATTTTTCACTTTCCAAACAACAACATCTGTCCAATCCAAAATCCAAAACCTCCTCCTCCTTACTTCTCATGATATACCTTCACAATGACGATTCAAAATACAACTAGACAAGCATCAACGAATTTAAGTTATTTCAAGTTTGTGGAAAAACTGCTGGACTATTTTTGGCTGATCTCCTTGTGTAAATCCATCCTACTGAAAAGAAGCAAAATGCAAAAGCGTCTTTATGTGAAGTGTGCTGGTCAGATGTCACCATGGTTCAATTCTGGCACACTGCCAAATAAAACCCAAACAAACGAAAAAGACGAAAAATTGGGTTTTGACCAAAAAGTGGATTTTTCTGGCTTTAAAATATTATAACATATGAAATAAAATAAAAAATATATATATATTTCACCAAAACAACATGGAAACAACAACATGGCTTTTAGTTCATTTTATTTAATCTTGCCTTGGCGTCTGCCTGTAAAGGTCATACTGTTGGGTACGTTTAATAAAGCCAGTTTAACAAACACGTTGGTAAAAACAGTCAGTCTATTTAAACATGTGTGAAATCTTGCTAGCTACATATGGAGCCCCTGAGGGGACATGGTGATGGAAAAAATATGAGATGGAAGGAAAATGTATATTTCAATGCTTTTGTGTTCACTCGCTAAACGTTTGCATTCCCCCGAGAAACTTTGCCTTCGTTTTTGAGAGAGAGAGCAAAGTTTCTCAGGGGAATGCAAAGGTTTTGCGAATGAATGCAAAGTTTCTCAGGGGAATGCAGAAATTTCGAAATATAAATTTTCCTCCCATCTCATATTTTTTTCCATCACCATGTCCCCTTAGGGGCTAAGCAGCTACCTGCCGTAGTGAAATGGAAATTAGCCTAATTTCTTCAGTTTGTAACCAGACACTGACTATAAAAGTATCTGTGTTGTTCCTGCACTGCTATAACTTTCACAAAGTTGAAACATTTCAGTACAATGAAAGTCTCTAGTTTTCAGAACAGTTGAAAATGTCTAAATTTCCCCATGTAGAGGGTTTTCTCAGGCCACATTTTGTACCTTTAATAAACATAGACAGTGTGAATATTTCTTTCCAAGCAGAGAAATGACAAAAACTTAAAAACCTCATCAAAATCACACCAGTTCTTCAAGTCACCCTTCCAGAGTCACGGCTATTAAGACACCAAAATCTGAGTCATGAAAAACTCAAACTAAATTTTTTGGCATATTTACACTGCAAGAACCTATTCATGAGCTTTTCATGAAGGAGGAGCTTTTTTGTCACTTCTGTTATTTTACATTACAGCCACGTTCTCTATAGTACAGCAGAATTTGTACATAAACGGTATAGTTCATGTTCATGGTAGTCAATTCCTCAAAAGGAACTTCTGCCTTTGTGGAAGTGCACGTTGTGACATTGAGGACATCAACATCAACCTTTTTGGAGAAAAAAGGACAGAAGTGCTTATATCTGGAGTGCCTTAAATAAGAAGATTGACACAATTATTTTAAGAAAAATATGAAAGTAGAGGTGGAGGATATATCACTAATATTGTATTGCAATACATAAACATGATCTATCATGATAATTTAGATTCGCTGCAAGCAGTGCCAACCAAACAGTAAGAAAAATCTGTACTTAATGGTATTTTTATTTAACATTTAGAACAATAAATAATTTAACATTGAAAACAAGAAAAGAATTGCTCCAATCGACAAAAACTCATAATTCGGAATTTCCGACCCCTGACTAGGAAAAAAACTAACGAAACAGCCCCTCAACTCAGAATTCCTACTCGGAAACCTACTCAGAAACCCGGAAAAAAGTCTCCTCAACCTAGAGTTCATCAAGTGAAGTCAAATCAACATGCTCACAGCATCAACAGTAAACAAAGTAGCACTTCTTAACTGTAAAAGTTTTATGCTGTATATACAAATATATGCTTTAGATGTATCAATATAAAGATTTAGTAGTGTGTTAAATCTATAACACTGACTTGCTGTTTTGTGGAGGAAAATATACATCACTCATCACAATTAGCTGGATAACTTGTTTCTAATAAAAGACAAACATGGAGGCATCCATGGTTTTTTCCCTACTTTGTAGCTCGAATGCAGAGGTCTAAAATGACATCATTCAGAGTCAAATGCAACATAACAGTGATATAAAAGTACTGATGACATTTATGGTGTCTCATAAAACTTTACTGTATCATGATTCATATAATCATAATCATATTCAATAATACTATATTGTCATCTCACCCAGAATTATGTGGATATACATCAGGAATGGGTGTGAAATTCAGATATGAATATGAGTTCCAACTGCCAGATTTCCAAACTTATCTTATCAGGTCAATCGTGCCAACATTTGGCTGCCTGACAACTGATCCTACACTTATAACTAACAATACTGATTTCCTAATAAATGTCTCAGCTGGCAAGATATATAGCACCTCAGTTCAGTACTTGTTTATGCTTTTTTATACTATCTCATTAGCCAAACATGCTGTTTATTTACGTACTGGCAAAATCACACAGATGGAATGCGGCATACAGTGTTTTCAGTTGGAACTGAGAGAAAACAAAGGATACGAGCAAGACAGAGCAGAAAACTGCCAGAAGACCTGCCCTACATCCACATGTTTATTTCAAAACCAGTGAAGTGCTTTCCTTCTTTCTTTTTCTTTTTTTGCATAATCAGTGCTTGCTCAGTGAGAATGTCAGCCATTCACTTTCCACTGCTCCATTATGACCTCTTACTCAGCAACATAACTGTGGAAGAAATTTCCAACACATCAGTAACCCTCTGACTTAAGACTAATATCAGTGTGTCATACTCATACAGCAGCAGATACTCCGAGAGCATTTATTGTTTAAAAGCAAAGCACACAGTTTGGAAATAAAATCAGCACCATCCCCTAAAAATAATTACACGGTATGTGAAGTTGATTTCAAATCATACGTCATAATGACTATATTTATTCTAATTTATACCACAGTGCTGTTCATTCTGATTGGCCAGATGTTGATTAATTTTCCATAACAGCAGCTCTGGCAGTAGTGCAACTACTGCTGCATGGTAACATGGAACGCTGCTTTTTGTTTGTGTCATTAACTTCAAGAGAGAAAGAAGAAGGTGGTGACAACTGATTATAGCTGTTACAGCGTAAATGATAATAGGAATTAACACGTTTCACAGATGGCCTATGACTTAACCAAATGAAAAGGAAAAAATGTCATTCTTCAATATATAAAAATTTGCAATAATTGGCTAATTGCCGTGGCGTAAGACGAATAAAACATTTCCAAACATGCTGTTACTGTAAAATAATCAACTTCAGGGTGGTAACCGTGTTTCCGCTCTGCAACTCACTGATTTGTTTTTTCCCGACAACAGCACACCCCTAAGTATTTTATTCCTCAATACATTGTTATGTAAAAATAGGGAGACGAAGCAAAGTTTTATCAGATAGTAAAGCACTAGAGAGACAAAAGAGATGAAAAACAAAAAAGCAGAAATAACCCCACACCCCAAGTTTCCGGTGTTAAATGAGAAGCCATGCTGCGATAACAAGAAGCATCTTTGGAAATGCTTTTGTCGTGACCCAAAAAATAAAAACAGAAACTGCACACACATATGGACAGCAGACTCACACGCTTCTGATATTACTACACAGAACAAGCATTAGTTATAAGCAAGACCTAAATCACTTACTGAAACAAAATGCTCCTTTCCTGGACCATTAAACATGTCTTGAGAATTTATACCTAGTCAATCTCATGGAATGTGCAGCAGGATTGTTAATACACCCAGTAAAAAGTTGATTCATGCCAGTTTAGGATTCCTTTGTATTGACAGATCTAGCCCAAGTGCCAGACAACTGAGATTGAAGCAAGCTGTGAAAAACTATTTACCACTTAGGCTCCAGAGGTTCAACATCACATGAATGTAGCATTACAATTTTCCTTTCACTGGAACTAAGGGGCCCAAACATGTTCCAGCATGACAATGCTCCTGTGCACAAAGTGAGCTCCATGAAGACATGTTTTGCCAAGGTAGGAGTAGAAGTGTCCTGCAAAGAGCCCAGACCTCAACCCCACTGAACACCTCGGGGATGAACTGGAACCCCGACTGCACACCAGGCCTCCTCGTCCGACATCAGTGACTGACTTCACTAATGCTCTCGTGGCTGAAATCCCCACAGCTACGCTCCAACATCTAGTGGAAAACCTTTCAGAAGCATGGAGGTTATTATAACAGTAACAGGGAAATAAAACTGGAATGGGATGTTCAACGAGCACATATGGGGGTAACGGTCAGGTGTCCACAAACTTTTGGCCATGTAGTGTATGAGTGCGACAATGAACAATTCTGATCTGCTTCTGTAACAAATCAAACCTGAAATATCAAAGAATTGCAGCACAACTTAACATACAGCAACACAACAAACTTCACGAGAAAATCAGACTCGCATATCAAAATGTATACCCTGAATGACTTGCATATCAATATTTACAATCAATATGTAATCTTCCGTTACGCAAAAGATTTCTTTTATGATTGAATTCTACGCCATCTTGGTTGTCATCTTGTACAGTAATTCAGCGCAACTGTGTCTTTTTAACTGTATTGCATTCTGGAACTCTTAACGTCGCCGGAAAACGGTGAGTGAGAATATACTCTTGCTAGCTTTTGTTTTTAGGAGCTAACACCAAAACAATCACAAATATTTTAGCATAAACATTCAATGTCTTTTAGCGTGGCGCTTTAAGTTACCATAACAACCATTTGTGTAAGTCATGGTGATGGATATGTAGCATAGTAGAGTGTTTGGGCAGATAAGTGAAGTGCTTCAATGGAAAAAAGTGGTTACCTGCTATCTTTAAATAGGACATTTGCCTTAGAGCATCTTCAGGAACAAATGTGCACTCCATAAATGTGATGTGAATACAAAATATAGTTATGAAAATCAATAACTATAGGGATCATGTAAAGGACAGTACATCTACATTATATACTCACAGACATATATAGAATATGTAACGTGTCACATATTATAAACCTAATGCAGCAAAATTCACAGGATGTGGCTTTTGCACTTAACCAGACAGGATATTAAAGGAAGTCTAAATATAAGTGCACTTGCAATGAGCAGTAGTATAACAGATTATTCTGTCTGGACTTATCAGCCATTTATTACACATTCCAGATCCATAGCCGAAAAAAAAAAATCCCAAATTTAGCCATAAACATCACAATAAACTGGTTTATTTATACCCAACTGACCAAGCCTACACACACGGAGACCACACAACCACACAATGGAACAAACCATTTACTGTAGCAGGTTGTGACTGCATGGCCCGGTCCATAGGGACTCATTTTTTTGAGAGAGCGCCACTCCTTAAATTGAAGGGCACTAAACACATTTCAGAGTTTAATTTTTCCAGTCAGCACAGGACAGGAAGGGCAAGACAGCTGCACCCTACCTAACCTGGGAGGTGACAAAGAAATGTGTGTGTGTGTGTGTGTGTGTTTCTTTTCCTGCCTAACTAGCCCCTGACCACTTTCTCACCAAGTTAAGCCTTGAACACTAAAAATGACATGGTTATTCATGCTCACATTCAATACAATGAGTGGATTTTATTTGTTGCAGCATCGCTCTATGGAATTGTGCCTGTAACTAAGTACTTTGCTGGCGATTAATTCAACCTGTGATGCAATGGCTGAGAATATACCCTAAGTGATCTTTAAGCTGCTTACTTACAAGGGAGGCAATGTTTATAGAAGTCTCCATGCAATTCTGGTAAATTGCAAACACACACTGAAATCACTATGTTCCAGGAAAGCAAAAAAACTGAAATCACTATGTACCCACAAAGATCTACTCATTAGCCCTATCTAAATTAAAATGTCAGTCCTTCACTTATGTCCCCACCTACTTGTAAAGCAAAGTGAAAGGGTTTGGGCTTAAGAGTCTCTAATGAAGCTAGTCTGCCTCTTTTTTTTTTTTACATAATAAGAACCATGATAAAACTGAGCTGGAGCCCCTGGGTTTAATTGGAAGTGCATCTGTGGTGCAATATATCAAAAGATGATGAAATAGGAGGTACTTCCTGAAAAGCTGAAGGAGAGCTTAGCCTTGATGTAATTATAGTTAGTATTGTGACCAGATGATTAAAAAAAACATAAGCAATGATAACAAGGCTTGAATAAATGCTCACAGAGAGGCTAAAAATATGCAGGGGCATGGTCATGTGGGTGGAACAGGGAAGCAGGTACCACCCTTACACCCTCAGAAATAAATGTACCAAACTGCACTTTTCCTTGTTCCTGGGGTGGTGCTATCAAAGGCTCATCTTTTGTACCATTAGTATATATCTATTACATGGGAAAGTTCATGTGGTGAACCTTTAAATAGCTTTTAGAGTAATGCTTTAAAGCCTTAAGATCCAGTTATCTACCTTAAATGCACAACATAGTCACATTTCCAGGTTCATTCCCAGGAGCAAGGAAAAGTATAGTTTCATACCTTTACTTCTGTGTAAAAAAGGCCTCATCAGCTCAATTCTGGCCTCAAAATATACCTCAGTAGTCTAATTATTACATTCTTATATAGCTCATATTTTTAATTATCATTGTATCACTGACTAATCAGCATTTTGATCAAAACCCCTGAGCATTATGAAACTAATACAGTAATGCTATTAGGTGATCATTCCCAGATCATAAGTGATGCCAGTCTTTAGAGTGTCATATTTTGACTGAAAATCTGGCCACAGCATTGAAAGTGTGGCATGAATGATCTCCTTTAGAGAAAGAACACGTGATGTTCAGGCTTTCATGTATACCTGTGTTTGTTTGTAATAATAATGATAATAATAATAATAATAATAAATATAACTATATATTTTAAATATAAAACTAAAATAATATTTTAAATAGGCCTATCTCCTGTAATATTAATATTTTAATGTATTTCTAATGTGAATGTGTCCAAAACCCAAAACAGTTTCAGCTTCATTACGTGACACTGCTGTTAGGGGGCGTGGCTACAGAAGTGCAGTTGTCGCCAGGCAACGGCTTTTAACCAGCTAGATCAAACAGTGTCCATCTGCTGGAGTGGCCTTGACATTCAAAGTTAAATAATAATAATAATAATAATAATAATAATAATAATTATTATTATTATTATTATTATTATTAAAATATTAATTTAAAAAACTGGGGGAAAAAACTGCTGATCAAATGTACATTAGATTACTGGATTGAGCAACCTTGTTTCTAATAACATAACATAAAATAAGCAGTTAAAAACTGGACAAGGTGAGGAGCACAGGAGTATGGGTGTATGCATGAGGGGGATAAACATGTCTCTGGAGGGATGTGGCAGCTGGATGAGGAGTGCAGCCCTCCACCCTGAGTGTGCTACATCACTCTATCTAAGGCGGTCACTGGGCTCAGTCCAAAACCAGCACTCAGCCTTTAGCATATTATCACGCTGTGCGAGTCTGCCCTGCCTTCCACACTAGCAATTAGGATTTAAAACTGGAATAATCTGCAAAATCCTGTTGATTCCAAGTTTAGCCCTGTATCCTTATGCGGAAAGAGGTTTTTTTTTATTATCTTTATTTTTATTTTATTTTATTTTATTTTATTTTATATATATATATATATATATATATATATATATATATATATATATATATATATATATATATATATATTTTTTTTTTTTTTTTTTTTTTTTTTTTTTTGAGGGGAAAAGAGAATGACACTGGGTGTAAACACGGGATTTTTTTTTTTTTTTTTAAGGCGTCTCACACACACACACACACACACACACACACCTCTGGGGAGACACACTGGAGTTGTGATGCTGTCTCCCTCTCAGCGCTTTATTCATTAAGTTCACCGCAGGAGAGCTGCAGTGACGCGCAGCGGCCCAAACCGCGTCCCAACACATCAGACTTCTTCATGCATTTATTTATTTATTTATTTATTTATTTATTTGCATAGGCTAAAGGAACCTCTATCTGGAATTCATATCACTCTGCAGTTATGAGTGGTTAATAAAAGTGCTGAGAGTGACCAACCCCTCAGCACTGTTAAAGACTGCAATAAATAAAACTCTTTTTTTGCCTCTCTCTCTCTCTCTCTCTCTCTCTCTCCGTCTCTCTCTCTCTCTCTCTCTCTCTCCGTGCCACGCGTTATCACCACCACAGCCCAGAGGTTGGACTGTACTCCACTACCCTGGCCACTCCGCATTTTATTTTACACCCACCATAAAAGCAAAAGGCTCCTGGAACACTTTTTATGTGTTGTTGTTGTTGTTGTTGTTTTCAGGTTGTAAAAGTGGTGCAAAGATTCCCGAAACACGAATGATTCCTAAATGAACCCCAATTTTTTTCAAGAGCCCCCAAACACACCCCTAAACGATCCCTCTCACTTTTTACAGCATTACGCACCCTTTACGCACAAGTACTCAAGAAATCACAGAGCCGATCTGTCACCTAAAGCAATCAGTAGGCATCGTACAGGCTACTTGTGGTTTTTTGGAAAAAAAAAAAAAAAAAGAACACCAATTCTGAAAGAAAAGTGCTCTTGTGGTGTTTTTTTCAACCCCTAAGAGCTAAAGAGTGCGTTACTTACAGCTGGAACACTTCCAGAAAATGAGCCGTTTGATTATGTGAGTAGCTCCAAAAGTTTGTCCCAGCAAGATCAGTCGAGGTCCGTTTCTTCCAATAAAAAGAAGAAGAAAAGAAGAAGAAATATCAAGGACTGAAGGAAGGTTTTGCGTCGTAAAGTCCACAACTGTGTTGTATGTTCATTTTACATCCACGGAAATAACGCGCGTGAGACGCGACTGGAATAGTGATCCACCTTTCCGTTAGATTTACGCAGCAAGAAAAAAGCGCCGCAGTCGGGAGCGCGCCGAGTCTGGGCGTGACGTCACGCCAGCGACACACACACACACACACACACACACACACACTTTCTGCGTGGAAAATTGAAAACACATTGTCATTTGAGTCTCAGAGTTGAAAACGGGACAGACTTAAATGAACAGCTTTCTATCTTTAAAACTGTGAAACAAGAGCTATATTCTCAACAAGAGTTTTTTTCTTACAATAAAATATCACAGTGCAGCGTAATATGAAATTCTTAGTATGATATTATTGGTTATGCTGCTTGTGTAGCCTGTATGTGTCTGTGGGTGGGCAATCTGCATGTGTAATTCAAGCCAATGTTAACTGAAAAGGGCCTAACCTGTAATAGTCTAACCTTAAATCTAACTTTAAACCATAGCAAAGAAACACTGTGCAGTCCTCCTCTTTACTCTTTCATAAGAGGGTCGTTCGCTATACTGGAAATTGCTTTTGGACTATTCCTGTCATCACTGATGCATCAACTCAAGAATTTAAATAGCTTTGTGTTGGTCTTGAGGTAAGAAAAAGATCAGGGAGAACTGCACAAAAATAACACGTACCACCCGAACTGTCTGAAGCGAAGTGAAGCAATGGCCTTGTAGATAAAATAGTAAAATAAAAACTATGATTCATGTGTCTCATAAGTCATAAGTCAAGCACTTGAGGTAACATTGCAACCAGGGAGACATTTTTCTGGACACTTTCATCAATACAGTGTTTGTTTAAATATGACAGCATCAAGGAGAAAGTTGTGGAGAGGTGAAAAACCCTTAAACCGCAGAAAAATCACAAGGCTGCCACTACTGATTCAGTGCAGCACAGTGGTGTAGCAGATATTGTTGCTGCCTGTGCAGAGTTTCACGTTCTTCCTGTGGTCACATGGGTTTCCTCAGGATTCTCCAGTTTCCTCCCATCTCCCAAAAACCCCTCTGGTAGGTCCTGCTCATGTCCAGTGCTCCCATCAAACATCAGAATGGGGAAACATGATTTCATGACTTTGAGAGTGGAATGGTTGTTGGTGCCAAACTGCTGATTTACTGGGATTTTCACACATAACAGTCTCTAGAGTTTACAAAAAAAGAGTTGTGTGGAAAAAAAACAACACCCAATAGCAGTTCTGTGAGTGGAAACTTGTTTCTCCTGAATCTCCCGATGGACAGTCCGGGACTGCTGGCAACATCGGGAGATTGACATGAAACCAGGGTCTGAAAGTGTGAACTGCTGTGAAACATGTCAGGATGATATTATAGGGAGGTGATAAGTGGTGTCATAGAGCTCTCTCTCTCTCTCTCTCTCTCTCTCTTTCCCTCCCTCCCTCCCTCTCTCTCTCTCTCTCTCTCTCTCTTTCTATGTTCAGAGGAATACCCTTTAGGTGCAGGTTGACAGCTGAGTTGTGACTGGAGGAATTTGTGCTTATGAAGTGTTTTTTTTTTATTTAATCAGTGTTCAAATCTGAGTTCTTCACTGTACTCCATAAATTATTTCCCTCCATTTATATATTGGTTTCTGGTCTTCAGGCGTAAAATTAATCTGAAATCCTCTTGAGCTTTTGTGACACCCCAGCATGTTCTTCTGTTGTACATCAGCTATATTTCTTGAATGCAAATCATCTGTATTTCTCTGCTTATACAGGAACCTTGAAATTTTGTTTGATTTGACATGTATGCACCTCTTACAGCATAACATCAGCTGGAGCTAATTCAGACCAAACGTCCTAGAAGAATTTCTACACCAGCATGCCACACAGCTTATCTTCAACATCTCGTGAACCAAATGAAAATGCTGTAGGTGTCAAATTGACAAAAGTCACACTCGTGTTTGTATAGATTAATAATTTGTAGTTGATGTTGGTTTGAGGATTTTGTTGAGGCCAATCTCTTTAGTCTCTTTTCCCAATTTTATTAAAAATCAGACATCGGGGCATTTAATATTATGTCTGATTTTTAATAAAATAGGCGAAAAGAGACTAACGAGACTAAGGAGGCTTATGTTAAGCCTGTGTTTATATTTGGCCAGTCTCAGTAGGTTATGTCTGCCTTGTGATGGACTGGCATCCCATTTCAGGGTGTATTCCCGCCTCACACCCAGTATTCACAGATAGACTCCAGATCCACCACGACCAGGATAAAACACTTACTGAAAGTGAGTGAGTAAGAAGGATATTTCCTTTATTCGATAAAACTTAGCAACTGCCTCTGGTACTGGTCTCAGTCTGATGAGCATTTGTTATTTTAGCATTGTTTAACTGAACTATTAAATTGTCTATGTAATATTCAGTGGGGAATCTTCATAAATTTGAGTTGACCCATTAAGTACTTGATCAACCCACACACTCCTTCCAAATGTGTCACACATTACATGAGACTGTTGCAGTAGTTTTGGCTAATTCGAGAAGCACTGAGACAAACAGAAAATAACACCACATTAGTAATATCCTCAAAGTGAAAGTAACATTCTGTCATCTGCAGACAGCTAGTCTAACAGAGAAAACACAGCTGCAATATGTGTGTTTTGCTCCAAAATAACCAACAACACTTAAAATTCTTAGTTGATAATATATATTTTATATTTTAAAACAGCTTAAGAGCTGCAGAACAGAACCAAAAGCTCATAGCACATTTTTCAAGTCTCTCGACACTCCTCTAGGCTTTACATGACCCAACCTACTTCTTGCACTCAATATTACTTTTGATTTGCTTCTCAGAGCAAGCAGAGATATTTCTACACAAGCTTTGGGAGCGCTGGAGAGAAGCCAGGGGGGATTGAGTAATGTTTGATGGTTTCAGTATTGCTAGAACTCTCTGGCCTCTGAGCCAGAGTTAAGAGGAGGAGGATGACAGAGTGAGAGGAAACAGTAGATTCACTGGTGGAGAGACTGGGAATGAAGGGTTAAACAAGCACAGATGGAGGTGAGGAGTGTGTTGTACCAGTATGGCCACAATGTGAGAAACGTAATGACTTATCATTACTATTTGTGATGACGTAGGATTAAAACATTCTCATTATAATAAAATATTTTCCATTTTAAGGGCACTGAAAATATTGGCACACCGATGTGGGATGCTAATTGATTCATGTTTATAATCCCCTTTCCCTGGTTGCACCACTCCCAAAGCAAATGGCTTAAAATAAAATAGTAAAAAAAAAGTGACAATTATGTGAATGTACAAAAAAACAGCTTTGAGGAAGCATGTTAGCATGTGTAGGTCATTTCCCGCTCTCAACCTCCAGTAACTCCCACACTGAGACAGGCATAACGAGCTCATTAGATGGCAATAGGATGATGTCTCCAAAGATCTCCATGTCCATTAGTGGCTCTTTCAAGGGCTGGACTAAAGATGTGCTTGTATTGTAATCTGCTTTTAATTCTAAGTGCTTTATCTTATGGTGTGCATTAGCAAATTCGATCTAGGAACTGGATGTTACTCACAAACTAACCAAGGCAATCCTACAAAAACACTAACATCCTGAAATCATGTTGACTTGGCACCATCCAAAAAGCAGCTTTTTTTTGGACTCTTCTTTACTAGAGTGCATTTCTGCTTGCCCAGGCCGAACCTGAAAGGCACTTCACAATGATATGGAATGTGGCCTGTCACCGAAACCAGGGTGGCCTAAATGACCCTTTTGTTTTCTTTCCTAAATGGAACTTTTAGGAGATGAGCTCCTGGCAAGACAGGACTTCCACAGAGTCACTTGGCCCCTCACGGAGACCCTTTCTCCAACAGATGTTTGTTGTTGAGGCGGTGAGGTCAGTAATCACATTTTCCCTGGGTGTTAGCAATGCCTCGCCAGTGGTATGGCCTGGAGGTCAAGGGGATCGGGAGTTGCCTTTGAAGCCCTCAGGATCACCATCATTCCAGCTTACTCTCATTCAAAGGAATTTCAGAGTTAATGTCTTCCATATAGGAGAATGTATCCTGGAATGCCACAATATCACCTGGCTGCCTTTCTCTTTCAGAGAACGATGAATAAAAAAAATATGAGAGAACAGAAAATGGTGTCTTCAAAGACTTCAAAAATATGCTCTGTATTACTCCAAGTATCTAGATATCCAAATGCTTTGGATGAACAAGCCCATGTATGAAACTAGGTGCTGTGCAGCCATCCAATAAACTTTTTAGGTGGATTATTTATTGTTTGTACTGCTACTGATCACTCCTCTCAAGCTGCCATCCAATAAACATTTTAGGTGGATTATTTATTGTTTGTACAGCTACTGATCAGCCCTCTCAAGCTACCATTTGTTTGAGCCATCCAATAAACTTTTTATGGGGAATATTTATTATTTGTTCAGCTACTGATCATCCATCTAATGCTACCATTTGTCTGAGCCAACCAGTCCTGAACCTTTGAATATTTTCTCTGTTCTCTTGCATATGGAAAGTCAGTCAGTCTGTCGTCAACAACTTGCCAAATACTTCAGGTCTACCAGATAGCAAAAGTGGAAAATACTGCTTTTCTATTCATACATAGCTTCTGGATGGTTACAAAAACATACATTGATTACAACAAACACTGGTACAATTTTGTAAAGTAAGCAAGAAAACAACTTGACAAAGACAACTGTCAAAGGGCTGACTTAATATAGTAACATCATGACGTGATTTATGTCATATTAGATTTGTTCAGCTTATTTGTGGGAATGTTTTAGGGAGGATGAGACACGAAACCTAGGAATGTGAGCCACTGATCAAAACATCATCTCTCAGAGTACTGCTTAACACTCCATCAGTGCAAATGGGAAAGCCATTATTTGAAAAAAAAGGGCCCATTATGTAGAGATGAGTGCAGCTTGGCATAAGGAAGCCATTACATTACTATTCTGTCCTGACCCCCCCTGTATCCCACACCTCTCTCTCAGTCACCCTGGGGCGTGGCAGTGGGCATAACAGCAGATTCTAAGCATTAATGTATATACAACTATATGAATAAGCATTCTTCTTATTATTTTTCTCATATTTGATAGACAGTCTTCAACTAACTGATTGAATGGGGTAAAATTGGCGTAGACTTCATTTATTGGTTGATAAAAAGAAAAGGCTTGCCCTGCTTGTAAATCTTACCTAGATCTTCATTTTAGACATATTCTTCCTTGTCTAAAACGGAAGAGTTTATTCAGAAATTAAAAAAAAAAGTATTTTATGTATTTTCCCTTAGACTCTATCTTGTCCATTTCCCAAATATTTTTTAATCCTAAGTCCTGGGAGAATTATAAGAAACCATCAGAAAAGTGTAAACTACACACTCTAATGGCTTTTCAGTAGGTACTTCATTGTCACCTGTGTTTCAACCAGGTAAACATGTTTACAGCAAATGTGGCAGGTACAAGACTAGACCCTGCTCCGACCTCAGCTACTGTGACCATATTTCTGTTATTTTATTTCCAGCTTATACATTGCATACACATGGAAACCTGACCAGATTGAGCCATCTCAGCCTGAAGATTGTTCAGGCAATATAGCACCTCTAACTAGTTACATCAATGATTGTATAGGTAATGTAACTTCAAGACAGTGAAGGTGTGTGCTCTGCTGAAAAGTCAGACTACTTTTTTTGGGGGGTGACCAGGCAGTCCTCAGGACAACAAGATCCATTCACATGACTATAAACTAACACTGTGTGTCTGTAATGATAAAGTTTCCCTCGTACATGCTGAACTACTTCTATGAATTGCACAGAATGACAAGCCTGCAAAGAAGCCCACCCTTTCTCTCAATGACCAGATATTCTCTCTGTCGACAGATGATATCAGAAGAACCTTATTCACAGTTGGCCCATTTGTTGGACTTGACAACATACTTGGCAGTCTCCACAGCATATCTTTGAGCCAGATGGTCATCTGTGCATGTTTTGAGACCACCACCATCATCCCAGGACTGAAGAATTCAACTGTGCCCTATCTTCTGACTACTGACCCTTAGTACTTACACCAATCATCGTGAAGTGCCTTAAGAGGCTAGTCATGAGGCGTATAAAGACCAGACTCACCATGAGGCTAGAGCCTTTTCAGGTCACATACCAGCCCACCAGGACAAAAAGACATTTCAAAAGGACATTCAGTATCATGTTGCAGAAGCTGATAGGTAAATAAGTCTTGTTGAGCAATAACACCTTCCTCTGCAACTGAAGTCCAGCATCCTGGAATCCCTGTACTAGACCTCACTCAATCAGTCAGGGGTTGGCAACATCAACTCATAACATTGTTACACTGGATGACAACAAATATGCTGATGACACAACAGTGGTGAGCCACATCAGCAACATAATCACTATACATTGAGTAGATGGGGCAATCACTGAACCAGCAATCTGCTATCTAATGTGGACTCCCTCCTTCATTTTGGAAAAAGTCAAATGTTCCATGTTTCTTGGTGTTCATATTGCAGAAGAACTACTGGACCCTCAGCATTACTTTCCCAGCACAGAAAGGTCATCGGTTCTTGCAGAGACTGAGAAGCACAACTCTCCTTCCTTCCATCTTCACCACATTGTCCAAGGGAAGCATATAGAGCATCCCAAGCAACTGTCTGGTATGGGAATTTCAACATCTCAGACACCAAGAACATCCAACTGGCTGAGATCATCATCATCAGGGTCTTTAATCTTTTCTGCATGCAGAAAGCCATCAGACACATGAATAACTCTCTCACCAGTCATCTGGCAAAAGGAACCAGAGCACCTGGATTATTACTGCCAGACTATGTAATAGCTTCCACCCCCAGAAATGCAGACACCTTAACTCCCTGCTGTCACCACCCAATGCTGCTCTGAACAAAACTGAAATGAATTAAACTGAACAAAATAGCCCCTGCTCTTCTGTGTAGTTAGCCTTGTGTATTTATTGCATTGAGTTGCACTGGAACATTTGTTTTACACACTGTTTTTCCAATTTGTTAACATATCTTACACTGTAGTCCTGTGCACTGCACCACTATAATATATTTTATACGACATTCCTTGTCTTGAGTTGACCTGACATGCTGGTATCAGTGTGGGAAACATCAACATGGGATAATAATACTTTTTCACATGTGAAGCCTGCCATACCAGACCACTTCCCATATAGGAGTATATACACATGATGGAGAGTGCTAAGAGCATGACTATACCACACAACATTGGGGACACATAAGGATGAATTTCGTGGAAGAGCGACCACTGACATGCTATACTGCCCAATCAGAATGTAGTTAATTGCATTCTTCAAGCCATCAGGGGCCCAGTGACATAAAAACACAGCTGGAGTCCCATCTCCAGACATACCACAGCACTGTACAAGCGTATGTATATCATAAATGTCCTGAGATTTGACATTTCAAATTTGCTTCATGCAGTACACAGACATTTTGTACTGGCACTCTCTGATCAAAGTAATGTGAGGAAAGCAATCCATGACTTAATCCAGCTTTCCTATAACTAGACCAGAGAATCAAACAGTAGTCTATAAGGATAAGCACTTTTTTATTGATTTTTTAACTTGTCTTTCTGTGCTTTATATGAAGCAAAATTGTTAGCATGGGAAGTGTTATATATGCATGTGTTATATACTGTATATTCTTGCGTAAATTTGCGTATAAGTGCAGGCTCTTAACCTCTGGACATATGTCCTGCAGATGGTCCAGCAAAAAACACATATTGTATGGTAAAGTTCAGAAAAGAGATATGTGGAAAATTTGGTTGGGGGGTGTCTCATAAAGAGCCTAAATGCTTTCCTCATGGGCATCATGTCACACAGTCTAAATTTTACTGATGGGTCTGAGGGTAACCGAAACACTGGTTGAATGCATTTCCCCATTTGGTTTTTGGTTGATTCTGTCACTCATGGATCTCATTCACAACCCATAGCAACTGGTTACTCGGTGTCATCTCACCCAGGTTCAAATGACTGTGGTCCGCCTTGTGTGCTCAAAGGCACTCTCCACTTATAAACAGTCATTGTGGGCGTCAACTCCGTTCTGTTCTATTAAATTCTATTAAGTCAATGGTATATGCTGCCATGCACTAATTTTAGGTTGTACTATACAGTAATTTCCTAAACATAGTCGTTTCCTGTTGCATATGCACTGAAGACAGAAGTTAAAGGTCAGACTATATTTCAACTAAACAAGCTTTTGTAGCCTTATATTATCAGATATAAGGGGGGTGAGGGTGGGGGCTCAGTTTGGAAAATCACTTTCCAAAGCAGAAACATTAGATGTTCATAGCGATTGGCCAGTAGCAATGTATTAATGGGAGGTTTGGTGGATTAGTGGAAGCTCTGACTCTGCTACTGTCACAAAATGAACATGAAATGAAAATGTTTTAAGGAGAGGTTGTACAAAATTTAGTGTTGGGTAGTAGCTTGTCTACAAGTGACAGACCTATTAAATAAAATCTGTATACACAGTCACATTCTTTTATTCAGGTGAACATTATAGAGCTCTTTCTTATGTATTCAGTGAGTAGGGACTGTTTTTTTATAGAGTACACTTTGAGTAGGTTTCCCACCACTTCTCAGAAGATCTGATCCTATATTGTCTTCCTCAGATAAGCTTTCAACCATTTTCACTTATTCCATTCCCTTGTTTGATAGTCATCCTGCAAATATCTATGAATCTCCTACTATTCTGAAACAGTGGGTTGGGTCTCTCTTAGAAGCAATTCTGGCATAAACCAGGCTGTTGGAGAATTTAAGTCATTCTTGATGCAGTAAAATCTTAGACAGCTGGAACACTTCTCCTGTTGTTTTTTAAACATATGAACACATTTGCATTTAAACAGGGATTACATACACCCACACCCACACCCACTCAGCAATTTGTGAGTTTTGCCTGGTGTCTTACTATGCACCACTGCCAGCTGACACTTTTACTCCACTACATGCCATTTCAAGAATTTCCTCGAGCTCAACTTTTCAAGCACTGACCTAATTCAATAGTTGCATGTGAAGCATTAGTCACCACAAAAACAACACATGTAGTGAGCCGCCACTCTGGCCAAGCTGAAGAGAACAATAGGGGTTCATATATCTCAGTTGGATAAAGACTTGTTTGTTTAGTGACTCTTTGGAGAAAGGGAGAGGGAAGGATACAACCAACCACCTATTGAGATGCGATGCTGACTAAGTTGGCGGCAGTCTCCTCTCAGCTATAAAACTGTTGGACACACGTGTGAAAAGAGCTGTGGGATGCACGCATGAAGGGCGGAGGGCTTGGAGGGAGGGGGCCAATGAGGTTCACTGGGGCTTCTTTCCAGCAACTTTTGCAATCCATATGCGGATCTCCAAGACATTTACACCAGTTCTCTTCACTGCTGCTTTACTTGGATTTAACATTATGAATCCATACAAAGTCTCATATAAAAAAAACTTAATTTCTGATTAAATATTCTGATTAAAGCAGCTATTTTTTTATCTCTTACCCAGAAGTGAAGACGTGTGTACTTGGAGGTCAGTACGGCCGCAGGGTTATAAGTCACACTGGACTCAGAAACAAGATTTGGGGTCATTATCAGTGGAACGTTGTCTCCCCCACATTCCTGTGTGTTCTTGGACAAATAGCTGGCATTCCCTGGCTTGCTTAGAGGAAAGCTTAATTGTGTCTCTGCCGTGCACTGAGGTGTCCTCTGTTAACCTCTTTCAGCCTGAGCGACCTGCTGTGACGTAAATTTAAGACTGGCTCGTTGGTGGCCCTCTCTCTCCTCCTGGAAGAGACATGTCAAATGGATGTTTCACCAGAGAAAAGCCTTATTATTTAAGTACACAAGTGCTCTTTCTATTACTATCTGTCCTTTAGCCACTATGTCTTTCTGTCTCTCTCTTTTGGTCTCTCTTGATCCCATTCCTGCACTTGCTTGTTTTCTCTGCCCCTGCTTTGGCCTGCTTTAGTCACCCCCTCCAAAACCAGTTTATTTGATTTATTGTGGAGTCGCAAAGAGACTCAGGTTACAGCTTTGAAGTCACGACTGACTGTGGGACCCTTGGCTTACACCCGCACCTCCGACGTAAGCCAGTCCAGAGAAAGAAGAAGGACTGCCTTGTTATCCTGCTAAGACCTAAAGTTTGTGCTCAGGTTTTTCAGTCGTTTCATAAATGGAGATCTTGGCAGGCTGAGGTTTTATAAAACGTGGTCCGTTCCTGTGATGTGGACTTTGCAGGGGTTGGATCAAATGCTGGGGTGAAAAAGTTACGTTTGGAAACTTTTTTTCACTGCGGCTGAAGAGGAACAGGGATCCAAGGGGAGCATTTTTAGGTGAAGAAAAGCCTCTTTGGAATGGCTTAAGTACAATCATTTGTGCATGTCACATTTTATATCTCAAAATCGTATCCAAGTGTGCACAATCTAAAGCACATGGTTGCTGTGTCAGCCTCTGATGAAAATGGGAAATCCATGATCGTGATAATGACATGAGAATATAAAGTTTGGAAGTGCACAGTCATGGTCAAGATGCATTGTTCACATATTCACATATTTGCATTTCGACCAATGATGTTTGCAACCAAGAGGAACAATTTAGGTAAATTTGTAGTGTATTCGCAGCCCCGCCGTGTCTCATGACTGTACCAAGTGTCACAGGAAGTCGTTTAATGTCTAATCTGACACCAGGGGTGCTTGTTTGACATCAAAGCCTCGCACCTCGCACCTCTGCTCTAATAAGATCCTGGTGAGTAATGTAAATCACTGAACTATTTCAGGATGAAGACAAGCAAACATGGTGTATTTTCCTATAAATCTGACCTGTACCTAGACCCAGGGAGCATAAATCAATCTCTCTCTGTGTATTTCTCTCTCTATGCAGTTCCCTCTCATAATGTATAATTTTATTGTTCAGATCTTGTGATGCAGTTACTTCTATAAAACTAAAGACAACCTTCCCTTAAAACAAATTTAGTATGCATACCAACACATATACTTTCTCCAAAAGCAATAAACAGGTATGAAGCTATCTTGCTGGATTCATTCAGTATTCTGTGTTTTTTGGATCACTACAGCTAAAAATATCACTTCCGCATAGAAAATAAGTTTTCCCTATTTTTTAAGGAGTAAAGGAAATCACTTTTCAAGAAGCACCCTTTCACTGTTGAAGACAAAAAAATGCTGATAAAATGATGGCTGCAGTCAAACCACATGTCTGTCATCTCTAGGCTAATAAATGTGAGAAATGCTTTTCCTATGCCGATTTCTTGCCAGAAGCAACAACGCGCTCCAAAATCCACATGGATTTAGAGGTAATACGTTTTGCAAACAACTTTTGAAAATATTTCATTCCTTTGTAGCTTCATCACATACAAAATTTAAGCTCTGGGAGTCTCAATGTTCAGAGCCAAAATAAGGATCAACTGCATGGAAGTTACTAGATTTTCCTTTAGGGAAGGTGCACCATAATTTCTAATGGCAACACAAGGCGGAGTGCTACTGTGATCGCTAAGCACCTACGACAAACACTAAATCTCTGAATATAATGTGCTATAGAAGGAAACCCACGGACACCAAAACAGCATGAAGGCTCCACAATTACACCGATGACTAAGCGTGGAGACAAAAATACGAAGGGTTGTGGCCTCTGCGTTTGTTTGTCTGTTTATGTGGAATGTTCCAGCTTACTATCAGATGGTCAGGAAGCGTAATGAGGAACTTTCTCAGGAACAGCCAAATGTGATATATGTATATATATATATATATATATATATATATATATATATATATATATATATATACATATACATACAGAGAAAGAATATGTTACTCTACTCTAAATTACTGTGTATTTAAAATGTCTTTTAGGGACCCTGGGCTAAACTTTATCTGATTGCACATCACAGGCGATGGCTTTAAGAATACATAGAAATGTGCCTATATTATTCATCACTCTTAATGAAATTTAATATTTTAGAGAATCAAATGATCAAATATCTCACTGCAGTATTGCACCGTTTCTTCATTTACTGCAAACTTCTAGTGGACAGTGCAGCCTTCCACCTTTTATGGGTTTTGCATGGAAATAAAAGACCTCGATGTTTATTGGACGATGTGCTTATTGCTTGTCCCGCTCAGACACACGGCTTCTCTGATTGGTAGAACTCTCTACAAGGTGGAACCTCATAACCAGCTGCCTGTCACTGAAACGGTAATGAACATGACTGACGTCTCATGCTTAAACATATCTGCACTAGTCAGACAGAGCGCGCTTGGTCAGTAACCAATTCCATAAAGGATTTAAACATAAGTAGTATAGCTTGTTATTTATCACTGTAATTGGTAAATATTGTAAATAAATTGCAAGTATAAAATTATGTTTGATTATTTGTGTTTTTTCTATTTATGTCACTTCCTTCTGTAGTGAAATTGAGCTAGATAGTTAGCAGCTTAGCTGTGTTTTACACAACATGCTGAACACTACTAATTTGGTCAGCTTAATTTTGGAAAAGTCTTTTGATGCTCTGTCTTATGACAAGAGACGGAGAATGAAACAGGAGGCCAGACCAACAGATGAAAAAGAACACACACAGATATAGACTTCAATAACTGCCACCTGTGCTGTTTATGAAAAAAAAAACACTGCTGGTCATATGCTTATCTTATTATTTCCTTTCCCCCAAAGTGAGTGCAATTACATGCCATCAGGGGTAGCTAAAATAAATAGGCTAGCGGTGCTAAGCACCCCCTGTCTTTCAAAGATAAAAAGACATCAATATAATATTTAATTTTTTGGCATCACATCAGACTATTTGATGTTAACCAATCAATCATTTGTTTGATTTTTGCTTGGATATTAGGTTTTAGACCTCCCATCTATTATCACAACCAGCCATCACTCGATTCTGTTGTTCAGCTTGAGTCATCTTGCTCTTTGGTCTTACAGAGTGTGTTTGGTTTGGTTTATGACCTGTTTGACATGTTTCCATCTGCTCTCTTGTTTATTTAGTCCTAATCATTCATTGTGAATCTTTAATGATCTGCCTACATTTGCTTCATTCGTGACGCAGGAAACCTTATGTTAATATTTATCCTATAATTCCTCTACTGTCCCACCAACTCACACATTCTAACCTGAGGAGCACAGGATGAAAATTAATTGTAATATTATTAAAGGCATTTATATCTGGACTACAAAGCACATACGCGTCGTCTACATTAGATATAAAAGCCGTTTGCCAATCCTAAGAACACAGGTCGTTTTTAGAAATGTAAAATTATTAATATTTATTTCAGGTTCGTCAGTTAGTTAGGAGTGGCTACGATGTTGCTTTGTGGTAGAGTGTAAATGAATTGGGTGCTGGAGGAGACGCAACATGTGGGCTTTTATGGCTTCTGTTGCTTAATGGCCTCACAGAGAGACTGGGTGATGTCTACACCACATCATAGAACAGTGTGCACGTGGGTGTGTGTGTGTTCGTCAGTGTGTTTGCTGCCTCCATGCCTCTCATCGTGCCCAGATCCTAGACATTGTTTTCATTTCCAAGGCCCCAGTGTTTGTGCCCTTTTCCCATGAAGCAGACAGATCCTCCACCGAGCCCTTACTAAATCCTTTTGTCTTTACTCTCCTCCTCTGAGATCTGCAGTCATCTGGAGTTTCTCTCAGAGACATGGCAGACAGTTCAGGTCGAAGTGCAATACACAAGTGGCCATGCATAAAATTACAAAACAAGCACCTCACTCCCCTTTCCCTTATTTGATGTTGACATCACTGATGTAAAATCTGCATGTCTTGTTTTGTTTCAGGGCTTATGCATTAATTTGCTGTAAAATCAGTGCTTTTTGTGTCTCTCCCTACACCGTGTTTAAGCCAAAATGTAAGCGACCCTAGCAGCAAACTGTTAACTCGAACCACCACGTTACAGTGCCAAGGACAACAGATGCAACCGGTAAAAGACGTGGCTTTTGTGGTGTACATGAAGAATACAAATCCAAGCTCAGGCCTTCATACCATTGTTATCAAGTGTATCAGGGCTCACTCTTGTATCCTCTATGTGGAACGGTATGTTGTGTAACTAATCCCAACAAACATTCTGTGCCTGATTTTTTCACTGTAGATCTGAGAAAATAAGAGCTATTTTGTGGACTTCACTATCATTCTCTAGAGAGGTTGTGGCCTGTGTTAGTCAGTTCCTCTGTACGGAACCAAAACAAGGCAATGTTTCAGTTTCTTTACTCAAATGAGCCGAGTGCTTATGTAAGAAACACATTACACAGATAAGGGTTAGTCATTGACTAAATATCAACATACTAAGGGTGGGAAAGTAATCTTTTTTGTTTCTTTAAATTCTTTAAATTAGTTGCATTTAAACCCTTTGATTTGAAACATTTTGCTTATTTTTGTTTGTGTAAAGCATTAATGTCCAGGTGTGTAACATATAACAAATAAAGAACTTTGTGTCCCTGTGATTCAATGTGCCGGCAATGTGACTTTTTTTTTAACTGTGGAAAAAATCAACAGCATAAAACCATATGCTGCTTCAAAGACAGCGTCTCTGACTGAATCATTTCTTGCCATGTTTTTTTTATTATTACGTTTCAACCTCTGTTCTAGCCGATGTCTAATTGGGAAAGATGAGATTGTCTTCTGGAGCTTTACACTTTCTCAGTGTAAGAAGTCGTCTGTGAAGGCAGTCACAGCGAGCTCGGGGTTCAGGCTACATCTGGAAACAACTAGCAGACAAAATTCTTTTCCGTCCTCAGGCTGAGGGGAGCGGGGGATGGGCAGCCAGGTAAAGACGAGAAAAGCAGACCTCAGAAAAAAAGGAGGGAAAAGAGAGAACAAGTGGCCAATACACACACACAGTTGTTTTTGGATATAATATTAGGGAAAATCATTAAAGTTCGTCTGTACAACATCTTAGCCTGTAGGCAATGTGCTTTTAAAGTGCTTTTAAAGTTATGGGCTCATATTTAGCCGAAATGTAAAGTTTTTTTTTTTTTTTTTTGGTGCCAGTACAACATACAAACATAAACTATAGCAATTCGTATATACGTAAAACTAGGGGAGAAATCTGAAAGTGTATGGAGGGTTGTTGGGAGTGTCAATCTGATATGAAGGACTTTTTTCAGGCTTCCTGTGGAAAGAGTGAGGTAACGTAACTCCAGCCTTTCACACGCTCCTTAATGCATCATTTCATCAAGTGTGCTACAGATTTGTAATGGTGAAAGAGTGTTTGGACTGGGCGCCTCTGGTCATCCAGCTCACTTTTGCTGCAACAAATTCCCCTCCCAAAACAAGATAAACACAAAAGACCCCATTCATGGTGGGCTAAAGTGGCATATTGCCATTAGAAGAATGGCTTGATTGAAAGGATTCTGTTCCTCTGTCATGGAGATATGGATGTGTAGATATGTAGACACTTCCACTCAACAGCTGGTTTATAGAACTACGTCTCAGATAACATTTAGTCTATGTAAAACACAGCCGTGAGAAATACACACTTTGGCAAAGACACACTTAAGCCATTCAGGCAGAGTTTAAAGTTTATGCTGGATCACTATTGTATATTAATAAGACACGCTGAAGCTAAAATACGTTGATGTTGTATCTGTAACATTAATCAGTGCCAAACAAATTGTTGTGAAACAGTGATATACACTTTTTGTGTATAGTACGCTTTTTGTATATCCGGATATCTTATAGCATGTACATGCTTTCTAACAATCACACGCTAACAGAACGCAGAGGATGTTAAAATTTGCACTGAATCTTCAAAAATTGTAAAAAGTTAATTTAATTTCAGATTTTAAAAAAAAATTCTTCTAATTTAAAGATTATTTTTCAAAGAATATTACTAATTACTAATATTATTAATATTACTACTACTGCTACAACTGTATCTTCAAAAAATTGTAAAATGTTAAAAATGTAATTTTTTGGGTTTTTTTATTCAGTAAAAAACCCAGTCAATAATTATTTAGTGTTAAATAATTTATTAAAAATATTATTTTGCTTGCAGTTTGTTAACAAAGCTAACAAATACATTACATTTTGTTTATTGTATAAATGACCAAGTAATGTGTATCGTGTAAAATTTTTAATTACTATGAGAAATTACAGAGTCACATTTGTTTAGCGTTCTAAAGTAGAACAGTAAATTAGCACACATGCTGGCTTTCACTTAACGAGACACACCAGGATGCCTTTTCCCAGACAGCCATAAGTATGAATCAGTCTCCAACTCACACACTTTACTGCTGTCTCTTACTGTAATTAAGCATCAAACGTCTGGGCCCAGGAGACAGGCTAACTCGTATTCTTACATTGTTGTCAACTTTAGTCATTTTTTCTGTGCAAATCTCAAAGAGCACATTTCCTGAATTCATAAAATAATGCTTGTGGAGGAAAAAGCCTGCTGTTAATCCAGAATAGCAGTGGGAAGGTGCTTGGCCGAGCCTCTTTTATCTTTAGAGGCTTCACCTTGGACTTCACTTTTAGCTGGAAAGAAAAAAGGCACTACAGTGTTGCTGAGGAAGGGCTGGACTTCAGAACCACACCCGGGCCTCAGAAAGCCAAAACTATGCAGGTGCATTGGAAAGCGTGAGACTTTAAATATCTCTGTGGACCTGTAGAGAACATTCAGAGTTGAATAACCTCCTCACCTCTTACTGAACGGCACTTTGACGCCGTGTACGTCACGTGTGGCTAGATGGGTTGGGCTCCTTACTATTTCTTTCATTCTACAAGAATGGGTCTAGTGTTTCAGCTAGTTTGTTTTGACTACATCTTAAATTATCAACAGATGGCTCAGAAACAGATTTTCCTTCATTTTCTCCATTGAAACCCGTTTTCTGAATAGTTTCCAAATCCTGGAAGGGTTAAATGATGACTGGAGCTAAAAGTGTTAGACAGAAAAAAATATTTTGCCTCAACTTGTTTTAACTTTGTTAACTTTGTTTGTTTACAAGATTTCTAATGAATATACTATGCATATATACATTTTAAATGTAATGAAATCATAAGTAAAAGCAAAGGAGGTCAAGCGCCACTTCATCCTCCCTTGACTGTAGGAGTTCCCCCACAGCTATGACTGACTTTCCATGAATCTTCTCTGCTTGGCAAGAGAACAACAGAGTCATCCTCTGTGGCCTTTTCCCCATAAGACAGTCCCATTTGTTGGGTGGAGAGGAAGGCCTTGTGTCCTGAAGCATTATACTGAATCGGTTCTAAAGGATCTGAAGAGGCTAGGTCCACACTGCCATTAAAAAGCTTAGAAATGATGTTGAATGGTAATGGCCATTGATTTCAATAAGAACAAGACCAAATCATGGCAATGTGTGAATATGTAATACATAGTCCAAAGAAATTTAGCTTTTGATGAACTCTACCGTGATCCAACATTGCATCAGTTAGTAGGAGAAGGTCTGGGGTGGGGCTTCAGTCATTCAGGTGAATGTTGAGCAAAGATAATGGAGAAACTCGTGTAATCAAAAATCTACAAGCACAGCTCACGACAAGCCTCGACTCTCCCCACTACCAGTCTGCTAGTTAAGTATGGACAGAATAGTCACCTTTTACATTAAGAAAGCATTTTACAAGCTTTATAATAGAACAAAACAAAATAGAACATATTGCAAAATATGGTATTTGCAATCCCAAATTTTACTAAAAACAACTTAAACAAACCTGCAACACATGTTAATGTGTTTCCCAGTGGAGGGAAATTGGACACATGAAAAACAAGTTTGAATGAATAATGGTGATTTGGTTAGATTTTGTTTGTTTTTGTACAAAATAAGTAGTAGGAACATTAAAACTGCATTTCATACAAACTAAGAGTAAGACAATATAGTATTAGAGGTATAGCAACATATCCTTGTGAACTCAGCTCAAGGTTAAAGTCTCTGACAACACAAAATGAATCATGTTTCAGTTCAGATTTTTCCCTTTTTATTTTGTTTGTTTGTAAATGTTTTTGAGGATCATGCTATATATGTTCTATACACTCTTTGGTCATCTCCTGCTATACCATTCAAATAAAGTCCTTATTACCTTTATTTGATTGCATATTGTAAGCAGGAAAAATGTGTTATTTCCATTGGGATTAATGGAATTTTTGTGTTAAAAATGACACCTTTTTTACACCTTTTTGTGTTAAAACTGACATGAATTGCTTTGTAAGAATAATTTATCAGTCTCGCTGAAAATAATAACACATCCATCCAAATAGTGGGAAAAGTGGTTGTAATTTTTGCCTCCGTAGTGCTGCTCTGGTTCAGCCCTGCTATAGATGTCATGCTGCATCATGGCAACCAAGTACTGATACACTCAACATTATATTATGCCAAATTATATTATATTCTACAAAATTATTATAAGTAATTTGATAATGCTGTGAGGATGAATTCATAGTGTTATGATTACTCATACATAATAAGTCAGGGCAAGAATATTTTGACAGTGCTATAGCTGTGCATATAGATGATCTTTTCTATTACTCTATGGACAATTAATCTTTGGATGTTTATCACCTTAACGGTTATAGACAATGTAATAAATACTATAAACAGTTACTAGTGGGCTGATTCTTTTATTACAATATAAACACCTAAGCTAAGGGAAAAACATGGTTTGTAGCATTCTCTGATTACGAGTTTCTCTTCAATCTCCATATAAATCACCAGGAGCTGCATGTGCTCCCTCAGGCGGATGCTCAAATTGATAAGGCTGATTCTGGGCTGACTGTTTGCTCATCCATATTATTATTATTATTATTATTATTATTATTATTGCACATTGTTATTATCATCGTGATTCAAATTATCTCTCCATTCTGAAACTGTTCTTCTGCTGTCACAAGTCTTTATGTGTGATTTATGCTAACATTGACAACACCTCCCTCCATCTGTTACCACATTGCATACTGTACCCCACCTCCGCACACACTTGTGACATGCCCCCCTAAAGTGCATGTTTCAAATCTGCAAAGAGGGCAGGGACTAACAAAAATCAGGGGTGTAAATGCTATGCAATGGCTAACATTTAAAAAATGTCCAAACACACCCCAGCTGCTAATTTAATAAATATGATTTGTAACTCATGCTTATTAGCCATCGCACAGGGAATACCAAGCAAATCCTAATGATGAATAGAGGTGTGGGACTTGTTGGCCAGCTTCACTGAAGCATGGTAAAGTGGACATTTGAAATATTTCCAATAAATAAAAACAACTGGTTGCAGAGACTCGACAACAGTGTAAAACCACATGTACCGTTACACCGCGCACCAGTCTCCCAGGGTGAAAGCACTCAAAGCATGTTAATCCTTTAACTGAGTGAGTACACACAAGTGTTTCTGTTGACTTCAAAGCATCTAAACCATTTGCTCTTCGATACATCCAAGAAAAACACTTGTGTTCAAATTCTTCATATTGATTTTCCATAAATTCATCTATAAGAATTTATTAACCTGACTGCAGCACCATAGCACATGGTATGTTCACACAAAATCTGTGCTGAAGTACAAGCTTTCCAACAACAATCAGGCTCCAAGATATGATGGTAGTGTGACTTCAAAAGTCACAACACTTAATTAGAATAAAGAACATGCAGGTACAATGTGAGATTGTTCTGTTCATGTGTGTTAGCTTAGAGGGCAGGAAGTGCACGTTGGGTCACTTGGGAATGATGGGCTACAAGCCTGCCCACATCTGTTAAAATAAGAAAGACCTCGACGTTTGACAGGGAGGCAAAAAAAAAAAGTCACTGAGCGAGCTGTGTGTGTATACACTGGCCTGATAGGTGCTTTTTAGGAAAAAAAAAAGGAAGGATAATATTGAATGAGCGATGGACATCTCTGTTCAGCTTCTATCGTTGATCTCAGAGGGTCATAAAAATAACTGGCGTGAAATATCTAATGGCTTGCAGTTATGCTGGAGAAAGATATGATTGTTTGAGTGTGTTTTCGTTCTGGGTTCACAAATTCCCTACGGCCAAAACAAACTAATTATACAAAATTACATTAGGTGGATCAAAAGCTCACACAGTAATATAAATTTAATAGCAATTTTAATAAAATTCAAAAATGTAATTAAAACAACCTTGGTTTCAGTTTTAGAAACATCTACTGTACTGTAAATCCTCGGCTCTATGCATGGTTAAAGATCTAAAACAAAGTTAGCGACACTGTGCCCGATGCCATGCGAAATTCTCAGAGTGCTGAGAAACAACGAGCAAAATTCTGCTGAAAAAGATGTGGCATGCTTTGATCGAGCAGCTGCCTCTTCTCTTGTGATGCAGAAACAGATGCTCTCAGCATGGGCCTGTTGTCCTGAGGAGGTGAGTTCCTCACCCACAGAGCTGAGCTCTCTATTTACCCAGACAGCTGGGACACATGCATGGAGACGCAATGCATGCTGGGAATCCACCTTAGTCATCAAGCACAGGTTAGCTTTAAGCCGATTAATTTATTGTACCTTAATTTATTACAGCAGAAATAGTCATAATCTTATAATCTGCAATAATACCCATAAGCTCCCTATATAAAATAAGGTCAAAGTGAAACTAACCAAGATTTTCAAAAGTACAATAGTGTTAGTACAATGATTTGATTAATTACATAGCTTTGAAGTATTAGAGACAATACTCATGCTATAATGCTACATTTATCTTACATAATATTTCTATAATGTTATATATCTATTTTATTATATAATTTCAACTTACATTTGAAATCAATCTTAGCTAAAGATTATATTTGCAAAGAATATTACTAAAAGCTGAACAGCAAGTACTACTATTGCTCCAAGAACTACTACTACTACTACCACTACTACTGTAACCCCTATTTAAACACAATCTTAGCTAAAGATAATCTTTTCAAAGAATTTTCCTTATAACTGATGTACAATTAAAACAACAACTACTACTATAACCCCCATTCAAACACAGTCTTAGGTAAAGATTATCTTTTCAAAGAATTTTCCTTATAACTGATGTACAATCAGAACGACTACTACTACCACCACTATACTACTACTATTATAACCTCCATTAAAACACAATCTTAGCTAAAGATTATCTTTTCAAAGAAATTTAATTATAGCTGGTGTACCATTAGGACTAATACTAGTGTTACTATTACTAATGTGACTACAACAATTACTACCACTACACCAACTATTATAACCTCAATGTAAACAGAAGCTTAGCTAAAGATTTTCTTTGCCAAACATTTCACTAATAACTGATTACTTTTACTAATAACTGATTAGAACTACTACTACTACAGCTACTATTATAACTACTATTATAATCTCTATTTAACAATCTTAGGTAAAGTTTATCTTTGAAATTAATTGACTGGTGTACCATTAGAACTACTACTACTACTACTACTACTACTACAGTTACAATCATATCCTCCATTTAAAAATAAGCTTACCAAAGAATATCTTTGCAAAAATTTTAAAAACTGATGTACCATTAGAACTACTACTGCAACTAATGCTATTAGTACCACTACTACTACTATTAGTACAACTGATACTACAACTACATGGGCTACTACTACTACTATTATTATCATTATTATTATTATTTTTAATAATAATAATAATAATAATAATAATATCTCAACCACACTCTGATGATCTTAGATTAATCTTTTTTGTGCAGTAGTGCTTTTTTTCAGACATCCGTTATTCCCTCATTGCTCTGTGCCAAGTCTAGATAAAATATGAGATGTGTCAAACAGTTAACTCTGTAAAATAATTCACCATTACTGTCCACCTGCTCTCGTGGAATCCAAAGAGTGGACCATGACTTCCTGCGACACCACAATCAGTTAGTCAGAGCCAGGGAATGCATTTCAATGTTCAGACTACAAGGACACACTGTTTAGCCATGTAATCTGTGTGAAAAGTGTCAAGATGACAAATGGTTGATGGCAAATGGTTGATGATGAAAAGAACTTTCAGAATACAAAGAAAATTGAAAGAAATTCTGCTTCAATAAATGAGGGCCAAAGAAGTTAGACAAAGCATATGCGTCAATATGTCTGCTCACTGCATGATACAGAACAACTGGGCTTTCTCGTGGCACTGTAAATAAAATAAACTTGTGTTTGAATGTTGAGAGACAGGCTTACCTTTCAGTGAAATACCCTCAAATAAACTTTTTCTAGTGTTACAACTAGGAACTGAAATGGATTTAATTGCCTTTATATGTCATGAATGTACAACGAAAAGCCCCATAATATTGAAAAGGGGGTTAAATCAATATTATATGTACAAAAATATTGCATTAACCATTTAGGAATTACAGCCATTTTTACATAACCCAGTTCCATTAGCAGCCATATATGCCCATGCCATAACGCCTCCTCCACCATGACAAATGATGTGGTATGCTTTGGAACACAAGCCCTTCCTTTCCTTCTCCATACTCTTCTCTTCCGATCTTTCTGGTGCAAGTTAATCTTGTATCAGATCTGGTCTTTTTTTTTTAGTACAGTCTAATCTGGCCTTTTTGTTCTTGAGTGTTAGCAGTGGTAACTAATGAGGTAAACCTTCTGTATTTATATTCCTGAAGGCGTCTCTTGATTGTAGACTTTGACAATGATATGCCTATCCTCCTCCAGAGTGTTCCTGACTCAAGGAAAGAATTCTGTGATCATCCACTTTAGTTGTCTTCCGTGGTCTTCCAGGCCTTTTGGTGTTGCTGAGCTCACCAGTGCATTCCTTCTTTTAAGAATGTACCAAATTGTTGATTTGGCCACGCCTAAAATTTCTGCTATCTCTCTGATAGGTCTGATTGGACTGCATAGTTCCCATGAACAGCTACAGAATGCAAATTCAATGCTTGGAATCAACTCCAGACCGTTTATTTCCTTAATTTGTCATGAAATAAACAAGGAAACAGGTCACACCTGGCCATTAAATTGCTTATTAGTCAATTGTCCAATTACTTTTGAGCCTTTGAAAATGGAGGGACTATGTACAAAATGGCTATAATTCCTAAACGGTTAATGCAATTTTTTTCTTAAACCCCTTGAAAGTCTACAATTCAATCACATTTTGATTGCTTCATTTTAAACCCACTGTGGTGGTGTACAGAGGCAAAATTGAAATTGAAAATTGAAACAGAGGCAAAACGAAAATTGTGGCTGTCAAAATACTTATGGACCTGAATATATATAAACCTAATATGGATTTAACCCCCTTTTCATTATAGGGCTTTTCATTTTACATGTATATATATATATATATATATATATATATATATATATATATATATATATATATATATATATATACATGCACACACACACATACACACAGTATATATGACCTGTTATACATTTGCAAGTGTGAAACCGTCTTGGCTGAGTTGGTAGATCTGAAGCTTTGCACTGACCTAATCATACAGTGTACTAGTTATTCTAATTACATAAATTTCTTACCATCTGTTTTTTTTACTATATAACAGTACATTACTATTCCTGCCAAAATACCCAAAGATGACCACAATTAAAAGCCCAACTAAACCAAATCCATATCTATTTACTGGGATTAAATCTGTCCAAAATAAGTCTTGGTTTCTAGATCTGTGTCCCAAGGAAACCCCAGAATTCACCACAGAACTCAGACGTGAGGTGTCAGTCCTGCCGCCTGACACATCTACAAGGGCAGAAGGAGTCCAAATGCTTACTCTGAGGATGTGGAAAGACTGCAGGGCCTGATGACTCCCAGCTGGCTTCGCTTTAGGGAAGCTGACTGTTCCACAGCACCACCAGCATAAGGCAGCACTCGCTTTGCACGCAAGCCCTGCTTTCGTTAGGGGCACTTTTTTTTCAGCACAATAAGTACACTTACTTGGCCCACGTTCAAAAGAAGACTTTTAGCTACTAAGTGCAGACCTGGCAGATTTGTATGTTGGCCTTCTTTTTGGATTTATACTAATTGTTAATGGAGTTCCATCAGAGCTGTCCTGAAGTAGCTGTATTTTGTAAACCATGTTTGTCTTGCCACCCACTAAGAAACTGTAAAACTGTCTTCCTGCAAGCTATGTGAGTACACTATGTCCTGTACAAATGATCATACCCCCCACTCCTGCATTATCAGTCATTTCCCATGCAATAACCACATTAGGCTGTACCTAATAATGCAGTCTGTTCGTAAACTGCTGCCTATGAAAACTGTTCCACAGTACAATTTAAATGTACCTAAATATTCCACAATACAATTAAATGTACATTAAATATATCCACTTTCTGGAACAGATTTATGCATGATGAAGCCTGAGAAGCATTAAACATGCAACTCTGACTTTGATCAGCAAAATCATTGCCAAAACAGAACAAACTTTAAGGTTTATTACAACTTTTGTGCTAACAACCAGTTACATTTGGCTAAGTAATTACTGTAAATAATTCATGTTTGTTTACTGGCCACAGTCTCATAGTGTGTGGATGTGATATCCTTTTGCTCTTTGTGTTGTAAAGGACATGACCTTTTCATATTCACAGGCACAGTGAATGAGCAATTCAGCGATTTCTGTCACCAGCACTGCTTTAAACAAAGACATAGCCTACAAATAATGGGTCGAGACTGCGGGTTCTTATTTTTCTCTTTTTTTCCCCATCCTAAGTGACTACATAATCACTTGACTTGTGGTTGTACTTATAAAGCACACCACAGACAGCAGCCTATCGGAGACCTGTAAAACCTAAAGGGTTGTCTGCATGAAAAACAAAACAATACAAAGATTTAAAAGGAAAGTAACTCATGTTTACACAAGGCCAACTCTTCACTTAAAACTTAAATAAAGAGCTACAAAGGATTAGCTTTAGGCTATGTCCTTGTGGAGTTCTAGATAACAAAAAGTGTGCTGTCATAGGCAGTACAGCCCTTGTGATGAATATCATAACACCAGTGTGAGAAGTGTAAGTGAGTCCAGATTTACAGTGTGTGCATGCTCTCCGTCATCGTCTGCTGAATAATGGGAATGAGCAGCCCAGGGTCATGGATCACATGACTCAAGACCTCTCTTGGCTCTGCTGCTCCATCTAGTGGACCATAATGTAGAGGAACAACTTCCAGACTTCATTTTTCCTCCTCATTCTGCCAGTGTAGAATGCCTAGGACCCTAGGCCACTGGAATGTTTATCGCCTTTCTTAATACACTCTCAGAAAAAAAGTGTGCTAAACTGTAACGTTCCTTGTCGCAAACCCATTAATATGTAGTTTTCACCTAGGAGGGTGCATGTAGCGTTCCTTTAAATCTCTCCTCTAAAAGGAAATTATGGTCCAATTGTGTACCTTAAATCCATGTGAAAGATACATACAATATGTGTGCATGTGTGGAATGCAAACTACATTCATATATACAGTATGTTGTCCAATATATCGTACTACACTGAGCCTTCGACTTCATTGTCATTGCACATGTATATGTGCTACTACAGTGAAATGCAGTTTAGCATCTAACCAGATGTGCACCAGTCATAATGTATAGAATAAGAAGATATGAATGGCAAGGTATACTACATGTACAGTGAGATAGGTATATATAGACCCAATGATGAATATACACTCACCGTCCACTTTACTGTCCAGTCTGGTCATTCTCTTCTCATATCTCTCATCAGCAAGGTGTTTTACCCTGCAGACCTTCCACATACAGGATGTTTTTTGTTTTTTGCACCATTCTGTGTAAACTCTAGAGACTGTTGTGTGTGAAATTCCCGGGAGATCATGAGTTCCTGAAACACTCAAACCAGCCCATCTTGTACCAACAACCATGCCACGATCAAAATCACAGAGATCACACTTTCTCTTCGTTCTGATGTTTCAGAACATTGTGAACATTAACTGAAGCTCTTGACCTGTATCTGTGTGATTTTTTTGCATTGTGCTGCTGCCACGTTATTGGCTGATTGGATAACTGCATTAATGTGCAGATGTACACGTCCTAATAAAGTGGACGGTGAGTGGATATAGTGTAAATAAGAAATATATTTAAAAAAGCTAAGTAAAAGATGTAAATGAGGAATAAGTACATAAGAACAATATTATAAACAAATGTCCTGTTTGGAAACTGTACAAAGGAATATGCGCAACTGATTACGTGCAAAAAATATTATGTGGAGAAAATAGATATTTGCAATACAATTGATGTGCAAAAATGAATTGTATGAAAGTATGTATATAAAAAAATAAACACAATTTACAATTTTCTAATGAAATGTCTCTTCATCAGCATCATACGTAAACCACTTAATCTCCAAGTACCCCTCAATGGAACCAGACTCAGTCCCATAACCTTTTTTTTTTTTTTTTTTTTGGTAGAATTTAGTGTTCCCCGAACACTTACAGTGATTACTGGTAATAAAAAGATCACTTTGCAACATCACTTGACACCAAGATTTTGCTAAATATATACTTTTTGGTAATTATATAGAAAATAGAAGTAAATTTGATTCAGTATAACTTCAGAACCACTTAATCATGTATAGTTTTAAAGTAAAACAAGATTTTACTTTAAGTAAGGGACATGAAGCAATAGATTAAACATATCTAGTCTGAATGAAGAAAATACGTACGGGTTTAATTAAGAATGCTGATTTACTACAACACGTTTAAAGTCTCTTATTTGTATCAAATGATAGATAATGTAATACAAAAGTGCTTTATAGAGATGTAGAAAGGCTGTGTAATGGTGTTCAGGGTTATGTTAAGAAAACATATCAGTCACGAACAGGAAACTCTATGCACACCTCTGGATCCTGATGTTCCACAGCTGCTTTAACCCTCAGCTAATGTAAATCTCACATGGAAGTGCACCACATTCATGTCCAAGCCTCTCTGTCTCAAACTTATGTATTTCCAAATGCAGCAGATACTATTTTGGTCCTTTTTATTGAACTAGTCAATGCTGTTTTGACTAGGAGACTTGCTAAATACTGTTTTCACTCCTTTGAGGAATCTCACTCTGAATAGATAATCTCACTCTGAATATTGAGGTGTTTCTTTCGATACAGTAACTGCTCATCAGATTTGTTTTAATGTCACCCAGACTCATTAAAATCGTCCGCCATCTGCTGTGTGTTTCATAACCAAGAGCATTCTCAAGAAGAGTTTCTCTGCTTTCTGTGTATTTCAGTTTTTACAGTGAAAAATCCATGTGGTTTTGGCAAGACATAGTGAGCACTTCTCTCAGCAACCTGCAGATCTTAGAGTGAAAAAGCTCCAAAGAAAATATTGTCACTTATTTTGTTTCAGATATTTTACCCAACTCACAGAACTAGGCAGAAAACTTAAGCTAAACCTTCATTTTTCTTTTTATACATGGAATGAATTTTTTATTTTGACCATTACTGTATGTCGTCAGACTAAAAGGGAAAAATAGATGAAAAAGTTGGAATACAAACTCTGTGTGCCACTGTTCCCTCCGGCACTGGCCCGGTGTCTGTTAATTGGTGGCGTGTTTCATCTTAACTCAGCCGCCATTTTCCTCGCACAGTTAAAGCCGATTCGATTAAGCTGTTGCTCCATTTTAGTGCCGTGAGACACATCAGGAAATTTCAAACAGGAGAATAAGATGAGAGGAGATGGTGAGGGTGAACAGAGAGAGGCAGCAGTATGGGGAGAGGATGAGAGCTGGGAGAAAAAGAGAATGATGATTTGAAGGTTATGCCATTCAGCCCACAGCTCACACTTCTTAATTAAGTCAGCTGGGACCACCGAGCTGAACACATTATCCACGTTTTTTCTGGGTCAAATGAAATGGCTAAAGATTACTGCTGTTCGGTAGCTCTACACGTCTCAGGTTTGCATGTCATGAATTTTGAACATTTTTAATCTTTACAGATTGTCTGTTCAAACCCGATGAATGATGTACGAAGGAATTTGATGTTCAGAAATCTGTCCACAGTGAATCAGGCCTTCCTTTACTACAAAGTCCCTAATGTTGATTTAACACCTACACCTGTTACAGTACTGCATTAAAGCCTACACATTAACTAAAGTATTTGTCTGTCCAGCTAGACCTGATGGACTGTAAGTGCTAATTGAGTATTAAGGGATTTTATCCCATAGAGAAATTTAATAAATTGTATAGAGCTATGGGAAGGAATGAGGAATAAAACAGGACAGGACATGCTGTTATGGGAAAATAATCAATGTGCCCTATGTGAAGTGGAGTTACTGTTACCACCACAAAGTTGATTATTTTCCAGTATCACATCCCAAAGTGTTTTAGACTGTAGTCTTATACTACAGCAGTTTGCGACAATTACAAATTTTCATTTATTAATGAATGACATGTTTATAATTTCATTTAATTTTGTGGAATGTCTATAAACAAGTTAGTTCCTGTTATCATTTACCTCATAGAAGCTATGAACTGCAAACTGTTGCAGTATAAGACTACAGTCTAAAACACTTCTTAAACAGTTATTCCCTCACCATGCTCTCTGTTTTCTCTCTCTGGAATTTAATAAGACAAAAAAATATACTGTTTGTCATGTTATTGAGAAACCGGAAAGCACAAACTCCCCTGTCCTGAACACTTTCCTGTGTCAGAAAACTTACTGATCAGTACAAAGCTCAGACACTGGAGACTCCTTCAGTAAATGTTGAATAAACTTCTTCTTACAGAAAGCTTCACCATATCTTTTTTAAATAAAACTTTGTCTATTATTAGCCTTACTTTACATGGTCTGTCTGCTGTACAAGTCCCTGTGCAAGTTATTACGCCAGAAAATACGTTTATGAGCACCTTCGGAGCAATCAGATTCAAGAATTCAGTAGCGCTGTGGTATAAAGTACTGTATATTTGTCGTACAGTTGATACTAACACTAGATATGACCCTTTTATGTATAGACATAGCTATGTCCATGTACAACTGCATTAAAATGTGCAGTGAGTGATTTTTAAGTCAGAACATTTAGTAATATTTGGTATTCAACTCACATTCTGGTACTTGATATTTCTGGTAATCTGCTTAGGCAACAAATTCTGCAGTGCACCAGGGCTGGGCTCTAGGGTCTGGACAAGGCTCTAAGGGTCAAGATTTGAATTTTGAGTTACAAAACAGCTAAATTACACCAAATAACTGACTATAACACTATTAACACACAACTGAGGAACTGAGAATTTCAATCTGGAGGTTCAATGACCTTTGGAATTGAAAGCCTTGATGTCAAGATCTTGGAAGTTACTATTTGACTTTTTTTTTTTTTTTTTTTTTTTTTTTTTTAGCAAAATGATTTAATGTTATTTATAAGTCAGTGAATATATAGTGTATGTGAGAAATTTATAAATATAAAATATAAATATAAATATAAAAAAGAAAGATAAAAACATGTACCTACTTAATTGGGTGTCAAAACATTTTGGCTCAATATCTAAAAATCACAGAAATGACATATAGAACCTTCTATGTCCAAGGTCTCGAGGTAGATTCAGGTGTGTTCGTTCCCTCATAGACACTACAATGTCCTGTTCTCCAAAAATCCACTACATCACCATCAACATCATTATCATCTTCATCCAGTATGTGGAACCATCGTCTGTTACTGCTATAAGATAAGAGAGGTCAGTCACTCAGTGGATTAGGTACACTGGATACGTTTTCTAATTAAAATGATCTATTAAACAGAGCGACTCTCTGTCTCTCTGTCTATTCAAGCTCTTCTATTGTATTTATTTACAGCTCTGTTCTGCATGTGTGAATCTCCTGAATGCTCCCTCATCCAGATGTCCCTAAGACAACAGCTGTTAGTACACAGAGCTGTATTGTCTCAAAGCATTTATCTTGCCGACACCTGATAAGCATGCTATTATTGCAAAGAGAGCCGGAGTGCCTTGTAAGACAATGGCTTTACACACCTAAAACCTAATGCACCCATTTTATTCATTTCAAACTACTTACAAACTACTTTAGACACATCTCTGGAGATCCTTATTTTCACACACAGCATCTGTAGCACTGGTATGATGGATAGGATGCTACGTCTGGAGTACTACTATTAGTAAGCAAATATTGCTCCAAGTAGAAAAAGCAACACTATTTTCAAACAAATAAATAATAATTTTGTAATATACAGTATGCCCATCTAACTACAGAGCTGCTGACGTGACATTTTAATAAGTTGTGGCCACAAATGAGTGTATTAAGGCAATAAGTTCAGTTGCCTTAAGAGATCTATTTGGTGACCATTAAACTGCTTAACTCGGGAAACTACTGTATTTTAAATGAGACAGAGAAAACAATCGAATTAGACCACTGTGGCCACAGGAACCCAAGTATTACACTTTATTACAATCTTGGAATGGTGCATAAAGATATCCTGAAGTCACTGGCATTAGGACATGGATATACCATTTGCCTGTATTACCTTACGCGAATTCTTAAAGTGAATAGACTTTTTTGCCAATTCCTCTTAATAGTTAACTTGAGGCCATGTATAAAGTATAAGTTAAGTCAAGTGAGTTTTTATTGTCATTCCTCTATATAGCTTGTATACATTGGAATGAAATGTCATTTCTCCAGGGCCATGGTGCAACACATAACAGTATGCAAGACTAAAGTGCAAATACACAACAGTGTGAGATAAGTGCAGGACAATAAATACACAGAAAAATAAATACACAGTACATGGGCTGTAAACTGTAAACTATTGGTAGGGTAGCAGCAATAGGTTTAGTGTTCCATAAAGTGTCTGATGCAGCTTTGTAACGTGTGGTATACAGTGGTATTTAGTCAAACTGGGTTAAGTGTTTGACTAGCCCAGGTGAGCATTGGGAGGCAGCAGAGTGTTGAGTAATCTGACTGCCTCAGGGAAGAAACTGTTGTGGCGTCTGCTGGTGGTGGCACGGATGCTCCTGTACCTTCTGCCAGATGGCAGGAGGGTGAAAAGTCCATGAGAGGGGTGAGAGGGGTCGTCAGCAATGCTGGTCACGCTGCAGATGCAGTGATTGTTGTATGAGGTGTCAATGGTGGGTAGAGAGACCCCGATGATCTTTTCAGCTGTTCTCACAATCCGCTGTAGCGTCTTTCACACAACATATAAAGTCAGGAACATATTAAGTTACACAATCCATGGCAATGACTTTGATATCTCATGGTCAAAACAATACTTTGTCATGAGATACATAGTTTATGGTCTTAAAATGTTTACTTGTGGTCTCAGCATATTAACTTGTGGCCACACCTTATTAAAAATATAACAATCATGTTACTTCAGAGGCAATGCATCTAGACATTTCTAGAATGTTCAGTGTATTCTGTTTTTATGTAACATTTATAAACGTTCCTGCAACCTTACTGCAATATTTTTAGTTGTTGGACATATAGTCCCATAATGTTAATTATGTTCATTTCTTTCTGATTGGGAATGTAAGCAAGCTAAGCTATATACAGAACAGGAAAAGCAGGAATGTTATTTTCATAATAATCTATAACCTATCAAATACATCGCTAAATGTTCTGAAAATGTTTTCCATTATTTTAACATTAGGGGCCAAACTATCTGAGCAAACTATCAAAAAATTCAATAATACTTACTGTTTGAGAAATTCCTGTGTGTAGTTGAGATATATTTGAATACTCTGTTTATACACCATTTGTTTCATTATTCAAGCAACTGTTGGGAAGATTTAATTTAGATGGCAGTACTTATGCTCATTTGTGCTAATTGTCATTGTCTCATCATACGTCTCTAACACCTGATACTGACTCAGTTATTTGCAGTCTTATTGCAGTGTTATGGATTCTCGTCCCTGCAGTTTTCATTCACTAAGAACCACGGGTCTTGTAATGGACACTGTTTGGAGCGGACTGAAAAAAGAAATTATGATGTTACTGTCTTTGATAAAAGTTCCAACTAGAACCCTTCAAAAACCATGAAAAATATTGGCATAAATATACAAACCCCTTATATTAACATCTCATCAGTTTTGTATTAGTCTTTCTGTCAGTGTTGTATATAAATTACCAAAATCATGACTTGATGAGCTATGACACTATGGTATGTCGTAAAATGGGGAAAACACGACTTTATCTACGGATCAATATCTACAGAACCCTTGTGTTTGTCTTCCATGTTGAATCATGGTCCTGAAGGCATAATATTTCATCTTATCATATATTTTTACTCTAAATCCATATAGTTGGTTTGGGGGTGACAATTAAAAACCTACTTGAAGTGAAGAAAAACAAAGGCTGCAAAGAGGGAAAGAGAGAAAGTTCACCATACACAGAATCAAGGGCTCATCCAGTAGGGGGAGGCATTAGCTGAGACCCATAATTGGATCCTCATTGAGTGTGTGTGCATGTCCGTGAACGTCTGTACAGGAGCCTAAGCAGTTTTAGTGGGGTGCTATCATGTTTGTTTATGCCAGACGAATGGAAGTGTAATTAAACAGGGTAAGTTACACCATGCTCTCAACACTATCGATCCAGCTCTGCCAGAACGACTGAGGGTTTTAGGTTCCTTCCAGTTGGAGCGCAGGTTTCTGTGTTTAATGGACGTATCTAAAGCTGGTGCATATGATCACAGCAGAGAGACCACTACGGTATTACAAACTACAGCAAAAAGCTCTTTGCAAAGTATGAAACACTGAAACACCACCCAAAATATTCCTCTCGGATCCTTCAGTGCAGGATGTGTGGGCCATTATCACACAGATTTGATTAATGACAGCGGCCTGGCGCTTGTAATGGGCATGAGCTGGCAATTTGAGAAGAGCCCACCCTTGTTAAGAGGATACTATCATTTATTATTTGTCTGATAGAGCTGAACGGGATGGTGGCAGGTTAGAGGACAAGGAAGGTAAATACATGCAAGTAGAGCACTTGGGATTTCTCTTTGCATTAATGTTCAGTCCCATATGAGATCTAATGATGATAGGAGCCAGATGTTGAATTATCTGCAAAAAAAATGCTCCTGCTGTTTTCATATAGCCTTAATTATGGATCAACACATAGAACAGATACATAAAATTTGCATATAATTATAAATACATAACGGTGTAGCACAGGGGTGCCTGACTGCAGTCAAGAGCAATTTGGAGATTTCTTTGCCAAAAGATGCCTGATTGAATCTGATTGGTCAGAAGGTGTTTATTAATTTTCAATAACAGCAGCTCTGTCAAAAATCTCAGCTATAATTTAAATCACATGTTTATGTTAATGAACTCATTTTTAATATGGTATCGTTTCTATAGTAACAACTCATTCACAGGGACTTGTATGATGGACACTTCACATAATCTAAACCTAATAATAAGCAGATTTTGAAAATGTGCTTTAACAAAGAAAAACATCATTGGTCTGCTTTCTGTAAGGAGATGTTTATGTTACATACTGTATATGGAAAGAGTATCCAGTGTCAGTGCTCTGTAGCAGTCAGGAAAGTCTTTCTATCACAGGAAAGTCTTCAGGACAGATACCTTTGGGCTTCCCTTTTTTGGTGACAGCCAAAATGCAAGAGAGAATATAGAGGCTAGTGAGGGAACTGTACACTATATGGCCAAAAGTATGTGGACACCTGACCATCACACCCATATGGGTCTTTCCTTAACTGTTGCCACAATGTTTGAAGCACACAATTGTCTAGAATGTCTTTGTATGCTTTAATATTTTGCATTAATGTAGCATTAATATTTTCCCTTCACTGGAACTAGCCTCTATTTTTGTATTTATAAATATTTATTATAAATGTCAGTACATCAACTACTTCAGCCCGATGTTGTACAGCATTATATTACATGTACAACTGCACATATCTGCACTTTGTTCATATAGTCCATACTTTTTCTGCCTTCTATATTCTTTATATTATATATTTATATTTTTCTTTATCTACTTGAATGCAAGTAAATTCTGGTTTATGTAAACTCTGGATCTAGGTCACTGGACAGTCGTAAAAAATTTCACTGCATGTCATACTGTGTACGGTTGTGTGTGCACCCAATAAAATTTGAATTTGAATTTGAACTAATGGGCCCAAACATGTTAAAGCCTGACAATGCCCCTGTGCATAAAGCAAGGTCATGGTTTGCCAGGGTTGGAGTGGAAGAACTCGAGTTTCCTGCACAGAGCCCTGTGGGATGAACTGGAATGCTGACTACATGTCAGGCCTACATCAGTGTCTGACCTCACTAATGTGGCTGAATGGGCAAATCCCCACAGCCACAATAAAATAAATCTAGTGGAAAGCCTTCCCAGAAGAGTGGAGATTATTATAACAGCAAAGCAGGAACTAAATCTAGAATTTGATCAACAAGCACATATGAGTGGGATCATCAGGTATCCACATACTTTTGGCTATATAGTATAGCTGCTATAACACACATGACAAAAAGAACTTGTTTCGTGGATGTTCCACAACATTAAATGTAACTATAAACAAATAAAAAGAATTATGACTTTATTTAATTAATAGAAAAGTATAATCATTAGCTGTTGTATAAGAGGAATTAAAAAACTCCAGAACATGCTGTTATTTGGAAAACAATTACCTTCAGGGTTGTAATGGCATCACACCACCCCATTGTTTATTATTTTCCTATAACAGCATGCGCCATTGTGTTTTAACTTAGATCATTTGTGGATAATACAGATGACTATGCAAGTGTAGATTTTGAAAGTCGTTCACATCCCTGAAGCTTCCATAACAACAGCACAACAATGGACACTCCAGGTTTGCTGTTATAGGAAAAAAATATATTGTTTCACAGTGGTATTACATGACCACATTGTTCATTGTTTTTCTTTGTCCATTTATTTCTTTCCTTGATTTTACATTGTTTTTGTTTGTGCTGGTGTCTGGGCACTACTGGTTTTCAGCATTACTCTATTTAGCTGACACACTTAGTATTCTTATCTTTATCCAAGCTGAGCAAGAAAATATTCCTTAAAAGGGAAAGTCATATAATCATTTGGGAGAAGATTTGCAAAGTTGCCCATTAACATATATTTTAAAGTTTTGAACTTTATGAGCTTTATTGTGCAGTGCTATCTGATTATGCTTTGTTGCACAAATGTGACTTTTGATTAAAAAAAAAAAAAAAAAAACGCCTCCTGTGATTGTGAATGTCATGTACAGTAGTTAAGCTCAATTACTGTATCTATTCTGAGTCCTCACCACTCTGCCTATGACAAGAATAATCCATTTGGGTCTCATTTCTGCTAATTAGCATCTACTATGCTGAAATTATAAGAATATCATCCAATTCCGTGGCTATTAAATGCTGAAATATAAGAATGAATAATATAATTAAACAGGTAAAGTAGAGCAAGATGTGACTTCTAGAAGAAAGATTAGATGACAGAACTTGTGTTACATTCTTGAAGACTTTTTGCCTTTCATCGTGAAGCCCAGTTGTATTATATTCTTGAAGACTTTTTGCCTTTCATCGTGAAGCCCAGTTGCCTTGGATGACTAAAAAGCTTTACAAAGAGCAAGCTATCTTTTAAGTGCTAGAAATGAAATGTGTTTGAAATCCAGAACCATTAGCTAAGCTCAGTTTATTTCCTTTTTGAAGCATCTCACCTCCTCAATTGTTATATATTGGATAAATATTATAGTCTTCTTCTAAACATAGAAAGTCAGCATCCTAATTGCCTAGCACAAGATTTTTTTTAACACTTCTTCTGTATTCGTGAGATTACACCACGTCGTGACAACTATTGGCAGCACTCAAGATGCAAATGACTTAGCCAGTGTGTGGTGGATTTAGACGTCATGCTGCAGTTCTGTCTCTCACTGTAAGACACGCTCGGCTCGGCACTATCTTATTACCATCATTTCAGGCCAGACCCAACAGATTTTTTATATCTATGCAAATTGGGATTATTCATATTTCTTGTCTCATTTTATCCTCACATTTTTGTCAGGAAGACCAAGTCATACCCCATATCAGACAGATAATGATGTATATGCTTGAATTTTTTTAATTCCACCTTTTTTCTTCTATTATTTTGTCCAATTACCTCTTCAGGGGGAATTAATACAAGAACATCCACAGAACATACAATATACTCTGGATCAAATCGTATTTCACATGTTTAATGATATAGAAATGAGCATCACATAACCAAGCTTCATTTCTGTATTGAAAAATGATTGTGAGGCATCTATGACTAGTATGGCTATTAGAACAGAGTTAGATTATGAAGTCATTTTCTACAAGCTTTAGATGTCTCACTGACTTGTCAAGCATGAAAAATTTCATTCAGAGTTCACCGGTTTTAATTAATAATCCATTTTCATGAATATCTAATAAATGTAACAGGTATTCTGTCATAGAGTTAAGATTAGCATAACTCAGACTGTTAAATATCTTACAGTGTCTTAATAATATGTCTTATTAATAAGTCAGTGGTAAGTCAAGTGCTCCCGATTCAATCCTCAGTTACGGTAAGGTTACTGTGGAGTTTTGCATGCTCTCTCCTTGTTCATGTGGGTTTCCTCCAGGTTCTCTGGTTCCTTCCACCTCCCAAAAACATGCCAGTATGTGGATTGGTTATGTTAAATTGCCTTTTGGTGTGAATGTGTATGTGCATGGTCCCTGCCTCATGCCCACTGTTCCTGGGATAGGTACTGGATCCACTGTGACTCTGACCAGAAAAAATTGGTTACTGAAGATAAACAAGGGAATAAATATGTCTTATTAATCTTTTAATGGTGTTGCTGTGAGCCTTTCAGAAAAGTCATTAAGGAGTATAGCTATTTATATATTTTTCTATTCTGAATCTTACAAAAGTGAATTTAAGTGATGAACCCAACCTGATCTCATAGAAAATCACATGAATTTGAATGAACAACAGCAATGTGGTGCAATTTTATAAATAAGGTCATTGTTAACACAACCTTAACCCCTTGCCTTAAACTTAACTTGCCAATCTAGCCAATCATGGGCATCTATAAGCTCATGTGTGCAGAAGAGGGTAGATAATGCTGTCCTCCTTTGTGTGCTACACTGCACTGTGATGCTGCAAGAGCAGCAGCTTGAAAAGATTTGGAGGCTGGCGTTATGTGTCTCAGAGGAAGAATATTTTTGCCACAACAGGGAGAGTTGGCTAGTGGGTGGGAATTGAAAACACAGAATTGGAGAGAAAATTAACAAATAATACACCCTCCCTCTAAGACTTTAAATCCTAGAACACATGGTTAACCCTGGGCAGTGTGGCATGGCTTGGCTCTGCAAATTACCCATAATCCTCCATTTTGTCCCCATGTCTACCTCCACTTGTCTTACCTAATTACCCATGAAAAATTTGGTTACCCTCTTGCCCAAGTGCCATGCAAGCCAAAAAGGGACACGAGTGAACTAATAATAGTGCAGATCATTGACTGGTCAAATGCAGTTGCACAGATATCCTGATTCATTTCTCTGGAACTGCTGTCACACAAATCTTCAGTAAAAGGCTAGTAGTTACTGTCTACTAAAGTTTCTTCCTCTTTTCATAAGTTCTTTTTCTCCAGCTACTTTGGTGCTTGGACATCTGATAAACAAAAAAAAACGTTATCTTTAAAACATACATACCGGAAACTTTACCAAGTTCACCAAAACAGCAAAAGGTCACGTTATAGTATGTCACATCTCGTAAACATGTTTCCAGAGTTTACCTGCACTTTGGGAAACAAAGTCCTGATTAGTTAGACTTCTAAAAGTTTAGACTTCTTCTCTCCACTGGCATGTAAAATATTTCCTCTTTTCCGCTTTTCACACATACAATTTGAAATGATTAGGATTCATGGTGGCGGCACATAATGAAAAACTAATCGCATCAATCTTTTCATTGTTGCCAGAGAAACGGCTCATTTACAGATGGTCATTCCCCCACCTGCTCGGAGAGCCAGCAACAGCTGAGGCCTCGTGCTGCCGTGCATGCCAGTGATATACACACACACACACACACAATGTCCAGGACGTAAATACCTCAGACAGGGACTTAACAAGCTTTTGAATTTGGAGCAGACAAGCATCTCATTGCAAAACAATAGTATTAAAATGGGCTTAAAGCTGTAGAGAAAATGAGAGAGAAAATCTTGTCTCAGGATGACTCTCTATTCGGTAATGACATAGGTCAGGAGCGAGAGGTAATGATAGTGGTCAGGAGCGAGCAGTAATGAAAGTGGTCAGGAGCAAACAGTGCAATATGGAAAGCACCAGTCAAATAGGAGCAGAAGTGCAAGAGTGTTAGAACACACTTGCGAAATCCATCTGTCAGACGTGTTAGCAGGTCATCGAGCAGCAGGAAATAGAAAGTCAGTTACAGTGTGCATTAGTCCAAATATAGGCTAAACGATAACAGAGCACCTGCTGAAAGGTGGCAGAGTGAAGGGTGATTTTTCAACTGCAATACTTTCTGTCTTTTACACTTTCCAGTTTAAGCCCCACAAAATATTTGCCGTTTTCTGTCATATGAACAGTTTATGATGGATTTCACTGATGTAATCTCATGTAACACCAGAAGAGTAAAATGTGCTTCTTTTACTCTATGCTTCTCATGTTCTACTCTTTTGTTACGGACATTGCAGGGATGTGACCGACTTCATTACATTTATCAAGTCGGCTGCATTGTGTGCTGTTATAGGAAAATAATAAATAATGTGGTGTTGTGATGCTGTTAACACCCTGACTATGATTATTTTCCAATTACAGCAGGTCCTGAAATATTTTATACCAAAGCAATATACCGATTAGAGTATGTGTGTTTCATTTATTAAAGAAACAGGTCATATTTTGTATCAGTTTATAGTTATATTTAATGTTGTAGAACATTAATGAAATAAATTAGTTTCCTGTTATCTCTTATGTTAAGCAGTTATAAATATAAAATGATATGATGATTCACTTGAAGATAATAAGCAAAAAAACAAACAAACAAACAAACAAAAAAAACACCAATTGCTCTATCCTGAAGACTTTCCCATACATTCCCAGTCTCACTGGAGACTCCTTTTCCATAAATGTTAAATAAACATCTCCTTACAGAAAGCTTCACCATATCAATTTTTACACATTTTTATTTGTTAAATAACAACAAATTTTAATCCATTTATTATTAGATTTAAATTACATGGTGCCTCCAGAAACATGTTTATATGAACATAATCCATGCTGGATTATTTTTGTATAAACACATGGTCTGGAGTGTGTTATTCCACTTATACCACAGAGATTTGTCAACAGTAAAGTTTAATGTATTTAAATTAAACATTATACACACATTGCGCAGAATGGTTTATGATTAGATTTAATGTTGTGGAATGTCCACAAGACAAGTTAGTTCCTGTTCTCACTTATATTATAGCAGCAATAGATAACCAGGCCCTGAAAAGTATCTCACTTTTTTCTCTCTCTCTATCAAAAAAACGCAGCTTGTCCATTTTACAGAGAAACCAGATAGCGTATGAAGACTGAAGACTTCCCTGTCGGAAATTCTGCAAAGCACTATGACTGAAACAAAGCTCTGACACAATGAGACTCCTTCCAAAAATGTTAAAGAAATGTCTCCTAATAAAAAGTCACCACATCAATGACTATACTGTACATTTTTCTTTCACATTTTATTAATCTGTTTATTATTAGTCTTAGATTATGTGGAGTGTCTGTCGTACAAGTCCTGGTGTTTGAGCTGTTACTACAGAAACAATAATGTATTTAAATAAGTACATTAATATAAACCTACTGTTCATGTTACAGCCGGGACTACTGTCTGAGCCGTGCGGCTATATAAAAATAATGCACACCTTCAGACCAATTAGATTTGAGAATTCAACTGCATTGTGGTATTAAAGAAAATCAGTCGCACTATCAGGTCATGTTCAGATCATTTTCTTAGGTTACCTGAGAGTGACAAGGTGAAATAAAAGTGTTAAAATGACTGGTGTTTGTAAATATGAAAGAACAAATACATTTCCAGTGTGCTTTCATGTAGAAAAAATGGTTCTTATTTTCATGTCAGAAGGATCTCCAAGCATGAGAACGGCTTTTGCATGTCTATGTCCATAAACACTGCAATTCACTGACATACAGTTACAGCTGTATTTTTAAAAACTTAAAAGAACTGGCCGTGGTCAATGGGATATCTATTGTTATGTAGTGAACAAAACAAGGGCACAGTTATTGTTTTGCTATCCATCCTCCAGTGAGGTGTGTGTGTGTGTGTGTCTGTGTGTGTGTGAGTGTTTGTGTGTCTGTGTCGTGGCTAGCTGTGTGTGTCCAGCGGAGGATGCTGTAGCCAGATCCCACGTGTTGAGCAGCTGTAGGGTCTTCCTTGTCTCAGCCTGCAGGACTGTGTTTGATCCCTGTGTGGGGCAGATGGTAGTGTCTTTGTGCAGCGGTGGCTGTTATTAGCCATGACTTTCATCCATATGCTTGAATGAGAGGGCAGGTGGCCAGGGAGATGAATTTTTTAAGCAGGTATGACTCTATCCGCAGTAAAGTCTCCTGGAATAGACTTCAGCAGCCCTATTTGACAGCTCTATTGGATTCATCTCAGAAGAATTTCAAGCTCAGGGCTTTTTTAGAAATAGCTCCATTGTGAGTCCATGATTGCCTGTTGAAAAGGCACTTGTGTAAATGTCCCTGAGTTAAGTTGAGGTTGATAAGTGTTTGGCTTCAGATCTGCACAGACTTTTTGACATACTGATGCTGCCAGATTCAGTGATTTTAATCATATACACTAACGTCTCGTGACCAAGAAAATGTTGATGCGACTCTCCCACATAAAGATGCAGTTTATAATTTGTAAAAGTGTTTCTAGACCAATATTAATCATGCAATTTTAAATAAATCGTAGAAAAACTGTAATTAGCAACATTACCATGTGGTGGATCTGCCTAGTGTCTTGAGATCAGTCTTCTGTTTACATTTTATGGCCCAGAAATAACATTTATATTTATGGCATTTGGGAGATGCCCTTATCCAGAGCGACTTACCGAAGTACTTCGAAGTCTCTGTCAATAAATACGTCCTGATACTGGTTCACTAGGTCAAGGACTAAGAGTACTATCTAGCTAAAAAACATTCACTCTTTAAAAACTCTTTAAGCACTCCATGAAGAGGTAGGTCTTTAGTTATTGTCTGAAGACAGACAGTGACTCGGTTGTTTGAATATCTAGGGGAAGTTCATTCCACCACTTAGGTGCCAGAACAGAGAAGAGTCTTGATGCATGTCTTCCTTGTACCCTGAGTGATGGTGGGACCAGTTTAGCAGTGCTAGAGGATCAGAGGGAGCTTGGAGCAGATAAGGGTGTGACTTAAGTAGGTGGGCGCTGGTCCATTTCTGGCTTTGTAGGCAAGCACGAGTGTTTTAAATCTGATGCGGGCAGCTACAGGAAGCCAGTGGAAGGATCGTAAGCAATGGGGTGGTGTGGGATAACTTGGAGGTTGAAAACAAGTCATGCAGCTACATTCTGGATCAGTTGCAGGGGTCAGACTGTGTGCTGTGGCAGACCTGCCAGGAGAGAGTTGCAGTAGTTCAGTCTTGAAATGACAAGGGACTGAACAAGCACCCGAGTGGCCTGGGTGGATAGAAATGGATGAAGCCTTCTGATGTTGTAAAGAAGAAATCAGTATAAGGGCATGGGATTAGCAATGTGAAAGGAAAAGGACAGTTGATTGTCCATGGTTACCCCAAGGATGCTTGCAGTGACAGAAGGTGAGATCTGAGAGTTGTCCAGGGAGATCGCAAAAACCAGACATGAGAATGCATCACCTGGGATGAACAGCAGTTCAGTTTTGCTGGGATTAAGTTTCAGCTGATGAGCTGCCATCCATGATGAGATGTCTGCCAGGCATGCTGAGATCTGAGCAGAAACAGTGTCTGAGGGAAGGAAGGAGAGGATAATTTGAGTGTCATCTGCATAGCAGTGGTATGAAAACCCATGTGAGGATATGACCACACCAAGAGATTGAGCATAGAGGGAGAACACAAGAGGACCAAGTACTGAGCCTTGTGGGATAAGCTCTGCTTCTCAGCTGCAACAGAACCACTCGGCTCTGAATCATTTCTTTTATGGACAACTCACGATGCATACATAGTTTCATCACAGGGTGTAGGATCGATTGGAGGAAAGTGGAAGGTGGTGGATGTTTTAATTGTAATTGCAGCATACCTTGTAGCCAGCAGAGGGCTCTAGATTTTCTAACCTGCTCCTTTAAAATTATGTGTCTTTTTTGGAATGTAGATTTTGTGGATATAACCTATTTTATCATACTTTTAATTTGCTTTTTAAAGTTGTCAAATTAATATATAAATGCCAATGTGTTTGTTAATACAGTGCACCCTTCTGTATAGTAAAAGTGACAGCAGTTTACACTTAGTTCACTTAGTTCATAATTTTTTTTAATAAAATTCAGTCCTTTAGATAATTAATGTCTCTGATTAAGGTGCCATCTCCTCTGAATTTCTATGTGCAAAAAAAATAAAAAATAAAAATTTTACAGGGCCAAAAAAATTAATTAATTCAATCATTCATTCATTAATAGTGTCATATTTATGGGTTTAATATTGCTCTAGGTTTTTTGTGCTTGTATTTACAGCATGAAACATGAATTTCAGCTTGACTTATTGTGCTTACATCAAACTGTCAGACAGTAGCACTGGTCTTAATACGGCTTCTCAATTGAGCAACAAGAAAAGTCAGAATCACACATAACTGGGATGAGCACAGGACAGATTTTATGATTACGTCACCAGTTCTTAGAAGATACAATAAGATAATACTAATAGTTTCCAATTATACACAATAATAAATAAATAAGAGTGAGAGCATGAATTAATGTCAAACTTTCCACTTTTTTAACATAGTAAACTGCAGTTCTCACCAGAAACTGAAGTCTGGAAGAGTGCACTGGAAGTTCACACTAAATATTCATTGTACCTCATTATAGACTTGAGTTGTACTTGCCAAAATGTACGATCCAAAAAATATCCCTTACTAATTATGCATGATTGGGAACTTGCAAATCTACAGCCATCTAATCGGGGATGACTGATTTGTGCTGGAAAAGATGGAGGGAAATAAGCTTTGTGAATTTTTATTTTGTCAGCCGTCTGGCATCTGTGTGGCCAATTTCTCTCCGAAAAGTGTGTGTGTGTGTGTGTGTGCACGCATGCAGGCAGTAGGGAGGAGGAGAGGAATCGATAATAGAGCTGTCATGAGCCTGACAGCAAATGCTGATTTCACTTCAGGAATCTGTGCTTTTGTCAGCTGCTCTCTCTCTCTCTCTCTCTCTCTCTCTTTACCCCCGTCAGTCTTTCACACTTTCTCAGTATCTCTCTGTTATCAGGGCTGAATTGTGACTGTGCTGTTGACCCCCCATGAAGAGTCAAGCCCCTGCTCATCCCCACATGACATTGGATCTTTCTTTTCTAAAGTACTGACCTTCCTACTTGCTCAGACTCTGCAAAACAGGAAAGAAAATGTTACACTCTTCTCTTCACTACATAGCAATGGATGTCTCATGACCTGACCTCATTTAAAAAATAAAAAAATACACAAAACAATTGGAAAGTTTATATCGAAATAGCTTGCTGTTCAGGAAATGGAGTTCACCCATCATAAACCAGAATGTTTCATTGTGAGGATTATGATTTGCACATAAATAAACACAATGCCAATTTTAAAAAGATGAATATGAAAAAATATAACTAATGAAATATGGAATAAATAATTGAATGAATAATTGTATGAGTGACATTTGCAGTGCCCAACTGTTTTTCCACCCCTTCATAAGCTTCAAAGCTTGAAAAAATATTGTGTAGTTAATAGAGCTGGGATTTTAAAAAATAAAATATTTACATATTTATATATTTTATATAGCAATTGCCAATAATTCATTTAATAATTGCCAATATCCTTTACATAATGTCATAGTATTAAATTTATACATGGAGAATTGGAACACTGAAAATTCACTTACATAACACTTGTCTAAATTTTGTGTTGACGTGTCTTTTAAACTTCAGTGGCCAAACGGTGAACATGTTGCTTACTAATCTTGATTGCGTGTCTATGCATAGAAAGTGTAAATAAGAAATGGAATGAGTAGCACAAACGAGTCATGTTTTAATTCCACATTTAGATAACAGTCACTGTCACCACTTCCTGACCACGTTACTTTCAGGTCAAAAATTATATGAACGGTATATACTGAAATGCTCATTTTGACAGCACAGAATATAACATTGGAAAAAAAATGGCATGATACATTGAGAACACACTGAGGCTGTGAGTGATCGCACTGTAAGACAGTGAGAAAAAGAAAAAGCTGTTAAAGAAGCAACAGAAGGAAGCTGTTGTGTCAGTGAGGTGTTAAAAACCTGTTCACACTTCACTTTGCTGTGTTTTTGTAAAACACCAATTATAGAACAATGATGACTCTGTGTATCTGTCAGGAGATTTGCGTAACTGTTTATTTGCGTATTTATTTATTTATTTTAAATCATTTTGCTCAAATGATACTGAAATGCCAAAATTCCAAATAGATCATCGAGTCTAAAACCTGAAGACAATGTAGCACTCAGGCTTTTTTTTTTGCACATTTACAAGTGCTTGGCATTTATTTTTCCCGGTTTGGGGATGCTTATTTTAAATGCAATATCCTGTGCAAGGACCATAAAAGATACACCCTCTGGACTTTTCACCTTTTCTATTTCTTGTGTAAATCAAGAAATATGGACCAAGAAAAATCAAGTCTTTTATGGGTGAAAACTCATTTATGTTTTATGAGGAGCTAAGAGCGAGATGTAGATAATAGAGGCGCTAGCACAGGTGCGTTGTCTTTCACTGCTCTGATTTCATTACATCACACGCTTTAACAGGAACATCACACAGAGGGGGCATGTCTGTGTCTCTGAGGAACTACTAAATAATACCTCTGAACTAAATGGTTCAAAGTTCAGCCTAGTAAGAGAACAATGTGTTGAAAATAGATTAAGAATTCTGGGTATAAAGCTCTAATACTAGTTCAGACTACTTCATTTTGAGGAACTTCTATACGGAGTCTGAGTAATTCTCTATGAATGGCATGAATTTTTACATTCAGTATGTAAAGCTGCTGGATACAAAGTCCTCCAGGGCAGAAATATGATATCGGGAGCAGTGCTAAACATTTTGCAAGAACTGCGCAGCTCCAAGGCTGATAGTAGCAAATTAACCTGCTTACTCTAGTTAGCTTGCTAAAATACAAGGTGAAGAACAAAGCAATCATGTCTGGTCCATTCTACTGTGTATTTATACTACCTAATTTCCGTTTTTTAATGTATTTTATTAGGTACTTTGTGTATTTTGTTCTCCAGTTTGTCAAAAACATTTGCGACTAGACACATAAGATTGTCAAACAATTAACAGAGCAGAGATTAAAAAGCCACCAATTAATAAAAATACACACACCAAGGGTGAGCAGGTGCCTCGGATGACTCGGTTTGACACAGTATAAGAGTTTAAGGTACAAAAATACAAGGATACACACAAAACACATGCCATTATCAACTAGCTGGCTATCATCAGTGTTATAAGCTCACAACTGGGTAATGATACAAATTTCTCTACAGATGACTATCATGCACTACCTTCCCACAAATTTAAAGACCAAATAAATACCAAGACAATAGAAACATAGGTTTAAAAAAAAAACACTTTTTTTTAACAGTATTAGATTGAATTCTCTTTCTCTTCCCTGATTGTTTCCCGCCCATCATTGTGTAGTTGGACTTCTTTCATGCTTAAGGCAGAATGTAATCAATGTGATGTTTGACACATCTGAGATGGCATATAATATACAGGTACAAAATTCCCACCGATTCTGTCCTGAAACACCCAGCACACCCTTGATTGTGAATTAGTATCACAGGATTACAAGGTGACTCAAAGCAGCTCAACAACATCATATTATGGTTGTTTTGTTTTTTCATTTTTAATTTAAAAAATCCTGCATACTATAACTTTAACTTAGACTATAACTAACTTGGTTAACTTTGTGCTGATTCCAAATCTGATCATTACAATTCTGTGAAGCTGTCACTGCAATAACAGAAAGGAAAATGAGACTATTAACAGCATGTATTGATAAGTGTGGCTGGGGTCAAGACCTGAAATGTAGGATTTTAGACTTTGTTGGATTTTAGACTTTGCAGATATACAAGTGACAAGTGATATTAAATAAATAATTAAATCCAAAGTGCTTGAGTAATTTCATTTTTAAAATGTATCTATTTGTTGCAATTTATCTGTGTTTTTCCCTCACATTTCAAGACATTTTAACATTTAAATAAGTGTAGCAAGTGATATGGAAGAGAAAAAGTCACTGCAGGTCTTGCTGGAAGTGCCACAGTTTTCTGATGATCGATTATGGTCATTAGAGGCACTGCTGTAGAACAGAGCAAATACAAAGAGTGATGAAAGGCCAACCTTCCTGTTCGACCCACTAGTACATGCCGAGTGCATTTCTCACTGTCACTTCAAGGTGAATTAGTTGAAAGTTCACAGATAAAGTGCTGATGAACAATCATAAAGCCTCTTTTTTTATTTTTGGCCAAAAAAAAAAAACATGTATTGTCAGTGAGGTTCATCCTGCTCTCTAAATGCTTTAAAAGGTGTAAATTCTGTGCTTTGATGAGGAAAGCTTGAATTTAAGATATTCTATAGCATCTAGCTGTTTAAAAATGTTGTTCTTCCAATTTGCTGGCCTTTCAAAACATGACATGAGGGAAACATGGTTCATCCATTACGGAGTAGATGAGTTTTGCTTTGCTTTACGAATAAAACTTCTCTAAGCCATTTGGTGGATTCCACATCATTAACCACTTAAAAGCCAAATCCATCTTCCAAGAAGTGGTGATAAGATGAGTGTCATCTGTGTCATGGTTAGAGGATAATCCATCATCAAGCGTTTGGAAACATTTACATAGGCTACATTTCCATAAACCATAATTCCTTCAGTATAGTTGAACTATTATACTCAGTAAGTATCATAATTCTTGTAGTCAGAAATGCAGTATGTAACTTAAACTAGGTTACAGGATTCACATAAGGAATTTACAGGAAGTCATGGTAAAGAATCCAAAATGATTGATTAGATAGATAGATAGATAGATAGATAGATAGAGTTGCCCAAAACAGAGCGACAGGAAAAAAAAAAAAAAATTATATATATATATATATATATATTTATTTTTTTTTTCCTGTCGCTCTGTTTTGGGCACATATACATTATATATTTATATATATTTATATATTTATATATATATATATATATATATATATATATATATATATATTTATATATTTATATATATATATATATATTTATTATATATATATATATATATATATATATAATAAAAATCATACAGAAGCATCCAATACTAAGCAAAAGCACAAGCTAAACTGAGAGGTATTTAAGGCTGCAGAGTCAATTTAATTGCTGATTAGTCAATGAGGTGCAGGTGAGTGTGATTACTATGCTGGTGAACTTGGTTGGCTGAGAAAGGGGCATGGTAGTACAGAGGGGATTCTGGGAGATGGAGTTCCTGGAGAATATGGCAGCCGTTTGTCATCTTATCATTTTATCGTGCACAAAGAGCTAAAGGATAGTCGAGTCATTTTAAATAATTACACTGGCGAGCACTTAAGATGCTTGCCTCATGACAACAATCAGAAAAAGAGCAAGGAAGCAACACTGATTTTTTTTAAGTTACTCAGCCGACCTAAACATCAGTAATGATGCATTTCACTTACCAAAGACAAAACTAGAAGGATCTTTCTATGCGTGCAGTACAGGCCTTGCAGAACATTAAACAGGTCTAATGATGTTTGTGCGTCACAGAATACGGATAGTCACTGACTGCAAAGTCTTTGCAAAAAGAAATGTTATGTAAATGCTACACTGAAATATCTTTGAATTAAAGTTGACAGTGTGAAATCTAATACACAGACTGTGTCACTGCCCAATTACATTTAGTCTGCAATATTATTTTGTTACTTGCTTGATAGCGCATCAAAGCACAGAGGTTAGATTCTTCACATTATCTCCAAAAAATTCCCCAATTAGAGTGACTGTAGAGGAACACTGGGTGATCTAAATTTCAAATATTCTTTAGGTTATGACTCTATACTATGATGATTATACATTTAAAATTAGTAAGTCATGACCAAGGTGTAAGTAATCACCTTTCATAATCTAAGTTTTGCATGTCCTGATGTTAATAATAATAACTAATCTCTGTCTAGAAAATGACCCTAGACATATATTTCCTATAGACATATCAAGTTTGATTTATATACAAGGCTTGTCCTCAATTAATTACAGGCAGGTGAAACCCAACTGAATAAAAATTCACCCACTCGGAAAACGTACATTATAGCTGATACAGACATATTAAAACATAACCATTATTCATCATGGCTGAAAATCACATCTTGTGCATCCCTGATTGCTGTGGAAAACGTGCCCATCTGGAGGGAGAGGAGGAATGACAAAGTGGCCGTGAGCAGCCGGGCTTCGAACAGTCCCCCTGCTCATCAGCATAATGAGGGGGATCATTTGTGAACTCACACCATCACCACAGCATTCCCGTGACTCCCAGGAACACCGCTGATGAGACAAGATGAAGTAGGTGTTTCACAGGGTGCCAAAGGCAGGCAGATATAAGTGCAGTCTTTTTATTATTGTCCTCATAGTCTTATTATCCATAGTAGGGGAGCAAGACACTGACAGATATGGACAACACGGTAAAATTCAAAATCCATGGTTTTGACACAGGCAAAGGTCAAAACTAGAGAAAACAAGAAAAATGAAAAGTATGCAAGAAACAAAAAAAATGAGTGACAAGGCAACAAAGCTCTTAGACACATCTTAGACAAAAGTAGAATCATCCAAGAAGTAAATGATAGAGGGGAGATGGAGTGGGAATAAGTGAGTACTTCATTTTACAGTTTCTTCTACTCTTAAGTTCAGAAAGTTGTTTTCAGAATGTTTGTATTTATGCTAGGAAAGTTCCTTGTATTCAGAGTCAAGTTACACAGGTGCTTTTTTTTCTCATCTTTATTAAATTACCTGCATGTAGCTCATGCCACTGTGGTTTCCAGATTTGTCTTGAGTAGAAGCATCTGAGATGGGTTTTTTCAATAGACTGCATTTAAACACTTTAGTTTGCACTTGCCTTTAAGCCTCAAAAAAAAAAAAAAAAAAAAAAAAAAAAAAAAAAAAAAAGCTAGGAAATGCAGTCTAGTCTGGAGAATTAAATAATGTTTTTTTTTCTTTGCTGTCAATTATAATATGATGGAGTGTATATATATATATATATATATATATATATATATATATATATATATATATATATATATATATATCTCAATTGTAAAATGAAATGAAAAAAAAATAATAATGTGATGACAAAAGGAATGAGAGGATGGCAAGCAAATAAACATCTAATAGGGGTCTGGTACACTATATGGCCAGAAGTATGTGGACAAATCACTATCACACCCATCTGTTTGTTGAACATCCCATTCCAAAACCATGGGCATTAATATGGAGTTGGTCAGGACTCTGTGCAGGCCACTTGAGTTCTTCCACTCCAACCTTGGCAATCGATGTCCTTATGGAGCTTGCTTTTTGCACAGGGGGATTGTCATTCTGGAACATTTTTGTGTACCAGTGAAGAGAAATCTTAATGCTACAGCGTATATTCAATTAAAATACATTCAACTGTGTGCTTCCAAATTTGTGACAACAGTTTGGTCAGGTGTGCACAAACCTTTGACCATAAAGTATATACTGCCAATATACGCATAATAGTCCTACTCATGTTAATCACTGCATATTTGGTTTACTTTAACTATATGGCTTCCACCCTCATTATCTGGCAGCTTATAAAATAGCACTTGATCCAGCACAACCTACTATTATGCATTTTATTTTTTAACATTGTGCACACAAAGTTTAATGAAAAGTAAGGCTTAATTACTGACAAAAATGTTACTTTGGATGCTTGTGTCAAGTGCTATTGTCATCATCATTGTACATGCATTTTGAAAACCAAATTTGAATGAAATATAACAGTAATTGTGACAGAACTGCAAGAAGTCATCCACTGAAGCAAGACATGATTGTCACTGGACAGTAACTGTTTTCCAAGCTGTAGAGATTAGACCATGAACAGGGGTGCAATTTCAAAGGACAGAACAACAGGTCATATTTTTAAGCTTTATTAAGTTGTCTGGTGAATTGCACACAGACACACACACACACACAGAGGTCAAGATCCTGTTGTATATCAGATGAGCAAGAGTCCTTTTTAAGAAGGAGTGCTAGCTTAGCCCAGAAAGCCGCACTGACAGTGCTCATTATGAAGAAATAATGGTTGGGCTTACACATGCTGGCCGTTATTAATATGCCTTTGCTTGGGGAGGTCGCAGGTTAACTACTATTCCATCTCACCTTGGACGACCTCCAGGAAAACGTGCCTAATAACCCTGTCAGCTCCTGTGCTGACAATAGCGATTTAGTGAACTTGGGTCTACAGAGGAGACTAGTACGGCTTTAAAACACACAAGACCTTGGGAGAGTCCTCCTCCAGCGACAAACAGGATGACCCTCAGCCCAAAGGCATGTTGTGCTTGGTAAAGCACTCTGAGGAGGTGGCAGTGGGCACATTGGAGACACAGGGCAGCTTTATTGGGATCACATACAGCAGCTGAGATCAATACGGTGATGTAAGCTGGTGAAGGATGGAAAAATAAAGCAGGCGCCCCGCAGCAAAGGAGCAGATAATTGCGCTGGCCATGTGGCTCTGGAGAGCTGCTATCTATTCAAACACATTAGCATGCAGCAGACAAAGGGGCCCAGCGATAATTGGTTGGAAGAGATGAAGATGTATCATACTAGGGCTGCGCTGGGACAAGGGACACTGTTGACATCAAATTACTTTGGGTTACAGTAGAGATACTAGGGAAAAGTCTTGGTGTCAAAGGGAATGGAAAGTCACAATGGAATGATATTGCAGCTGGAAATAACCATAATATAACAGATTATGGTACCAATGATACAATGGAAACTTATATAATACCATAGAACACTTCATAAAAACATCACAATTATGCCTCAAAGAAATGGAATAGTATGCTTTATACATTGAATACAAGCAGAAAGAAGCTATAAAACCCAAATATTAGAAATGACAAAGCAAAAACATGATAACAGACTAACTTGTAGTTCCTGGTACTTAAACTGCCTCAAATTAGTTATTCCAACTACACGTCAAACCAATTATGTGAACTTCAAGCTTAACCAGACATCAGAAACTGTGAACTAATTAAAGGATTCCTAGAAAATGATTCTAAGAAAAGATCTTGAGAATGAGCCAAGACATATGTAATATATCAGGAGTCCTTTATATTCCAAAACTAAGGAGTATAAATCCCCCACCCTGGCTGCAACAGACGCCTCTGATGAAGGTCATTCATAATGATTAAAATCGAAATGATTTGTAAATGACTCGTGGGACCGGGAGTCCAGTGGCACCTTCAGACAAGGAAATTGCATTAGGAGTGAAGGGCACTGTCGTGGGACTCACACCTCCAGCCGCGTTTCCACAGCCTCTAGCAACATGCCTCCAAAAGACCTGAGTGCAGCATGAGCAAAAGCAGCCGCTGATAAATGGTACAGACGAAGCTTTTTTTATTGCTGATATGGAATTTCAGGCCATTTCGATATATTTCGCCCCAGAGGTTAGAAAAACATGGATTGATAATTAACACCTAGAGCGATGTTTAGAGGTGCAATTTCCCACGAGAGCTCAAGGGTTAAAATGAAATTTTGTACCATAACAAACAACCGCACTGGTGTGAAATATATGAGTGTATGACATTAACATATATAGTAGATGTGTTGGGGATGAGAGTGTGTGTCTGTGTATGGTGAGAGGGGGTCAGAGTTCGATTAAGGTAAGACTGCTGAGGAAATGGAAGTGTCCAAATCCTCAGACTTCCATTTCAGTTCTTCCTGGTGCTGTGGGGATTCTGTTATATTTTATATTTTAAGGCAAGGCACTACACTAGACACTTTAGAAAAGACAATTTTGGGCGTGTCAATCATTTCTCAGATTTTTGAATAAATTGCATCTATGGCATGTCTTCTGTTACAATAAAATTATCAAAACTCAACAGAAAAATGTTTATTTCACCGTTTCTGTCCACACAAACACCGCATTATCAAAAACATAGTAACTTTGAAGAAGTCTTACCCACTTCACAATCAAGTCATGCATTCCTGAAAAGCTTGTTTCATGATGTACATTTCAATATACAAGTCACAATGTCAGATATGTACATTTCCTTTATAAACCTTATTAGAAACTAAGCACATGAAATCACATTTTAAATCATATTTGGGTTTTTTTTTTTCCATCATCTTCCTTCCAATCCCTCATCAAACGACATTACAGAGGAATTTCCCAAAATATTAATTATTGTTGGATTTAAGTTAGATTTTATACTGAAAAATGGCATAAAATATAAATATACAATATATAAATGCTGCAAAAAAGTGTCATTATAAAAGACGTTGCTATTGGGGAAGGTGAAGGAGCCACCTTCTCAGGGACAACATTATTAAACAACACTAACCAATGGAAAAAGCTACAGAGCCATAGCAAAGACTGCAAACATCCCTGTCAGTACAACTGGTTTAATAATACGCAGGTGGAAAGTTCATGCAACCACAACGAATCGTCCCCAGACAGGTGCATGATGCACGATTTCACAACGTGTAAGAGAGTAAAAAAGAGTTGCAGGATGACCTGAAAGCAGCAGGAACAACAGTTACAGAGAGAACAAGATAAAAAAATTAAATAAATAAAAAACTCAAAATAACAAAAAAAAAAAAAAACAATATTGAAGGTAAATTGTAATGCTACAGAATACAAAGACATTCTAGACGATTGTATTCTTTGTGGCAACAGTTTAGGGAAGGACACATATGGCTGTGAGAGTGAGGTGTCCACATACTTTTGGTCATATAGTGTATCTTTGTAAATGCTCATGAATGCATACTTTTTTGTTCATAGTTATTCATCATTATTGTAAATTTGAAGAGGTTATATGTACTGGAAGTATATGAAATAACAAAAACAATAGTTTCCAAATACTTATTTCCCTTCACTGTGAATGGAAATGAAAAAAGTTTCAAGGCAAAAATGATTTCTAGGAAAATCATAAATCAACTGGCAAAGATTGACTGGGATATCTGTTATTATTATTTTTTAAATCCCTATTCACCTATAGTGTCTTGTCTTAAATATATATATATATATATATATATATATATATATATATATATATATATATATATATATATATTATTTTAGACAATAATAGCTTAACCACTGTATCCATCAAAGTAAAAACACTAGCAATATTTGAATTTGATCCATTTCCTACAGGGGTAATTGCACTGTGAGACTGAATTTGATGAAATTATCCATGTTGCTAAGTTATATTTGCTATAATGAGAATCATTAACTTTCGCACAAAGGTGTTCTAATATTTTTCTCAACATGAGAAACAACAAAATATTGACACCAGTCAAGCACTCACAAACCTCACAAATATTACAAGCAGCCAAAACATTAAGCCTATGACATTGAACAACCTGACAAAGCTACGACCAAATACAGGAGAGTCGTTCCATTGACATGTCTTTTGATAGATGTTACTACGGCACATAGTTCTCCAACAACTTGATCAAAGCGCGTTACTCACTGTGTGAGAAAATCACACTTACCTAACAAGGTTTAACACATCTGACTCTTCTTACCAGTGTTTGTTAAACTGACTACATACCCAACATGATCTTTGCAGGAAGACAAGATTAAAAAGTAAATAAAAATATTTCCATATAGTTTTGATGAAATATTTTTAAGTTCAAAGTATATAATTGTCAGAAAATAACAATTTTGGCCAAAACCACATTTTACGTCTTTTTGTCTATTTGCCAGAATTCACCCACAGTTTTTTCCAGACTAACACATAATTCTGGGATAAAATATGAGCTGAGGTCATGTAGTTGTGGCACTTGGTCATGAAGTAATTGTCTGTCATTGTGCAGTCTCTGCAGACTGTAAGCTGCCTCCTCTGAGATCACTGTGACTAAGCATAAAATGTTCCATGGAAAGTTTTACATTTTGCTGTTTTGTACTGGCTTTAACTGACTTAATTGAAAAAGTGCATCCACAAATTTAATGTTGTGATACTCAATCAGTACTCTCACTGTGAATACAGTGTATGTCGAGTCGAAATCATTTTAAATATAAGACCATTTTTTTGTTATCCAGTGATACATTGCATTCACTAACCAAGTGCCTGTAGCCTGGATGGTTTCTCCTATTACACACACCTATCAATCATCTAAAACAACTTTCTTTGTTTCAACTGTTTCAGTTTAATTACAATACACCTATTAATAGCAAAGCAATTTACACATTCGAACAAATACAGGCTTCAATCACATCTCAGTACAAAAGTTTGCTTCCCCCACAGTTTCTGCCTGAAATAAGAAAATGCATCTCTACTTTACAAATTATCTATGTTAAATTTGGGACAATCCTGCAAAATCGAGAGAAAAACAACTCAGAGACAGAACTCAAAGGACCAACTCTGTCAGAAGATGGCAGTCTGGCAGAGTTACAATAGATACATCAAGAAGAATGGGGGACTGAAAGGATTCAAAAGCAGCTCAGAGGATATGGTTAAATTGAAGATTTCTTACTGTGGAGATTCCGCAGAAACTTTGCAGTAAAGATCAGCAACATGTCGCTTTATGGAAGGTGTGTTTTACTTGCAATACTGAGTTGGCCATTGGAGAGAAAGAGAACAGAGGCTGTTAGCCTCACGTCTGGTGTATGTCAACTGGTCCGATGGCAAGAAGTTATATTGGATAAGAAACAAAGCATGGAGATTCACTGTAGCAATCAACAACTGTGAGATTCCACTCAGTCAGGTAACATCCTGGCTATTAATCATCTCGCTTCAAAGGATAAAATCAGAAACGAACAATATAAAAGAGGTTCCAAAACTTTTATTTGATTTTTTTTTTCACAATTAATATATTTAACTTACACTATTTCACTATTTTTCCTTGTCGAAATGAATGAACATTGCTAAAACCTAGCACACTAAATATCTTGTTGCTCTAAATTACATTTCTTTGTCTTCTTCATTTTGCCCTAAGGGTATGCAAACTTTTGCACTCGACTGTATCTCATCTAGAAATATTCAGGTCAGCCACCCCAATATTCAGCCCACACCTGCGTACTTCAGCCAAACTGTGGAAATGAGAACAGGCACAAAAAGCAGCAGATTGCTGTGTAAGAGTGCAGCTTCACATCAATGACACCGTGAGGCTTCGGTTAATCAATTTGTTTCGTATTAAATGACATCAAACAACGGTGAGTTGGATCAGGTGTGGCTCCAGCCTGGATGGAATGAAAACCCACAGCCAAACCGGTGCTTTGTGGATAGAAATGCATACTCCTGACCTAAGACTTACTAATAAAGCAGGGCAAAAGTTTTGTAGGACCAAAAAGTGGAATGTTCCTGACTAGCCAAATCAATCACCTGACCCGATCCCTACTGAGCTACGTTTCACTAACTCCAGAAAAGACTGAAGGTAGAAATACTCCAAAAAGGCCAGGAACTTAAATCAACTGTACTACAGACCAGGAAAAAACATAACCATGGAAACTCACAGAGTCTGGTGAGGATTATGGGTCACAGACTTGGGCTTTCATCAACTAGCATGGATTCCCAACCAACTAAAAAGAAATGCATGATGATGTTTAAAAAAAATTCAACAACATATGGTTGTCTGTAATCATAAAAGAGAAATAAGAGAATAATAAGAGAAAGAGGATAAAGAAATAAGAGACTAAGAGAAATTGAAAAAGAGAAATAAGACTGCCCAGAAACAATAAACACATTTGTGAGGTGGTCTGGGAAAACCCATCAGTCGTTCTGGCTGAATTCTGGGATTTTTTTTTTTTTTTTTGACCAAAATTAATTTATATATATATATATATATATATATATATATATATATATATATATATATATATATATATATATATATGTATAGTGCAAAATGTCAACATTTCACCAGGTAGAAGGTCCCCTGTCACCCCCAAATTCTGTTTCAAACACATTTTGCAGTGTGGAGAGAAATGTAAAGTCACGTAAATAAATGAACAGTTCTGTCCACTCCACTCTGTTATTGCGTTGCAGAGTGCTGTTTTTGAGTGTTATTTCCTCTGGAGCAAATTTGAAAATCTAAGTCTAAACTAGTCCGAACTATGTCTAAAAAATGTCCAAACTAACGTAAGTGCAGCATTTTACTGTCGCAGAATATAAAAGAAAGACTTAGGCCAATCAGATTTTCTTTTGAATTTATTAGAAAAAAATATAAAATTTAATATATTACACTACAAAAGACATTTACACAAACAAAACACACAATAAGAGGGAGTAGACAAATAATCACAACAGCAACACAACATTTTTTTTTCTGTGCTTGTAACAATTCTGATCCTAAAATATTTGTGGCTTATGACAGGCTAAAACATATTTATGTTGAGAAAACGCGTTTGCGGAAACCTCACCTCAATATCATGCACCTTATATCATTTCTGTTCCTTCTGAATGTCTGTTTCTCTCCTAGATGCCAGGGTTAATAAGGAAAGTCTCATGGTGGTCTGTAAACCTTCATTTTTGTTTGAGTCACATGATCAGTGATCAGATGGTACAATCTGTCTCGCTTTCCTGCAATTAAAAAGGCTCACAAAAAGTGTTTTGTTAATGGTATGAAGTAATACTCATCCACATTGATATCTTGCCTATAATCTTATAAAACTAAATCTGTAAAGTTTATGCATATTTTATAATCTGACTTGATCTTTCAGGTTGGTAGATGCCTATAGTATGCATGTATCTTAATCCCCTGCAGTGTGCATGCTATGTTATCCTTAAGGAGAAAAATAATTCTTGTTCTTCTTTCAGGAAAACTGTGTTAAAATTGCATCTTTCGTGATTTTACTGTGCTTTAATGTCTAATTAGAACTATGCAAACGTTAGATCTAGGAACAAAACCAGTCCAAATATACGGAAATTAAAGGTCATTTTAAAAATAGAGGACCGCTCAATTTGTTCTTGGCCCTTTTGTAATCAAACTAGTTGTAATTTGAGTAATAAAAAATACAACTTAAATAAAAACACTGAGCAGAACGTGCTGCTGTTTAAAGAGTGGATGTTCAATACAAATGAAGCATCAGTAGAGAGGTTATCTAAGGTGCTCACAAAAGAAAATAAAAAAAAGAATAGCAGACTTCACATAATAGTTTGTAGCACATTATTGTATTTGTATAAATCCTCTATAGTGTGTGCTGATATTCAGTTCTCCTTCACATCCCTCTTAACAATCTTTTCAAAAACTTCAACAGTTAAGCTCCATGTATAATATTAAATAACACATTACTCATAATAGCATATGAAAAATTATCTTACAAGTGATTCTGATGTCTTTCAGTTGTGCGGCACTGCATAGCGCACTAAAATGGTTTGTTCTGTCATGTTAGTTTTGGAAAAATGTGTTATATAAACATAAACTGAGAAACTCTTTTGTTTAAACTGATGGTATTCAACCCAGCACATTCAGTTAGCCTAGAAAATGGTTTATACCAACTGCTAAATAAATGGAAGCACTTAGAAACTAGGTGGAAGATTAAATAAATAATGGCAGTGTGCTTGCAGAGTCTCGGCACTGTTTATAATACAAGCTAAACTTCTCACTAAGCTGTTTGAACCTGCATGATCCTCTTTCCTCAACTGACCAGTGTGCTCAATGCACAAAGCACTTGTAACAGTAAACATAACCTCATTAATCTATGATGCTCATGTGATGCTTTGGTTTGACTACAGTTTCCTCTAGGAAGATTTTATAATGACCATAAATTAGAAAAATCATGAGCGGCCATAGCAGAACTGTTTAGCTGTACTGACATTCAGGGAAAATACTGATTTCAATAACTCGTGTTCATAAAGATACTTAGAGCTAGTGTTTTTTTTTCTGTATATTTGTATTTGTAACGAACTGCAGACAAACAGTAGTAAAATGATATGCTAGGAAAGTTTGGGTAGAATTAAATAAATAGAAATCAATAGCACAAAGCCACTTGTAGAATTCACACATCAAGTGTAAAATGACCTGCTGTTACTGAAAAGCACTATAAACATTTCTCATTTCTATGTCAACATCTTATTACTAATGTTTTCCAGCTAAAAGTATATGAACCCCACATGGACTTGGATGAATTGCTTTAGCTAACTGTACACTATTTACACATACGACTTTACCGCAACTAGAGCCAAATGTTTTTGAAGCCTGATACTTTTTTATGTATTTCCCCCTGGATTAAGACACATACTGTGCAAATGGAAACTGTACATACCCAACCATTTCTTCTTCCACGTCCAAAAAGAAATTAAATCAGCATCAAGCTTGAAATCTAATATTGCTTTGTAATACACAGCCACTTCTTTCTTCACCGATTGATATTGTTTAAGTCTTACTGCATGACCTTTCCTCCGAGTGAACATGTGGTATAACATCTGTTGATGTAGGTAGACTGGAGATTTTGTGGATTTCTGGAGGTAATAATATTGTTGCATGAGGTTTTGAAAAAGTGCTATACATTCAGCCCAGAGACTCCCACCAGCCGTTCAGTGGTCCCACCTGGAAATGTGCCACACTTTTCCAAATGTTTCATTGCCAACACATCTGACTTGGTCCTGTCAAAGCTGTCAGGAGGCTGACGAGCTGTGCATAAACACACACCCACAAACAACTCTCTGTCCAGCCATCGAGCCAACCCTCATTTTGTTCCTCAGGAATATTGAGTCATTTCCCTTTAAGAGTTTAATAGTCCCATATTCAATAAATAAGTGTCCCTGGTGAAAAAGTGCTAGGCTACTACTGTAGGTCGGGCAGCTCTAAGAGCTGCCTCAGACAGGAATAGTGGCATTCGTCATCTGGACTCGCATCTCCTGGATGCTGTTGAGGATCTTTTTCTGGTGCCCAGCCAGAGTGACTCCAACCCTCCTCACATCTCTGTAAAACAATCAGTAGTATAATTAAACACCTCCACAGTGGTAAAAAACATCAGCTGCTATTAAGCAAGGAACAGGGTGTGCTGTTACAGGTGTGATGTGGCCTGTAACAAAGCTAAGCTATTCTTACTCCTCTGAAGATGATTATTTTCCTATAACAGAAGTGTTTTATTTATCTTGTACCATAGCAATTTGCCAGTGCTATTTTTTTAGCATTTATTTAAGAATGTTATACATTTTATCTGTTGATAGTTACAGTTAATGTTACAGAACATCCCCAAAACAAGTCAGTTCTTGTTTTCACTTACATTAAAACAGCTATAAACAGTTGCTCCCTCGCCAGCCTCTTTTTTCTCTCTCTTTTGAAATTAATAAGACAAAAAAAATTGCAGCTTGTCATGTTACAGACAAACCGTAAATCCCTCCATCCTTACAGTTTAGTAAAGTTACAGTTTTACCTCTGACTGTTACAAAGCGCTCACACTGAAGCCTCCTTTCAAAAATGCTAAATAAAAATATCCTCACAGAAAACTTCACCATATCAATGATGACACAATATAATGTTTTTTAATCCGTTTATGTGGAGCATCTGCCATAGAAGTCTATGTAATTTGTTACTATAGAAAAGATAATGTATTAAAACAAGCTATTATTATAAATCTTGCAGCAGGCACCACTGTCAGAACTTCTGTTATAGAAACTCAACACGTTCCCACCAATCAGAACTAAGAATTCAACAACTAAGGTATAAATTATTTTTTTTTAAATAATATATGAAATAATTATTAATATCACTACAAATTCAAGATATTTAACTATATTTTATATTTGAACTATATTTTAGCATTTGTATTTAAATGACCTTATTTTAAATACACTAACATTTGAAAATCTAACCCAGGAATAGATATACATGAATCAAGAAATGTTTATTATTAAATGGTTAGTGACTTGAGAAAATAATCTTTATCACTGTAATTAGGCACTTGTTGCACACCATATATTTCTGTTTTACAGTTAATACTAAAACTGTCTGAGCCTTTTATCTCTAGGCTTAATGGTTTTACCATCCATTAACAAGTGTGTCTGCCTTTAGTAAAGCACTCTCTTAGATTACCATTAGAATCTGGTCCTTATTTAATTGCTGTATTGTATCATTTGTTTGTATGGTCTATGGGAATAATAATGATTAACGTGTAGTAAAACTAAACCTGTCAGTGTAGAAGTTCAGCCTATATTCACAATTTTTTTTATAATCTTGATGGAATTGAGCAAATAAATGACAGTGAAGAAAAGTCACTTGTCATGTTTTACAAAATATTTGCCTCCGACTGCAGATGCGAAATTGTGCAATTAAGAGCCCAAATTAAATCAAAATCCTGCCACAATTAAATGGCTTTAATGCACATCAGATGATACCCACAACCCCACTGGCAGGAAATGACAACAGGGGGGACTTACTCTAAGGTCATCTGAGTGACTACGTCCAGTGAAGTGTATCCACTTTCCATGAAAAGCTCGGTGTATCGACCCATTTTTATGGCATCTAACCATTCCCCAACAGAGCTGAACGCACAAAGCTCTGCACTGCCATGCTCCACTAATAAATTGGACACCCTGTGGGAAAGACAAATGGACTGTTGTACAAATGGATGCATAAATCTAACATTAGTATGCTATATGAAGACTGTACAAAAAAGATGAACACAAGCCTAAGTGGATGTTTCTTGTGCATGCATGGAGTGCCTGAATTATGCAAATAATAAAAATAGTTGTAAAGTTAGTACAGAGGTTTAATTGAATTATTCTTTCAGAAAATTAATTTTTTAACTGCAATGTAATATATAAACAACACATTAATAATGCTCAGTTTACTATTGGACTTTGGTGATATAGACTATTATATATTTTTATATTATTATGTTTTTTTGTGAAAATAAGTGCATCTATTACCATAACTGCAAAAGAGCTCAATTGAAAGATTATATTTAGAACCCACAAAATAAATCCCCTCACTCAAAATCAATCTTATTAAATGTAACATAATTCCATAAGACAATTACAGAAAATAGATTCCAGCATGTTAAAAAAAAAGTACAGAGTGATTCGCAATGCAGAAAATATATTTGATACCATGTAATCACCATAATTGGAAGTCATTTGTACGCTGTCACTTCCACTTAACTCGGCATTAAATCATGAAGTACCAGCGCTTATTTGTTTCAAGTGTCATTAAATCTTGATTTTCTGTGTCAGCCATGTAACAAAAGCTGTTAATGCTGCATTATTAGCATTTTGCAGACATGACACGGTTTTTGTGCTCGCAGTCGCAATGACAAAATACCATAATTAGCATTTACTTTAAAGAGAGCTAGGCCTGTGCTTATACAATAAACAAAACAGGGATGAAAGGCACACAGAGACAGAGAAACAGAGATGAGAAGCAACCTGAGAGAATGGAACAGATTTTTGAATAAGAGAGCACACAATATGCCAGAAACTACTGAAGTGAATAAACGCAGTGTAAGCAAGGTGTTGCTTTGGTACCTGTTGGAGGGATTGACAAGGCTTTTCAGGCTGCTTGGGTTGCGTATGAGCTTGTCCAGGAGGCTCACTATCTCATCAAACTTGGGCCGGCTGTTCCTGTCCTTCTGCCAGCAGTCCATCATGAGGTGGTAGAGAGCTGTGGGGCAGTCCATAGGGCCTGGCAGCCTGTAGCTCTCCTCTACGGCCTTTATCACCTGATATATACAGACAAATACTTTACACACCATGCACCATACTAACACCACACTAATGTGTTTTTTTCATCCATTCATAATATTTTTATTCAATCCTGCTTATGTTAAACTGTTAGAGTAAACCAGCAAGCTGTTTTTGGCCTTTACATGTATTCATATGAATTGAAATGAATAGAATATAATCCAAGCATATATGACATTCAGGAAGGATAGCGAGGCCAATAACTAAACAAGGTAGTTGGATCAAGTGCTAATACAAAGCAAATGAAAACTACAGATAATGGTTATAATGACAAATAATACTCATAATAGCAACTGCAATGTATTCTGGTTTACATTAAATGAAAAAATGTTCACATGGCAAAAGACAACTTTTCACAAATATACACACTTAGAAGGAAAGGTGTTTTGTTTCCAAGCACTCTTGGAAAATCTGAGTCGTCATATATTTTGTAGAGAAAATGAAGTGAGAAAAGTCTGGTTTTACTCTTAGTACCAGACCACCAGATAGACCACCAACAAGGTGCTAGTGCTGGTCCAATCTCAAACTGCTCTGAGCTTTCGTCCCACAAAAGAGAGTGTTCCCCTCATCAGGCAAAAGAAGCTGCTCAGGGGGTAGGCCTAAATAGTCAGGACATGAAAGCCGTAATGACATACTATTTACTATAGTAGTATGCTATTTTGGGATGTAGTGCAAATATTCCCCACATAATAATCTGATGCCATAAGGATATTACAAAAGTGTTGCAAGAATATGTAAAAGATCAAAACAACTTACATTCAACAACAGAGTTTCTTTTTAGCCATCAGCCACGAATGAAATGCACAAATCAGGTATGATATAGGTTTGAATTTCTAATTACACAGAAACACTGCAAACACAACTAGTTAGCTACCAGCCAGTTATCATTATCTGTTTAGCCAAAAAAGTTCTCAAATAGTAGATACGAATTCCACAATGATAATAAATCAGATGACCCCATTCCCATCTGTTTTTCAGTCTATCATGCTCTTACTCTTTCTCTTCCATGATTGGCCGCCTGTTAAGGTGTACTCTGACTTCTTTCATACCTAAAGTTGGGATGTGATTATGTTTGACATCTGAGCTGGCGTATGATGAAGGCGTGCAAATGTCCCGCCCATGACACAGCGCTGATTGTGAATTACTATTACAGGATTGTCACAATGACTCAGAGAAGCTCTGAATTTTTTTTTTTCAGATTATTTATTTTGTCCCCTGATTTGATAATCTTTTTTTTTTTTTTTTAACAGCAAAAAAAAAAAAAAATCAGCATGTGCACTGTAGCTTTAACAATATATTTCAAAAATGGCAGTGTGGACTTGCAGATTGTGCCTATAATTATAGTCTCAACACACAAGAGCAAAAATGGCAGTTGAATTATTTAAGTGGTTAGATGAAAAACAATGTTTTTTTTTCAATCTACAAAGATTTTCACCTAATGCACGAAACAAATCTTATATTGATTACACACAGTTAGATTGAGAGGTCTGCTGACATGTTCTATGTTTATTTAAGGTTCAGAAGCCTGCAAGCAGCTAAGATCTGACTACTGCACTGGGCGAGAAGCCAACCTCTCATCTCTCTCTTACCCTCTAACAAAATTCTCTCACTATGCTGGCAAAAAGAGAAAGCCAAAACAAGAGCAGCTCAGAAACCAATCCCCGGCAGCAATGTCTAGCAGAAAAAGAAAAAGTAGAGAGCAAGAGCAAGTGTGAGAAAGACAGAGAGAGACATTGGGAGAGAAGAAGAGACAGGGTGGGAGCAAGGGAGAGTGAGTTGAGTACAGCAGAGAGAGAGATAGAGAGATCTGAGGCAGCTCTCATGAAGGCCTTAAATAAAACATCAAATAACTTTCTCTTTCCCAAGCGTGTGAAACAGATTAATGATGGAGAGGAGAAGAGGATCTGAGGCGCGAATGAAGTTGTCACTGGCAGGCTGGGAGGGGGGAAAAAGGTCAGTTCTGCTTGACAACAACATGACTTGAAATTGCACCTCCTTTTGGGACCTTCTCTGAAAAATTCTGCATTGTGTCCTCCTTTTTAATGCTGCTCACACATACACACACAGACATTATACTTCTAACATGACATGAACATCCATATAACAGAGAATAAAGGAAACAGAGCTTGTGTAGCACATCTGCAGCATTCAATTATGTGACTGATAAAAAATAGAATTAATTAGTAGACTAATTAAAAACTGTCCCCCATCAACCACTTTGTGACTTAACCATGTTTTATGCAGCTTCATACTGTTTTTCGCAGAAGCATTAAAAATGGATCTTTACTTCCAACAGATTTGAAACTCTCACACCTCAAGCAAAGTTCACTGAGTTCACTGCAGTCAGAACTCCAGCCTGATTCTGACTACATTTCCAGCGATCCCCTGCATCCCTGTACTGTTCATAGACTGGCAGCCTTTGACTTGCCCACTGGGTGTTCGACTATTGAATATCACACCCCCTTTAACCACTCTCCATTGTTATCAATGCAACTCCCATCCCCACTAACCATGCTCAATAATGTCAGCTGAGCCCACCATTTGACTGCTATGCACACAGGACCCCATTTTTCAGCCTCCCTGTGGCAGACCACATCTCAAATGCTATTCACACACACAGTTAATATGGCTCGGGAAGACAATTACGACATCTCCATGGTGGATGAATAATTGGTAGTCAGTTCTCACCAAAGACTTGGCACAGAATACATCATACACTAAGATGTCCTGCATGCATCTAAAAAGGAGTAGGTTTGGTATGTTTTTAACCAAAATACACCAATTAACTTGTCTACGTTCACTGCAAATTATTTGAATAATTGGGAAGCTACCAATTTCCATGTTGTTGTTATTGTGGCAATGTTGAGGTGTGTATCCGTGCAGGAATACATACAAGTGTGTGAAAAAAGTCAAAGCATATGTCGAGATTAAATAAAAAAACTTTAGTTATACTCCATATAACCTCTCTTAGACCTGATTCCAGAAAAGGGATGCTTTTAACAAACAGAAGTTTGAAAAATATTATAATTAATTCCTAAAGCAAACCATTTGCATCCTGAACAAATGCATATTATGAGACTGCAGCAAGATTATACAACAAGGAGAACAGCTTTACACAGCAAGACTCAATAAATTTATAGAAATGCTGTTTAATATCTGGCCTTCCAGTAGAAGTCTAGAATGTCAAAATGTTCATTTCTTATGACATTTCATTATTTATGTTTACACGATGGAAATATTTCATTTGAATACAATGTGCTTTTATGTGTAATTGCCTATTTAAAGGGATAAACTGTTTATGTTATGACAGATTTATAGAACACCTAGGTAATAAACTTACATCTTGATTGCTCATCTCCCAGTAGGGTCTTTCACCGTATGACATCACCTCCCACATGACGATTCCATAGCTCCAGACGTCGCTGGCTGACGTGAACTTCCTGTAAGAGATAGCCTCCGGTGCTGTCCATCTGATGGGAATCTTCCCTCCCTAGACGGCATGAGAAACATTCATGAGAAACATTCCTTGTCAAATAGTCTTTATGAATATTTCTCACTTTCTATTCACAGCTGGGAAAATTAGCGTGTCAAGTGGGTAAATATGGTAATAGGAAGAATGCGGCACATGGACGTCTGCCATTCTGAAGCTCTCAGAACCTATTAGTCAAGTACATCTCAATTTGCTGCTCCATAGTCTGTTCGCACACAAACAATCATACACATACTACTGTGACATGCCAAGGTGGAAAAGGGAAATAATAATCAGCCAAATTACAGCTGCTGACACTGAGCTACTAATTATCTCTCTTTCAAAGCCAGCATCATTCAGTTCTGTGTTTATTAATGGCAAATTCAGACTGGAGCTTAAAGCTCTGCTGTAGACCTGAGCTGCACTCAGTACAATCACAACAAAGACAAACATTCACCTAATAGTATTATGTCCTCCTACCATTTGTTGTAATTCTGTCAGAGAAATGGTGAGCTCTAGTTCAATACACAGTACTGACAGAAAGAGGAAAAGCGAGCAGTATTGAGCAGGAGTGTGCTAGAGTCTGTTCTGCTCTGACATAAATGGATGTGGAGTGTTGGTTAATGGCAGAGAGGTCAGCCGGTTAGCGGGATAGTGCAAGTCAGCACGTACGCGGGTGGTGTAGGCCGCCTCCGGGTCGTCTTCTAGCACTCGAGACAGGCCGAAGTCGGACACCTTACACACCAGGTTGCTGTTGACCAAGATGTTGCGGGCGGCCAGGTCGCGGTGCACATAGCCCATGTCAGAGAGGTAGCGCATGCCCGAGGCAATGCCACGCAGCATGCCAACCAGCTGGATCACTGTGAACTGCCCGTCATTCTTCTGCAGGGTGAGACATGAGGAGATTTGACATGTAAGAGGGAGATACAAAAAAGAAAAGAAAAAAAACTTGTACGATCAGAGACACCAAGCCAATTTGCACAAAATGTTTCTGATGCATTTTCAGTTGTCTCACTGAAAAGAGGCACTTATATTTTAACCAAATCTTAGCACTTTTAACCAAATTTTCACAGAGCTAAAAACTTTATGATCATTGTAGCCATATGTGAGAGATAGCGAGATAGCAACACAAAATAGCATTCTGGTGCATTGGCCTTGGTGCAATATGTTGTTGCTGTTCTTTTCTCGGCTGCTCCCGTTAGGGGTCGTCACAGTGGATCATTGGGCCGCATGTTTGAGTTGGCACAGGTTTTACGCCGGATGCCCTTCCTGACGCGACCCTCACATTTTATCAGGGCTTGGGACCGTCACTGAGAGTACACAGTGACTGGGTTGGCCTTGGTGCAATATATTGGTGCAAAAACTTAGACAATCAACAAATGATGGATGTTTTAAAATTTATTTGGGTTTACATGACATACATTGTGTATTACTGAGCCCACTAGAAGTAAAAACAAAGTGAGCCAATAAGCATAATCTCACAGGCTCATTGAATTGGCCATTGTAATGACAGCAACAGCTGCTTAAAGCATTTATATTCACACATGCCACAATCATGATTATAGTTTTCTATTAAAAAAATTATGATACAAAGTAATCATATTGCCAAGTGTCTCAATTTTGTATGAATTGAACAATTTGTATGAATGCTCGTATGAATAAACACCCACTATGAACGCTCATGGCGTGTTCATTTATAAATCTCTGGAAGTTTGATCATAGCAGAGACATTATTACAGACACCACATGAGAACCTGGTTTTTAGAAAGCGGATCTGTTCAGCCATGAACTGTTAGACATAAGATTTTTAATGGTGTTGGTGTCAAAACCAGGTTTATCAAAAAGTGGTTGGGACACAACACCAGTATAAACCTATAATGCCTATAATAAGCTATCTCATAACACTATAGTCATACAATACAAACATGAACATAATAAAATAAATGCAGAAAATGCAGCCTCATTGTAAAAAGTATTTATAATGAATGGAAAGAGAAACACACACCTTTAAAAAGGTGTCAAGAGATCCATTCTCCATGTACTCTGTAATGATCATCACTGGCTTGCCTTAAGGGAGTAGAAACAATAAAGCATACACATTACTTTTAGCATAATGGATGAAAGACTCATTTTATTGTAGAAAATAGTAAAAAAAAAAAAAGCTCAACACATCATTTTGATAAAACAAAATTAATTTTAAAGAATACTCTAAAACTGTTCAACCTAGTCTTTATCTACTACATCTGTAAATAAACACAAGTGCAATTGCTTCTTTTAAAAATAAGACAACTTTTCCACAATACACTTTTCATACAGTACAGTAGTAGATAAAACTATATTTAAAAAATCAGATATAGAGGGCTCATTATTAATCTTTATAGCATTATAGGATTTATACAAATATATACAAATACACTTACTTTTAGTGACCACGCCCTCCAGGTGGATGATGTTAGGGTGATCAAACTGGCCCATGATGCTGGCCTCGGCCAAGAAGTCTCGTCTCTGCTTTTCAGTGTATCCTGCTTTCAGTGTTTTAATAGCCACCACAATCTCTCTTTTCCCTGGCAGTCTCAGTGGTCCACTACACACCTCTCCAAACTCACCTGCCAAACAGGATACAGTCAACAGCGATAACACCAAGACAGAGAGGGACAGATGAAGATGCCTTATCAAGTTAACATGCATTTACCCTTTGAAAGAGAATGTGGAAGATATACAGCAAGTCTGTGTCAGCGCCAAACCATTTGAGTTCTCATATGTCTACTTTACACCACTGAGTTATGTTCAGAATATTTTTATTGCAAGTTTTGGCTTGAGCTCTATATCAAGTTTATGTATATCCTTGACTTTATGGTACAATAAACCAAAAGCATCATTCTGTTTATTGTATACAAAAAATGATGTGAAATCTCAGAGCAGCCTTCCATTTTCCAGTCACTCAATCTGCAGTTTAATTCGACTTCGCTTTTAGAGCCTTGCTGTTTTTTCTCACTCACCAGCTCCTATCACACGCTCTATCGTAATGCAAGAGACATCAATCTCTTTAGCAAACTCGTGGACAGCTTGGTTGGGATCTTCGTAGGTGTGAGGATCAATATATGTACGCACTCCAGGGAATTTGACTAAGAGGAAAGTGAAATAGAGAGAAAAAAGGAAAGAAGAATGTAACATATGCTTTTCACTTTATAGCTTTTTCTGAACAGAGGTTATGTAAAACAGCATGACGGAATGGAGATCTGCTAAAGCTGGGTATAACACAAGATCTCAATACTAAATCTTACACGCATACTAAATCTTGGAGGGTTTGTGTTTCATTCTTTTTTTTTTTTTTGGCACATTCAAGAGAACTATTATGTTAAAATCTACTTTGAATTACCAGTGATCATGATAGTTGTAGTCTAATCAGACTTTGGAGAGACACTCTGTCTTCACTGTCTTCACAGTTATAAGATAAATTTTTAAAATCTCAAAGTTCAGCAATATTTTAATTTGTATTTACATCATTTCTAGACACAGTGCATGTTTATTACATGCCTTTTTCACATGTGCTTGAATGGGTTTTAATTGAAATAACCTAATTTCCTCTACATGTAAGGAAATATGGTTTGGTGATGGAGATTTGCTGTCATAACAACGAACAAGCAAAAAACAAAAAAAGCTTCTTCAAGAAGAGCTGTCATTAATTCAATTTGCACTACTGATTGGTATAAAACAACATGACCAGGTTCTTAGATGGTCTTTATGTGCTTTTCTGTGGTGACTTACTGTGGCCATTGTGGAAGTGCATCTTCTCCTCATCGGGATCCTGCTTTGCTTTACTGTAGCCACAGCGTCTGGCAAAGAGAACAACATTCACAGCTGAGAATGGTGGTCAAATATACAGAGACATGCCCTGCTTGTAAAATCTTATAATCACTATCTCTAGCTCTTCCATCTGCCCCACTCCTTTTTCTCTTTGGATGCAGAGCTGCTAATTGAATCTGCTCTGACAGGTATAAGAGGGACTAGTGGACAGAGAGACAGGTGATGGACAGAGACAACAGATAGACCGTTAATGGCTTTATCTGAGTTTCAGCACATGTGCGCACACACACACACACACACACACACACACACACACACACACACACACACACTCTGCTAGGTTTTTCTCTCAGTGATGCAGTGTATAAGTGTGTGTGTTTGGGAGGCTTCCTGGCATAACACTTGGGCATGTGTGCAGCACACAGCAATGTTTCAGTGTCATGACACTGACAGCTCATGGTGAGTTACACAAGAGATGACCCCTGAAAGTACAGCAGACCACTGAACTGCTACTGGCTGCCTCTCAGTGACGTACATACCTGCACAAATAAAATTTAATGGCACACATGCAGCATGAACAAACAGGATTACATTTTTTTTTTATTTTATGGGAAACAACTTTAAAAAACTTTATGGTCTTTTTAACAGCACAATCCTATTTTTTTTTTAACTTTTTGACATCAATCATTTAAAATTAAAATCATTTCAATAGCACAACACAAATTTTACCACTAAGTCTTTTTTCATCTTGTTATTACTAGAAGAAAAAAAAAACATCCACAAGCATTTTTTGCTAGTAACTAATAGTAAAGCATCCAATTTCAGCTGGATAGCCAAGAAGCCAATGCTAATTGAAGCACTTCTCCCATGTCAAAGAATAGTGTCATTTCACAGTTTCTCATGTTGGTGGGAAATGAACTAGAATAACCTGGAACCAGAACCACTGGTTCTCATTTCTTTCAGTTCTTTTTTCTTTTTAAAGTGTGAAGCAAAAAACACCTACTAATTTGCTGCTAGCACACAAACCTGCTTTACCACCACTGCTTTCCTATTTCAAAGCAAAAGGAGCTTTTGTTTCCTCTTTTTGAGCTAGACAGATTAGTGTAGTGTTGTTGATTGTTCTCTGATGGGTGCTTTGCTGAAGAAAGTACCTTCTGTAATCCTACATGATTTATTCAGCTCTGACCCCAGGTAGGAGCACACAGACTGCTGAGTTGAGTGTGGCTGGTGACTATCTGAGTAGTACACTTAACCTTTAGCCTCCTTTACAAAATCCCTATACCTAACCACCACATCTAATTGGACCAGTGATGATGCACACTTTGACCATCAGGCTTCAATATTTTGTACGAGAGGCGCAAAAGAAAAGCATTCGTCCTATCATTGGGAAATTGCGAGGGTGACACTATCCAATCACAGGTGTCTGTGAGCTCTTGTATGCTTTCCTCTGAGTGTGTTCTGCTGCGATGTGGTGTAGTACAACTAGCAGTTCTATAGGATGCAGTGGCTGGCTTTACATGTCTCAGAGGAAGCACACACTAGCTCCCATCCTCCCCTGTTGATAGCTGTGTGACAGTGTCTTATGAATTCTGATGCAATGTCACAGTTTGATCTTACTAATTACGTTTAAAGATTCTGCTTCTCTGAGCAATGCCTCATGCTCGAATGCTAGGTGACTTCATAGACATGCTAATGTAAACAGAGCTGATAGCCCCAGAAAATGAAAGTTTTATTTTTCCACAAGAGAAGGCACAGTAAATAATTACACAGAAAAGTGTGATATCAGTATTCCACTGACAGGCTGAATGTGTCACTGATTCCTCCCAGGCCGTCTGACTGCTCATGTTCAGCTGTAACGGTCTCACAAATGCAATATAGCTCATTCATGAGGCCAAAAAAGGCTATTAACTACTCTGATAGATTCCTGCACCAGTGTGGGCTTCCAAGTTATACCTTAGAGATTAAAGGTCAGTCGAGTGTCAAGGCTGGGGCGAAAATGATACAATGATACAGCTCAGGAGTAATTGCTTCAACGTACTCTGTCCTTGAGGTGTTACACAGCACCTGCTTAAACAATCAGGGCTGCCTCTCGTGAAGTGGTGTGAAGGATTGTTAGAAATTCTGCCTACTGCTAGTGTGTGTTTTTGTGGTCCTCCCCCAGTGGCTGGCGTAAATCTTGCCAAGGACTTGACAGCATCGAATTAAGGGCTGCAGCGCAGTTCAAGGGCGGAGGGCCAAGAAAAAGGACAATGATTGCAAGAGAAAGGCAAGCAGCCTTCCAGTCAGATCGCAGTTCTGGACAAGCCCTCAAGAGGGAAATTCCTTTGTTTTATTTTGTGACATAATAGGTATTTTTAATAATAAAACCTGTGATAAACATGTCTGATAAAAACATCTCAGGCATGATAAATTCAACTAAATTCCTTTTCCACCTCTCTCAAACCTGTTATTTACAGATCTACATCTGACTTATGAAAGTAGTTACCAAGACAGTATGTGTTTTGAATACTGAATCCCATTTCTGATCAGCATATCACTTCTCTGTGTTCTAAGACACATGGGTGAATGTTAGTATCTCCTCTGAACACATTGTGCCTGAGATGCAAAGTGGGACAGCATGTCTGAAACAGGATATTGTCGCATTGCCACTTCCTGCTCAGCTATTGTGACAAAGCCACCACTGGGATATATGTATTTACCACCACAAAGCTGGATATAATGAACAGAAGCAGGGACGTAGACATGCAAGTAAAATATCTTATATGCTGCAGCTTGAATGCTTACTATGTAGCCATGCCATGAATTAGTTGATTAAAATATATGTGTTAAATAAGCAGTACAGCATATGCTAATTATAAGTGACAGGTTTAATCATAATAAAATGAAATGCAAAAAAAAACACTTAAATATATGTCATCACTTAATAATATTACCACGTTACATACATCGGTGTAATACTTCGATGCATATTATGAGTAACAGCACAAATTTACTGTACCAGCCCATTAGAACAATGAGACATTAATTAGTGTTTAAAGAACAGTAGATGAGAGTATAATACAATATTATATTAATGTGATTTATACCACAGCACTTTTGTATCAACTGTTGTTGATTAATTATTTATAGTTTTCTATCTATGTTAATAGTTTTCTATGAAAAAACCTGTATAATGGTATATCAAGCTGAGCGATAAAAATCAGTCACGTTCTCACCTGCCACTGAGCAGAAAGCCGGTGATCAGCGCCAGCAGGATGATGCCCAGTGTAACAGCCACAGCAATGACGGGCACACGGCCCTGATCTCTGGAGGCGGACACTACAGAGAAGCGAGAGCTATGAGCCATGCATATTTTTTTTTATGTATTTATGTATGTATCATCACTGATACCTGAGTCTGCCAGCATTGGTCTCTTTAGACTCAAACCAATCTGCACTAGCTTAAGGAGATGTTTTCCAAGTAAACAAACAAGCACTTCTGTAAGTCACTCTAGATAAGAGCATCTACCACATGTAGTAAATATAAATGTAAATGAGGAGGGGCACAAACTCATAGTCACAACTGTTGTCAGCTTGACACCTGTCACCTCCAACTCTACATTTAGTTCTAACCATCTGAAGAGTGTCCCAGAAGGAATATGGCCAAAACAATCAGTGGCCAATACATTTTAAATATTAACTGATTTTATTTCATGTTATTTTTTAATTACTTTAATTAGCCAAATGGTGTATGAACAGACTACATACTCTAATCATTCAGCATTAGTTTCATTTATATGACTATTTTGTGACTGATCTAATGTTTAGTGAATGAATGTGGCACAACAGTGCTTGATTTAGTACTGTGACTTACAGTAAGGACTGGTTTCGAACTCAAAGCGTCGACTGAAACCTCCGTAGCCTGCTGAGGTGCGAGCTCTGATCTGAAAAATGTATGCTGAGGACGGCTTCAGCCCATCCACCACAACCTCTGTGTCCTTTGACTTGATGATGGTGTAACTGGTCTCCTGATCCTTCGGGACACAAAGCAAAATGAGAAGGAAGCATTGTTACCAATGATGTAGAAAATTACATAAAGAGAGTAAAATAAATGCTGGTGGGATAAATAAAGAAGGAAAGTTGCATTCTGATGTCCCATGTGAGGCAGTGTCCGTGAATGGGTAAGTGTGTCTATGGTGTGGGATCACTTTCATGCTGCTCGGATGCATGGTGGTAGAGCTTTGTGGTGATGACTCTATCCATTAGGGGAAGGGGCACTTTTCTTTTAAAAGTGCCTCATATCAGTGTTTCCCAGACCAGACCACTGCACTGAGGTCATGCAGGAGGCTGAACCACTTTAAGCACAATTGTCTCTTTAAATGGCCTGAACAGTGGAGCCGGTCAAAGCCACGATGTGAGCAGCAATCTGAGCCACGCATCAATGCCAGGTCTGGTTTCAGCCTTTTTGTGAGCTTTGTCGCCAAAGGGAGACCTGTTTCCACTGCTCGCCATGCTGCCTGTCACATCACTGCACTGAAAACACTTTCACTTAACCTCAGGTTTTAGGACAAAAACTAAAACAAGTTTTAGTATGTGCATGTAATGTAGAGGTCCAAATGACTTCTGGATTTCTGGACTTTTCATTTCAATGGAAATCTCAAATAGCAGGCTTTGTCAGCTGATGGACTATGATACAAATGTTAATCCAGCAAAGTATTTCAGTGGACCAAGCAAACCAAGCAGTCAAAAAAAACTGTAGCACAACTGATCATATTTGGAAAATCTGGCTGTAGCTCACCAACTTCTTTTTTCTAAACATGAACCAGCTCAGCTCATTGAGAAAGTGATGAGTTTTCTGGCTTTCATAGATTTACTCTCTCTTGTCTAATTAGTGAAGTGACAACATGACTTGTAAAAAAAGCAGACGAAAATAGATTGGAGAGTAATGTATGTGCTGATTCTCAAATTCAAAACAGATGAGATGGATCTCATGTGTCTCTGTGTCTTATTTGTTCTGAGTCCATGGCACTAGTGAATACATGCAATGTGAATTGCCACTGAAAAAAAAAATCACTTTAAATTGATGTGTCTTATTTAGAGCCATGAACTAATTACGAATGGTTAAAAATTAAAAGGTGACTTCTTGTCGTCATTCAGTCATATTATTTGCTTATCCGGACTTTTGTAAGCAAGCAATGCTATGTATTTATACCTTCACATCCTGATATATAGTGATATTCAAATTCAGACTCAAATTGTCAAAAACAGTATGAGCAGAATAAGTCAAATTTAGACTTTTCCAACACACACTTAGACCTTACTTTACAATGAAAAATCCAAACTCACCCATGTTAACAATCTAGACATAAGAGAGGTTACCAAACCAAGAGCAAACCAAGGTTTAGCAAACCAAGAGGTTACAGCTAAAACACATATTTATCTTCCACATCCATCTCATACCATTACAACTAAATCTGTCTTCCGCTATGCATTTCTTACCAATGCCGACATACCAACACAGCAATGAACCATATTCAGCTTATTTATATCAGCCCTCTTTCTCGAATGGAGTGTGTTGTGCTCCTGTAATCACCTTCTCAAAATACTTGATCTCGTACTCCAGGATGATGCCGTTGGGTCTGTCTGGTTCCTGCCATGACACGGCAATGCTGTTCTTCGCCGTCTTTCCTCTCTTTACTACAGTGATGGGAGATGGAGCTGAACAGAAAAAAATAAGGGTTTTGTTTTTGTTGACTCCTCAGTCTAGGTGTAAAATACTCTTGATGCAATGCAAAGGTGTGATGCAATTTTGAGTAACTGCATAGAAAGTCATATGATGGTACAGATTTACAAGGTTCAAGGGGAGCTTTACACTTTTTAACAGTTTGTAATCATAGTGTGTGTGTGTATATAGATAGATAGATAGATAGATAGATACTCACCATCCATTTTAATAGGAATACCTTTTCTGCTCACCATGGATGTAAAGAGTGATTATATGAGTGACTGTATGAGTTACTATATCCTTTCTGGCAGCTCAAATCAATCTGGCAATTTTCCTCTGACCTCTCTTAGCAACAAGAATATCACATTTTTCCCCATTCTGACGTTTAATGTGAACATTAATTGAACTGATTTTATGCATTGTGCTGCTGCCACATAATTTGCTGATTGGATAATTGCATAAATAAGCAGGTGTACAGGTGTTCCTATTAAAATGGATGATATATATATATATATATATATATATATATATATATACATACATACATAGAGAGAGAGACATTTAATATCACTTCACAGGGTTCATATCATTTATTGTCATCTTTATTATCCTTAAAAATTCTTTATCCTTGAAATAATAAATAAAACATCTACAACTGCATTCTGGCATTTGATATATGATTTAGATCTACAGTGTTTTTCATTTTTAACAGAAAAATTATGTGTTGAATAAATTATGTTGTCAAACTTTTGAACATTTGTGCATGATAAGATTGTATTATATAGCCAAGAGGCAAAACCTACTTTTCATTCATGCTTTCACAAAGAACAATAAAGCGCATGTTGTAAAATATTCAGAACATGAGCGGTAAAGACAATTAGATGAGGTGCTTTAACACGCACTTTTGTTTCAGCTGCTTGATGAGAAATGAATTCAGTGTTGAAAATGGCTTTGGGAGATGACATGGTCTGACACTGTTTACACACTCCATTTACTGCGTATTAAAACAATCCTGCATCCGGTTACAATCTGTCTTCAGTCACAAACTTCCCATTACTGTCCACACACTGCATCAACATTAACAAGCATGAAATTGTTTTATAGAGCATGCCACGAATACAAGTGTCCATAAAGTAATTCAATCACCCTCCATTATCTTACCTGTAACCATCCATTGTGTTTATGCAGTGTTTTAACTTTTGGTTTTTTTTTGTGTGTGTGTTTCATGTATACAGCCTCAACTGCAAATTTCTGTATGCATATTGCACTCTATAGGTCCTTGCACACCTATTAGTCTATTTGGTTTGATTTGGGTTCAATCTGCACATAATTACACAAACCAAAAATTTTTAAAAATGGCTGAGGAGCTTGTAGGACTGAAAACGTACTTATAAACTCTTTCTTTCATTGAATCGAAACACAGAAACAGAAAAGGGTTAACAGTACTTTGCAAGTGTGTGTAGAATTCACAAAAATCATCTGAACATGGAGAACACTCAGCCAGTGGTAAATAAATGATTAGATAATTATAGAAATAACTAGTTTAAAACATTTTGCATGTCACATATGACAGCGAGACAGTGAGCTTGACTGTAAACAGACCAAAGACAAGGGGATAATTGTGAGTTTTTGTTTTTGCCTATAGTGAAACAGTTTGCTAACAAAAGCACTTAAGCCCTCAAGGAAAGAAACAAAAAGACAGTGCTGCTCTCTCCAAAGCTCCCTCTCTGCTTACCAGGGTTCTCTTTTTGTTCATCTGTCCAAATTTACAAAACACAACGCATTTCACCAGCCCTACAGCTCTGTCCTTTTGTTTAGTTTGTACATTGTGGGTCAGTGTACACAGCCAGTGATATTGTAGCAAGTGTAAATATCTTGAATATGGGCAAATGTATTATTCAGAATTTTTTTAGATGTGTTTATTGGCAGATCATTTAATTTTTTTCTTGAAATAATTTAGAATAAAGAAAAATCATAGGACAAGACTATTTCAAGCTTAGAATTAGTAAAAAAAAATTTCCAGAAAAAGATTTAACAATCATATATTTGGTTTACTGTAATTTTATAATAGGAGATACTAGGTAAATTCGACTATACTGACTATATATAAGCTATTTTCATTTGCTAAGCTTGCACCCCCAAAAAATGCTACAACCCAAAATACAAGGCAGGTTTGATTCACTTCCTGCACTTGGGTCAATTCAGGGTCAAATCACTTTCAAACTGCAATTAGTTGAGACCAAAACCACCTCACTAAGACAATCTCGGACTCTGCTCAAAAGAACCATATAGAGGGGAAAACGCAGCAGGATTCAATTCAAACAGACTAAACACTGCATATGTAAAAGTGAAGGGAAGAAGAGATCTACCATTTGCAATTGCAATTAATATATTCTATATTCTCAGTGCTCTCATTTTTCTGTTTAACAAAATCCTGTAGCGTGTCTTCCACACACAAGCCTACTGCCACCTATCTACCCACAAAAAACAGAAATGTGAGCCAGATGTGTATTCAAGAACAGAAGTGTCAGACTGTAGCCGTGAGATAAGGATTATTTAAGCATGTTCAAATGATCCCAGAGGTGCCGATATAGTAGCCCGGTTGCACCAAGGCAGCATTTAGAGCTCAATAGGGTTCAGTGATAGGGGGAGCAAAGAAAAGTCTTCTCGCCTCTTGAAAACAAAGAGTAACCGTATCCCTCCTTTCACCCAGACAAAACTATAATCATTCCTATCTTAAAAGCCTGAAACGGAATACTTGGCAACCCGATCTGCAGGCTGGCAGGCAAAGAGCTGCTTTGTGGAGGGTGGCTGGGCTACTTAAACAGTCTGGCAGCCTGCTAAATGGTTGACTTTCAGTCGGGCAGGAGACACAGCTCCTTTGAGTTATTGATTCACAGTAAGCTTTAAGGCTTTCCAGGGGAATTTTGATCTATATTTCTGATGACAGAATGACAGGAAACAAAAACAGCTGCATATGAGTTGGGGTCAATCCAAAGAAGAATATACACATAAAATGGGGGATATCATTTTAATATTAATGAATTATTCAGAAAATTATATAACATCTTTATAAATGTCAATACTGTGTAATAATTTATTAAAAAAAATTGTGCTACCTAGAAAGAAATGTGGTTCTGATTAACTGATTAGGTGCATTTGATATAGTACCCTTCATGATGGAAAATAAACAGATTCATCAAATCAAATATCATAAATAATTCAAAAGTTATGGAACTAATCCAGCAAATTTTGGTGTATAAAGTGAACTCAAATAAATCAAGTGCAAACAAAATCCCTGTGCGCTCAGCATGGCAGCATCTCCTAGCCTCTCTCATTAGCAGATGGAACACGTCCGTACTAGAGGAAGTGTGGCAGAGAAAGTGTGATGGTGCTCTGATTAATAGCTCCGATTGGGAAGTGTTGCCATTCTGTAGTGCGTGAATCTGTTAACACTGCACCGTTGCCAGCGAAGGAGCTGCTAACGCCAAGCAGCGAAGCATGTCACTGATTCCACACTTAGATGTACACCTAGATGTGTTAACTTTCCTATTTTCAGTAAGAGAGATCACACGATTACACGCTAGCAGCGACTTCGATTAATCACTCTTATCTAACATGCATCATGCTGCGTGTAAGCGCCATTAGGAGACTTTGCTGCTCTTTGGTGGCACAAGACTGACGGCAGGCAATATTGGTTTTTTTAACCAAGCTCTTTCAGGCAGACACTTGCATGTAATTTAATTGAAGCTAGCATGCTGGGTGTGCAGTTTTAGTGTGAGCAGGAAAGGTCACTGTTTCCAATCTGACCTGGTCTCAGTGCCAGGACGAAGCTCTCAGCAGGGCACGTGTTTGTAAACAAGTATTGCTGGGGGGAGTCCTGCTGAGAGGCAAGATGAAAAACCTCTGGCAGGGCTGAGTGGCCCGCTGGCCAAAACCACCGCTGAGGTATGACTCCTGCCAACAGGCTCCCATGCCAATGGAGGCACGGCAGGGAGAACATGGGTCTTCTTAAAAATCATGCAATGCTGCATGAGGAAACAGAGGTTCCACCGCTGACAAAATGCTTATTGTTCCTCTGATGCACTTAACAAATCATATCAGATATCAGACAGAGGACATATTAAAACAAAGGTTAAAAAAGATCCACCCTTGGATATCCAATGTGGATATCAATGTGTATAATCAATATGTGAACTTATAAAATAAATTGTGCCCAAGGCTTATTTTAAATTAAATTCTAAGTTGAGCTGACTTTTTCAGTTTAACCTTCTTTTATCAACAAGTTAGTGCATTTTCACAAAGGGTTATCACTTACCCACAATGTTGTTCTTTCAACTTGAGCTACAAATTGGGAAGAAAACACTGATGCCTTCATGTTCATCTTTGCTTATCACAAGCTAGCCAGCTAACCGTTGTGAGTGATGTATATTTTCCTCCTCAAAACAGGGAACTGTATAGTCGATGTTATAGATTTAACAAGCTATCAAGCTAACAAGCAACAAGTGCTACTTTGTTTACTGCTGATGCTATGAGCAGCCATTTTAACCTGGCATCACTTGCTGAACTTGGAGTCGACTGGACCATTCGGAGCTCCTGAATGTGAATTACACATTGAGAGGCTCTTTCATTGGTTTTTCCTTGTCGGTGGTTGGAAATTACGAGTTACAATTTTTAGTCAAATACAGCAACAGTGGCTCCAGTGGGAATTCATCTCTACCTAACAAGAGCGATGCAGCAGCTCTTTAGTCCTTTAGTGTACCCAGGTTTCGCATATCATCTGTACACTCTGCTCAAATGGATCAGCTTCCAAAGCTTCAACTTCAGTACTAATGCCATCTTCAACTCTATCATCCTCTTCATCTCACAGATCACTAACTAGACGAATTGTGTTAGTCCCGTAAATCTGAGCAACTGTGTCGTATACAGGTGCATTACTTTCTGGAAACGTTTGTTGTCTCCACTACTTCTATGCTGGATTAATATGACACAGGAATAGTGAAACTACAGCACATACCAACAAATCAGCAGCGTCAGCTTCAAACCTAGTTAATGTTTTCCAAGGTGGAGTTTTTTTCCTTTAATGGTAGAAAAACAGTGTCAGAAACACTAATAACGTGTAAAAATATGCCCACATAAAAATTAAGAAAAAAAGCGCATTTTATTATTGTATAACTGTCTAAACAAATAAACAAAGTTCTCATTCAAAAAAGTTTTTATCTGTAAGCCTTTGCCACAATGGCCTGAGCATTTATCATGTGGCGGAAACGTTTAGAAGTGACTTATTTAAATCACTCATTGGGTCACCATCTGTTAAGCTCCAACTGCTGATAACACATAGCCATGCACTGGTGACGAATGGAGCAAAACGTAAAATCTCTCAACAGCGTCCCAAAACCAACTCACTGGGAGTAATTAGGAATATTGAGTGTGGCAAGTCTTTGCAGGCAGATATGTCAATTACTCGCTGTGAATGGGCAAATATTAAAAGCTCACAGAATAGCTCTGCAAATGCCACCACTTATGTGCCTGTCGACGTTCATTGGGGAAATACGAGCACACTTCAGAGGCACATGAAAGACTAAAGCGCTAATCACTTGCACCTGCGTGCTATTCAGTTTGTTTTGAAATCTAGTTCACTTGAAATCAGCGAACATTTGATCAATCTACACAAACTGCCCTAGTTATGAAAATCTCAAAGCAGAAACTGTGAAAAACAGATTTCTTCCTCCTCTTTATAGAGCAGGCTTGGAGGCTGTGCTTCGTTTGCCAGTGTGACGTTAATTCCGCACACACTGCTTGAGCTGAAGCTGTGTTGAAGCAGGCTGTCTTGGGCTGCTGAATCGTTCTTCTTGTCACCATTAATAGTGCTTTAAAGACCTTAAACCTTCTGTTGATCTCAGAGCACCTTAATGACTGAGGCAGATGTTGAAGCCAGTTATTCAGCGGAAAGCAGCATACATTGCTGTGCCATCCCTGTAAAATAAATTAGCACCTTGATATTGTTTTTTGTGTACTACTTAAGTGCATAGGTGGTGCGTTTGGTGACAGAGACATAGTAGCAGGGAAATAAGTGCAAATATTATGTTAAATATTTCACCCTAAATTAGACTGGAGCAGCGGCTCACAGGGGTTGTGCAAAAGGCCTGGGAGTTTACAGTAATGGATTACACAGAAGGGAAGGGGAAATAAATGGTTTGGCTCCGGCAGCACCTGTGCCACCTGCTCCTGAAGTGAAAAGAGAGTGGAAGCATGGAGCAGGACACAGTCACCACCACACAGAGGAATGCTTTAATAAGCTTGGACGAGCCTGGGTTGTTACAGAAGGAGCAGTGTTTGCTTTGATATCAATCTACAGAAAGATCCAATAATCATCTGACAAAAAAATAAATTAGAATTAGAGTTGTTACAGTGACTCCTTAAAAATTATGCAACCCATCTTGGCTCCTCCTCACCTCCATTTCTTGGCACAGCGAATGCGACTGCACTGAAAACTCTTCTTTTGTAAACACTAGGCTTGTGCGATATTTATTTTTCTCTGTTCACGATTCATCATAAAAAAATTGTCACAATTTAAGGAGAGTAAAGGACAGGAGTAATAATGTTACACGCTGTGCAGTCGGAAACTGCTGGCCAACAGTGGCAATTACAAAAACGCTGCTGCGCTGTGGATTTTAAGGTAATTCTGCAGTAACGCACAGTAAAGAGTAAAAAAATGTGGCTTTTGGAACCCATACTGTGTCTAATATTAGCTAAGTTGAACATACATTGATAGATTTTATTTCACATTAATGAACTCAAAACATTCTCTGTTTACAATGACAGAATGTGACTGTGCATGAGACTGGGGGTAGGTGGCGGGGCTTCCAAGCAGTTCCAGTGAATATCGGAGAGTTCAAAAACCTGCACAAATCATTCCAGATTCATATGCCGATTAGCTCATCTCTTGTTTTATTGGGGCGTGAGGAACTGCTCTTTTAAGGTATCTTTGAGTGATAACTCATACTAGTGTATTTGATCTTGAGCTCCTAAGCAAAATGCATAAAGGTTGGCAGGTCTAGAAATAAAATATAATATAATCGGAGTAATCATCACTGGATTTCATGGCAGTGAAATAGTGTGTAGAGATGATTAAATCTTTATATCGCACCAGCCTAGTAAACACATTACACTGCTAGATTTGCTGCCACTCCTGGCTTGTTCCAAACTTGACCATACATGAGAGCTATTAAACGCTCAGAAGAACACGCAATTGCTGCCCAGAACTAAAGGAAACAACTATCTATTTTTGAGTAAGCACACTGCCTATTTAGATTTTTTTATATATATAGAACAACAACGTGATAAATGCTGACAATGTAAGAGACTTTATAGAAAAATCATTCTCAAAAATATCTTACTAAGGACCACAAAAGATTTAAAGCAAGCAGTTTTCACATTTCCTGTAATGGAACACAGCACAGTGAATCCCAATATCATAGTGCTTTCCACTTTTCACACAACAAAGGTTTTAACAACACCCTACCAAACACGGTGCTTAGCCTAGAGCCAGCCAGTTCACATTAAACATGACTGCCACTTGATGCATCGACCCAAACAGATTATCCTGAGCGCCGCAGCACAAGGCAAGCAGGTGCTCAGTATTCTACATCAGTCTCCTCATAGACTATGTGAAATCCCTTATTTCAAGGCTGTCTTACCATGGCTGAGCCGCTTCATACACACACACACACACACACAGCAGCTGTGCAACAGGCTCCTTCTTCTCTGTCACCACGTGATGATCTTAATTACAGACCCTGGTTCAGATAAAGCAGATTACACATCAATGAGCCTTCATTACCTAAACAAATAGTCAGTGGCACACACTCTGACATGAGAGATGTACTCATCAAATACTCAGTATCATTATCGAAACTGATACAGGATTGTTATCAGATCACATTTTTAGAGATGGACAAGTCATGAATTCATTAGCTAGTCCACAGGGCAAGTAAAAGCTCCAATGTGTTGCCACGTTATGCTTGCCCAGGAGCCCAATTAACTAGGCTAAAAAGTGGCAACTAAACTAATTTAAATAAAAAGTCCTATGAGCTAATTATGTGCACATTAATACACCCTTTGGAAAATAAGTGAGTACTTGAATCAGTGAGAGGGGTGACTTTATGTAGCCATAGTCTCTCTTCTCATTCTCGTCACACATAAACACGTTATTTGAATTTGCTTAGCTTCTTTATTTTCAGCTGATGAGAGTGATTAAACACGAGGTACTGAGTGCTGTGCTAGCACTGGAGTAATGTAAATTTTGCTCAGTTTTGTCACTGTTTCCCATTGTAGCCCAGATCCTGTAAAGATTTTCTAGCATACATTGAAGCTAATTAATATGGCTAGTAAAAATAGTTCCTACCAATAGCCTCGATTCAAGCACGCAGTGCAGCAGGTAGCAAGGTTTGGAGAAGAGTACTGCATGCCACAGCTATTTGCAACACGGAGAAATATATGAACCAATTAAAGAGTGTTATGTTTAAATAAACATATAAATCAAATGAAAAGTTATGTTTTTTGAAATATCAATAGAGAAGAGGTTTTTCCTTTGGATTAGTGAAGCATAAAATCACTGGTGATGGTTATATAGCCTACTGAACCTGAAAAAATGATAGTCCCAATATGTAATCTGCTTGTCCCAGGGGCCCAGGCTGGTAATCTGTCCACCGCCGTGTTGTGACAACAATGCTGTGAATGTTGTTATGTTACATGAAAAATACTTGTCCATCATGATTGTGATGGTTTGCATATCTTGGCAACAGAATCTTGCACTGAATGCACTTAGTTATTAAGAGTTAAATACTGAGACATCAATACTGAGTTAGTATCAGGTATCGACATAGTTCTGATATCAATATTGTGTTGAAAATGAAAAGTAGGATTGGGACATCACTAAAAAGAATGTTTGTGCATTTTTGTTTGTTGGTGGTGTGTCACTCTCTGCTATAAATATGTATAATGTCTCCTGGTGGACAGAAAAAAAAAACAGAGAACTGGAATTTATTATTTAGTTTAGGGGATAAATTCTGTCATCATAGAGAACTACAGCTTTTTTCCTGGTAAAGTCCACCACAAAAATTCTGCAAAGCTTGGTTAATTATCATGTTGGATTGGTATCCTCTTATATACTTAGGCCACTTAAACGGCACCACTGTAATAAACACTGTTGTAATAACAGTTATGAACAGCCACACTGACTCTCTGATGTCCAGAAATTACACGCTTTGTCCATGTTGACATTTTTTTCCTTGCAATCTTGCTAAGCTTCCATGTAATGCTTTTCAAAAAAATTTTTGTTCAGCAACCAACCCTGACTTCAAATGCCATTTGATTACAATGACTCCAGGATGGAGGATCTAAAGGCCATCCTGCCTGTACGTAAAACTATTTAAATGCATTTTAACTGCTGAGTGGACTTCACCATATGATTTCGCGATGCAGGGGGTCTCATCACTGACGCTCTAGTCATCGTAAACATCTCCTTGTACAGGCTGAGAGCTAGCAAGCTGAAATATGCTTGAAACCTTGCAAACAAAGTTTGGAGAAAACAGCCTGCATATAACTCATGTTCAAAGATGGAGTCTTTCCTAATACAAACGCATGGACACAAAAGCAGAAGAAATGCACAAACCTGGCCAGTCTACTCACCAGCCTGGTTGGTTGTGACATTAAGAGAAACGTATTGGCGCAGTGGTTTGGTGAGCTCAGAGACACCGTTCACAGCCTCCACCTCAAAGGTGTAGTTTGTGTGGGCAAGCAGGTCGAGCACCATGACTGATGTGTTGCTCAGGCCCGTGCGCTGGGGAAGGTAGCGCACGTGGCTGCTGCACGGCTCGTGCTGCTTCGACTCGGCACTCATCTTCCTGCAGACCACGCTGTAGGTCACGTCCTTCCTGCCACCCGTCTCCTCCGGGGCGCTCCACTCCAGCAACACGCTTGTCTCGTTTACATTTGAAATGGCGTTGCGTGGGGCTGAAGGAGGCTCTGGGGAAAATGTAGAGTGAAACTATTACAAGCACATTCATGCTGTATGACAGAGCCATTGAACTTATGAACTGAATCTGGCTCATTTCAATTTTTCAATGGCCCACATGTGGCTTACAATTTAACCCTTGAAACATACAGCTTATTATCATTTTTTCATCTGAAAGCATACTTTAAATTAATCTGAACCTGCAGGTCCTGGGTGTTGATAAGGGAATCTATATATTCTACTCTATAGAATCTTTCAGGCTCAAAAATTACCTTACTGATACATGTAAAAATGTTCCAGTCCCTAAGTGTTACACTGCTGTGTTTACTGTGAAACCAAAGTTTGGTTATTATATAATCTACAAGAAGAGCAGCATTATATTATTATTAGTGTGACATCTGGTCTATTATGCTATATTCTAGCACTGTTCATTCATAGGCTTTCACTGACAAAGTATTCTGGCATTTCAGGTCTGCATGTGAAATATAATAATTTCTAGCTTTACACAGTAGCTCCCTCACCACACTCTCTTTTTTGTCTCACTCAGACTTATTAAGGCAAAAATTGCAGCTTGTCATGTTCCTGAGAAACTTACCTTTTTTTATTATACTTAGATTTTATTATTAGACTAGATTATGTGTAAAGTACATTATAAAAGTCCCTGTTAATAGGTTGTCACTATAAAAATGATAACATACTTGTATGAATGCATTAATATAACCGTTGCAGCTGGTACTACTGTCTAAGCTGCCGTTACAGAAAATTAATCAACACCATGCAACCAGAGAATCGAGAATTCAACAATGCCGTGGTCAGCTTTACTCAGCAAAGTTTGCGATGTATTTCATTTTCATGTATTATTTCAAATAACTATAAATTTGATTTCTTATTTCAGATATGAAATACAAAAAGGCATGCTGAGTATTTACTTGTGCAGGCCATGTTGGTGGGGTCTGTGTCTTTTCTGTAGTAGCTGTGCTCACACTGACAGGAAGTGGAGCCCTCTGTTTTGGTGAAGCTGTGAGGAGGACACTTACTGCATGTCCTAGTCTGCAGAGCAGATCTGTAGAACCCAGGCTTACACACTGCAGATAACACACACACACACACACAGAGCACAAAGCAGAAATGATTACATTATGAATGCAACTGATCAATGCCTTTGTACCACTTATTTGGATTTGATGAGAAACATTGGCTGTTAAAGTCAATCATTCATCTTCTTCATTAAAAAAGAGCAGGTGCTCATATCAATGGGGTTTAGATGGCTAAAATGCAGAGCGCTCATTAATACACCATACTGTGTCCCTCATCATCAACATTTCTAGCACAAATAAAACCTTTGATGTATTTATAATTTCACTCCCTTTTTTAATGTGCATCTGATGCCGAGTAATTAATATATTTTCAAATACATTTCCTTGACTCAAGGTGGTTTTCTATGACTATAACTCAGTTAGAGACACTAAAGAGTGGAAGACTGAATGATACACACTGAATTGCTTATCTGAAAGGCTTTAGAGAGAACTCATCGAGCCTTACAACTCATCAACATCCACAAAACGTGGATTTGTAAAAGAATGGGATTTAAGATGTCCGTGGGACAGTGAAGATTGACGGAGCCTGTGCGTCTCAAGTTTATGACTGTTTAAAGGACTTTCAGCTTAGCACTGATACTTCTGCACAGCAGACACACTGACACTGCAGAATACATTCACGTAATGGATTGCTGTGGATAAAGAGAGACATATTATCAATGGCCTCTGCAGTACAAAGTGCACACACAGACGTTAATTAAGGCTACCTGGGCATGCATTAAGAAGCTCTGTAAATTCAATCCAACACCAAGCTGTAATAAAAACTATATTTTGTATCTAAAAAAAGAGTACTTATAAAGCTCTGTTTCTCACAACGTACTTTAAAATGCTGGATATTGATTTGTATTCGGGTCTGGGACTCTCAGAAAAATGAGCTGGCTATAAAGCAGCCTCATAACCGTCTCTCCTGCATGATGAAGACACTCAGATATCTGTCATTCACAGCATGCCGTGCTCTGGCCTCCACATTACATTTGCCTCCTGTCTGAAGCTCTAAATATACCTCTGCAGGGTTTGGGGTTTTTGGCAGCATCAGGCACTCTTATCCATACACAGTCCAAATGGCTTGCTTGTTTTAATGGTGCATAGCAGCAACAGCTAAGGATTTGCTCTCCATATGAAAATCAGGAATACGAATAAAAGAAAATAAGCAGTGTATCACTCTCAGCTCTGATCAGACACAGCACACTAATGTCTGTATGTAATTACTTTAATAGAAACTCTTCTTGACACTTAAATCATCCTTTACATTTGAGCCACTCTGACTCAAGATCATTTCCTCTGCTATGTCTCAGAGTCGGTGTGCTCATAGAGAATAGACAGCCCCATACCGTAAGCAGTGCTGCTGATGGACAGTAAGTGAGCGTACCTCACTCAGGTGAAGCTGTGTTTCTTTTGAACCAAATGATAACAGCAAATACTACTGAAGCATTGAAAAATCTTGGTTGAAACCAAACCCAACATTCAGAAAACTTTGGACTGAAAACCTAAAACAACATGATTGATTATTCATATTCTTATTCTTCTGATCATTATTAATTGAAATTTTTGCATTTGTTTATAAACAAACTGAAATCATTTAGTGAATTGTATATGACAACTATGACAATGCATGCCTACTTGATTTCGTTATTTACATTTATAAAGCAATTTACTTTCCTTTACAGAGAGAGGTGTGTGAACCGGCTATAGATGCATAGCATGACACATTCCTGTAAACAAACTGGAGGAGACTGTATGAGAACATTATGCAGTGTTTGTAAAAATCTATCTGACTTACTAATCAAACTATCTAAAAACATAAAAATCATGTTAAATATTAGATAATATCTTTACATGAGGAACCATTTTATCAGTCCACAAATAAAGGTTAATATACACTTCATGTTAACATTACGTAAAAGTACATTCAGTTGACAGTTTATCAGGAACAGTTTTTTGTTTTTCACCCCACAGAATGCAGAAAGTCATGGCAGGGGGTTTAAGGTTTTGGAGGACACTTCTGGCAGCCAATGTGCAGTATATGGCTAAAATTATGTGCATGTATATATATATATATATATATATATATATATATATATATATATATATATATATATATATAGCATGAAATAATAGTCAAGCGTAAGGATCTGAGTGACTTGGACAAGAGCCAAATCGTGATGGCTAGATGACTGGGTCAGAGCATCTCAAAAACAGCAGGTCTTCTGGGGTGTTCCCGGTATGCAGTGATTAGTACCTACCAAAAGTGGTTCAAGGAAGGACAACCAGTGAACCAGCAACAGGGTCATGGGCCCAAGGCTCACTGATTCGCATGGGGATCAAAGACTAGCCCATCTGGTCCAATCCCACAGAAGAGCTACTGTAGCACAAATTGCTGAAAAAGTTAATGCTGGCTATGATAGAAAGGTTCAGAACACACAGTGCATCGCAGCTTGCTCCAGACTGGTCAGAATGCCCATGCTGACCCCTGACCACCACCGAAAGCACCTACAAATGGCACGTGAGCGTCAGAACTGGACCATAGAGCAATGGAAGAAGGTGGCCTGGTCTGATGAATCACATTTTCTTTTACATTCTGTGGACAGATGGGTGCATGTGCATTGCTTACCTGGGGAAGAGATGGCAGCAGGATGCACTATGGGAAGAAGGCAACCCGGCAGAGGCAGTGTGATGCTCTGGGCAATGTTCTGCTGGGAAACCTTGGGTCCTGGCATTCATGTGGATCTTTCTGTGACACATACTGCCTCCAAATTCCCCAGATCTCAATCTGATCGAGCATCAGATTCCATGCCTCGATGGGTCAGAGCTTCTGACCCATGGGTCAGTTCTGGCAGCACAAGGGGCACATACACACACACTCACTGAACATTGCTGCAGACCAAGTACACCCCTTCATGGCAGTGGTATTCCCTAATGTTAGTGGCCTCTTTCAGCAGAATAAAGCCCCCTGCCACACTGCAAAAATTGTACAGGAATGGTTTGAGGAACATGACAAAGAGGTCAAGGTGTTGACTTGGCCTCCAAATTCCCCAGATCTCAACCCGATCGAGCATCTGTGGAATGTACTGGACACAGCACACCTTCAGAGGTCTTGTGGAGTCCATGCCTCGATCGGTCAGAGCTGTTCTCGCAGCCCAAGGGGCACATACACACACACTCACTGAACACTTTATTAGGAACACCTGTACACCTACACTTCATTTATGCAATTATCTAATCAGCAAATTATGGACCAGAATTTCAAAGGAATATTTCCAACATTTTGTGGAATCCATGCCACGAAGAACTGAGGCTGTTTTGAGAGCAAAGGGAAGCCCTATCTCATATTAATATAGTGTTCCTAATAAAGTGCTTAGTGAGTATATACTGTGAAAGCATATTGTGCTTTCACATAATGTATAATAGCTATAGAGGAGAAGTCCTTGACTGAAACAGGGATACATTCTCAGCCATTTTACTCTTTCGATCTACTTAAAAACTAAAAATTTACCTGGTGGGCTATTGTCGACTTTGCACAAATTTCTGGCAGAAATATAAACCTTTTTAAAAGAGATTTTGCAGGAATTAAAAATATTTTGTGAAATATAATGATACTTCATCAGCTTGGCATCATGCCTAACTCATAATTCATGTTATTAACAATGTAAAATTTGAAGTCCCAACTTCTAGCTTCACGATTTCACCACCTTTGTCTCATTTATTATAGAATTCTCTAAAAGACAGCCAAATATACCAGAATGAAACCACCTATAGTACTTGAGTAATAGGTTTATCATTTCATAAAAGGTTCATTTTTAACAATTTATCAGTTAATACACTACAAGTTCATACTGCTAGCGTGGCATCTGCAGGCCTTTCTGTCAAACAAAGACATTTCTCCTTCCAACATGAACAACTAGTGATTGTGCATTGTACAAGCAAAATGGCTGCAAATATTTTAAACATGAACCCCAAAACATTACTCCTTAGGAGGAAAAAAAAACACTACTGTACTCTACTTCAACTTACAGAGTATTTGTAGTGGCCTTGCAATTGCCATTAAATTACCTCCCACTGTGAGAATGACAAAGGCTGATTTAAATGTCAGGCTCTGAACCGTCTCATGCTAATGGAGCTGTAGTTTATCTGGATGGCTCTTAAATACCAGGCACAGCATAGTAGTGAGAGTTCTCCATGAGCAAGTGAGTGAGTGTGCATGTGTACCTCAAATCATTTAAAGATTCACATTTTGAATCCAAGTAAGAAGAAAAATCCTATTGTTATTCTGGCCATTTCTCTTGCATATGCTAGAAATTCAGCACTGGAACAGTGTTCTGCATATCACTGATCTCTGATCATGGTGTAGCCTTGTGCTTCTCTTCCACTCTATACTATGCCTGAGAGTTCAGCCTGCTCTTACAAGACACTTCATTTAAACAATCTGTCGTTTGACTATGATACATTTTCTGAGAATGTTGAGGATTACAAATATGGATCCCGACATGGCCAAATCCATTTCTCCACACTTCAGTCAGGCCCCAGCCGAGATAATCCCACAGGACGAGCAGCATTATGATATGAAAGCAAATCTTAATGGAAACAAGATGAGGTTGGATTAAATAAAGGACTGGAGATGGGCCGCAGTAATGGTCCTTGTACGAGCCTGTGATTGGATTACACCAGGGACTGGTGTGAAATGAGGACTTCCTATATAATTCATCTTCTATTAAACACACACACGTAACACAAAGAAGTGGATTATTATCTACCAAATTATGTTAAGGTGTAGTACCTCTGCACCTTAAATAAATACATCTATTTTTTGCAAACCATTTAGCACACACATAGGAGGAGGTATATACAGAGTCTTTAAAACCAGCATCTAACTGAATGACCTTGACAAAAACTTGGGTACTCTATCATGCAGAATTTGACTTACATCCTGAGCTCTTGTCTAGCCAAGCATGAAGCCATGTTTGCTATCTTTCAGATGTCTTTCATTCTGCTTCCATGTGTAAAGTTTTAGCATTTAAATAGCTAATCTGTTTTTGGATTGATTTTTAAGCAGTGAATATCATCACTACATTATTACGATCTGAGTGCACTGATTTGCTTCCTGCATGCATAATAACAACGACATAAAAAGGAGCCACAGGTAAACGAAGGCGAAATAAAATTCAAAATCATTCTCAGCTGATATATGATAAAATTGAGACTCGAGTATTAATCTCCAATAGGCTTTAAAACTAGTTTACAACATGAAGCTTTCTGCTGCTTTAGACCAACCTAGACCCCAAACCTACTCAATGGGTAAACATTGAATTAATCTAAACTAAAACACACCAATAGCAGCTTTTTTCCACAGTTGTCTGGTGGTTACCATAAAACCCTGTATATACAGTACATGCACTCTAGTTTCTATTGTGACAGGCTTGACCCCGCTGTTACTACATGACTACACTGACCAGTGCAGGAGGGCAAGCAATGTTTTAATCTATACCTTCTTTTTTTTTTTTTAATCCCTTCGTATATATTTTTATGTATATATTTTTCTTTATATTTAATATATTTCTATATTTTCTTATTTTATGTCGGAACAGTTGTATAAAGCATTTCACTGCAAGTCGTACTGTGTATGGTTATGCATGTGACAAATAAAATTTGAATTTGAATTTGATTTTAATTTTTAATTATCACTGCCATTAAAATTACACTCATTGGCCATTCTAATAGAAAGGCTACGGTCATTCAAATAACCACTCCATTCAACTGTGGTGTGCAGAAAGGCATCTCAGAATGCACAACATGTTGAACCTTGAGGTGGATGGGCTACAACAGCAGAGGACAGAGTTCCACTCCTGTCAGCCAAGAACAGGAATCTGAGGCTGCACTGGGCACAGGCTCACTGAAACTGGACAGTTGAAGATTGGATAAAGACCAATTTTCAACCATCCAGTTGAGTCTTGACCAGTCTGACCATTCTTCTCTGACTTCTCTCATCAACAAGGCATTTCTGCCTGTAGAACTGCCGCTCTTTTTTTGTTTTGTTTTGCGCACGACTCGTTTTGCGCACGACTGTGTAAATTCTAGAGACTTGTGTGTGAAAATTCCAGGAGATTTCTGAAATTAATTACACACACACACACACACACATATGTATATATATATATATATATATATATATATATATATATATATATATATGTGTGTGTAATTAATTTCATATTTTCTGTATATATTACCATTTTTGCACAAATGTTTTCAGTGCCATCCCTAGTTAACTGACGTAGACTTGTTCGCTGTTAGCTAAGTAAAACATACATTGATAGATTTTATTTCACGTTAATGAAGACAAAACCTTCTCCATCTACCTTGAGAGAAACTGAGGGTGCATCTTTCAAGAGAATGTGAGATGGTGGAAGGAGGTGGGGCTCACCTGCCATTTTTTTCATCAGGGAAAAAAGAAACTGCTTGTAGCAGTGTACTTCGGTGGAGATCCTACGCAAAATGAATGAAGGTTGGCAGGTCTGCTATTTGATAAGGTGAACATGATGAAGAGAGACATACATACACAGAAACCACTCTGATGGACTTTATATCTAAGATCTTAAGATTCCATTTGTAAGGTTTTTTTCTAAGGAATTGTAAGAAATATATATAGTTTCTACTACATGTAGGCAACTGAGCAAACAAGCACACAGTCACTCACTCACACACACACGCACACACACACACACACACACACACACACATACATATACAGCAGGATGATAATTTAATATTCATCTCTGTGTGGGTGTGTCAAATGTCAGTTTGTTTTTGTTTGCTGTCTCATATTGTTTAGCTGGTCTTAATTTCACTCGAAGGTCTTCAGCTGTCAAATTACTGTATGGGAATAAAATGCATTTTTCTCTCAATCATTATATTTCCACAGCTGATACTCAAACATAAGTCAGAGTTTTTTTGTTTGTTTGTTTGCTTGTTTTTTTTTTTTTATTTTCTTCACCAATGTGAGGTTGTATATGAGTATTCAAGACGATTCTGATATCTAACACAATATGCTGCACCCATACACACTGTTACATTTCTATTTCACTACATAATAGGAATCATCATAAACATGTTATCTGTGCTTTTCATTCTGAGCATATACCTGGACTAAAATCAGCTATTTTTAATCTCACCCACTACATCTTACAGTCTTCCTGTTTCTCCCTGGAGACCTGTATGCACTATCCAAGGTTCCACCAAAAATTCCTGGTAAAAACATCTGGCAAATGAAGTTAATTTACTTTAATTTACAATACAGGTAAACTGTAATTAAATTCAAACATGAATAAACATGAATAATAATAAAATGAATGAAACCATTGAAATATCTCTGTTTTCCTGGCAATTTTCATAGTTCTAAATATGAGATGGCACAATACTGGTACCAATACTGAAACCTTGAGTATCAGGTGATGTTGATACTCATTCAGTATTGTTTCTTTAAAGCCTACTAAGCTTTCTTTTCACAGTTAAAACTCTTAAAAAAGAATAAACCAAAGAAAAAAACAATGAAGTCTCTACATAAGCAGACATTTCCAGTTCCAAAAAAATGTGTTTTCCAAACAGAATTCAAATCTTTGCCATTTGTTACAAAGATTAACATATTTGTTTGACGTGTTTTCTTAATCTAATCCACCATTTTTTTGCTGGTATGTGTCCGATATGATATTGGGTATTGGATTGGTGCCATCCCTAGTAAAATTATATTATTTTAACCATCAACAAGGTATTAACTTACAACCTGCACATAACATTTACACAAACTTCACATAACTGCCAAATAACTTTTATATAATCTTTATATGCATGGACATTAACTAACCCACAGGACAAATAAAAGCTCCAATGTGCTGCCCAGTCAAATGGAAACCAAACTGATGAGGCTTAAAAGTGGTATAAAAGTGGACATAATATAATAACAATAATAACACTAATAATAATATGGGCATTAATACAGACTATAGGGAATGAACGAGTATATTATTAACCTTTTCTAACAAAGTTTCTAATGTAGTATATCATGTTTACGTCCTTGACAGAAAGTCAGCAAATTGTTGTCCAAGAATTTAGCTATTAGCTCTGGTGTTCTCTTCTTCACATATAAAAAATAATACTATTATTTGACTAGCATCCTTTACTCAATATGTTTAACCATGAGCTGAATGTGTGCAGTAAGCAGGAGACGTAGCCTACATCGAAATGCATCATACCACAGTTAAAAACATTATGATTAAAAATACACACCAACAGAAACTTTTGTTTTGCCAAAAAATTCAATAAGTAGGTTTTATTTCTGGATGTTGAACCCACTCATCCACAAGGTAACTATGAATAAAAAATTAATAACTTAGACGTGAAATCTGTTTGTCCCCGAGTTCTAGAGAACTTGCACACAACCTACAGACAATCTTTAAATGACATCCACAGCAAACGTCTCCACTGCTCCCCCCATCACATTTAAGCTAAACTGTGAGCCTTAAATCATTTCATGTCAGCCTTGTGAACTGCTTTTGTCACGCTCGACCAGGACGGCTGCTTGAGGATGCAAGGCCGACCCCTCCTGCTGCTACCTGTGGCATGATGTCTCTTCAATGTCATGGTGGAGGGGGAGCTCATAATGTGCTGCACAAAGGCTAATCCCTCATTAATATGCAGCTAACAGTGGTGGGCCTGACAATTAACAAGCTAGCGAGAAGCTTCATATGTAGTCCCTCTAATGGAGGACCGTTTGGGATGAAACATGTTGACTGATAGGACTTTACTGAATTTACTAGAAACAACTTCAAACATGGCAAAGATGTCCAATAATTGAAACCACGGGGCTCAGATAGGAACTGAAATGCAGCAAGATAAAGAAAGCCAATCAGTGAGAAATAGCATTGCTAATGAAAGAGCCACATAAATGCTCTGACAAATCAATTGGGTGCTAATTAGATGAGGAATCCGGTTGTACTGAATTATGGGAACAAATAGCAAATTCTCTTTATACGGATGCTTTTCAGTGGCTGTATCTATAACACTGGAGAAAATCAACCTATTACATATAATGAGAAATTTAAATTATTAATCAAATCAAATGAAACATCATAAGAGTTAGTCTTTTCACAAATATCAATAGTACATGGATATAGACAGCAACATGAACTACTGCAACAAAATGTTCTGTTTTTTTTTTAATAAAAAGATAAACATCCTATTTCTATGTTTAGTTTCCCTCATGTAAACTCACCCAAAAACAAAAGCACACAAGTGGCAATGTGCAAGCGGGTGATTGGCAGCATCCAGTGTTGGTCTTTGTGCTTTGCCATTGTTGGAGCTGGAATTATTTATTTTCCCTCAGCACACTGTTTGAATAGCGGGGCGGACCAAGCCTGATACTTGGCAACAGCAAATCCGCTATCTGAATTCCATTAAATCAATGACATGTAGTTGGAAATCTGCTAATACACTCAACACAAGGATTCTGGCACCATCTCAGTGTCTAACATGAGCAATGCCCAGATGCTCCTCAATATTCCTCTTTTCTTTCTGCTATGCAATTTTTTTATTCTTCGTGGTTATGTGAAGAAAAAAAAAGCAAGCAAAAAGACGAAAATACTTTGCTAATAACTGATGTGAGATCTGCACGATTCAGTCAAGATTAAAAAGGGTACATATTTAACCTCCTTACACATGAGTCATCTGATAAGAATTGCTGAATTAGCCAAATTATAAATAGTGGAAACTGTCAGTCAATTTCAGGACAACTTTAAATTATATGGTGTATTATACTGCATCTAGTATTGTATCGCATCATATCATATAGTTCTATACAAGGCCTTCGATTCAATACATCTGTGTATCAAACAATACATTCAATAGCCTGCATCATAAAATATCACTTATATTACCTTTAAGAAGTTCTCAGAAAGAGTACGACACTGCAGCCAATTGGTTCTTGGACTAAAAAAAAGGAATTATATATTATGTTCCTCATTTAAATATCAAAATCTGACTTGCATACCTCGTGATTATTGCTTGCAAATGCACTTTATTGTAAAGTTAGGTTTCTTGTGCCAATATTAAAAAATCTGATTTGTTAGTTGTTACATTTATAATTTCTCGTTTTAAATTATTTGAATTTGTAAACATAACTGAAACAGGGTAATAGTGATTTAATAGTTGGTTAATAGAAAACTGTGATATGTATTTGTAAAAAAAAATCTTTTTGAACTTGGCTCTTAAATCACAGAATTGTCAAATAAAACTTTATATGCTCAAGGTCATAAAATATCTAAAAGGAAAGAGAAAAGACTTCAAAGCAGTTCGGAACCCTCATCTTGATATTGTTGTATGATATCTAAAACAAAAACAGCGGAGGGTGGATTAAATGCCCTAATACATGAATTGCTCATTAACAGGACTGCTAACAATATTATTAGCTGTGGAAGTGGTCAGGTTGGTCCTCTGAGGGCCTATGACTATTTAGTACCGTTGACTGAAAAATAAGACGAATATGCCTGCAGCGTGCAGGCAGAGTCACCGAGGTGCAGCGTTAATCAGCATGCAGTTAGAGTCAGCCTTACATAATACAGAGTGAAAACACAACCTTGTACAGCTTCATGCTTGTGAAATAGTGTCTTTTACAGCAAAAAGACTTTTTGCATAGAGACGATGAAACCCTGCAGAAAGGGTTTTTTTTTTTCTCCTAGCTAAGCAAATGGGCTAAGTCAATGTCTGGATAATACTGTGTCTTTATGTTGCTCCACTATTTCCCTTTAAGACTCGCAGCTCTGCAGTGCAGTCTCTGACGCTGCTGTGAACACCAGCACATCACACGCACACGCTTAGGCTACGACAACTGCTTACAAATGACCCCGTAACATCCGACACTGCAGCCCTGATTAGATCAGCCTTCTGTGAAAGTGTCAAACAGTGACTAGAGTGGCAAATACTCCCCCTTTTTGCTTCTCAGAAGAACTGCGATTGACACATGGCTCCTGTTCTTTCATTACTCCAAATGTCCTGATTATCCTCGCCTGCTTTGCTTTAGTTTGCCTTTAGTAAGATAAACTGACTGTATATTTATTTTGCCTGCCTTGTGGTAAAGAAAGAGCGTATCCTTCTCTGTGCTTTAGGGTGGGAAAGCTTCCTGACATCTCTGTCGTATCTTCTTTTGGCAAGTGAAAGCGTGCGGCGAGGGACTAGATCCAGTTTGACACTTCCTCCAGTTACAAATGACAGTTATGAAAATAGTGGAGCTCACGGGGGGGTATGCCTCGCACCTCCAGTGTTGGGAGCTCCAAGGTTGTGTGGAGTTTGCATGTTCTCCCTGTGCTCCGGGGGTTTCCTCCAGGTACTCAGGTTTCCTCTCCCAGTCCAAAGACATGCGTTGTAAGCTGATTGGCATCTCTAAATTGTCCCTAGTGTGTGAATGGGTCCATGAATGTGTGTGTGATTGTGCACTGCGATGGATTGGCACCCTGTCCAGGGTGTCCCCCGCCTTGTGCCCCGAGTCCCCTGTAATAGGCTCCAGGCTCCCATGACCCTGTGTAGGATAAGCGGTACAGAAAATGAATGGATGGATGGAGATCACAGATGATCCAGCTCTTTCAGGACACACTCATTTGAATGAACCTAACCAAGCAAAGGTGTATCCGTTATCCCACCCTCTCTCTTTGTTTATGTTTCTCTTCTGTATCTGTCATACTGTCCAGATCAGTCTGGCAGTTGACTCAGCTCATCACTGTCCATCTCAATGAGCTGGCATTTTCATTCTCTGCATATGACATTCTGTCCCTTTAGTCATGAGAACTTTGGCTAAATTTGCACTAAGTAGCATTTCATGCATTTGCAGATGACAAACATTTTCCTCTGGCTGTCACATGGCGAGCCTTGGGCTTCAGGATTGCAGGGATTTGTATTCCTAGTAAGTTCACCAACCAGAGAAAGTATCAGCATGTAGCTATGTTTAAATGTGGTGCGTTTGTAACATTAGCACATGCCTCTCCTTCTGAATCCCATAGCCTTCTGCACTACACACATCAGCCAAGATCTGGTGGATGACAGAATGATTTTAACTAGGCAGATAATTTTTTCAGAATACAGAATATGCAGGCATGCACAAACATTGATGAAACGAAGCAAACTAAAGATCAGCGCAAAGCCATCACAATCTAAATGTCCTGCTGTCACCTTGAGGTTAAACACAACAGAAAACAAAGATGATAGCTATAATAATATTTATTATTTTTCTACTAATATCTTTTACATGCATTGTGAGGAGACAGACAATATATCAGCCAATAAATTGCTGCCTTTTTGTTGAAGGCATGATCATATACTCATTTATTTCACTTAGCTTGTGTTAATGCACTTATCTAGCTAACCAGTCAATTATGTTTCTGGGCAACTAAATCATGGGACTGGGTAGCACACTAAAGCTTTTATTTTCCTAGTGGGTTATATAGTGAATTTAAGATTTGTCCACCCCTTCAAGGAATAGCTGTATTTTTTAAAAGAAATTAGCTAAATCAGTTTAGAGACAGAGGCACGCACTTTGCCTTTACCAAAACACCTGAAAACAGCGCTTTCAGAACTGACAGGCAACAGGATTGACAGGCGAGTAGAGACGCCTTGTGCCGATTGGTTGGATGTACAGTTGGCGGTCTTCATCATTTGTTTTTCTTCCATTTACAAAGCCTGGGTTGTGACAGATATTCGACAGATCATTTATAGACAGATATTTTATTGTATATTTTATAAAATCGCTCACTTTATCCATCTCTACACACCGTCCTTATCAGATGTTAAAATGTACTTAGTTAAGTAAATGTAATATTGCCCCGCATTGTTCACATGGTCAGTGGTAAGATTAAATAAAATAAATAATTAATATTTCTGGTATCTATTTTCTGTTTTTGAAAGTCAATATTAGTTGGGATTCACCAAAATATTTTCAGCTTAAAAAGAGCCTGAGAGTTTCAGATTTTGTCCAAAAATCTGAAAATTCTAATCAGAATAGTTGCACTGTTTTCCTTTTTAAAGGATTAAACACAAGATGCTTTATAAATCATTTCATGTGGCACAGATGCACCATGTCTGTGCATTACTTTTTAAACATTTTCAGGGAGTGGCTGATGACAAAACTTCTGTATTGGCACATTTTTCCGTGTTAGAATATGAGCTTTCATTATTTGCTATAAAAAAAATAATATGCTAATCTGATGCTTTGTTCACCTTAGAATTTTTTTATGAAATCTGAGAAGAAGCACTGAATTATTCACATAAGTACCTGTTTAAAATCACATGTGTGCTTTAATTTATCCTAGTTTAGCCAAGTCCAATGATGAAAATACAAATGCATTTAGACACAGTCTTCAAAAATAACTCAGTGACTGCTGTTTCTGTGTTCTGGATATAAAGTGTCTGTGGATGGCGTCAGATTTGTTAGTCCATAAACAGAAAGCTTTCGCTGGCTCTCACAGAAGGACCCTTGGGAGTGAGAGTTGGCCACTCAGAGGAAATGTGACCTATATTCCTGTAAGGGCATAAAACGGAACACTACACCAAAGAGAAGTCACATCTTCATCCATCAACAGTCAGTGGTACTCCATCATCCATATCAGACAGGCACATAAAAAAGAGCCATGCTATAAAACTGACATTTCTGGGTGTTCATATTTTGGAGGTTAATTTTTTTATGGGTGCTACAACTGAGTGTATTCCCCAAGCTGTCTCGACCATACTGTACCTATCAGGTACTGACTGAGCTTAGACGAATGAGACATGAGATCTGTTAATCGGACAGGGCAGGAGTATGAATGGAATTTAAATATGTACACCTTTTACTTCCCTTTGGACTTGTCATCATATTCCTGTGTTACTCTACACAATTTAAACTGTCATGATTTCCTCTCTCAATCTAATTAAATTGCTCTTGTTCAAGTGACGAGCAGGATGTAATCAGGATGTCTCCCTGAAGAGTGCGTGGCTCCTGTCTTGTGCATCTCTGGTGGATTCTGCTCTTGTGTTTACAGTCATTTTGTAATTGCATGCAACAATCCTGTGAATAAGGAGTGGCACTGTGTATACTCCTTCTGCTTGTTCGTCTCATTAGGAATGGGATTGTAACGCTCTCTCGCATCATGCCTGCTGAATGGGGGTCCTCCCACACACGTTTGGGCAAAATTCATTTTCAACGCATTGCTGCCTTGTCTGCACGTGACCTGGGCAACCGCACAAAAAGCCGCAGCCTCCAGTGCAGGGCCAACGGGCGTTCCCTTAGGAAGGCTCAATGGAAATTAATTCACACAGAAATATCACACCATGCTCCAGAAGAAAAAAAAAGGGGGAGAGAAAAAAGTCTTATCGCAAAGCACCAACTCGGGAGCCAGACAAAAGGAGCAATCTGTGGAAAGGAGGGAAAAGAGGGAGAGGGACAGAAGAGGAAGGGCCCATATCGTTCACAGGACACATTGCCCTCCTCCACCGCTGGAGCGTGTAACCATCGCTTCTCTCCTCTCTTCTCCTCTGCTCTACCATCCCTCTCTATCCCTCAGTCCCAGCCATCATTATAGCCTCCAGCTCTGGGTGGGGGCTGCGGGGGAGGCTGATCACCAGTGTGGCTCGTAGGAAAGAGAGAAGCACCTGATGTCGCACTGGAGGATAAATGATTAAATGCCTGCAGAACAGGAGTGTGAGAGCAAAAGAGAGACAGTATTTGCAAGTGTGTGTGAGAGAGAGAGATGGCTGGATGGCTGCACAGCCCTCTGTATGTGTGTGTGTGTGTGTGTGTATGGAAGAGAGAAGTGAATTGCTGGGGTTCCATCATCACACGGCACACTGAGCAGCCAGCACTGATAATCTATGAGTGGCTCGAGGAAGAGGCTGAATTAAGGACACTGCTGAATTACTGTAGGCACGAGACACAGTAAGGATGAACACATGGGAATGACTTTGTATGCCATAACTACTGGACTTGCTCCTAAAAATTACTGCTGCCCGTTTCCTGCACGGTGTTGTTCATGTCTAAGGAATGATGAGAAAAGGCACAACATGCTCATCAGCTGTGAAAACTCTAAAGCCGACTTTCATCCTCTTCCTGCAGTGTGTCTGGCTCACATTTGGGGAAAGTGTAAAAATTTTATATCTCTGAATGTCAAAGACTGAAGAGAAGTCTCTAGTTGCCATAGAAACCAAAATGAGGATGTACTGTATTTATCGACTCCAGACACGGATGGGGGGAAAACAAAGTTGAGTTTCCGTTGTATGAAATGTCTATAAAAATACAAGGTACAATGGTATCTCACAGAGGAGTGTCGCTACAAATAGGAAAACACCAGCGAAATCGAGCGGGGAGAGGTTGCTGTAAACATCTGAGAGAGTATGACTCAATCAATGATGACACTTCTTCAGTACAGGGAAAGTAACGTCTACATTCGTTCTGTCAACACACAGGTCAGAGATGCTTGTTTCAGTAAAACTACTAGAATCTTTTGCATACCAGTGAAAATCAGAAAGCCAAAATTCCACTGATGATTTCAAAACAGACTGACGCAAACTGTCTTTGCTCAACTGTCTAGCTAGAGGCAGAAACGGAGTAAGCATTTCTAAAAATAATGACTTAAACTGGGTCAAAGCCTTTTCCATCAGCCTGCAAAGTCTAACAACTATATATACAGAATTCATGTTTCCAGGGAAGATCTTAATGATCTTAATAACTGTCCCTGTGTAGGCAAATACAGCCTAAAACAAAGCAGGGTGCTGTGAGCTCTGGGTTATTGTGCTGTCCAGATTCTATGATTCATCACAGGAGCCACTGCACCCTCCGCCAGCTGTTAGATAGTCAACCCATCACACACACGCATCTCTTCTCTTTCTCATCTCATCACTCCCTCCAACCACTGAGCCATGCAAAGAGTTTCTAATAAAATTGGCAATATTCACAACACTACTCCTCTTCCAATGTCCTACATAAATCTTTTTTTGTTTCAATGACCTATAAATCGCGTGGCATACGACTAAACCGGGATCGTGTTAAGAATCTGAGCTGAATGTCACTGCACTCCCTGGCTACGCAAAGGGCGTGGACAGTCTTCAACGTCCGTGACATTCATAGGCTTGGTTCAAGGAGGAACGTTGAACATGCGGTGCCATTTGCCAGCCTGCATTTGCATAATAATGAAGATGTTCACCAACCTTGACAGGAGCCATTAACTTCCTCATGGCCTGCTTGGCACATGCACCTCCCGATGGGCACCAGCCACTCCCCCTCGGCGCTGCAGTGCATTCTGGGAAGCTCCTCGGCCACCGAGTTATTCACGCAGGTCCCCAACACCTCCAGAAGCTGAGAAGAGTCTGACCCGGTAATGGTATCTGGGAAGACGGCCAAGTTCTTCACCACCATGGGACACTTTTTGTAAAAGACCCGCACAGACACGAGGGCGATGCAGGCTCCCAGGTCTTGGAAGGCCAGGTAGAAGCCTTTCTTAGTGAGAGGCCCAACATCTCTTACTTCAGTGTTTAGTTTCATCACTCTGTCACCCAAATCCAGCTCAGTGAAGCTCTCATCAGCCGCGATGGTGTCGATCTTAGTGTACTGGCTTTCACGAATGTTCCTGTCATCATCGTCATTGGACTCGTAGTAGTAGACGTTGAAAGTCTCTTTACAGGTGCCCAAGCCACCGGGCAGGCTGTTACAGTCCCTCAGAGTGAACTTGAGCTCCACGAACACTCGCTGAGCACCTTCATTTAGGATCCAGCTCGTCTGAAGCCAGTTGTTCTGGTTGTGCTCCATCACTCTGCACACCTGATACGTGTGAATAGGAGCATAGTTTTCATCCACCTCTCCGATTTCTTCCCACTGGCAAAAGACAGAGAAAATTAAATTATAATTCTGCTGAAATGATAGATAGTATTTATTTGTAATTAGGTAAATGCATTTAGTATATAAGCAATCACATACTTCTTGAATTATGTTTTTGTGATAAGAATTACACAATAAAAGCAGCATATAATACCAGATTATATTGGTTTCCATTCTACCATAACACTGTTGAAGACAACAAAGCTATTACTTTTTTTATTCTTTCTTGTGCTCTCAACCAGAAAACACCCATAACAATATATCAGGCAGCTGAGAGATTGGAAAAACAATGCTACCTGCAATATACAGTCAGGAAAACTATAACATGGCAGTTAACAAGGCAGGACCTCTAAAATGTAGCCCAAGGGCCCTAACAGGCCTGTGTGTTCTTCAAATGTGCAATCAATGACCACCGTGATCCTCCCGAGGCATCACATTACCACTGGGCAGGGACCAATGTGACACTCGCTGGAACATGCAGAACTGTGCACTAGGCTGAACGGCCCAACGCAAGAGCAGTGCAACTGTAGCACCGAGGACTCATTCATCTCACACAACTATTTTTGTCTCTGACAAAGTAGAGGCTGCAAACATTGGATCACAGTAGATATGTTACTCACTGGGTACATGGCACATTGTAAGCCAAACTAAGAGTCATCCCAGTCGGAGCCAGCAACTACTTCTGTAGTTCAATTCCAGTCAGACGAGCCCTCTTGACCACATGTGCTGAGCTGTGGCCCTAGCTTGAGGCTTAACTGAGCTAATTGCGTTGGGAGTGTGTTACTAGAGCTGCATGAAAAGAGCAGAGCTGCAGGCTCTGAACTTTTCATTCTGATCGCATGAGTATGAGTTTTCTTGCTGGTCTCAAGAGTATCCCAGTGCCATCCCCCCCCCCACCCCCCAAAAAAATCTGTGTACCCTGACTTTCTTTGCATTGGGGATTTGGAAAGTACCTGAACAGCACAATCCCCACAAAGAACATGTGGAGTTCAGCACAATACTGTAGATTTACTGTGGTTCTGTCTGGTGTTTAAATACAACAGTGCCACAAGAGCACAGTAGTTTACTGGAAAATGCACTTTCAAATAATGAGATAAAAAAATTCCAGCTTTAAAATGCATCTCCATAGGTAAACCCATAATGGCAGCATTGACACATTACCCTGGCTATTTTTCATGGATGCTCTGACTGTATCATCTATTACTCCACTTATAGTCAAACCACATTTCCCCCTGTCAAGGTGGACCATAAATGTGGTTCAGAAAACGCATTAGCAGCACCCTTTTTTTCAGGCTCTGTTCACGGCAAATTTCCATTTCATTCCAGGCAGCCAAATGTCCACATAACGTGGTTTGAAGCTCACTCAGCCATAAATGATTATATTCCTCTAATAAACACAGGAGTCCTTTCAGATGGGTTGCGTTAATGCACCAAGCAGAAGGGGGTGATGGTATGGGGGGCACGCTTATAAAAATCTGAGTGAACCACAGCAAATAGGATCCTTTCATATTTCCATAATGTGCTGTTGTTAGCTCGGTCATGATATGCAGATACTGAGAGAGTCACTGCAACACTGTAAAAATGAACATGTAAGGAGTAAGATCACACAAGTCTGCAACAATCCTGGTCAAAACTGATGAGGAACCTTTATTGAAAGCACTGAAGCTTTTATGCGTATATATAAGGTGCCAGTTTGGGTTGTATGTGTCTCCTTCTTTTCTCCTTCTTCTTCTTCATTTACACATGCCACGGGAGTTCATGACAGCCCATAGAACCGTCTGCATGTCGGTTTTACACACTGAACTGGTATGGTCTCCTGTGCTGTGTCACCAGGTAGCATAACACACTCGGAGGAAAGTGCCATCTGCCCTCTTATGCACACATGAACTCACAGATGCCCACAATTGGCTTGTGTCACTGTGATTGACGGTGGAGAGAGTATGCTATCCCTCCCTCCCTCCCTCCCTCCCAGAGAGCATGGCCAATATTGTTCTCTCTTTTGTTCTCTCTACTCCATATAGCTGTTGCATTGTCAGTATTCAATCATTCAATTCTCTGTTGCACCACACCAGAGCCTTCTCAACAGCACTGGCACCCTTCATTGGAAATGAGCAAAAATTAATATATAAAAAGAATAACACATGCAGTAAGTTATAATTTGACCTCACGCATATAAATCACTAAGGACAAAATGTAACAAGATTAACAAATCTAAAAACACTTAAATTAAATAAAAAGTTAAATTTCATTCAAATTGAAGACATTTCACGTTAAGCCCCTGTTGAATATCGAGCATCTCTAGTTGCATGTGCAAGAAAGAAACATGTGGAGGGTCCAGGCTTGAAAGGGCCTTATTGTACTTTCACATGGGAATGGCTATCACTTAGGGCCAATATGCCTTTAGTGAAGTTGCCAAGCGCAGAGGCACTCCAGTACTTCAGGCACAATTTAAAAAAAATGTTTGAATCATCATCATCCTCTGCTCTCAACTCTTCCAAATCCCCAGACCTCCTTTCTAGCGAGTCTCCTGCTGAGGCGCTCTCTCTGTTCCCTCACCTCCACTAACCCACACCGCTTATTTGCAACCGCTTTTTACCCTGCGAAACGTCAATTCTCCCTGTGTGAGCTCTTGTGTGCCTTAAGCACAAATTTACCCAAGCACTTCAAACTCTGCTGGCATTGGCCCTCTCTCCCTCAGTGTAGAAGGTGCACCATGCAGAGAGGGAGAGAGCAAAAGCACTCAAGCCTTCACACACAACCTGCTGACTTTAAATCAATAACCAGTCATTACCTCCCATTTCCCAATGACCATTACTAAGACACCTGGCTAACCCCTGTCACTGAGGCCTACCATTCAGCAAAGGAGGAGCTACACAGACCTGATGAGCATGGGTAAAACTCATTCCCTGTGGTTACAACATAAAAAGTGTGTGTGTGTGTGTGTGTGTGTGTGTGTGTGAAAGTGAGTCTTTCCAAGCAGGTTGAAGCCAGGGCATAATGATCCTCTACTGAGGGTCACATAAATGTCTCTTGGCTTTTGGTGAAAAAGAGCAGTGTTTGAAACTGGAGGTGCTACAGGCCAGCACAAAGCCTGGATTTAGCTGATCTCCTGCAAATCGCTTCTTTGGTCCAGTGTTCTGACAGCACTTAAAGGGGCAAGTGCTAAAAACAAACACATTTAACAGAAAAAGTACTAGTCTCTCTCAATAGATACTGCTGAATGTAGGCAGGAAAGATACTCAGACATTTAGCAGAGCCAGACTGTCTCTCTAAACAGCTGCTGAGCTACACACTCATTTGGCCTAATTATACTAGAGACAGTGTAATCACGCACATAAAAGGTGATTACAAATCAGCCGCCTACAAGCTCTTGTTGTTCTAAAGCTGCTTTTCAAATTCATGTTCAGCAATTTTTTGGCATATTTTGTTAAACAGACATAGACACAATACTGAAAATTAGGATGATTATACATTAGCACAGAAATAACACAAAAATGAAATTATAGCCAAATATTTGTCTAATATTTAGTATCTGTCTAAGCTAATAAAAAAGATCACAATTTCCCCTGTATATCCTGAGTTAGAATTCAGACAAGCATTCAAGCACCCAATCCATTAAAGACAACATAAAGCAGAGAACAGAAACACATTTTTATCCATATCATGACTCATTTCCTACTGCTTGCTGTTTTCACTCTGATTGCTGTTGGGGTGGGGGGGGAGGTTTGGGGTGGAACAGTATAATGCTGTGACTTAATGTTATTTTTTTCCAGATGCTTTTAAATGATTAACAGTGATGTATTCAGTGCAATACGACCCAGGATCTACCAAGGTAAAAAAAAAAAAAAATCACATATATTTTTTAAAATTATCACTCCATTCTGGAGAAAACTCTAGAGATATATAATTAAAACACTACAATGCATGGCTTTGTATCATTTACCACCAAGAGTGACTTAAAAAGCTGCCTTTTATTTGGCACAGATTTATTTCTCCCCCAGAGCAACGAGCTCGATATCAGGCGAGGATATTTGTATTGCTATCTGAATATTTATTTCCACACCACGTGTGCCAGGAGAGTTAAGAGCTTATTGTTGGGCTGCACTGTTGCAGCCGAGGGCAGGTGCAGGTAAACACAATGCTCGAGTTCTCCCTTCACTTCACCACGGGAAGCTGAATTGAGCCGTGACTGCGCACTGTCAACAGCGACTACAGGCTTGGCACACTCACAAAGACCACTGAGCACCCCCAGGGTCAGCTACTGCTGCATGCACATACAGCGATGAGTGAACGTTCACACAACGCACAGATGACACACAATGCTTGTGGAACTGGCTAATCTGAGTGAAAACAGAGACGTCATCTAAACATAAGGCAAGGCTTTTCATATCGTAGAGTGTTTATATATGAGTCTCGGCATGCAATTTTCTTTTAAGCATTCTGACTGTGAGTGGATATAGGAAACACACTCACACAGACACACACATACACACAGAGTCCTCTAACAGATGGCCCCATACATAATCATATGCAATGCTTTGTTAATGAACTGTACTACCACACCAGGATATGGGCAAATGGTGATGTCATTATGATCAGATGTTGTGTTGATGATGTCCTTTGTTTTACTGTGAATTAAAGCTTGTCTGTTACTCGCTAACCATGAATGGCTCATGAAGCTGAAAATATGATGTTCTCATCTTGAAGATTTCAGCCCCATCCACGTGTATACTGGTATTTCTGAAAACACTTTTTTCTCTCTGCGTTTTGGCCTCCACACAAAAATGCTTTTTTGGGTCACTGAACACAAGCTTTTAAAAAACTCAACCTTTACTGTTTTTGTGTATGGCATCAACCTGCGTATGACCATTATGATTTTGCGTGTGTTGCATGTGATAGGACTCTGTTTATCATGGCTGTTGACAAGGCTCTTACTTTGTAGTCTGTAATTTCTTATTTGATAACATGTTTGCAATTTAATTATACTTTGCTTTATTATTACACCCTCACGCAGATGCGCCAAGATATGAGCTACACTGTACTGCTCCTAAATCCACCAGTCCGGTGCTTCAAGCCACACTGTGAACAGAGATTTTGGATAATACTTTGGTCTCGTTGACTTTGTATTCAAATGTAATTCTAAGAAGTAGTCCAATCTCATCATTAGAGCACACACAGAAATATCTAGAGAGTGTACAGAGTTTTGGCCATGTTGGTGTTTTTCCATGTTTCGCTGTCTCTAATGCTCTATTGGTCTCTACTACTCAATACACAGCTCGTAATGTTTATTACTGAGGCATCTGACATAACAGTTTATGAAACACTATCACTGGGCTGGTGTGCTCATCTACATGTTTTTTATCTTGTTTTTGTATCGTCGTGTGGATGGAGGAATTTTAAAAATGTTTTTCATGTGAACTGGGATTTTTTTTGAAAACTAAAACTAACTACATTTTCGAAATTATCCTTATATGTGTGGGCTTTAGTTTATACAGAATAAATAGTTCAGTTTATTTTGTTATAGTTTATTACGTTTATACAAAAAAGTATGATATATTTTCCCAATGAAATTTTACTCCTTCACTTTGCTATTGCTTCATTCAGTTTCCCACTTTTACACAGGTTTCAAAATCTAAGTGGTTATAAAAATCCTCTATATAACCTCCCCTAATTATTCAGCTTTGATTACATTCACAGTTTTTCTATGAAATTAGAACAAAGAGTAGTCTCTTTCCCTTTAAGAAAAATAAATCTCTCTCTCTCCCTCTCTCTTCGTGTCTCTGATGTGTTCGTGTTCTATTATTTTTCACTTTGAATCTGTCTTTGCTACACTCAAGGGAATTGTGAGACCTTGAGATGTTATCCTGGGCCCAATCTTAATGCAGTGTTCGGTAGTGAGGGAGTATATAACTCACCCCGTTCTTCGGGTAGGCTATCCATCCGAGGTCACCCATTATAGAGCGCGAGTCCAGCAGGTTCACTGTGGGAGAGCAGGACACAGGAGAAAGGCATGTTATTAGGATACTGCAGGCTTTCAGAGTATACAGTGATACAGCTATACAACAAATTGTAGAAGAGTTAGCACTAGAAAATGTATTAATCTATTAAAAGTCAGTGCATATCATGTAATCTTTATTATAAATCCATTTCTTAAAATTAATGTTTCATTACTCATTCATTTCATTAATATTTTTCAACTGGGTATGACACAATCACTTGCAGTGTGTATGTTCTGCAAGCAGAAATGTGACTAAATAACACTGTGTCATCTTCACATCACCTCTGAATCACAACACGTTGGCTACAGCTGGAGAATTCTACAAATGAATAGGGCTAGCGTTAATTAGATGACCTTTAGAGTCTGTCTGATCATCAGTGAATTGGACTTTAATCAGAAGTTACGTGGCAGCGCCATTTAGCATGTGTGAAATCATTTACAGGCAACAGCAGGCAGCGTTATAAAACAGCACAGCAGCTCAATAAAAAAAAAAAACGCCTAGCTAATATTATAAAATGACAATGACCGTGAAAGGAATGCGGCACTTTCCAGATGGTGACCAGGATAACGAACAGGGTTCAGATTTTCAGAAATTCATTAACAAAACTAGACACAGAAAATATAAAGCACGCATTTGCCATGAGGTTGATGGAAAAGATTCATTCCTTCACTACAGCGTCACATTCTCTTCATGACAATTAATCAGGGTTTCAGATGTGTTCCACTTGAATGACAGATATCGGTGTACATTGTTCTACTTAAGATGAAATATATCCTGGGGAGAATCCCGTAAATCTAATTAGGACAAAAAGTATAAAGTATAAACTGCTGAACTAGATCATGTTCTAAGGTTATGTCCGTCCTACGGCAAATACAAAGGGGAAAAAAAAAAAAAAAACGTCCAATGTGCTCTTTCCTGACATTGTTCTTTAACTGAATGACAGGCTATCATGTAAGAGACAAACAGACCCAGTGATCGTGACCTAACAAGACAAAAACATCCGTATAATTCAAGGGCAAAAAGAAAATTTCAAACAAAGGAGCCGAGACAAACTAGTCAGAAAGGTTTGACCTGCCTGGAAAAGAAAAAATGAAAACTCTGTAATCTGCATGGCAGGTTAGAATAGAGGTCGGTGCTTGGCCAGTGTATTAAAAGTCTGCCAGGGTTAAGGAATTGTGACTTTTATCCTTCCTCATGTGCCGTGCCGTTGTGAGTGCCGATGGAGGCACTGAGCCGCCTGGTGCCCCCACGCTGCTCCACGATTCATTGTGCCACAGTCAGCAGCAATCAATCACACACTCCACGTACCTGTCATGCACCATCCATATGCTCACTCCAAGCAGTCATCTGAACAATTTACATATTCTATATGACAGCGTGAAAGCACTTGGACTGAATGACAAATTAGAGCACATCAATTATAATTAAACAGGAATGGTTGGCACTTGGCGTGGTGAGCGGCTGTGCTTTGTGTGTTTTGTGTCGGTTTAAAACACTGCAATGCTGAAGAACTGAGAGTACAAATGACTACTGTGTATTTGTGCGATGCAGAAATTGATGAAGAGATGCAGAGATGTCAGTGTGTGTGTTACATGCTGACAAACCTGAATGGCTTTCCTTCTTCACCTTTGTTTCATCTCTTGATCTCTTAAGGGTTTTTTGCTCACTGCCATGTTCTGACTTCCACACACACTTTTTCCAACTCAATCCAAAGTCAGCGAATTCTCACCAAAGACACTGTTGACTTTATTTTAATGTAATTTAATATTACTACATTAGTACTCATGTGACATTCTGCCACCTCATTTCTAGGCTTTTATTTATGCAAAATACTTCAGAAAATAGGCTTGTATGCAAAACGTATTTTTTTCATGGACACTCTGGATTTTAGATTTTGATCTAAAATTGCAAACAGCATATTACACACTGGTTTTTCATTCACAGTTTTGACCTATCAAGTCAGTGAGTGGTCTGTTGCAACATGTTTTGATGGGATCACCAAGTGTATAGGATCAAAGACAGATAGATAGAGAGAGAGAGAGAGAGAGAGAGAGAGAGGGAGAGCACTCTCATAAAGTAGTCACTCGTCTATCTGCAGAGACGAGCAGACACAAAACAATCTTAGATGCCCAGGGAACAAAGGCAGCAATGTGAACCAAACAGAGACAGAGCTTTACTTTTTCAGAAGGCTCAGAAGTCGACGAGAAACAAATGTATAGCTGTGAATACACCAAATTTAATAATCTCTGGGATATTATTTTATCTATTATGGGAATGTAAGGAGTGCTATGCTCTCCTGCCACCGTCACTGACCACGCCATTAAGTGTACATACACACACACACTCACAAGGTCTTACTATCCTTGTGAGGACCTTCCACTGACATAATTATTAATTCAGCTAATAAATGGTATGCCTACACCTAAATATAAAGCTAACTTAAACCTCAGTAACCAAAAGGAAACGTGGTTCACTGAAAAAAATGCCAAAGTAAACCAAATGTCCCCACAAGGTCAAAACTGTCAGACAGTCCTATCCTTGTGGGAACATTTGGTCCCCACCATGATATAAAACATGCCCAAACACACACACACACACACACACAGAGAGAGAGAGAAACCTAGACATACACTACAGTCACAAACCCTACCTTTTTTTATTTTTTCTTGCTGCAACATAGAGCAGCAAGAAATTTCCTTTTAAGTTTCTTTTCTGTTATTTTTTAAAAGTCATAGACGAGCCAATGCACAACATGTTTGTTAATTGTTATTGCAATACTGATAACGCAATATTAAAATAAGCACTCTAACACAGCAGCGTATTTTATTTTTTTGTCAGCATTCTCAGTGTCTAAGGTTTTCTGCACGGTTTTCTGTGGGTGGTTTGATAAATCATGGTGTTGGCATGATCCTAAATTATGATGATAAAAATTTTGGTAAAATGAAGATAGGCTAATCATGCATGCGACACATCATAGGTTTACGAGTCTGTTGTAACATAATATACGGCAAGGCATATCATGATGTGTAGCAATTAGAGAGCGAGAGAGAGACAGAGAGGGAGAGAGAGAGAGAGAGAGAGAGAGAGAGCAGTATCATGCTGATAGCATCCTGATAATATAGATTATATAAATTAGTTTCCTCCAACTTAACCTTTAAATTTTTGAACTTTGAGCTTGTTTTTAAATGCTGGCTGGATTAGTGGGAATTTAAGGACATCTTCTTTCTCAGAAAAAAAGGGTACTAAACTGAACCTTTCCATGTCGTTATCTTTTTGTACCTTTACCTTGTATCTTATAGTGGCCATAGTGTGCCTTTTGAAAAGATTTAAGCTACTAGACTGTAATTACCTTGCATGCAAAAGGTAATTAGACATGCTAAGTAAAAGACATGCTAAAAGTACAAAAGGTGTACTCTTCAGGGTACTTCAGGGAATAGTACCTTTTTTTTCCTAAGAGTGTGCTCAGATCTATAGGGAGGACCACGACACGTGGTGACATGAAGAACTTTTTCACATGGGGTTGTTTACATTTTAAACTAGCTTCTTTAAGGATTTGTGTTTTACAATCTGTTTCACATTCAATAAAGAATAAACAGCACTGAAGGGATGTGAATGTGGAGCGTTTTCCAGACAAAATGTAACTAACACCGTGACACTGTAACAATTTTTCACGTCAATGAAATTATAAAATTTCATAAAAAGCATAAGAAGCATAAGAAATGATCTCTTCTTATAACAGGTAGCTTACATTAATGCTGATAGACTAACAGAGAGCTCGCGCTTCATCCCACTCACGGCTAGGCTAACGTTTTTGGTCTGAAAAGCCACACTGAGGTACTCTGAGGTACTTTTTCGTCTCTTTGGTATTACATTACGTAAAATTCACTGAATTCTTATCAAATTCGTCAAATATTCTTCTTACCTTCGTTGCTGGGGGCCCCCTGTGTGGCAAAAACAGCAAAACCGAAAAAGAAAAGGCATGTTATTTTTACAGAAACAGAACTCCACCGCGAAACCATGCTCGTCTAAATGACTGAGGTTGGTGAAGAAAAAAAAAACGTTTCAAATGACTGTACTGAAATTCAGGCTCAGTACTAAATCCGTCCCACACTCCGTTCCGAAGACATTAGCGTAACGCTAGCGGTAATTACGGCGAAATAAACTCGCATTTGAGCGGCGCGCCAGTCGCGAAGCTGGAAAAGAAACGCTGAAGTGCTGAGCGCCGCGGCTCGTGCGCGCGTGTGTGTGTGCGCGTGTGTGAAGCTCGCGAGCTGTCAGACGCCGCGCGCGGGGGCGGAGCAGAGCAGCGCGCGCTCTTCCACCATAGGCTCGCGTGATAAATAAAGACAACAGTGAGCGCGCGGGTGACAGGAGCCAAACGAGGACGCGGTTCTGAGGGTTGCATTTAGACTCGGGAGAGACGAATGCATGCAATTAATCCAACAAAATCATTTATATAGTCCTTGAGAAAGAAAGAAAGAAAGAAAGAAAGAAAGAAAGAAAGAAAGAATGCATTGGGTAATTTCACTTTTTTAACCAGTGCTCATTGCTATCTTAATCAAAAATCTTATTACATAATAAAAATCAGTATTAAAAGAGTTTGTAAAGACTTCCTCAGGTTCCAGACTTGATTCGTGATTTGAAGGAGGCATGAACAAAGGTTCAGACGTTTAAACATACACACTCACTGGCCACTTTAATAGGAACACCTGTACCTCTGTTTTATTCATGCAGTTACCCAACCAGACAATGTGGCAGCAGCACAATGCATAAAATCATGCAGATACAGGTGAAGGGCTTCAGGTAAAGTTCACATCAACCATGAGAACAGGGAAAATGTGATCTCAGTGACTTTGACCGTGGCATGGTTGCTGGTGCCAGACGGGTTGGTTTGAGTATTTCAGAAATCTCCAGTGAGTGGGAGTTCTGCGGGTGGAAACACCTTGTTCGACCTGGCAGGAAGGTTCAAGCTGACTGGAAGGTTACTGTAACTCAAATAAACTGCAAAAAAATGACATAAGTGAAAATATCTTGAATACAGTCAAATATATCTAGTATTTCCTATTATAAGATTACAATAAACCACATATAGGATTATTAAACCTGTTTCTACAGGACACTTTTACTCATTTCATGCTTGAAATCATCATGTTCTATTTGCAGATAATCTGTCTAATTTTAAGCATTTATTTCTAGAAAGAAACAAAATTATCTGCTAATAGAAAAAAATTAAAGCTTGAAATGAGTAAAGAATCTAAAAACAGGCTGAATAATTTAAGAATTTTATTTATAATAATCTCATAATAAGAAGTGTTAAATGAATTTGCCCATATTCATGATATTTTCACTTTCTAAGGTATAATTTTTTACACTGTAACCACTCTTTACAAGCATGGTGAGCAAAAAAGCATCTCAGAACAGACATGTCGATCCTCAGTGCAGATGGGCTACAACAGCAGAAGACCACACTGGGTTCCACTTTCAGCCAAGAACAGGAATATGAGGCTACAGTGGGCACAGACTCAAACTGGACAGAAGTTTGAATACCAGAAGTGCCTGGTATTTTTCCAGTCTTCAAGTCTAGAAACAGGTGTAGGTGAAAATCCAAAGAGATCCACAGTTTTGGAAATAATTGAACCAGCCCACCTGGCTCCAAAAAACATGTTATGGTATATATGCACTCACTGGCCACTCTATTAGGAACACCTATACAGCATTTCACCAATTTTTTTGTGATAATAAGGAAAAAAGGAACAACTGTGAAACGCATAAAATGTCCTGTTACTATTTGTGTCTGTGTCTTATTCATTTTGTCCTACAGGTATGCAAACTTTTCAACCGTATCTCTAATTAAGGCTAGTCTAGACAGGTGAATTTTCCGGGAAAACAAATATGTTCCCTAATCCAGCCTGTAGGCCTGTGGGTTATACTGAGCTCCAGAACAACAGCTAACTAGCCACTTAGGATAACTTCTTGCAAATAAAGGTGTTAAATTGTCTCAGCTTACTAGATAGAATAAATAGAACTTAATGTTTAAGTTTTTTAACACAATATTTTTGAAGAATCTAAAAAGTTGAGTTAGAAAGACAACATGGACAAAATAATGAATTCTAATACAAAATATAAATTAATAGTAAAGCAGAGTGCCAGTTCCTCTAGGTGTTTATGGCTGTCATCTTGAATTATTATCATCTTTACCACTTCCCATTATCCTGCTTCCTCTGTTTCTCCTCTTCCTGTTTTCTCTTTCTGTTTACCTAATAGGTAAGTCCTCTTCATTTTGACAGATGCACTCATGCATTCATTGTAACCAACCTGAGCAAGTCAGTAAGATGATAACAAGACAGGGGTACTTCCTGTGATGCTGCTGTGATGCACATTGCTTATCAAAGCTTTCAGAGGGCTTCCTGCATTTTGTGATCAGCCTTCAGGGGCCTTTTTAATGCTTAACATCCATGGGAATTTTCTGCCTTCACTTAACATATAGCTACAATTATGTTATGTCATCCTTCACACTCATCATTTGTTAATGTTTTCTCATATGTGAGGTGTTTTTCTATTATTCTCCAATGCAGATTACATACTCTGTAAGTGAACTCCCACACTTGGCTCTGCTCCATTTAACTTCTCTCACCCATTTGGCCTTGCTGGTCATTCCAGATATATGCTCCAGTCTAAGCCATGCCATTCTTTTCACTCTGTTTCAGAAGGATTCTAACCTTGCTATCTGGAAAAATGAACTATATTCAAGCTAGATCAGTTGGCTGTTTTCCTCTCTCAGGGACTCACATCTGATATCAGTCATGCAAATGGTTGATGTCTTCTTTAGTTTTGTACTGGAGCCCTGAGGCTAAAATAGGAAACAAGTATGAAAAGCTCTGTAGTTTAGCATCATGCAAACTTCATTCATTACTGCCTAAATCATCAAACACTCATCTCAAAATATACAACTTGGTACAAAAACAGGTGCATTAACTTGCAGAAAGTTTGTATTAAAAAAGTAAATGTACTAATTATATTGCAAGAATATTATCATCCAAATGATTGCTAACAATTCTGCCTTGTATTGTAACCAAAACTGACTGTATTTTAGGTTATGTCCAAATTATGGACAACCTAGCAGTACCAATTACTGAATCAATTAAAAATAAAACCTTCCATCATAATATACTGATTTAATGTCTTCTGAGTCTTGGCTATCACCATCAACCTCTGGGAAAGGACAACATATGCTTGAGAGAAAACCATGGCCTTGTTTCACTCAACAAGACCTAACCAAAGAAAATACCAATGGTTACTGTTTTATGTTGGAAATCTAAAATCTACATCTCCTACATGAATCTGGTGCTTTACATACCAGTGAAAGTGATTCCAGGTTCAACAACACAGTCACTACTGTTTTAGTACTATGATGTACTTTTGGCCATTTTATTTACAACAGAGTTAGATATTATCTGTTACTGACAGATACTGAACAACTCAACATGGTTTGAGAATGTGAACTTGTGAAACTGGCAGCTATAAGCTTCCCTTTGTTAGCTTCATGTCTTGGTTGTCTGAACATGTCTTGGATGATTGATTACATATTCAGGTAAGAGGGAAAGTGTGTAGATTTCAGTTTTGACCAACGATTCCTTGACACCTGGCAACAAGCTGGAGACAGTTTTCATCTAAACGTGTTATGGACACTAGCTGCTGTGTTTATATACAGCATATGTACTGGAATGCTTGAGCCTCTTATAGGATATAGATTTTTCCACTCATATCCATGGACACATATTTGATTCACTTTGTTCTATTGTAGTCAGAAATATTTATGTCTCTGTTTTTTTTAATGGCATTTCTGATTGTAAATTCATTTTAAATGTATTCCCTATACTCTTACATCTGAAAAAAGAAACACCTCTTGTGATATTGATCCTGACTTATTTTCTCTCTTTTCTCTGAGCTCTCCTGTCCTGATGGCCTGGTTTACCTCTACAGTGATACTACTGCTAACACAATGATTAAATAACATGATGATTATGCCCCTCTAAAGACCAGGCTGGTCTGAGATACTTGCTTTTCTCCATGGTTCTGCCCTGAGCTCATAAAATAAAAAGCACTTGATCTTAAACAAGATATATGCCTCATTTACTATCTGCTTTACAGTGAGCACATTCCTGAGTGAAGGAATGGCCTTAATGTTCTCCTTTCTACCTTCTGCTTCTTTATCATATATGTTCAACTCAGGTCAAGTAGGATTTATTGTTATTCCTTTCATCACAGACAGATTTAATGTTGGGAACAAATCATGGTGCTATGTTTAACATGAAACAGTCACACAACAGTATAAGCCAATAAATGCAAACTCTATTGTACAGTAGTGTTTTGATTAGGTTATGCATCATTACAGATAGTAGTATCAGGTATCAGTGCAATACCATGCTCATTTACTCCTATTTCTAATAAATGCTCTGATACCAGCATCTTATATTGTGTGATACTACAGAATGTGACATAAGCCCAGTGAACTTTACTGCAGTAATGAACAGATGACATTAAATAATAGTGATCTGGATGTGCTGTATTTCGTGATTAATGATCAAAGCAAAAACAAATCAGACTACAAACTGTGCTCTGTGAAAATATCAAGAGTAGGAACTAGAGCATCTTTCTACGATACAAGTAACATGATAAAACATCATATGACACTTAAACAGTATCTGTAATAAAGAGAGATGTGAGAGATCAGTGAGTATGGTCATTAACAATGAACATAAGTTGCCATGAATTGTGTGAACGGTATTTGTGAGTGTGGAGCAGGGAAGAGAGCGTGCAGAGAAACTGTTGCAAGTGAAAGAAATTCAGTTCTGCTAGCACGAAGTGCAATTTATGGCACCTTGTGTTCATTTTTAATTACCACTCTTGCTGATACTGCTCTGCAAATTCAAGTTGGCCACCCTCACTCTCTCTATTAAAGTGTTTAAATGCAATAATATCTTAAACATACAGTTCAGGACGAGGAGTTCATTACTAGCAGCACAAAGCAGCAAACAACATAAACAGAGCTTAATAAAATGTTCCATGATGTCCTTGAGTGATTAACACTAAGTAGCTTACTCATTTTGCTATCAGTATCAGTGCTGGTATAGGTAATTACCAGAAACTCAAACCTTATACTTAGTTTGGAAAAAAAATGGTATTGATGCATCCCTAGTTTTCTTAATGCAAACTGTTAATAGTCCTCAGCAGCATGAACATCTGTATGAACATCTGAAGTAGCTTGTGAGTGTGGATTTCATAAACATAATGTATCTTGTAAAGTGACTGAGTGCTTTGGGTAAAGTGGGTAAGAGGAGACTCAGAATGGAATGAAATGAAATGAACTGAAGCCCTCAGGCAGATCCGTTGAGGAGTCTGATGGCCTGTGGGAAGTAACTGTTGGCATATATCTTGGCAGATCTTCACTCTGATCCATAAACAAACTCCTCCAATGCTCTTTTCATGCTCTTTGAAGGACTGTTTTATGACCTCTTATGACCTACAGCTTTCTGTTGTAGCTGATTCTCTTCGTATTCTCATCCTTCTTGATCTCAGGGTATCTTTAAATACTGTTGAATTTAATATACTTCCTCCCTGTCTTCTCTCTGTTTGTATGCCATTACTATGCTGATAAAATTCAGACATACTGTATGTAAGCATCAATTTCTCCATCACCACTCTAAAGTGCTACATGAATATTAATGGACAATCCTAAAGTTTTGCTGATTGGCAACAAAATTTTCTTATCTAAAGTGTCCTTTTTACTTTAAATTAATATTTTCTGAGATTCATGTAATTTTCCATTTACCTGAAATGTAACGTATCAGCCAGGACATGTTTCTCTACCATGTATTCCAAGGCTATAACATCATGAGAAACAGCTCTGACATTTAAACAACAATAATAGACAACAGCTAGAACTCCTGCTTTCTCGTTCAATCATGGTTCGGATAAGTAGATAGGCCTATACCCTGAGGGAGTCAGTATATTTAGTCTCCATGTTGTTGCCAGGGTTGAAGGAACAGCTCAGCCAAACATTAAATTTACTCTTACCACAAATGAAACTTATGTACTATGGCATGTTTTTGTCCAACATTTACTCACACAAACACTTGTTTAAAGCAAGAATCCTTTAATACATGCTTTAAAAGACATGGTTAATATGTATAATTTCCTTTTTAAACAAATGACTTTAAGCTTTCTGGTACAATTTTGCTTTCAAACTGTGACAAGCTAAATGATTCCAAATTGTGCCAAGTAAAAAAGAATTCCAGTTATACAAGATGGTCACCTTCGGCAACAAAGATTTGTTTATGTTTGTAGATTACAGTAAGTCCTACACCAGATCCACAATCCATGACTAAAAACTGAATATGATATGACTCAAATGGGTTAGATTTCCATTACTTATTACTTATACCTAGCGTAGAGTCATCACGTAGAGTCATCTGAACCGGATAGCAAATACTTAAGTAGACTGAGACTGTGATATCATGAAAAGATGTCTGGAATCGTCAGAAGACTTGGACCATGCTAAAAATGTTGCAAAATAATTGCATTAGATTTCATACAAATAAAGTAAATAACAGAATAGATTTGGTTAAAAAATAACCTTAAATTTCGGTAATCGTGAAGCTGTGAAGCCTTGTTGCCATAGCAGATTCTATGTCCGCAGGGTCAGAGGCAGAGTGAAGGCTCCCTGTAGGCAGCTATAGTCGTGCTGTTACTAATGATTAGCAGTGGAGCAGTTGAGATTGATATGCAGCAATGTGCTGTTGAAAAAACAATGGGTTGTAAATGACATGGAAAACTGCATATGCAGTAAATTGATTAAATATATCATATGCAGAGCCAGGTGAACATGGCGTCCGTCAGCATATCAAGCTGTTCTCGAAGATTGTGATTTTAATTTACAATCCACAAAATTAAATCAATCCCCCCCCCACCACCAACCACACACACACACACACACACACACACACACACACACAAACACACATTCTCACATTTTGTAGTTACAAACTGGAACTGAAATGGACTAATTGAGATTTTATGTCATGAATCTACACAAAATAGCCCATAGTATTGAAGTGGAGGGGGAAAATAAATATATTCTGTAAAATTACTTTAAAAAAATACAATAAAAATTACAATTAAAAAAATTTAAAAAGATGTGATTGCATAAGTGTTCACTCCTAATTTATTTCTGGTGCAATGAGTTGCCATCACATATAATAATTAGTTGAATTGAGTCCAACTTGTGCAATGAAAGTGTCATGTGATCATGACGTCCAAGGAGCTATCAAAAGTCTAGGTCAAATTTTTGGAAAAATATCAATCAGGGTCTGGGTATAAAAAAATATCCCTTTGAACATTGTGTGGAGCACCATTATATCCATTATTAAAAAATGGAAGTCAGTGATCAGGTAAGGAAGGCATAAGTCAGAGAAACAACCAAAAGGCCAAGGGTCACTCTCAACATGATGCTACTTCCACTATTCTTCACTGTGAGGAATGTGTTCTCAGGTTGATGAACAGTGTTGGGTTTCTGCCAAAAGTAGCACTTTGTGCCAAAGCCAAAATTTTCCATTTTAGTCTCCTCAGATGAAAGAAACTTTTTTCCCACATGTTTTCTGAGTCTCCCACATCCCTTCTGGCAAATTCCAAATGGGATCTTATATGACTTTTTCTTCTTGCCACTCTTCCATAAAGCCCAGCTTTGTGGAGAATCTGGGCTATGGATGTCTGGTGAACGCCTCTAACATCTGAGCCATGGAGCTCTCCAGCTCCTTCAGAGTTACCCTTGGCCTTGTGGTTGCTTCTCTCACTAATGCCCTACTTGCAGTCACTGATTTTGGTGGACAGCCTCCTCCGGGCAGTGTCACTGTTGTGCCATATTTTTTATTGCTAATAAAGGCTTTGTGGGATTTTTAAAGTTTTAGAAATTTTGTAATAACCAAACCCTGACTGATACTTTTCCAGAACTTACAGCAGTACATTTTTTATACAGTAATGAATTCAGGGACATCCGATTAATTGTCTGGTTCTTACTTTACAAAGTTAAATGGTAAAATTTCAAAGTCTTTAAACAAAAAGCTACAGAAGGGAAACCAGTAAAAAGTCCAGCATGTATGTTTGCTCCGTGAACTCCACTGAACTCCCTGATATCACAGTCACACTGTTTCAATGATCCTTCATACTTCTTTTCTTGAACTTTAACCAGACTGAACCGACTGGTCACTTGCCTTTGCTGGATTTTTTTTTTTCCTTCTTTACAAAGAGCCTGGCAGTGTTGCAATAATGAATAATGCTGATTGATGTCTTCATTGTTACATTGTTCTTCTGATCAGACATGAAAACAAGAGCAGTCAGAGACTCCTTTGAAACTCTTCCATAAAACTCTCTGAGACTGCATGTCTCGGTTTGTTTGGAAAGACCTTTGTCTGAAGTGTGTTAACTTTGTCTATACAAATTAAATATATATTTTTAAATTAAATGCATAAAAAGTATAAGTAGTACCATGTATAAGCATGGATTGTTGTGCATTCCAACATGTTGTGCAATTGTTCATTCATAAGTAAATGAAGTATTAAAAAAAGAATCTGTTACAATTTACAATTATCCCTCTTGCAGTTAATGATAACTGAAACACAAACATATGGCGATTGCATGGTCTGCATTGAACCAGCCACAATTACAATGCAAGAACATATCTGCAACTTAGATCTCTGGTACCTTATACATCCCAGCAGTATTGCGAGGCCAGTATACTTTGGCTACTTTTGAGTTGCTGCAGTGGTTTGGTCATTTTCCATACATCACATTAATTATCAACAATTATTATCAATATTTTGCTGATCAAATAGGTAAAAAATTAAGGAGAAAACATAAATTCATAGATTATTACTTGTAGTGTATGTTTGCTGTGGTTATGGTTAATATGTAGTAAACTAACAGGTAAAATAGTATATCAGTAGAAGTAAGGTATTGCTCTAATAAGTGCATATGAAATAAAAATCCACTACTTGTATTGTCTGAATATACCTTTTGTGCACTATTTTTTATTCCTAAAGTTATTTTACATACAATACATACATACTTTGTAGATTACAATATAGAGACAGGTTACAAATTAAAAAAAACAATATGAAACATCTTACTAAGGTATTGAACCTGATTGACAAGCAACCTAACAGTGACTGGTGAACAGTGCTGGTGCTAAAAAAAAAAAAATCTTTTATAAATGATAGAGCTGAGTCTGCCTAGTGCCTTTTTTTAACACTTTAGTGATGAATGTTCGTGGTGCATTTTGTTTGCATTTCTAGTGGCACAGTGTTCACTGAAAGTAAAATAAGGTAAGATTGTAGGTTGTGTGCACTTTATTGCAATTTCCCTCCTGGATTAAATGGATTAAAATGAGATTTACTTTCCTCTCATCAACTGCCTACTATTAGCTTATTAACCATTTAGCTCAGCAAGGCCATATTCACTTTGTTGTATTTCACATTCTATTATTTAGCTTGATTTTATAAACGGAATTTATTATGTATATAAAATAAAAATTCAAACTAAATGCAGTGTTTCTGTCCAATGCTTTTTACACACAAAAAAAGAAAGAAAATTAACATGGGACACTTTCGTTCTCATAGGTTCTGGAAGGTTAACAAGCATATGCAAAGTTATGGCACGCTAATCCTAAAAGAAAATCTTTTCAAACATCCCTGACCTAGGTGCTATATTGTTAAAATATTTTCCTATTGCAGAGAATAGTAAATTTAATAAATGGATCAAGCCTGGTCATATGAGGGTTAAGAGGAAGCTCGCAGGACCTCACTGAGCTCCATGATCCTCTAAACCAAATGATTTATGTCAGGGGTCAGTCAGCTGTCCATTAATCTGAAAGGAAGTCAGTGAGTCTGGTCCTGTCCCTAATTAACTAATTAGGACTTACACACAACATGTGCAGTGCAGGACAAACAGAGATAATGAAGTTGGACACAGTAAGTGTCTGTCAATTCCTTCAAAACAAAAACCTATAAAGAATCTTTCATATTCGTGGAAAGTGAGCATACTACATAAAATAATGTGCTGTAGATAAAGCTGTAAACTAGATGCTAATTTATGTAGATACCTAAGACAAGTAACTAAATACTACTGGCTTTAATGTGCCTATTTCATGAAGTAGTAAAAGGTATTCAGCTAATTTGCAATGGTAATAAGCCACTGCACTGTAAGTTTCACAACTGCGTGCTCGGCATGCTTTCCCTCTCTTGGTCTTAATTATGTGCTCCATTAAAGTGCCACTTGAAAACGGCATTAGTTATGGATGTCTGTTAACATAACCTTACATGTATTTCACATTTATTCAGCTGATAACAATCATATACTTTACTGGGGTTTCTAGGTAGGAAAGGTAGGTTTGGTTAGCCCAGCTGTCTGAACAACAAATCTTCTTTATCAAGGAAGGATGGGGGTTGGAAAAACAGACCATCTGTTAAATCAAGTCTGTGGATATGTATGGTTGGGTTTCATGTATCACTCTGCCTGTGCTCATGCTACAGACTTCATATATGTGCAGTAATGCTAATGAATTAAAATTTAGGCTTCTGATACATGCACAATGTCCTCTAAACTTTCTATTTAGCCTACCAAAAGAAATTGTCTTCTTTGTCTTGCTAGATATTTATTTATTCATATGTCATTAGAAAAATCAGGACATGTTATGAATGGATAGATGTGGATGGTAGATATGAAGTGATTTTATTTTTATCACTAACATAGACATGATATACTCTAATACAGCCCTGGCTGCATCCTGCATGTACATCAGGCTGCTTCCGCTTCCTCAGTTCAGATGTAGCCAAGACCCTGATCAGACCCCATACTTCTTCGAGCAGCTAATGATTTTCTGTCATGATTCTGGACTGAGACACACTTGTCCAACTGTCCAATTCCAGCCTTAATAAACAGTACCAGATGCTCATAAGTTCCATCATCTCAGCTGGGGGGGTGTTTTGTTTTTGGTGAATTTGCTTATGGTCTTCTTGTCATGAAAACATTTTCCAAGACAACAAAAATTGGCACGGATTATGAATATTTAAGGCTAGTCATGATGCAAGATTTTGTATGGACCATTGTAATACCTTGATATTTGGATCCAGAATAAACAAGCTTCAGTTAGTCCAGAATGTCCTTACTAGAGCCAGAAAATCGTACCATATTAGCCCCTATTTTAAACTACATTACATTCCAGTAAAATTTTGCATTGATTATAACATGTTGACCTATAAAGCACTGAATGGTCTCACACCACAGTACCTGAGCGAATTTTAAGTTTTTATTATGATCCGCCACGCCTGCTTCGATCAAAAGGTTCAGGTTATTTATTAGTACCTAGAATAATACTGACTACAGAGGGGGCAGAGCTTTTTCCTCCAAAGCCCCCCAGTATTCGGGACTCAGAGACAGTCTAAATCCTTAGGTTTAGGTTGAAAACCTACTTGTTTCATCAGGCATTTTGTTAAAATAGCTTATCTCTTAAATAATGGTGCAGATCTGATGGTTCGTTGGCACAGAGTGCGGTACTGTGTGTTGAATGCTACTTTCACACATACAAATAGACATTCCTTTTATTAAAAATGAATACATAATTTCTAAAACTTCTATATTTTTTTAGACATCTGCTTCTTTTTATCTACTAAATGTTCCACAGTGGAGGACTGCTGGCCTGTTCAAAAATCGCATAACATAAACCCGAGCAATCTTTAATTTAATAGGAACAATGAATATTTGAAGGTGCACATCACTGCCTATAGTGTATTGTTGATCATGCTGGGTCAAAACGATTGCAAATAGATGACATGAGGTCGTAATTACACCAAGTTCATAATTACCACATCAGTCTGCAATTAAATGTTTTTGAAATTGGCTTCCATGGAGGTTTTGCTCACATATACGTGATTAACACAGTGAGAACTGACTCTGTGTGAAGGTTTCAGTATGGCACTGCATGGCAGAATCTGATGCAACATACAGTAAGCGTCATTTCATTCTAGGTGAGTCGGGGCACGGAGCCGCAGATTTCAGCAGGTGTTAATTTACGGCTGCTCCAAGTGTATTCTCTTGATGGCTGCAGTCAAACCCAGCAGCTGGGTGATCTACAAAAGGCAAACATAACCTTCAGTCGTAAAGTCTGGCATCTGCGCCAGAACACGGACTGCATAGTTAAAAAGGAGGGTCACACAGAGTGAGAGGAATAGCGTCATTTTGTATGAATATGGTTGTGTGTACTTTTCTGGTGTATTGTAATCTGTGATAAGGATAAAAAGTCGCATGTGAGCATCCAGATTCTAATTTATGCAATAAGATCAGTATATTGTAGTTCTCCAACTTTCTGCAGCCAGGGACCTCTTTAACTGTAAAATAAATTCCACAAATCCCCCATACAGATTTATTTTATGAGCATAATTCAAATATTTAAATATGAGGCATCATGTAAATATGGACAACAATTGGGTATTTATTAGAACTTTTTTAAACTTTCCACTCACTGAAGACATTTTATTAAAATTGTCAGTAGGTCAAATTTAACGTTGTTTATTGACATATAACACAGTATACACTCACTGACCACTTTATTAGGAACACCTGTACAGCTGCTCATTTATGCAATCTAATCAGCCAATCATGTGGCAGCAGTGCAATGCATAAACCCATATAGATACTGTTCAAGAGCCAAAATAAGACAGCTGAAGATGAAGACCAGGCGACGCTTTTCCAATCTTCAACTGTCCAGTTTCGGTCAGCCTGTGCCTTCTGTAGCCTCAGATTCCTGTTCTTGGCTGACAGGAGTGGAACCTGATGTAGTCTTCTGCTGTTAGAGCCTATCTACCTTAAAGTTCAACATGTTGTCCATTCTGAGATGCTTTTCTGCTCACCATGGTTGTAAAGAGTGTTTAATTGAGATATTAAAGCTGTCTTGTTAGCGCAAGCCAGTCTGGCCTCTCTCCTGTCCTCAACAAAACAGTTCTGCCTGAAGAATGTTTTTCACTAGATGTTTTTTTGTTTGTTTTTCCACACCATTCTGTGTAAACTGTAGAGACTGCTGTGTCTGAAAATTCCAGATCAGCACTTTCTGAAATACTAAACTAACCTGTCTGGTACCAACAACCATGTCAAAGTCGCAGAGATCACATTTTCCCCATTCTGGTGTTTGACATGAACATTAACTGAAACTCTTGACCTGTAGCTGCAGGATTTTATGCTTCTGACACATGATTGGCTGATTGGAAAATTGCATGAATGAGCAGGATTTCACGTGTTCCTATTAAAGTGATTGGTCAGAATCAGTATAAGAATGTTTTTATTCGCCAAAGACAGGGTGTACAAGGAATTCCTTTTGGTGCAGTGTCACACGTAGTACAGGACAGCACATAGACCAAAAAGTACAATACAATACAATGCAATACAATACAACACAATACAATACAATACAATACAGTGCAATACAGTACAATACAGTGCAGTATAATACAGTCCAATACAAAACAGTGCAATACAATACAGTACAATACAACCAGATAAAATATGATGCAATATATCTGTACAGGAAGACAATACCAAAGTTTAATATGATATAAGGATGCTGCTGATAAAGCAGATTGTAAGATATAAATATTTGAGTTACTGAGGTTTGGGTTAAACCCATTCAGTTCACATGACCTGTCAAATAAGTTAATAACTCTAAAATTAAATAATAAATATAATAAGTTTGAAAATAGTGGATTGTGATTTCCATTGCTGTAACTAATTTTAAAAAATTGCAGACACCCTGGATATGCTTCATGAACCCCTGGCAGTCCCTGGACCTTTGAGAACCATGGCTGTAGATCAGGGGTGTCCATTCTTATCCGGAAAGGGCTGGTGTGGGTGCAGGAGTTCATTCCAACCAAGCCACACCTGAGTCTATCGAAAGCTAAGATCAACTGATCAAACAGGTGGAAACAGGTATAGCTCCTGCTTGATTGGAATGAAAACCTACACCCACACTGGCCCTTTGTAGAAAAGATTGGACACCCCTTCTATAGACAGGCCAGATAAATTGATACAAGCTGTAAAATACAATGTATTCTATAATCAGAACTTGACTGTAATTCAAGACCCTGTCTCAGTTTAATTGGCAATTTTACTAAACCAGTAAAGGAACAATAGCTGGACTAGACAGAGGAGGACAATTAAAACATCAAAGAGTGAAAAAGTGAAGAAAAAATAAACAAGCTTTTCTATCTGACAAGGCTGCCACATCTGTTTAAGAGCCGGCCAAAACAGCTTTGTTAGGTGCGTCTAACAGTTCCTAACAATGTCCATCCTCATCTCCATAATCCCTCTTGTCCAAGAGAGTGAGAGTGACAGAGAGTGTGTGAGAGAGAAGGGAGGTACTGGGTTACATGCCTGCCCAAGCTTAGTTGGCTGTGTCATTCCTGACAGCTTTATTAAATGCAAAAATCCTCAATTGCTACACACTAGCCAGATTCGCCATTTGGACTCGTGCAGAACTGGAGGAGAGCGATAGCGGTTGACCTCGCAGTACCCAAAGAGGATGAAAGGCACACGCCACCGATGTGAGCACACACATTCACACAGAGTTGATTAGAGCCGCCCAGATGGGTTATTGCATTTCCAATTTCTCTCACAAAACTGAGTCCCCTATGGAGTGAGGGTAAGTTTAGTCCCGTAACTCTAAAACTGTCAAATAGTCTTATCAGAGATGTATTAATCTCAGGAGCTGATCTACTATTACAATCATGCCATTTTATATAAATGAAAATGATTGAGATTAATATGAAAATGGCATGAAAAAGCTCAGAACTCTTAATTATGTCTTCTGACATTTTGCCTGAAATCTGCCTCCCTGAAGTGCTACTTTACACCAATTAAGCTCATGAATTTTCATTTCTCTGCGATCAGAATCATTCAGTAAGCAATGAAATCTGTTTTAAAGAACACATCACTTTCCAGGAGGCTTAATTTAGAGTGAAAGTCTGATTTCCTGATCCAGTCTTGCTCCAGTTGCTGTGTAATGACTCCTTAGTGAATCCTATAATAAAGTATTTGCCAGAAAGGGTGTGCATTTATATCAGAACGTCGTATCACTGTTCTAAGATCAGGTGCTAAGATGAAGCAAGAGACAGACTAAAGCAATAAGCCAAGAGAGTATATGTGTTACAGTGATTTTATCACAGATAGGTTTGTTGTATGGCACAACGTAAAGTGATGCCTAACAACACCCTTGCCTGTGAAAAATAAATCATTTATCCATGTTTAATAAATATTTAAATTTATTATTAATAATATTCACAAACAATTCTTCCTCCATGCAACATAGTCTATTAATAGTAAGCTTTGGTTGCTAAGCAACATAACAAACAAAAAAATATTCTATGGACAGAACAATGGCTGAAGTGTAACAGATTTATTGGTTCAAAACCTGGTAGAGTTTCACAAATTCTACAAATTCTACCAATTCTACAAATTCTATTGTGATGCAGTCACACAGGATTTTACAACAGCTTTGAACATGGCTCAGCCAGTCAGACTGTAGAATCGAATCTATCCATTTTATGATTTTAATATTAATACAGAATCAGACCTAAAAGAATTAACCTAAGAAATCTTTGGTACTTACTCAGTATAGGGAGAGTTATTAAAAATAACTTTTTATCCATTTATAGTTACATGTATTGTTGTGAACCATCCATAAAATAGTTCCTATTATCACTTACATTATAACAGCTATAAACAATCATTCTCTCACCACCCTCTCTTTTTTGTTCTCTCTGTTGAAGTTCATAAGACAAAAAAGCAGCTTATCATGTTACTAAGAAACTTCAAAGCACAATGGCCTATCTCTTAAAGTCTTTCCCATGGCAGAAAACATACTGACATTTACAAAGTGCTGACATTGGAGACATTTTTCTTTGTTAAATAATAACACTTTTTAATTTGTTTTTAATTGGATATAGATTAATTTGTGACTGATTGCATTTAAGTGTTTACATTTTTTGTAATCACTGCCATTAAAACGTGATTTCCTCACATCTTGCTGCTGTAGGTATTTCCTTAGGTTTTTGTGTTATAGGCCTTAGGGACCCCTGACCAGACTGTGATCTATGATGAATCTAAGAATGGAGTTTACCTTTAGGCCTCAAACCACATATTACCTCACCACATATCAGCTTAAAAAAGCAAGGGCATGTTTTGTTCAAGGGCCTCCAGACCTCTCAAGTTTCCATTACGGCGGAAGTCATGATAAATGGTGTTTTAATGTGTAACCTGGAACCTGCCCTATGCTGGGAGGAAAATATTACTTCAGTGTACCATAGACAGAAAAGTTAGAAAAAGCACTACTATATGGTCATATGAACTTCCTGCTTACTGTATCTTCAAGCCAAGTGGGTGAACATAATAGTATATAATATTGCAAGAGACAGTCTCTTCATCATGCATGTGCATTCATCCTTCAAGCCTGTAATTAGTTTACAAACATACAAGGGAAATTGTTCTCTGTTGCTTCATCTCATCAACACACTCTGGAGCCATCAGACTGTCTGAGTGCAGGCCAATATGGAGACGATTACTATCAACCTGCATCATCACTAACAGTAACTTGATCATAGTAAACTGATGCTCTTCCTCAGTCCGCAATGTACTGGGCATAGTAAGTGCTTCTATGTGTCATTACGCTACACTCAGTTATTGCACTATGACAATGGTAAGTGTTGTTTCATAAACAAGACAACTGTAATTGCATGAATGGCTGATTAATGGCAAGTTGAGCAGACGAGTGGAAAATCCCTTCATATGGTCAAGTTTTGTCATTTTCTATGCGGTTCTGAAAAATAAAGTCTGTCCTTTAACATGAGCCTCATTATCATATTTTCATTCCACTGATCTCTGTTCATGCTAACAGCAGTGCTGAAATAATCACTGATTCATTCAGTTGTTTCCATTTTGTCAGTTTAATTCCTTGTTATTAATATCTGATTTTTAGGTCATTTAAAAATTGTAATCTGTACAGAGTGTGTAATCGCTCTTCTCTGTTTTGATGATGATGTGATGATGCAGGAGCATCGCAGGCATTTTGACAGCCGGTGTCCGATTACAAACTGTATTAATTAGGCTTATGTCCATTTCTCTATGGCATGGAGCTATCAAATTGTGACGAAATCACACTTAGCTTGCTTTTAACTTTTAGATACCTTTAGGCAGACTGACTGCATTTATTAAACTAGCTCTATACACATGATATTCATGAGACAGTCAAGGCAAGGTTAGAAAGTAGTGTAAATAAAACTTTTCCACATTATTTTGCTTAAATGTATTTATATTCCCTTAGAAAAGCTCAGTATTGGTCAAAACCCATTTTCAACCAGAATTCAGCCAAAGTGACATTTGACTGTTTTTTTTTTTTGTTTTTTTTTTAAGCTTTACTGTACCAATTTGATCATATTCATTCATTTTGATCATGGTCATTCATTCAGTCCCAGTCCAAATCAGGTCAAATATACAGGGATCTTTTTTCAGATTATAAACAAATCTGGTGTGCATTTCCAGAAACCAGTTCAGGCTTCAAATCTGCTTAAGCTGAAAAAGTTGTGTTAAACTGCATGATGAGTCCAGTTCAGTGATATAACACATTGAGATATGAGATGTTAGTTCTGCTACTGTCCGGTGGATATTACAATATCAGTGTATTCTATATAGATTAGGAACAATGTGCCATTGTACATTGTAGACCTTCAGAATTAACTATTATGCATACAGAAGACCAATAGGACCATGAAAGGTGTCCAAAATTACTAAGAATAAACCATACCATGAGCCACAGTGGGGAGATGTGAAGACTTGTGTTTATTCCCAACATGCAAACAAATTTATCTTTTGTGTTTTTCACCTGTGAAACATGCCTCTTCCCGAGCAGGAGCTGAGCTTGTTTCTGTTGCCACCTCCTCTGGGCTCTGACCTCCTGGGAACACGTGCACTGCTGCTGTGTAAGCTGTCCATGCTGAGTGTGTGTGTGTGTGTGTGTGTGTGTGAGAGAGAGAGAGAGATGTTACTCTGTTCTGCGCTGTGGATGTGGAAGGTCATGCTGTCCTTTTGATTGTTCAGCCCACATGGACTTCTGTCAAGCTATTTATTTTAACTGCTGCTTGATGGGGGATTTTTTTTTTTTTACCTTTTGTAGCTTTTTGTACCTTTTGATGATTTTTAGCTAATAAATCAATTTGATATCTATATAAATGGTGACATTTATACCTCTGTATGACATGAAGTTGATAATAAAATTGAACAAAATTCTGTATTTCAGTTATAAATGTTTCAGTCCTGAGCGATACAATTTCAACTTGCAAGGGACTGGCTCGAATCATGCGCTTTAGGTCCAGCAGAGTAATGACAGAAATGAATAAATAAAGACTACACTTATTGAATTTGCTGCAAAACTCAGCAGACTCAAGCTTTAAATTTGTCTGTTGCGATATGGCCTACATATTTTATTGTGATTTTTTAAAAGATTTACCCATTACACAAGATAAATCACAATATTTAGCATAAGTATATATATATATATATATATATATAAACTCTTACAGAAGCACAGCAAATATCATGATAATGTCCTATTATATAGGCATTTATGTTTAATTTTTTTTAACCCCTGCTTCACACGACTAGCAAACGCATAATCATAAACATGAAAGAAGTCATGTTAATTTATTAATTTATTATTATTATTTATTATTACTTAGGCAATATTACAAGAGTGCAGTTGTACTTGATGATTCAGCTGCAGGTAATCAAAGCCTGATATTCACCACAACAGCACGATTGGAGTATGATTATTGCTTTTATATAAGAGTTCTATTAAGAGGGAATTAATATTGAGTGACAGCAGACATTTCAGACACAGTATGGCAATTGTTTTGTTTATTTTTGCTCCATTAACAAAAAGGGCTCCCAAAGAAGCCACAGCTGGATAGAGCATTGTGTGTGTGACTGACAAACCATGGTAAGCGTAGTAAATGTAAATGTAAATGTAACAAACTATTGCCAGAGTTGGGATTTTTTGTAGCAAACACAGACGAGTGGAGTGATACAAACAGTGAAATGTACCAGTGCTAAATATCAGCATGTACTAAATATCAGCATTCTTGGAATGCTGCTTGTCCAATCAAATTAGTGGACTGGAACTAACTGTTGTATAATGGCTGATATACATTACTTAATATACAGACAGGCAACAAATTAAAGGAAAAAGTGGTGGCTGTGGGCTGCGATGGATTGGCATCTCATTCAAGGCTCATCCCGACTTCACACCCAGTGTTCCCAGGATACACTACAGATCTACAATGAACCTGACAGAAAGTGGTTACTAAAGCTGTGTGAATGAATAATGGTGGCTGGAGGGGGCATTTATTTATTCTGCTGACATGGTTTGGATCCACTTCTGTCCCCTTAGACAGAAGCATCACTACAAATCAAACAAATTTCCTCTGGCTGATCACCTTTATCCTCTAATGAAACATTTCTCTCCTGATGGGCGTGGTCTCGTTGAGGATGACTCCGCCCCTATCCACAGGGCGTGAGGGCGCACTGAATGGTGTCATGAGTGTGAAAATGAAGTAAATCTTATGCTTTGGCCTTCACAGTCACCAGATCTCAATCCAATTTGACACCTACAGGAGATTTTGGAGTGGCGTTTTAGAAACATCATCAAAACACCTACTGAGGGAATACTGTATCTTTGGAAAGAGTGGTGTTCATCTCTCCAGTACAGTTTCAGAGATTTGTAGAATAGATGCCAAGAGGCATGTTCTGATGGTGTCTTGGCCTTGCTATAATGCTTTGTTGATTTTTCCTTTAATTTGTCACCCATGTACAGTATGTTTTTATGTTATAACATATATTTGTATACGTATAGCATGTACAAAGCCCTTTTGGTTTTCTCAATATTATAAAATAACAGGACCTTTATTTAGCCTCTGGATCTTTCATTATTTTCTTTATAACTTTTGTATTTTTGGGATGCTTCTTGGGTATTACCGTATGCTAACATCAGTAATGTTGCTCCGGTGAGCAGATATGTTACAAGAAGAGCATTTTAAGGATTAGAAATGAAGCAGGACAACTCATGACACATTTCTGACAATGTTATTTCACACGAATCTTTTTTTCACATTTTAAATTGCACACAGTGCCCTACTGTAAATAAAATCTTGGTCTGGGTGGAGGTATCCCCTGTATAAATAAAGGAATATATGAGTAAATGTGTAGTTCAGCAAGCAGAGCAGGATGGAGAATTGGACTGTGCCTTGTGGACTAACCCAGTAGCACAAACAATCACGTTCTCCATTAATTCCTACCCACAGATTCAGAGGCATGTCACACAGCTAGCTGTTGATCATACACAACACGGGCCACTGTAGTATGTCTCTGTCAAAACTGGGCAAGCAATTATTTCACCCCTTTCCCCTCAGAGATCACAAGATGCCCATTCTGACAAGAATGTTTTCCTTCCCTCTTTCATAACCAGTATATTCGTAAACATTGTTATGGCGATTTGGTCATTGTGATTCAGACCACAGGCTTCACTGCTGCATTTACATGCTACTTGTAAGCCCTAGGAAATAATGCTCATGGAATTTCAAGCGATTTTTTTTCTTTTTTTTTTTTCAAAATCTCATACTGTGTCTCACCCAGAGAGGACGTTACAACGTTTGCCCCTGCCTGGTCTTCTCTGGTTTGTGTTTTTAATTAAGAACCTTTCCAGGGTGCACATTTTCATGGGCTCACCCTGAACTGCACAAGCAGATGGTTTCTGACACTTGTTAAAGTCTGAAGGCATCATCCTCACTTTCTCTCTCTCTCTCTCTCTCTCTCTCTCTCTCTCTCACACACACACACACACACACGCACACACACGCTGATGAACTCTCCGAAGATTCGCTTCGCACAGCACATTGTGCGAGCTGTTACCTTCCAGAAGACACTCTGCCCTTGAGCTAAAGGCACAGCGAGGAAAAAAAGAGCTGGCTGAACACTTATTTAGCGTTGGAGATGTCTTCATTCCCCTGCAGAAAGATTCCTCCTACATTTGAAATATTTAGGCCAATGTGACACCTCCAAACCAACAAGGTCTGTCTCTCCACGTCAACCAGAAAGTTCCAGACTAATTCAGATGTCTGTCAGATTTCTCCTCTCTTCAGTCATCTATTAGTGCCTGAATTTCTGGCCATTTCCGAGCTCTGGCGCTAGCTTCACTAGCTTTATATGTGTCCTACTTTTCACAGCGCAGCATGAATAATATGCGATGAGTCTCATGAAAGAATCATCGCCGCTGATGAATTATTGATCCGTCAGGGAACTGTACGCGTAGGTTACAAAGTGTGTTTATACACACAAAGTTAATCGCTCTACTGTATTAATTGATGCCAACTGGAAAGCAAGATTGTGGGATTTGTGCGATTTATATTCATGTTGATATATAAATATTATGTAATTACAATAAATCAATGGCGGGGTGGAAAAAGTACTAGGAATTTACAGTATACTAAAACATAGATAATGTGTCAATATCTTACGCAATTAAAAGTGGAAATAAAAAACTGTACTCTTATAAATATACTCGCCAAAAAATATACTCGAGTGAAAATAAAAAAACTGCTACTTTCAGATATACTCAAGTATCAAAAGTAAAAAGTAAAGTAAAAGTTTTTAACTGAATAATGAAATTAACTTGATGTGATATTTTCATGTAAAAAGTAACTTTTAGTACTTATCTAAAACTGTTTTAAAGCAGCTACACTGTTTTTACCTGGAAACATCATTCATCTCTGTAAGTTTGCTAATGAATAAATAAGAAGTAAAATATTTGCTAGAATTTGAATTCCCTAGCCTGTTATGTTAGCTGCTAGTCTTACCCGACATTAGCAAAGAAAACAGGCCAACGTAGTTAGTCAGTTAACGTTAGCAAATTAGTGAAACTTACCTCAGCAAACTTGCGTTTTTCAAATTAGAAGGAGTTCATACCTTCTAGGCAGGCAAAGGAGACACCATTTTATACAGGTCTTTGCTCACTCCAGCATAAGGAAGTAGTCTGTGGTCTGGTGGCTGATCCATATTGCACATGGATAGCTATAGAGTTAATACATTGTGTAGCATGAGAACTTGATTGGATGCTAAACTTAAATGAATAGATGTTAAACCGATCCCATTTGATTGCTGTGTAGCATACAATCACTGACTGGATGATGAGTAGTTTACGAGTGTAGTAACGAGTAGTTTAAAAGCCTGAATAAAAATGTAAGGAGTAAAAAATAAGGTTTTTGTAATTGTAATTAAATGTAGAGGTCAATTTCAATTATACTCAAGTAAAGTATAAATAAACCAAAATAATACTTACGTATGGTGACGAAGTAATTATGCACATACAGAAAAGCACACAGAAAGCAATCACAAGATTGTAATTGTATACTGATTCATGATGCACCCTCAATGTAATTTATCATAGTAATCATGATTATATATGGTTACTACGGTTTACACTAACTATAATGCTATGATTAAAATAAGAATAACATCTTTATACACTCTGCATCAATTGTAGTTCATGCTTATGAGCTTGGAAATTAGTGAGTTCATCTACGTATTCATAAGTATAAACAAAGATATGTCTAAAAATAAAATTGATAGGGAAAAAGTATTCAGACACCACAAATGACCAGCATTATTATTTTTGGTACAAAGCTGTTGTTGGGAATTACAGCTTCAGTAAGAAGTAATTAGCTTTTTGCAGCATTGTGGGTTTGGCTCATTCCTCTTGGCAAATCTTCTTCAATTCCCCAAGGTTACGAGAGTCCTTCTGATGGACTCACAATTTCAAAATCCTCCCTAAATTTTCAGTGGGATTCAGGAGATTGGCTAGACCAAGCAAGGCCTTCTTGAGTTCATTTGGCTGTATGTGTGGGGTCAGTGTCTTGCTGAAACTTTCATCTTCTTCCCAGATTCAGTTTCTTGGCTGGTGAGATTAAATTCTCCTCTAATATGTCCCAGTACATTGCTCCATTCATGTTTCTTTCGATGACGTGTAATACCCTAGTCCTGTTTGCAGACAAGTTTGCACCTCCACTGTGGGTGTGGTGTTCTTGGGATCATACGTGCAACCCTTGTTTCTCCAAGCATGAGGAGCTGAATTATTGCCAAGGAGTTTTGTTTTTTATTTTTCTGACCAGAGTATATTGTTCCAAAAGAGTTCTGATCTGTCGAAATGCTTTTAGACATGCATTTCTGTGCTTCTTTTTTAGCAGAGGAATTTTTCGTGGAGTGTAGGAACAAAGATGATTGCTTGTGCAGTTCATTATTTATTGTTCTCTGTGTAACTGTTGTTCCTGCTACTTTCAGGTCGTCCTGCAACTCTTTTCATGTGACTTCTGACTTCTCTCTTTCTTCCTTATCATTTATCTGAGAGCGATTAGTCCAGGGACGATTAGTTGTGGTTGCTGTAACTTTCCACCTGCATATTATCAAACCAAGTGTTCTGACAGGATGTTTAAAGTCTTTGCTATGGATCTGTAACTTTTTCTATTTTTATTGTTGCTTAATAATGTTGTCCCTGAGAACTTTAGGACACTCCTTTGCCTTCACCATGATTGCTGCTTGTTACCTGAAATCAGTGGTCTTTTATAATGACACCAGGTGCAATTTACAAGAGTACTTTTTTTGCAGCATGTATATCTAGAACTTGATTTGTTTTTATGTAACATTTACATTTCTAGCAAGAGTGGACGAATCCAGTTCTTTTTCTTCAAATGCAAATAAAGTGATGTTATTGTGCATGCACATGCCAAATTCACATTTGCATGCCTGCATTTACAGAGAACCAGCGTGTTACCATTGTGCTAGCTCTATGTTATGCTCTATGTGATCCCCTAGGCTATGCTAATATACTAAGTACGCATAATATTCTCCCTCCCATTAGGACTAGGCTGCTGGACCCCACCCCCTTTTCCTTCCATGCTAAAGACATATAAAGATAGAGAGGAGGCAAGCCTTGATATTAACAGTTCGTAGTTGTTGACAGTTAATTCAGCATAATACATAGGCCTACATTCTCTGGCTTCACAGTCTGGAGATAATTATAGATCTAAGGCATGGAAAATCTGTGGGATTGTCAAAAGGATAATGAGGGGGAAATAAGTGCTGAGCTGGTCACTGAGTAGATTTTTATCTTTGCGAGAGGCATCTTAATAAAGTTAACATCTCCAAATGCAAATGTTATGCAAATAACTACAGCACATTGAGCAGTCAGAAGTAGAGCGGTTGGAGATAACATTGTTTTTTTTTTTTTTTGTAAAAAAAAAAATTCATTATAAAGGGAGGGTTTCAGGAAGCATTGACAGTGACCATTTATATCTTCATAATCTTGCAGACTTTTGTTGTTTTTCCTTTTTCCTCTTTTGTCTTTGTTAAACTCACTCAAGTTTCTGCAGGATGTTATGACTAAATCAGTACCAACGCCTGGCGACAAATTTATATGATTCAGTCTCGTTACTGCACCGGAATCCAAATCAGTGTGTACAAAATATTTTGGGTACTTAAGGAGGAAACATTTGAAAGTAAATACAAAAGCCATCTTAAAAATAGACAAATGTATTTAACATTTCTTGTTATTAAATTATTAAAAATAAATTATCCTTATTTTTTCACATGATTCGTTTTTTTTTCTCGTGACTCATTTTTTATGATTCACTTATTTTCACATATGATTTTTTGGTAACAATTTCTATGAAGCCCATGCTCATAATGAATTATAGCTCAATTTATAATTATTTATAAGCAAGTATTACTGTTCAATAAGTACATTTATAAAGACACATCAAGCCCTATACTTCAGTATAATAACAGCTATAGTTACATTTATATTATTGTAATAATTACTTATGAGTGATGCACTTGCTTTTTCAATGCCCATGCTCATGAGTGTATTTATAAAGATGCAGCATCATAAATACATTCACGGAACCATAAGACTGACTAATTAATACTTATAAATCGGTATATAAAGCAAGCAAGTGCATCACTAATAGTGATGCAGTAATTATAACAATAATATAAATGTAACTATAGCTGTCATTATAATGAAGTACGGGTCTTGACGCGTCTTTATAAATGTATTTATAGAACAGTTGCTTATAAATAATTATAAATGGGGCTATAATTCATTATGAACATGGGCTTTATAGAAAGTGTTACCAATTTTTTTTTTCATGGCTCATTTATTTTAGCATCCGACTTTACACAATTAATTTATTTTCATATTTTTCTACATGATCCTTTTAATTTAGCATGTGACTTTTCACGATTCATTTATGTTCAGATGAGATTTTTTTTTTACACATGATTCATTTATTTACACATGAATTTTTCCCACATGATTCATTTGTTCTCATGTGCTTTTAACACATGATTCAATTAGTATTTTACATTTGAATTTTTCCACATGATTCATTTATTTTCACCAGTGACTTTTTTATACAATTCATTTTTTAACACATGATTTTTTTTTTACAGAAGATTTAGTTATTTACCCATGATTTTCCCTCACCTGATTCATTTATATTCACATGTAGGTTTCTTTCTCCACATTATTGTTTTATTTTCACATTTGATTTTCCCCACATGATTCACTTTAACATATTATTCATATATCACAGGTTTACTTGAGTTAACATTGTGCAAGTTGAGGGCATAACATGTTGAAATTCACCTTCACGTGTTTTTCACATGTGGTTATACAGTATATTACTTACATAATCACATTCAAAAACTTTTGATCACATATGTATGTAATTTTTTTCTTTTTGTGAGAGACGTTTCAGCCTATAGACCTTTATACTAAATTCAAGCTTCAGCCTGTCTCCTTCTGTTGGCAGAAAATGTTCTTTCTTTCAGAAATAACTTCTTAAAATAAGGAAACTTAAAATAACTTATTCTTTGCAGTGTTCTCCAGGTGACAGTCGATGATAGAATGCAAAATTCCCACTAACATGACAAGATGCAAATCAATCATATTATTACTGGACACTCTTTTTGCTCTTTTTGTGCTGCCCAAAAGTTTTTCTTGAACCCCTGGTCCTTCCTTCAAGAACGTCTGTCTGGCCAGCACCTGTCAGAATTAACGTAATCCAGACCTCATTAAATGATAAAGAATTTACTTCATAAAGTCCTTACTGTTCCTCTTTATTCTGATGAAGTGCACTTTGAGCTGACTGACTTACCAGGAAATGAACGAGCAAATTGTCAATGAAGATTTTAATAAGTATTTATTAAAGTCTTTGTTAACAATAAGGTCTGGTAAGTATATATTAAAGCCTTCTTCGTGAAGAAATCGTTTTGATTGCAGTACGATCTTTTGTACACACAGAAATTTTGTTAATATTAATAATTCCTAAATCATTTTCATACTGAGGCACAGTTCCACTTTCCTCTTGGTTCCTGACTATGTAGACATTACCTTCTCTGTACTAAAACACATCAGTGCTGTCCATCATTCAGCTGTCAGATTCTTCACCAGTGATAAATATTCTACACATAATTGTGAGTTATATAGAAATACAGATTCTGCATCATCATAAAGATGAATGTGTTTTCCTAGATTTAAATAATTAATTAATTAATTAAACAACTCAGCAAGATAGAATAACACCACAGATTTTTAGGTCTTGTTAAAAATATAATTGACTCTGTAATTATAATTTACGATTGCTAGCAAGGCATTGGGATACATTTTAATGCAAGACATCAGTTAATATTGTGATTGTATACAATCCTGTGAGGCTGATGATGGCTGTTAAAGGAAATGCCCACCCAGAAACACATTAAATATGTTTATATTGAAATATTTGTGAAGTGTTTATTTCTGATTTGTTGTTAGGTGCTATATTGTCGTTACTTCTGTGAGAAGTTAGCAATCATGTGCCGCAATGACGTCACAAGAGCGCAGTTACAATGTTTGCTAGTGCGGTTAAAATGGCATTTAGTAGGAGGAGAAATTTAGACAATCTCAAACGTAAGTGATAAGAGTCAGGTTTTTCTCACTCACCATTTTCCAACGATGTTTAGTGTCACTTTAATGGAAAAACTAATGTAGAAGTCGTGACAGCAAACAGTGGACTCAAAATGCAATTAATGCAATGGAGCTATATGACAAAGTTGTGTAGAGTTACGGCAGACACTCAGCTTTGCTAGGTAGTGATGTACAAAATGACAAGCATGATAGCATTGATGGTGGGATTAGCATGAACGATGAATATTAGGAAGCTGATCAGTTTGAGCAGAGTGTACAGATGGGGAAGTGGGAAAGCTGGATAGACTAAATGACTAAAGCACTGCTGCATCTCTCTCATTAGGAAGAGATTAACCAAGGTCAAGGTGGCACAGTGGTGCAGTGGGTAGCACTGCTGCTTCATCGCTCCAGGGTCCCCAGTTCCATCCTGAGCTTGGGTTACTGTGTGTGAGGAGTTCTGTGTTCGCTTGGGTTTCACGCAGGTAGGTGGATTGGCTAAGATGCGTAAATGTTTGTGCACAATGACCTGCGATGGACTGGAGTCCCATCTGGGGTGAATTCTCTCGCCTTGCACCCATTGTTCCCAGAATAGGCTCCAGATCCACCACGACTCTGACCAAGGGTCTCATTTATCAAGGCGTGCTTAGAACAAGTTCTAAATCTGTGCATAAGATCCACCAGTATGCAGATGAATATTGGCATTTATCATGTGCACACACGCACAGCTGTACACAATGGACTTTGATAAATCCCAAACATTCTAAATTGCTCTGCTTGTGCATGACCACTCTAATTTGCATAATGAAACACCCCTAAATTGCCATATATGGTAAAGAAATTCCCTTTAAAAAGCCCAGGAGTCTGTTTGAGGTACTGCTTGTTGCAGACAACATAAAACATGGTAAAAGGTCTAAGAAGATGAACAAGACCTACAGTACAGATACTATTGCACAAAGTAGAGTAAAGCAAAAATTGCTTATTTAGTATATTTATGAGTGGTTTATCTAAGAAATAAATATGATTTTTAAATACATTTTACGGCTACATGTGTGCATTCTAATTACATTTAGAAAACCTGCAGTGGTTTGAAAATTCCTCGTGTCTGATGTCTTTTTTGCTGCAATATTTGGAAACGTATTGCAGCTTGATCAATATAAACGCATGTAAAACATGTGTCATTATTCAGCTCATAGTTGATTGGAAAATGTGTGATTTGTCTTTAATTTCTTGTTGAAATGTACCTGTGGCTTAAAACTCTAGAATAGAGATCAATTAAAACTGCACTGGGCAAACACAATCGACTGATGAGCCACTCATCACTGTCGAGAGTTTCATGTGTTCCTTCAAAAAAAAATTCTCCCAGCACAAATCAACATCAAGGCAACATCCTAATAAATCTGCAGAAATGCCTTTTATAAAACTTTACTGTACACTTCATCTGTGTCATCTGTCTGCACCATAGTCAGTAATTACTCTGTCATTTATACTGATTTGATTGAGAATAAGCGTGATGAGAGCTCCTCATAATCAATTTATCCATAATTACACTTTTCTACCACTAGGAGTTCCTGCAATGTAAATATACTCACATCCTCCAGCACAAGAAGAAATTGATAAATAACATTCTATGTGTCGAAAACCTGTGTATGCACTGTTTATACAAAAAACTACGTGTACATATGGTAGATAAATGAGACCTCAGCATAAAGTAGTTACTGAAGAATGGATGAATGGATGAATGAGTGAAGCAAGGGCTAAATCAGCAATTATCAGCAACTATCCATAAATGCCATAAATGTAAATGTATTAGCATGTAGCAGGTAGTAGTCGAACGGCATTACGTGTAATGTAGGAAACCAATAACCAAAGTCATTTAGGATAGATTTTTCCTTTAATAAAGACAAAAATGTTTAAAAATGAGCAATTACATTGACCACAACCATAATTTTCTATATGCACTTTATTTGGACTGCTTTATATAGAATATATTCCCTCAGCCAAATACAACTGTTAAATGCTGTGTACACTGTATATAATATATTTGATCATTAATGATAAATATGTTAATTTTGTATTGTTTGTAGTGTTTACTATATTATGTATTTTTGAATCAGAAAAAGGTGTAATTTTTGAATTAGATAAAAGAAAGGCAAAGCTGAAAAAGAAAACTTCAAGTCTAATTGTAATTACAATTTAGCTATTACGACGGAAATAAAGATATTAAAACTTGTTTTAATCACATTTCCATAGTATCAGTGTTGGAAAATCAATATAATACATAAACCAAACACTGCTATTGCCACATTATTCGTGCCCATAAAAAAAAGGGTCTAAGCTTTTAAATCCTAATTTAACCTCCGTAAACATCCGTTTTCCGGATGTTTGCTGAAGATCATTCATTTCAACATCAAATGCCTCAGTACAACATTGAAATGTCAGTAAAAGCTGGTTTCTTCATTTTCTTCCCACATCATTGTGTGTGTGTGTGTATGTGTGTGGCACCGTCTGGCGCTCTGCATGCCCAGTGTGTGTGGTGTCCGGGTCAGTGAGGCTATAAGTTTGGCCACACCAGTCTGAATAGAGGACAGACTGCCTGCTCCCTCTCTCTCTCTCATTCTCTATCGGTTCCATCCTCACCATCTGCCCAAAGCACTTGACTGACAGCGCTAGCCAGGGAGATCCAATTGTGCCAGCAACTGAAGGCCGAGGGGAGGGGAGACACTTGACAGCGAGCAAACTGGACGTGACGATCAAGCAAATAAGCCTCCGGTTCCTAAATGCCTCCTATTATACACACTGCTGTGTTGGGGAGAAATCAGGCACTAAGTGTAGCGGCTAAGCCAAAACGAGCCCTGAGCTCCTCCCATAAACACTAAAACACAATTACACAGGAAAGGTGCTTGAATGGAACACAGGAAGGACATTTGATAGGTGAAAATAGGGAATGGTTGCTTATTTCCCTGAAGAAAGATAACTGTCAAAATGGACATGAGTACAGAAGGGCATCTGAATATATTCAGAAATACAAATGTCTTTTCAGTACGGATTTGAGAGTCCAACAAAAAAAAAAAAGTATTTAGTAAAAACTATTAAAGTAGCACTTTAGCTGTTTCACGAGATGAAATCAAAACCACTGAATGTAAATAAATAGGGAAACAAATGACTTAAACTCATGGCTTAACATAAATTAAATGGAAAAACCAACATAAAGTGTCTTAGAAAGGTGTAGGGCCACTAAATAAACTGCTTCAATGCACCTTGGCATCAATTCTACACATCTCTGGATCTGTACTGCAGCGATGAACACTTTTCTTCCAAAAGATATTCTTTTAATTGCTGTTTTGATGATGGAGGTGGAGAGCGCTGTTTAACACGTCACCCCAAAATCTCCCATAACTGTTCAACTAGGTTACGATCTGGTGACTGTGAAAGCCATTACATATGATTTGCATCATTTTCATCCTCATAGAACCTTTCAGTGAGCTCTTGTGACCTGTTTATGGGGGCGGGGTTATTCTTGGAGAGACCACGCCCATCAGAATGGAAATATTTCATCCAAGGATAAAGGTGATCAGTCAGAAGAACTCTTCCAAGCATCCAGTGTTCCTGGGATAGGCTCCAGATCCACCGTGACCCTGACCAGAATAAAGCGTTTACAGTGTAACTGTTTGACTACTATATTTTTTATTGAGTGGTTGTTCAGTCTTTTGTGGTTTGAATAATGTTTACGAGTTTGGTCAACTTGGGCTTTGTTTTTTAAAAATATTTTAAAGAATATTACTTGCCACACTGTATGAGATCTGAATTCTATAACAAACTGTGTGACAACATTCTCCATGTCAAATTATACATTCAAGATCCTCTAATGATAGACCTGTGACTGAAGAAAATTCCTCCATTCTACTTACGTAATCAGTCAATGTGATACAGGGTAGTGCAGAAAACAAAGAGAAGCATTCTTACGGATATTTTTCTGTTTATATTTCATCATTGCCACTACCATAGCTGTAGCTATCACATGATTTTGGTGTGATCCTATGCTGTCGTCTTATTGCTGGCTTTTAGGTGAGTGTCATAGCATTGTCGTAGCATTATGTAGCAAACTTAAAACTTAGTCATAGGTTATCTTTGGTTGCAATGGCACTAAATTGGCTACCAACCTTAACTCGTGGCTGAAGAATTATATTACAATGTGTGATTTTTGTCTGTGACGGCAAACCTGGGCTGGCTTTTCAGTATTGGTAAATTTAGTGGCTCTAAATTTCATTTTGTTTTCCCTCAAATGGTTACTATGGCACTCCGTGGCGTAAAATGTAAAAACTAAAATCAGGAGCATTTTTGCTATGAAATAAAATATCAGTGTACACTCTTAAAAATAAATGTGGAAGAAAAACATTTAGAAAGATGCCATAGGAGAACCATTTTAGTTTCCTAAAGAATCTTTTAACTGATAGATCATTGTCATTTTTGTTGGCTGTACAGAGAATAAATTCCCACCATAAATGTTGCCATTACTGTATGTGAACTTTGCTGAAGATGATCATTCTGTTTATTGCGTAAAAAAAAAAAAACAGTCGACAGAATCTTGGACTGAAAGGTTCTTTAGGGAATCAGAATGGTTCTTCTACATCACCCTATTTACTAAGAGTATAGAAAATAGATTACTAGGCATTTATTCAGTTGTAGGCAAATTTCATCAAATCAGACAATAATAAAGCTGGTGCAAAGATTAGACAGAAGTGTGTTGAACTACGTCAAATGTAACATAGTATCAAATGTATCAGAGGAACTCTGCACCTGATTCATATCACACACATAGATCACACAGGAAACTAATCCATATTCAGCAGTTTCATATCCAGATTCATATGATTTCCATTGCATGAGATCCTACAAGTTACATTAAGCAGCAGTCTAGATGTTATACACACATGCATGCACGCACACACACACACACACACGCACACACACACACACACACACACACACCAGCTCCCAGCTTGCTTGAGGCCCAGGCTGGCTGTCAGCCTGGATTACAACTCACAATTACATTTAACTCCTACTTATAACATTTTAATCAACATACAGGTAAATTTGCTGGCATATGAGATCACAAAAAAAAAAAAAATCAGAAATGACACGTGATGATCTTTATTTTACCTTTAAGATCCGTAACAGAACATTTTATCGAATACCCCATAACAGCACAGCATTGTGTTGAAGTGCCTTACAATTCTGACCTGCTCATCTAACCCTGCCAGAGTGAAACAGCTATATAAATAGAGCTATTCCTTCAACGGGGGTGCTTTTTGTACCTTCATCTGACAACTGTGTTTAAAATTTCATACCCTTTTTAGCAATAAGCTCATAGTGAATTTTTTATGGTGTTGTACATATAAAGAATATTGACTGCAAAACTGAGACACAATAGAGAGCAGCTAGTGTTCACTCATGCTCAGACCTGTTATATAAAAGAGCAATAGATATTTGCTATAAATATAAGTAACAGAGATATGGAACACAAACACTATTCCCTATTATCCAACTTTGAGCGAGAGTGTTTGGTAACACTTTCTTATACCAGAAACATGGAATGCATAAATGTTATATAATACTAAATGCTAATTTGTGGTTTTAGCATCTGAATTTCTGTCAAAATAAATAGTGAGCATGTTCTATAAACATATTTTACTATTACATTTGAATGATAGTTATTCATTTGGCAGAAGCATGTATCCAAAATGACTTATAATTGATGCAGAATTTAATCCAAGCAAAGAGATTTGCTGAGCTACAAAAAAGCAGTAATGCAGTCGCACATATCAACTAAACTGGAAAGCACAGAACATTTCACCACCATCCACCTTTAAATACAAAAATATTCATAGGGCCATATTCAGAGTTGTTTTCAGAGTGTTGTGACGACTTAATAATCAAATTACATGCATTTGTATGTAGATCTTAGGCATAGCTACAGACTTCAGTGCTACTCACATATTTGTGCAGAATTTGCATAGTTTGATTCAGTTACACACAATTCAGACCTTTGGATTAAGCTCAGCTTCTCATGCTTTCCCATGTTTTCTTACATGAAAGTGCATCAAATTAACAAAAACATTGGCATTCTCAAAATAGTGAATTAAGACTGTGATAAATCCTTGCCTATGCTACGATTTCAGGACCTCAATCTAGTATCTAAAAAAAACCCTAAATAATAGGAAGTGCTATTTTATAAACTGAAGAAAAATAAGGGTGGAAGCAATACTTTTATTTTACTTTCATTATTTTTGTAGTGATAAGTACTACTAGGGATATTCATGAAGCATTGTATATTGGTAATACTATATACTAGACTACTATTAGATGTTTATATTACTGCTTGTCATTCATCATATTAATAATTTTTTTTCTTTAAATTGTTTTATGTTACATCATATTACATTCAAAAGAAATTTTCAGCATTTTATGTTGAATTTTTTTAACAAGTTCTTGTATTTAAAGATAGTGGTCCATTGAAAACATAGTTAAATTTAATCATCTGAATGGGGTGTCCAGAAAAATGACTTTAGTGGCTGCTTGAGGCTATTCTGAATACAAATAACTAAATACTGATGTCACTTTGGGACTTACGTTGCCGTCTCTAAATATGGCCCCTAGTTAATAACAAGATCCCGGATATCTAAATCCTATGTAGAGTATATTCATATACAATAACATGATCTCGGTTTTACGATATTTTTGAGGAACTGGACCCTGAACTAATGAGGAAGTCTTAAGAATTTGAATAAACAAGAGTGATTTGATTGGATTTTGTTTGATTTCACACAAATGAAGTCATAAGAAAAGTCACACATGCTAACCCTGCCCTTAACCCTGACCTCAACCTTTGTTAATATAAGTCAAGTCATGCAAATTGTCACTAATTTGCAAGAGTGAGACCATGTTGGGGTTATAGCTGTGCTGTTAAGTTACTCAAAGGCCCAACATCGGGTCTCAGGAGGTTCTGTGATTTAACCTAACCGCTAAGCTACCAGTGCTCTTTTTGCTAACTCTTTAAAAAATGAGACATTTCTAAAGGCAATGAGGTTGTGTAAATGGATAATTTAATGACATTAACACTGACAATTTGTTGAGATTACCTTTACCTCATTATTTGGTGTCTATGAGAAGAATTAGATCAAAACATTTGCACAAAGTAAGGTAAAATTATATCTACACAATACAAAATGAAGGGAATTCACCAAGATTTGGTTTAACTGAAGTAAACTTGTGGAACTAGTGACCATAACAAGGCAAAATTAGGAGACTAGATTTAACAATTGATCCAAACCCAGACAAATCTGGAAGTAACTAAGGTCAAAATACAATCATTATTCAAATTATTTCCAGAAACAAGAGGATAAGTATAAAGTTAAACATGACCATGTGGAAAAACAAGGCAGGACAAGAAGTAACAAGTACACAATGATAGAATGGGAAAATGGCACAACTGGAAACATGTGTAAGATACAAGACTTCACGGCTAGCGTCTCTGGCTTTTGCTGTATGAAACAGTCGACGACTGCAGGTGCTGATTGGACACTGATTGGATGTTGTCAGTAATCAGAGGAGTAATTGGGTGTGTGCTGCCGGGGACAGGTCCATGAGAGTCCCTAATGCTGTATGTATAAAAAAATGATAATAATTTCAAAAGTAACCTATAATTTCCTTCATGTTTTACTTTCTTTTGACCCAATTAAAAAACCCAGTAGACAGAAAATGATTGAAGTCTTAACCCTCCCTTTCATCAAAAAGTAGGTGTGCATTTCATAAAGGCGATGAAAGACATGAATGACCCTAAAGCATGATTACTAGACCAAATCATGAAATATTACATGGTGTGTATGTCATATAGGCTAGTGTTCGCTGGAAAATCACAAAGAAGTCATTTATGCAGGATACAAATATAATATTCTACAAAATAGTAATAAATCAGTGCACTCATGCACTTTTTACACCCTATTAAATAAAGACAATAAAACTAATTTATTAAAGACAATAGGCCTTATTTAACAAGCTGGATACAAACAATGTGATTCAGAAAATATTCGCAGGAGCATTTACACAAGAAATGTGGTATTCGTGAACATCCTAAGTTTGTGTAAATTTATGTATAATGAGACACAATTGATAGGCTTCCAATTGCATAAGAACCATTACTGTTTCAATTGCACACATGGATTTAATTAATATTTTGTGAAAATCTTTTAGATTAAAAAATCTGGAAGTCTGAAATCTGAAAATCTTTTCTATTAATGGCACCCTATAAAATAAGGAAGAGTTAGTGTGTGTTTACAATGAAAAAAATTCATTGTTGGGGTTATAGCTGTGCTGTTAAGTTACTCAAAGGCCCAATATTGGCTCTCAGGAAGTTCCGTGATTTAACCTAACCGCTAAGCTACCAGTGCTCTTTTTGCTAACTCTTTAAAAAATGAGACATTTCTAAAGGCAATGAGGTTGTGTAAATGGATAATTTAATGACATTAACACTGACATTTTGTTGAGATTACCTTTACCTCCTCATTATTTGGTGTCTATGAGAAGAATTAGATCAAAACATTTGTTACAATAAAGAGTACAAAGGTTGAAATTTGAATTTATTTGCTTCAAATGTGTATATTGGTTCCATGTGAATGAATTGAGTTTAGCACAGTTCATTTTTATATAGCTAAAATGATTTGAATATGTATTTTCAAAACCCTGGAACAAACAAAAACTCCTTACACTCAACTGAGCTCAGGATCAAACCCAGGATCCTGGAACAGTGAGGCAGTAATGCTGCCCATTAGGCTACCATGCCACGCATAATGCTATCAGGTTATTTTAATACTACTCATGTCTTCCTGTCAGCGGCAACATCCTTGTGGAATTTTATAACGTAATTAGATCACATTAATACCATGTTAACTGAGCACATTCACTCTACGTGATTCAAACTAGTAGATTAAATATTTGTTTAAATTAAATTTAGTATAAGCAATGAAATCTGGCTTTGAGGAGAAAGTAAATATTTTTATATAAACTATACATAATATTTTCTCTTAAATCTGGCTGACAACATATTCCTTTTTTTCAGTGTATGGTAGCTGATGCGTCGCAGTGGCTGAGCTGCATTGCTGGAAAATTTAGCTCACTCTGTTTGTATGAGGTGCTTTTTTGCTGTTTTGTTTAGTCATTAATTTGTTGTTTTCAGCTCCCTGTGAGCTTTGCCTTTTATGGAGTGCTGTGGGTGTCACTAAACGCAACATGAACGTGCTTCGTATTTTTGCAGGTGATTGGCATTATCAACACATGCATGTGAGTAAAAAGAAATGTTTTTATTTTGGTTTGATCTAACAAAACATTGTTAAACTAAATGACTCAATAAGTCTCAATAAGTCAAAATCTGCAACCACAAACCACAAATATAAACCACAAACATTACATTTATACCTGTTGTCTCTGAAATACCATATCGAATCTCATATCAAACACGTATTTCAATTTTCAATTATGTTTTTGGGTTATTAAAAAACATCTATTGCGATGGGATCTTATTTTGCATGTGCTATTTATAAAATTATTACTTTTAATATCATTAGATTAATATTAGCACATAATAGAAAGAAAAAGGTAAATACCCTCAAAATTAGCACATAGACTGTATATTAACACACCAACATAACTCCTGTGTATGTCCATAAATAAAATGGGTATGCAGGTGTAGAGTATTGTATTATGTCATACAGACTGTATATTAAAATAAACTGCAATAAATGTTTGCAACCAATTTCACTTCACCCAGACAAAATTCCACTGAATGATCTCTCATGTACATACGTGTTGCTTTGTACTGTAATAATGACACACAGTTAACAGAAAGCACAGAATGAAGACAATCAGATGATGTTTGTCTGTCAGGAGTGCGAACTGTGATAATAATCAAGCAAAGACAGCAGAAACGAAATGAGATGCTTATGTTCTGTCAGCATTTCTGTTCTTTAAAAACTTATCTGTTCTTATGACAATTGTCTCAGTCATCTAAAATCATCCTCATGAGATGACAGACTAGAATTAACCACTGCTAATTCTGAAGACAGGAACTGTGGTCAGCAGATTATTTATTTATTTATTTATTTATTTATTTATTCACAAAAAATACTGACTTTTGACACACCCTCACAGGGATGAATATTAAATTATCATCCAGCTGTGTGTGTATTTTCACCATGTTCATGTGACAATGAATTTATTATTATTATTATTGTTGTTGTTGCTGTTAGTCATATTAATATTAGATTACTTTTCATTTTCATTAATAACAACAACAACAACAACAACAATAATAATAATAATAATAATAATAATGTAGAATATATCATTCAGTTGTTTATATGGACTTTTGAGGGCCTTGGAACCAAATATCAAGAAAATCCTGAACATTTTCATCTAAAACAAATTTATTCTGAGCCCTGATCTATTGGCATGTTGGCAAATTAGTGTTTTGATGGTAAGAATAACAATAAATGCATATCTGCCATTAAGCATTATAGAATCGAGAAATTCTGAATGAAATCTCCTTTGAATAATGATAAAATTCTGAGAAAAACATTTGGATGGAACTGATCAGAGATGACAAAACTTAATTTGATTAATGTGAACTAATATGTAATACTTACAATTTCCCAGTTAACTATTGCTCATTAGTTGCATTAGGCATGCAGCATTGGCGAGAGGAAGAGTAGAGGAATTCCTTTTAATGATTTACCCCCTTCTAGTTTGAGAAGCACTGTGGGTTAATAAAACATTACCCAGCCCTGCAGGGGGGAAGCATCTCTCTCTCTCGCTCTCTCTCTCCCTCTCTCTCGAGTGCGATGTTTGCATCCAAAGTTTGTTTTCATTGCCCTGCTTCACCAACAGAAATCTAGAGCTGTACCAACAAATCCATCGAGCTCCTTTCTCCTGCCCATTCTTCCTTCAGGAGATGTGACAGGCCCACCCTACCGAGGGAGCAAAGCTAGAAAAGGACAATCGCACCTCATTAAAAAAACATGCACCCCACTCAAATCAGATACGGCCTTAATCGCCAGGGACGCAGCGTAATGTTTAATTTTACCGCTGATGGAGCTGCTTTCGCCTGAGGTAACTTCAGTGGGAGCCATGTTTGCGTGCGAACCTTCACTTAGAGGTCGAGTGAGCAGCAGGGCCGATGTGCACATGAGTGTAAAGGGGAAGCACATAGCACTGCAGCCAGTCAGAGGGGGCTGAGGTGTAATGTTTTATTGAAGCGTGCTCCTAGGAGAGGACTCAAAAGAGCACTCGACGCCTTCGCACGCCTGTCTGTTTTGGTTGTCACGAATGGCTCCCAATCACGAAAGGATAAAAACATCAAAATAAGCTAATAGAGATGGGCTCTGAAGTCTTCTCCGGGGCTGAGGAGGTCTGTCTCCCCCCCAACACACTCACAGACTCACAGAGCCCACTCACACACTCTTCCACACACTCAAAGAGCCCATGTGCCAGTGCAGTATGAATGTAGATGGACTCCATAGGAGATATATATATATATATATATATATATATATATATATATATATATATATATATATATATATATATATATATATGTATGTGTGTGTGTGTGTGTGTGTGTGTGTATATATATATATATATATATATATATATATATATATATATATATATATATATATATATATATATATATATATATACACTCCTGGGCAAAAAAATCACCACAAGGCTTAAACATTTAAAGAAATCAAAGAGAAAAGCTCCCATACTAAGTTCCTTTATCTATTTGTTTAATTCTAATTTCCTGACCAATGATTTGTTGTTAAGACCATTAAAAGCTTAATATTTTGCAATTTTTTTTTCACACACACATACCGATCAGCCATAACATTAAAACCACTTACAGGTCAAGTGAATAACATTGATTATCTCATTATAATTGCACCTGTTAATGGGTGGGATATATTAGGCAGCAAGTGACCAGTCAGTTCTCGAAGTTGATGGGCAAGTGGAAAAATGGAAAAATGAGCAAGCATAAGGATCTGAGTGACTTTGACAATGGGACAAATTGCGATGGCTTGACGACTGGGTCAGAACATCTCCAAAACGGTGGGTCTTGTGGGGTGTTCCCGTTATGCATTGGTTAGTACCTACCAAAAATGGTTCAAGGAAGGACAACCAGTGAACCAGCAACAGGGTCTTGGGCGCCCAAGGCTCATTGATGTGCATGGGGGGTGAAGGCTAGCCTTTCTGGTCTGATCCCACAGAAGGGCTACTGTAGCACAAGTTGCTGAAAACGTTAATGCTAGCTATGATAGAAAGGTGTCAGAACACACAGTGCTTCGCAGCTTGCTGTGTATGGGGCTGCGTAGCTGCAGACCAGTCAGAGTGCCCATGCTGAGCCCTGTCCACCACCAAAAGCACCTACAATGGGCACATGAGCATCAGAACTGAACCATGGGGCAATGAAAGAAGGTGGCTTGGTCTGATGAATCACATTTTCTTTTACATCCTGTGGATGGCCAGGTGCATGTGCGTCACTTACCTGGGGAAGAGATGGCACCAGGATGCACTATGGGAAGAAGGCAAGCCAGCAGAGGCAGTGTGATGCTCTGGGCAATGTTCTGCTGGGAAATCTTGGGTCCTAGCATTCATGTGAATGTTACTTTGACATGTACCACCTACCTAAACATTGTTGCAGACCAAGTACACCCCTTCATGGCAACAGTATTCCCTAATGGCAGTGGCCTCTATCAGCAGGGTTGTTCAGGAATGGTTTGAGGAACATGACAAAGAGTTCAAGGTGTTGACTTGGCCTCCAAATTCCCCAGATCTCAATCCAATCACGCATCTGTGGGATGTGCTTGTCAAACAAATCAGGTCCATGGAGGCCCCACCTCGCAACTTAAAGGATCTGCTGCTAACGTCTTGGTGCCAGATACCACAGCACACCTTCAGAGGTCTTGTGGAGTCCATGCCGTGACAGGTCAGAGCTGTTTTGGTGGCATAAGGGGGATCTGCACAATATTAAGCAGGTGGTTTTAAAGTTAAAGGCTTATTGGTGTGTGTGTGTGTGTGTGTGTGTGTGTGTGTATACACACACACACACACACACACACACTTCACACTTTTTTCCTTTCTACTGTCACCTCCAGCTTGTTCATTAGGCATCTAAAACTACATCATCATTAAAGAAGCATTATTGAAATTTGTTCTTTAATTAATTCATCCATGAGCATATCCAAGTTTTCAGATGCAGTCTTGCTGATAAATACGAGGTGATGTGCTTCTCTAAGCACTCTTGAAAAGCTGATGTCAGCTGGACCTCCATGAGAGACTTTCCTGGTGAAATTCATCAATAGTAAGATAATTATACCCAGACAACATGTTGGATTAACTGAGGGACAGAAAAATGTTGACATAGACCATGATGCATTAGCTGAATAACCCAGAAAATGCCGAGCCAATTTGTGGCTGTCTTGGTTTATGTGTAAATCATGTTTGGCCACTTTTGGAGTAAAGTGATTGGAGCAGGAGAATTGGGAAGGTTGAAATGTTATAGTGTTCATTTGACACTATGAGTGAGACGCTTTTTACACCTGTGCTCTCCCCCCATCCTTCTACTTCTCATTTTATGTTTAGCCATCACAGCCAGCCAATTCCGAATTCCCATTTGGCCGATTTCCCCTCATAAATCCATGCTCCCTATCTAGTCCCCTTGCCGTCAATCTAGAACTACTAAGCATCCGAACAGCCATTACAAAAAGGTTACCCAATCACATTCTCCAGACAGCGCCTGTAGTGATTCTCATTATACACCGCTGTCATAAATCTTGACCGATGGACCTCCTTGCTAATGACTTTTTTTGCCAGGACATGCCAGCAGCTGGCAAAACAAGGTACTGAGGGAAACGGTTTGGGGGGTTGAGGGGGAATTGGAGTGGGGGGAAGAGGAGCAGGAATGGGGGAGGAACATCAAAACGGAAAACCGCCCTCTTCCATAAAACCGAAGGGGCCATGATTTCCTCCAAAACGGTGGCAGTCATTATTCTCAATTGTATACTCATCTAGACCCAGAGGGGCTGTTTTGTGACCCCCCCCATTTTAGACGGCTTCTACGAAGGATATTAATCAGTGAAGGCTCGGCTTTGTCTGCCCTGATGGCTTGATGCTGTGACACGAATGGATGAGGCGTGAAGCTGAGGCCCTCGGTAAAGTAAAGGCCTGACACCTCGTTATTCAGAGCAGAGAGGCGCTTGGATGCAGGCAAACCATCCGGCTCCTCTGCCACTTCCCCCACCTCATACACACATACACACACACACACACACACACACACATTGTTGGATTTTCTGTGAACAGTTCCCAAATTAGTTCAGATTGTGCCTGCTACTTGATCATTTTTAGCACATTTGTTTAAAAGTCATTGTGCTGTTCCCTCAGTGTGCAAGCCTTGTGTAGCTGACTACATTATAAACAGATGGTAAAGTTAGAACTCTATATATGAGGTTAGTTTTATATAAATAGAGAGTGTATACAAGTGTTCATATACAGTAATGGTAAAATATAGGGTAGAACAAATATTGTATAGTCTGATACACATCATTTAAATTTAATTCAGGATACATATAATCAAACAAAACATTTACATTTAGTCATTTAACATAGACTCTTTACATTTATGGCATTTGGCAGATGGTCTTATCCAGAAAGACTTACAGAAGTGCTTTGTAGTCTCCATCAAAAACACATCTTCATGCTTAATTAAATTAAATTAGTCAAACCCTGAAAGAAGAGTCATTCGTAAAGCAACAAAAACAGCAAGTCATATTTTTTGCTTAACCAGAGACTAATGCTGGTAACAAAATAGATCATTTTAAACCCAAATGTATCAACAATATTACAAATAAGTTCAGAAAAGCAGGAAGCAATACTGTCACACGGTGTTTGACACGGGCACTGCTCTTATGGTGTTTATTTGTTTTGCCATGTGTTTTGTCTAGTCCTGTCTCACCCCTGTGCTGTCAATGGTTGATTATCCTAATGTTTTCACCTGTTCTATGCTAAACCATTGCTATACCCTTATACCCTCTTGTTTCTGTTCCTTGTTTTGAAGGCTTACTGTGTACAAGTTTTCCAGTGTTCCGTTTCCTACTTCTACAACTTCCTGGTTTTGACCCTTGTTTGTTTTCATTTTATGAATTATGAATTTTTATGATTTAATATCATCTGCCTGTGTTTTGACCCATGTAATGGACTTTGACTATGATATTCAGATTTGCCCTAGTAAAGAAGACACTGAACTTACACACTTGTGCCCTGCCTTCACATTACTAAAACAAAAGACAGACAATGCAATGCAAGTGCAGAGAAAAGTGTAATCCTTGACAATGTCTGAAAAGGAAGGTCTTTAGGGATGAAGCTCATTCTGCCACTGAGGCGCCAAAACATAAAAATGAGCATATTATTAAACCCCTGAGAACATAGACCCCTGAGAACATAGGCAAAGCCATTGTCCTTCATAGTATCCTCACGGTTAGATTGCAAGATTAGAAAAACAGTATACACTGTACTGATTTGCTTGAATATTGCGCAAAAAAGTTGAAGGTCAATGGCAAGATCACCAAGCTCATCAGTCACACTGAGAGAAACCAAACATGATGAAGGTCAGGCCATTTATTTGGAGGCAGTTGTGAATAGGTGGGATGCCTACAGAGCCTCCAGCACTCAGAGCACACAAATTATCCACTACTGCAGCGACTACTGTTTACTATAGTGAAAATGGTACCACTTATTTTTTTTTTTTCGGAACAAAGTCCATATCTGGACATTTCATGTATGTTTTGATATTAAGTATATAAGTAAGTTAGGTGAAAAATACAATAATGGGTAAATTTGATGGGAAATCTGAATAGCTTGCAAAATACAAAGTACCTTCTAACTAATATGTTAAAAAACAGAGGAATACAGCAGTACTTTATAGAAAGATCTGTATTTAAAAATGTCATTGTCAATAATAGTTACTTTCAGAGGTATGTTTAATAATTATGGGATGTTATATAAAGAATAAAACACAATGGGTCATGGTGTTATAGGAAGATAATACACAATAGTAATTATCCATGATAATTACTTGTATTTACTGCATATCTGTAAAATTAAGCGCTAGCAGGTCATGTCTGTATCTCAGATTCTTTAGGCGTAACAAACGTATTATACACTAAAACAGGCAGACTGGATAAATAGCCACCATCTGAAGCAAAATTTTCCATTGTTTAACAGTGACCAGTCAGGGGTCATGAACTGTAAAGCCCATGAATTTTCATGCCGGTAGTATTTTCATGCTCAGCGCTGATTCTCCATGTCAGGAACTAGCTCGGCTTTCTAAAGCCACTGCACCGGAACAGCAACAAATGAGTTCTGGTGTATACACTGAATTGGAACATAAATGTTAGGGTCAGTAATTTAACACAATTTTTGCAGACTTTCAGTGTAATAGACACTCAGAAATAGATCACCAGTTCTGGTGGCCATTAGCAAAAATATGAAAGCATTTACCAGATAATACAATATACTCCATACATATGAACAACATACTGCAATACAATACAATATTTTGTATGCTGAAAATACAGAAATGCATTTTGTAATTCCATTTCAGTTACATCACATTATATATTTATAACATTATAAGGGTAATGTTAGCATTCTGGTGGATGTTATTGTAACAAACGTGACCCTATTTATATATGTTTCTCCCATATTTTAGCAAGAACTTAACCAGATAATAACATATTTACCTGCTACATAGCATCCTGTCTAAATGTATAATAATTAATAAAGGACAATACTTTTAAGGAATAGTATCAAGCAACAGCAGTCAGTCTACAGACTGCTACATCTCTATTTCCTCTCCTCTCCTCTCTAGCCAGGCATTTGTGCACAAACAAAAAAGTGTTGCCTTAATTCTTTACAATTATTATTATTTTTTTACATATATATATATTTTGCAGTGTTCACCGGAAACTCACAACCATCAGTTTACCTGATGTCACCATGCAAAATATTTTAAAAATAAACCCTAAAAGAAATTTGATGCAAATTACATACTGATGATGATAATAATGCTTTAGAAACTCTACACACAGTCAACTAATGGCTCCCAAGTGGTGCAACAAAAAGCCAACAGATCGCGAGTTTGAATCCCAGTGATGCCAAAGCCATCTGTGGATGGAGATCCACGAGAGCAAAACTTGCCATGCTCTCTGGGTGGGAGAGATGGTGTTACTCCCTCCCCTGTCAATCAGAGCAACTCCACCTAATCATGTACATAGAAGAGGGCAGTTATTGCTTTCTTCTGAGTGTGTTCAGCTGTGACGCAGCATGAGCACCAGTTTGAAAAGATGTGGATTGTTTCAGAGGAAGTAGCCTTTACCCTCCCCGGTTGGTAGCTGTTGTGTGACAGGGAGAGCTACTGTAGCTAGTGGGTGGAAATTGGCAGACGACCAAATTTAGAGAAAATGGGGCATTATATGTAGTCCTATGTACCAATGTAGGGTGAATTGTTAATGCAAGGAAACGTTGTTGAGACAGTTCGTTTAATAAACCAAAGGCAAGGAGGAAAGCAAACAAGCACATACCATATTATTGAACCACCTTCACTTTCTTATCATTAATTTAATCCAAAGTGTAAAAGCACAGTGCCAGGACTGAAAGGATTAATGTGAAACCTCAATTCCACACGTCAAAAGTAATTAATAATCATTCCTTTTCCTTTCAGCGTTTTAAACCATTTCATCATGTCATTTTTAAAAATAAATCTCCATCTACAGCAAAAAGCCAACATCAGACCCCTCTGTATTTAGGTCCATTATTGGATTCTGCATTGACTGCAAATTGTTTGGTGATCTTGTGACATTGTTGACCTTTCAGGAATGCACTTAGCTACACTGAGTAGAAGGAGATCTGGAGATCGGATTCTCACACGTTAAGTGCATACTTTAAAGGAAGAGGAGAGCTTAATTAATTTTTTATTCACCGCTGTTCAATTAGTATGGAATCAGGCTTGGGATTTGTTTACCAAATCGACAAGTTCGCCAAATGTCATCCTGACTGTCCGAGGCAGAGAGTTAACTGCTCTCTTGAGAGAGAGGCATTGGATCATATGTGTTTTGCAACACCCTCTTTTAATTAAGAAGAAATCAACACTCAAACATATTTCTGTTGGAATAAGAATGTGACTTTGAAAGCAAGTGACCTTCTCTTGCTTAGAATGGGGTTTTAGACTGATCCATCTCTTACAAAAGTCTTCATACAGCAGATACACCATATCATAGCATTGAAATGTGAAAAAAAAGCCCCTAATTAGGCACTGATTATCTGTCATGCTGGTTGTAAAATAAACATTAAACTGAGTTCAGATTGATTAGCCATTTTTTAAGCTAAGAGTAATGCTGAATGCACACTACATGCTTTTTGCCCAGTTTTCCTGTCACAGAGTAATTTTGGGGGTCAGTGACAACCGTCCCAAGCTCAGTCGACAAGTCTCTGAGCTGTCACAGATGCTCTGATATTTTCATGTTTGAAATTCCCAGCAATGAATCTTGCAGTGTGAGCCCTTCTAAGACAAGTAGCAAGAACAGCTTTGAGAAACAGCCACTGAGAGTCTGATAGGAAACTTTTGTAATATTTCTTCTATAAGAAAGTATTTGGAATGTCATACCTAAATGCTTTGTAGGAACAGCAAATATAAAAACAAAGACGACATGATTCCTGAAGTTGCCCAGTATAAATATAGTTAAGTTTCTTGGCACTACACATCCAGTTCTCTTGGCAGAACAGACAATCTTTTAGGGACGGATTTAGGAGTGTGCTGCGTTAGTCTATTCTACCCCCCAACCCACCCCCATAAAATTTTACCTTCACCCCCCCCCCCCCCCCCCAACACTCAACTCAACACATTTTTAAGACTTTGTTTCCCCATTATATAGTATTTTAATTAAATCACGTGTCAAACATGAAGCCTGTGGGTGGAATACGGTTCGTTGCCTTTCACTAGGCCCATGTGAACTGGAAAAAAATCTTGAAATGACCCACAGTATCTACTACTCTACATTTTCACATTATCCTGAACTCACACCATAGCATAGCAACCGCCTCTATACAGCACTCATAGAGCTCACATCTCACAGTGCTGAAACACTGCTTAAAATCAATGCCTTGCCATATCAGAAAGGTTTCCATAAAATACCTTTATAAGAGCGTCACAGGAAATGTTTAAAACAGCATGCTATGTAACATGTTGATGTGGCCCGGGCAGATTTTTAGTTTGGCTTAGATGTATGTTGCATAACTAAACAAACAAACAAACAAACAAACATACAGTGCCATGTCGACAGGATAGTACTGAGCTACAAGAACACTATCTCTATGTCCTTGTGGATTGCTGTGCAGAAATCATATATACAGTCAGGTCCATAAGTATTTGGTCAGTGACACAATATTTATAATTTTGCCTCTGTACACCACCACAATGGATTTGAAATAAAGCAATCAAGATGTGATTGAAGTATAGACTTTCAGCTTTAATTCGAGGGGTTTAATAAAAATAGTGCATTAACTGTTTAGGAATTACAGACATTTTTTTTTACAGAGTCCCTCCATTTTCACAGGCTCAAAAGTAATTGGACAAACTAACATAATCATAAATATTAGGATTATTTTTAATACTTGGATGCAAATCCTTTGCAGTCAATAACTGCCTGAAGTCTGGAACCCATGGATCCAGATGCATCACCAAATGCTGAGTTTCCTCCCTTGAGATGCTTTGCCAGGCCTTTACTGCAACCGCCTTCAGTTGCTGCTTGTTTGTGGGCCATTTTGCCTTCAGTTTTGTCTTCAGTAAGTGAAAAGCATGCTCAGTTGGGTTGATTTCTTCATTTCAAATCCATTGTGGTGTTGTACAGAGGCAAAATTACAAAAACTTTGTCACTGTCCAAATACTTATGGACCTGCACATGTACATACATACAGCAGAAAGTCTGCAGTTCTTCATTATGATACAAATATTATATTTTATTGCCAAGCATGAATGTAAAAGATACTCACAGTATATTTTGACACCACCCCCAATTACGTCTCCTCAATCTATCCTTCCTCTATATTTTTCTCTTATTTCTCCTTTTTCTTGTTTCCATACAACAGAGCATTAAAACAACCACCACGGCAACTTGCGCAGGCTCTATCTTGACATGGAAGTTACTGATGCTCAGGCGCATTTCGTCTGTTCTCTCCATATCAGAGATGGCGTAGTGTGTTAGCCATGTCTGCAACTGCTAATATAGTGTCCATAATGCAACATCCACAAAACAACAGATTGCAGGTGATAAAGTTGTGTAATCTAAGCAACACAGCAATACAGCCCAGTGTCCATAGGCACATAGACATAACCTATTTCTCTTCTTTACTGAATCCTTTGGGAATTGAGGTACGAGCTTTGAAATATGGCATCTGTACATTTTGTACATACTTTTTGATGTTGTAGAGACAAGACTAACAAACAGGACCTGCCTGAGGATGATGCATATTCATCTAGGTCGTAGTTTCCAATACCAGATGATGTATGTGTTCATATCATTTCCCATAATCCCATGAGAATCACCCCTTTTTCCTTTTTTTTTTACTTTGGAAGTCCAGCATCAGCATGGCTTTCGATTTATACTCCTCCAAGACACATCCGCGCTCTTGTTTTGTCTGCAGCACACAAAACCGTCTGTTGAGCCATCTGGGATTTTCCCTTTGCTCTTTTGTCTTTACTCTCTCTCTCTCTCTCTCTCTCTCTGTCTCTCTCTCACTCTTTCTGTTTCTCTTACACACATTTCATTAAGCTGTTCCGAATATTCCTTGAAGCTAAGAAAAAGCAGCACTAGCCACAGAGAGTCTGGACGAAAAACCCGCCAAGTGACTTTGATCCATCACACTTTTGAATGAAGAAATAAATATTGCAGCTCTGTGAATGATAAGTTACACCAAAGAATCGCAGTGTGATCACAGTGAACGAGAAGCGTGAACTAACTTGAAAGGCTAGATTACTTTAGCGTTGCAAATGAATCAGGTTAATTACCTTAATGGGTCTATTTTATTTCTGACTGAAGCCATTTGTTTCAGTTTGAATTATAGACACAAGCACAATAGTGGTTCAGAGGCTGTTAAAAAATATACTTTATTCAAAAAAAAATTAGTAACATTTCAAGATATGAACTTGGTAGATTCTGAGAATAAAGTTGCAATATAATTCAAGGGGGAAAAAGTGGTAAAGTGTCAAGAATTAAATGATAATTTTTTTTTTTAAAAAGTGTCAAAATTGCAATACAAAAGTAAGATTTAATGACAAGCTGCCAGTGTAGAGTCTTATGGGGAAATGACTGAAAGTCAAGTCATGTTTATTTATCATTTGTGCAGTATGTCAAGACATATGCAAATTGCTCACACATAGCATATTTATATTATTTATTTATATATACATAAGGATATATAAAACACACACCACATAAAAGCAACACCTATCAACCTTATTTAAACATGTGATTAAATTAGAATAAAAAAGTTACAATTGGAATATAATATATTATATAAAATACAATATGCAATTTATGAAAGAGTAAAAACGATATGCGTAGTATAAACAAAACAAAGCATTGTGCTGTGCTAAAGTAGGGTGTAAAGTGACTAAGTGACAATAGATGTCCTGTTAATGACTGTGTTAATTGGAAAGCTTGTCTGTTTTGAAGAAAGAACCATAAGAATTTAGATGAACTTGCCTTTTTTTTAACAAGAAATTGCAGGAAATGGTTCAGTTACATACGTATCAACGTGTGCCAGTTAAAGAGGACACACAGGAGACAATAAGAATAATCATCAAAATCATCAATCCTGAGGGAATGGAATTTGTTTAGTCATAGTACCACACTTTACTATCTGACTCAAGCAAAGTGATCCACTTTATTAGGAACACTTGTACAAATGCCTTCTCATTCCTGCACTTATCGAATCAGCCATTAGAAAAACATCACCTGGTCTTTTTTCAGTCTTCACCTGTCTAGTATCTGTGAGCCTGTGGTCTCTCAATCAGCCTCGGATTCCTGTTCTTGGCTGACAGAAGTGGAACCTGATGTGATCTTCTGCTGTTGTGGCCCATCCACCTCAAAGTATGATGTTTGAGATGCTTTTCTGCACAGCACAGTTGTAAAGAGTGGTTATTTACTGGAATTACAGGATAATTGCATGAATGAGCAGGTGTATAGGTGTTCCTAATAAAGTGGTGGGTGAGTGTAGATTGTTATGAGTCTAACTGACTGTTAAGTTGAATTGAATGGGTTAAATTATAACTTATAGCTCTTATAAACAAGTAGTCTTAATATCAACTTAATATCAATCCCAGCGCAATTTTGGAAAACGCAACTATACAAAGTGCTGTTAATATTAAATATGACACGAATCATTTTAACCTACATACTGTAACTGGGTTCTGTTGGGGAAAATCCTAATGGCTCCAATAAATAAATACAATGGTACAAATTTGCCTTATGAGCCAAAAATGTGAATATTAATTGAAAATTAATTTGTGCTGTTATTTGAAATTCATTTATTTATTTATTCAGTGGCTTCCCTGGTTGCAGAAGTTTTGAGGACCTAAGGCATAATAATGCATAATAATAAATTATATACAGTATATATATGTGTGTGTGTGTATGTGTGTGTGTGTGTGTATAGATAGTAGATGAGTGAAAATTATGCACAATACACAAAGTTCCCAGAGAAACAAGATGTTTCACTGTAACACAAATGACATGATGCACTATATGATATCATCTATATGGTCTAAATACTTGCAGCAAAACCTTATTACAGCATTAGCACCTTTACGACTTCTGTATGAGTGTGTGGTTAATAGGACAGCTGGATACCCAATTCAGGAACAATTATCAGCAGTACCATGACATATTTGTTAATGGAGTCTGTTTAACCTGATATAAGTGATATATGAGTGAAAATCGTCCATGAAATATAAATGCAACAATTTAGCTCACAGATCCATTAATTGTTTTTCCGGCTATAACTGGTACCCTGATGGATTGATTCGGTTTGCTTGATGATGCTGTGCAGCGCCTGTTTGTGTGTTCAGTCATCGAGATGGATGTGACCAATTCATTTTAAACCCCCAGAGACAGTGGTCAGAATGCAGGCGACACCCCCGCTGCCTGTTTCTCACCGAGAGCCAGATGTGATAAGGTCAGACGCAGCCTTGTGCTCCGACTGCTGGGGTTAATGATGACTGATGTCCAAAAGCTTAAGGAGCATTTCGCCTTGTCATATCCCTGCACCAAGCTCACATGCAATTATGCTCAACATACTAATAGCAGTGATCATTTAGGATTGGAAGGCCAATAATTCTTGCTTTTGGTGCCTAGTGATGAAGGATGGCGAAGATCCACTAATAATTTAGTTCAATGGTTTCAGGCTGCAAGTGCAAATGAGGGGAAATCAAGCCCCATGTTATTAACATACATTTCTGTACCTGTCTGCTGCACCAGCGCGTCTGTCTCACAGCAATTACCACTTAATGCCTGATATTCCAGACACACTTACTGATCTTGCTGCTTAATTTTCAAACTACTTATTGATTGAATTAATTTCTAATCATTAAGGGATGGGTTAAATATAGTCTCTATCATAATAAAAATACAAAACACATATAGTGTCATTTTTTTCTGTAAAATAAACACTACAGGACAATATTTTACACATACTTGCTCACAGAAGTGTTTTCTTCATTTTACTATCTTCTACTATTTTAAAAGAATAATAAAGACATTAACAGTATGAAATTAGACATATGGAATTATGCCATTACCAAAAAAGTGGTAAACAAATCAAACTATTTGTTAGTTTTAAATTCTGAACAGCATTCCTGATGAAACTTTGCACACTATTAGCATCTTCTCAACTAGCTTCATGAGACATTTTTTTTAAAAAATATGTATTAAAAATATATTATTTTTCAGAAACAAATGTATACATGCTCCTTAACTTCACTATTTACAGTTACATTACATTTTACAGTCTTAGAAACAAATTTCAACTATAAGCCTTTATTAAATGTTTTTAAGACAATGAATAATACATATTCAATCTTGTGTGCACATTGGGAGCAATCATCCTCTGCTAAATGTCTGCTAAATCTGTGGTAAAATGTATTTTTAAAGATTGCAGATTCTTTGTCAGCACATACATTCACAGATTGCTGCTCAGAATCACTAACTAGATGTCAGGCTCCATTACACATTTTAAATGCTCGTCCCATGAGGCCACACGTGTGCCATCGGGTTTCAAAGTGAGGCTCTAGTTGCAAAGATTTGTCCAAACAGCTCCTGAAAAGCCCCGCTAATTCCCCCATCAATGTCAGCGCTGACAGAGGATGTGGTCTAGGAAAAGGGAAAAGACAGTGAGCACACAAAAGTCGTCCTTTCTTCTATCTGATTTAGGTCATTTAAGCCCAATGAATCCCTAATTAATACTCCTTACTGCCTCCATTGGGCAGATTGATGCGTCTCCTTGAGAGTTGGTGTGTAGGACATGTAGCAGTGATGGGTTCCTGTCTCTGTCAGAAAACTGTCTTCAGTACCTGTCCCTGTCCTCTTCCTGTTCAGCACCAAAGCAGCTTCAGAACTGGAGCAGAGCAAAGCATTAGCTGTGAGGAGAGGTAAAGAAAGCATTTGAGCTGTATGAGGACTGGGCTGTGTATGATCTGTGCATGATCTCTGTATGCTTTACTTCATTAGGGATAAATATTCATTGCCAAGATTGTGTTATTGGACAAATTCTACCAACACTGGTACTTTGTTATTGGAGAATAGCTTTACCAAGACTGGTAAATAAAAATGAAGATAAGCTTTATTTTCCTTTGAAGGAAATAATGATTATTAACTAACAAATAAATTCACTTAAAACAATATTTTAAGCAGTAACCTGAATGAACAGTAGAATCTTTGAAATATTTACTTGAATTTTATAGTTTCTTAGTATTTTCCATGTCTCCCTATTGCTTTAATGACAGCATGTTGGTGTTGGTGTAGACTCAGGTTGGTGTAGACTCCCCGGGTTTGTGTAAAACCTGACCATTTGATCTCGTTGTTGCATCAAATCCATCCACGTGCCATCTGAACACATGCTTCAATAGGACCAGGGGCGTAGCTACAGAGCAGGCAAGGCAGGCACTTGCCTGGGGACCAGCATTCTGAGAGGGCCCCGAAGACTGATCATTTAAATAATCAGAAATTTTCATCTTAAAATAATGCACAGTAACATCTCAGCAATCCGCTATCTCTTTTGAAGACTCATTTATGCTCCTGCGCCGTCCCTTCACACTCAAGTCGCATAAGCTTTCATTCCTGAAAATGAAGAGGACGTACCTATCTGGCAGCCAGAAGTACAAGAGAAAATAAGAAGAGGAGGAAAAGAGGAAACAGGACAGCGGTAAGTGATGAAGATAATGATGAATGAATTAAGGATGATTATAGACAAACAAACCCCTACTTGTTGTCCAATTTCAGTTTTATTTCACCTTATTATTTGCCAGATGAATTATTGATAACAGTTAGCTAGGGTTAGCATGTTTTGAGTAGTGTTAGCAGTTCTTAATGTGGGCTGAAATGCAATAGATGGTACCGGGAATGATGCGCACAACACCGGCGGCAAAGCTTGGCTAGTATTGGTGCTGTGCCTCTTGCTCACGCAAATCAATACTTTACGTTAGTTAATACATTAGTTAATACATTACTTATTATTAGTTAACATTAACTACACTGAAAATACATTTACAGCATTTGTTAATGTTAATTAATCTTAATTTCAACAAATAGTTATACATCATTTAAATTAAAAGTTAACATTAGTTAGTTAATGTATAATGAACTAACATGAACTAACAATAAAATTAATAGAAACAAACAAAATTCTTCAGAGCCCAAGTGTTTCTCTAGAAACACTTAAAAGGGAAACTCAGGGAGTGTGAGAATACTTGGATAATTTCAGGGAAAGTGGACTTGCTGCTTGTCAAACTGATGCAAGAGGTAGCGGAAGCTCTGGATATTGAAGTTACATAGCCTGAGAAAAGACAACGCAAAACATCACTGCAGTTCCTATATGAGGGCAGAGATCAGACACAATTCACTCCAGAAGAGACTTTTTTCTGCCCTTGGTTGACACAGCCCTCAGAAGCCTCAATAACCCATTCTCTAAGCTAGAGGATTTTTATGTCCTGTATAGTTTTCTGTTCTCAAAAGAAAACATGACACAAACAATACAGAGTGGAAGACTTGAAGACAACTGCAAAAACTTGGAGAGAGACTTACATGACATACATGCAGAGGATTTGGTCATGGAGGTCAGGGCTGCTGTGCATACCTTTCCTGATCTGCTCCTAACTCTTCCTGTCACCACTGCATCTGGTGAAAGAGGTTTTTCAGCTTTAAAGCTGATTAAAACATACCTCAGTTCAACGATGAACCAAGAGAGGCTTTCAGCACTGGCACTAAGTTTCAGCTGAACGCAAAATCCGAAGGTCTTTGGACATGGAGGACGTAGTGGCAGCGTTCGCTTTAGCTAAGGTTCGTGAGCAGTGTTTTAAGGTGACAATGAACTGTAAATAATTGAAGATGGATTTTGTTTTCTCACTGAGGTTTGAATTTCTATTTGTAAAAACACACCATGAAGCTGTAAAAATAATCAAGTTATGTTCTGTTAGATGTGTTTTGACTAATTTTAAATGTACATTGTATAATTTCTTAATAAAGATATAATAACGACAAAAATCTGTCAGATTCTGTCAGACCTGACAGAAATCTGTCGCACCTAACCACTAGTCCTCCAGGGAGCACAAGAATCCCTATAAATAATAAATCAAATAATTAGTGATTAGGAATAATAAGGTAATATTATAATTAGCATTTGAAGTAATATTAATTAAAACAGTAATATTAATGGAATTACAGTGTTTGCTTTTGCTTTTAGTTTTACAACACTTGGGACATGATAAAGTGCATCTGCCTAAAAGGTTTCATTAAGACATTGTGTTTATTACAATATACACTACTAAAGCTTAACATATTTTCAAATCCATGCCATGATAAATATTGTATGTCTTCCATAATCCTTAAGAAATATCTACTTGGAATGAGATGTAGTAAGCTTGTAAGTTGAAAAGACAAAACCCAAAATGTTTGAGTTCCTATTTTATGATGTTCAACAGTTGCTGGCTTTCATATTACAATTTAAAACATTTTTTCAGCAATTTTTGTCCACCTGAGTAGATGACACAGTGCTAAACCTGACCAACACATCACAATGTCCTCTAGCTATGCACCCAGCTCAGTCAGTGTGCTGTAAATACCACCCAGTTAGCTGTAAAAACCCTTCTTCTGAAGGAAATGGAGACTAGCCTATAACACATGCAGCCATCCTATTCTGTCGCCATACGGCTATTTGTTCCTGTCCGTAATACAATATCGTCATGTTAGTGGCAATAAAGTGGCACGAAATAGGATCAACAGATTCTTAACAAGGCATTAGGGTGGTCTATGGGGACTGTTCCCACAGAAGTCCATTACTTAGCCACTGGGTCATATATCTGTGCCTGCAGATGGCTTTCCCTTTTAAGTGTCACCTGACACCATTGCTTACATAGGCTTAAAATTTTCTTTGCTTTTTCACCTCTTAAATACTAAAAGCTATTTAAGCCCTCTATGCAGCAGTATCCTATGCCAGGAAGCCTACCAGAGAGGTGGGAAATGAGCCTCCACAGCCAATGAATGCCTTCCATTTGCAATATCAAAAAAGATAGTAAAATTTGATGTGATTCTATTGTTGTGACTTTTGGCTGTTCACACCACACCCAATTCTTAACTCCATTAAAATGAATGATTGATTAGCAGGATTAAGCTACTGATGTTTAGCTAACTACCTAGGTAGCAAGTGCATTTAGCAACAGCCGCTTGGTAGATTATAATGCCGCTTAAGTGTTTATAAAATTCAGTACAAATACACTTACATGAAATAGGCATGCTGTATAAAGTCATTTTAATTTAGTTAGCACAATAGTCTAGTTAGCTTGCATTCTGTATAGGTGGGTATGTGTACAACAGAATGCTTTGAGATGAAAAGTAAAAAAAAAAAAAAAAAAAAACAAGAAAGAAAAGAAAGGAAAACAATGGCAGTAATTTGGGCTAGTCCAAGGTAGATGCAGCATTGTAACATATTATATAAGAAGTGAAATGCTATGAAACAGTAGGAAGAATTGGAAATGGCAGTACATGATTATAAAAAATCAGCAGGAGGAGATACATACAGGACTCAAAACCTCATTTGTCTTGAAAGATCATGGAATGCTAGTAGGGGAGATGTTGGAGACAAAAAAAAAAATCAGTTTTTTCAAGTTTTGGATATTTCCGTTTCTGTCCTAAGAGATTATATATAATTGAGTGGCCAAATCTTATGTTTTTTAGTACGTCTTACTTTCACATCAAAATATCTCTTAATATTTTTACTGTAAACTATCTAAATGACCACTAGCATCTCTTACCTCTTTATTTAGTCTGCTAACAGTCAGTTTCTTTGGCTAATCTATACCTCACTTAAATCTTTGTTTAAACTGACATGCTTAAAATAATGTAAAACAGCCAGAAGAATTAATATGTAGGATTTATGGGATTAGCATTGCTAGAATCTATCTGGCTCGGTTGTCTGTCAGTGTGACTTAGCACATCATATAGTTAAATGGTTAAAGATGCTATTGGAAATGATTTATATGCCCATAAGACTAAGGTGCAGGAGCTTAGCACTACTTGCTGTTTACATTAATCATACTCCTGCTCAATTTAAATGCTGCTCTTGACTGCATTATGTGTATGCCTGTAGAAAGAACTCCTGTCAAGGTCAAGTTTGGAGGTTACACCAAGATCCTGGAGGTTCTCTATGTTGTCCCAGTGTATTCTTGTATATGGATGGATGACTTTACTCCTTTGTTAACGCATCCACTGAACACTGGAGTGTGGGCCATAATTTTAAACAACACCATGGGAACAGCCTTCAGCACTTAATTCATTTTGTGGTGTTGACAAGCTCTTAAAGACTTCACTGTTGGTACTCTGGCCTGTGTCAGCGTGTGCTGGAGCTACTAATGGCACCTTGGCACGAGCCCTTTCAGAGCTGTCTCACACGGCTGTTCTCAGTTCTCCTTCAGAAACAGAGTGAGTGCAGAAATCTGAAAAAACCTACTGCTATCACACTGACTCATAATCTAAACTAGGCATGAGTAGTCTCTCATTTGCGAGATGTGAAGAACGTGTATTTCCTTGTTGATATCACTTGTCATCACAAGAAACCGCAGACTCAGTATCATGGCATTGTCTATGCTATAGTGCAGCTGAAGTATAATTGTAGGAACTGAACAATATTTAAGCTCAGTATTATGTGGTTCTGTCTGGCATTTTGGTTGAAAATGAGCTAATGCATACTGTAAATATCAGCACTGAGGAAATACTTCATTCTTCTGCGGTATTATTATTATTATTATTATTATTATTATTATTATTATTATAGCATCAGTTTTGGGTGTAATATTGGAAAAAAGGAAACTCACACATCATCATCCAAGATGAATACCATCATGAATCATATAATGAATGCAACATAGGAGGCCATGGCTAATCACTATCCAATATCCAACCATCTATACTCTGAGAAAAATGAACCTACTTGAAGCCTTAGTATGGCAAGCCAGAGAAGAAAGTAACTTTTAACTACAGATATAGACATGCTTGTGCACAACTTCAAGGTAAAATGTTCAAATCTTGTTGAGGAACCACTTCAGATTTTAAAAAGAAATATCTTGTATTTGAATATTAAATATTTGAAATATGTTGTACTTTAGTTCTTTGAGAATATATTCAGAAAAATACAAGTTGAAGGGCATATATGATCATAATGTGGTCTAATGAGTTTACAACCATTTATTAGGTATGTAATCAAATTAATTTCATTAAGAAACAGCCAAATACAACCTAACAAAGCCAAACAGTATTTGATTGTAATCTTTACTTTCTAATTGAGTTATAATGTAAATTTAAAGTAACCCTAAAGTGTAGCCCAACTGAGTTGTGAAAACACAGAACATGAACGTTTTGATAGCTGGAATATCACAATTTTCATATCCCATATCTCGAAACGGCTCTTCACTCAAATAGAACCTTGTAGAACTAAGGTCATAAAGTTTAAACATGAAACTACATGTTAGCTTCTTCAGTATTTATTTCTGTGTTCTGAAAGATGGATGGCATTCAAAGCTCCATTTGTTGCCTTCCAGTGCCATGGAAACCATATTAACATGACAACAAAACGTGAAAAACTGTTTTGAAAAACCATTTCACATTTGACTTAGATTCAAGTGTATCATTTAATCTCTGAGTTTCATGACAGCACCTGAAATCTTGCTCTGGCAGAAACCTAACGTGTCTGATCCTCAGGATTTGGCACTTTCAGACAGCTGAAAGTTTGAAAAGCATTCTCCAGATTTGACTGAGGAGCAGACAGCTTGAGAACTAGCAGCAGGAAGTAATAAAGCCATCTAGTGCCATTGACTTGTTTGCCAAATTAGGATATATTATCACTTAAAATTCCCCCCACAGACGTTATTCAATTATTTCAATTGGCCATTTTACCGAGAGACTATGGAAACACCATTTGTCCTTCTTTAAGATAAAGGACACTTAATTACTTCCATTAATTAAGCTCGTCCTTGAGGATTTTCCACCCACATTGTTAACGTTGCTGCTGGAATGTTTCCTTTTTTCGCTAAAGTTTTGAGTGTTGCCATGTACTTAGAGCAAGTTGTGGCCTTGGTTACTTTTTAAAGAAGGAACAGATCTCAGATGTGTTTTCATTCATATTGAGTATTTTATATCATTATATATACTGTAATCTAGAATCTGAGGCTTCAGTGGGCACAGCTCACCAGAACTGGACAGCTAAAGATTGGAAAAATACCAGACGACAATCTTCAACTGTCCAGTTTTGATGAACTTGTACCCACTGTAGTCTCAGATTCCTCTTCTTGACTGACAAGAGTGGAACCCAATGTGGTCTTCAACTGTTGTAGCCCATCCCCCTCAAGGTTCGACGTGTTGTTCTTTCTAACATGCTTTTCTGCTCACCGTGGTTATAAAGAGTGGTTATTTGAGTCAGCTCAAACCAGTCTGATCATTCTCTTCTGACCTCTCTCATCAACAACATGTTTCCACCCACGGAACTACCGCTCACTCAGTGGTATTTGCTTTTCACACCATTCTTTGTAAACTCTAGAGAACATTGTACATAAAAATCCCAGGGGAAACACAATTTCTGAAATACTTAAACCAGCTCATCTGGCACCAACTATGCCACGGTCAAAGACACAGAGATCACATTTTTCCCCATTTTGATGTTTGATATTAACACGAACTGAAGCTTGTGCATGAATGTGCATGAATATATAGGTGTTCCTAATAAAGTGGTAATTATGAGTGATGGTGATAACCACTTTTTAAGATTGTCTGTGTTTGTGTCAGATATCATCACAGCCCTAATGTGTGATCCTAATTCCACAGAACAATACATAAGATCAAGTCGCTCACCTCCGATTGCCATTCAACCACAACATTCTCTCAACAGCTCCATCACAAGCCTTTCATGCACTGGAGGCTGTGTATAATCTGCCAAGCTAAACAGCTCTGTCGCAACTTGCCATACAAATGTTTATGCCTTTCCCCTTCTATTTCCTTCCTCCTATAGGTGCAGATGTTATGCAAATGCAATATTTATGGTGTGAATTCTCTCCCAGGCTTGAGCTTAAACAAGCCATTTCAAGTTCAACAGACAATGAAGGCAAAAGCCAAATATTGAAAGTGGAGCCAAAATGTCAGTCCAGCTAGGCCTAACTAAAGCTTGGCATGGTGGGGAGCCAACTGGCTCCTCAAAAAGAGGAAATTTTTGTCATTATTGCCTGAGTGACGTGAAAAGAATACGTGAATCAGTGCCTGACAGTGTCTGAATAGGGATGGGATCCTGCCATTGTGCACAGGCTCCCCTCAGCAGCAGAAAGAGCAGCGGAAGGCTGTGGAAATAGAGCCACGTTCGTGCTTAAATGATTGTTTGACTTTCCCATGGTCCCCAAGCTCCCCTCTGTCTAATGAAGAGAGACAGTGTGACAGGCAGGAGAGAGGCTGGGACTCCCAGACCCAGCACTGCAGACGCTCGCCTAAATTTAGCCCTCCTCATCCAGCTGTCTCCACAGGTGGAAAAGGCTCCTGAGCAGCTCCTCGCAGCACATCACGCTACTTCAAAACATGAGCCTTCTTCCACATTAGACACATGCCAAAAACACACCCGTCTGGGGCTGGCAGACTCGCTGCAGTCTCATTTTTATTTTTATTCCAGAAAAAGATATCAAGTGAAAACAGGTTTTTAATAAAAGACACCAAATCTGCTCAAAGTAGCAGCTTGCTGGGTTGCATTATATGTTTTAGCATGCTGTCTGTGCTAATCCATGAAGGCAGATATAATTATTCAGAGACACTTGTGTGCAAATAAACGAACACACGTGATTAATGTGACTGTGTCTCCATCTGCCTGTAGCACAACAGAACTGCTTTCTCAGCAAGGCCAATTGTTTTGTTTTTGCTATACACTGAAGACACTGGGTTTGAGATTGAAAGATGAATATGAGACGATAGATCAGAATTCCAGCTTTCATTTTCGGATATTTGCATCTTGTATTAACAACATAATGGATTTTATATTGCAGTTGAGAATTTTGATAGTTAAAATTCTACATGAAATGGAAAATGATTTTTCCTCCTACATAATGACAGCAAATGCCAGGGCTGGAAAGTAACCAACTACAGTGTAGAACACGTTACAGTACTCGTGTACATGGCTTTTAGTAGTAGCACTTCTTTCAGTAGTATTTTACTTGAGTTTTTTTTTGTTTGTTTGTTTGTTTCTATAAAACAAACAACTTTGCTATATATTTTTTTTATCTTTGTTACACATTAGAATTATTAAACTCCGAAGACTGTAAGCCAAGTATGTAACAAAGCCAGTATGTGCAAATTTTAAATAATTCAATTTCAAGAACCAATCAAAGCAGTTTCTGGCTGAAATCTACACTGTCATTGACACTGTCTCAGTCAGTGAAGACAAATGAGCATCTCTGGCCCAATTTATCAGGTGTCTTTAGTTTTAAATGCTTCAGATGAAGCAGTGTAATAATGATCTGCAAATTATGCAAGCCAAAACTACTGAGGATATCAGCATTCCAATTTGTGGAAACATGTAGAGGTAAGCCATTAGCTAGCTGAGTGAGACTAGACTAGCTAGCCAGACCTTTTGATATTTTATTCTACGAAAGCTCTGTATTAACTCTTTTTAGCAGAGGCCAAAAAAAGGAATTTCCACCTGTTTTGGGGGTGCCATGTTCAGCATTGAATTTATTTGTGATGTCACATTTCACAGTAGTGGTTAATGGCTCATATAAAGGTAGACACTCAGGGCTTTAAGAATTTGCAGGCTTTCATAAGTATTTCTTTTTTTAATGTCAGAATTTTATTGTGGCAGTTGTGCAAAGCATTTTACTATCAATGTTAGTGTGGAGAGGTGTGAATTGTTTGCCCAGCAGGGGGCTCAAACTCCTCCCATTTTCCATCGCCCTGCTCACCAGCAGCTAAACCCAGAGTCACAATGCTCTACACACAGAAACCAAACAGTATCCTGACTAATCTTACAACAGACTTGCGGCGAAAAAATAATTCCTTTGTTTATACTGATTGAAAATGTCCATTAAGTCAATTTCCATTTCTCCAGCGGAATGGAATGCCAGTGCACTGCTAGAAAGGGTTAAATATAATGTTCAGTAGCGATTGCATATTGTGTTAAATACTGTACATCTAAGTGCTCCTACAGCCTATAGGTAATGCTCAGGATAATGTGTCAGGATTAACATAAGCTAGCTAGCTGCTCCCTGGAGGACTAGTGGTTAGGCCTCAGCGCTCTCACTACTGTGGCCCGGGTTCGAATACTGGTCAGGGAACCAGCCCTAGCCACTGGGGTTGCATGCAACAGTGCGCTCTCAGTGCCGGTCCCAAGCCCAGATAAAATTGGGGAGGGTTGCGTCAGTAAGGGCATCTGGCGTAAAAACCAATAATCTGCTGTGGCGACCCCTAAAGGGAGCAGCCGAAAGAGGAACAACAACAACATAAGCTAGATAGCTAGTGAGCTAATGAAACTAACAATCTCCTGAAAACCCAACAGCATTTGACTAAAGTAGTTATCCAGCTAACGATATATTTCTTTACATACTATTGATAACGGAGGTGATGTTCGCTTTAGCATACAGTAGCCCACTTAGTTAGATAACATAATTGCTCAAAAACACATTCCTCAGATTTACAATATTTTCAGATTAGTTGTGTCAATTGCAGACAAATAAAAAAAAAAGTAATTTGTACAGAAATTCCTTATTGTTTTTTCCATCAGATGACCTATTTACTGTTATTGAGTAACTGCCTCGATCACTACACTTAGTTTTGCTCATGTGAATTATTATGACAGTAGGAGTACTTTTTGTGTTTTGTACACTTTTCACCTCCTAGATAGAAATGTTTCATCATAAGATAAAGGACTTTGTATTGATTTGCAGTGACAGGGCACAAGTGGATCCTGAAAAATATTTACGATGATTTACTACCTTTACTTTGTGCCTGCACGAGCACTGTCCATGTGACTGGCATATTTTTATGACACAAACAAAGCACTGGCACATCTGTTGCTTTCAGATGAAATTGGCAGGCGAACACGCTGGCAAGGACATCTAGAGAGCCTGAAATTAAACAAGCTCCAGTGACACATAATTGCAGCCAAAATGGAGCTCATTTAACAATCACAAATTATTCATGGATGTTTTATACAGCAAATATTAAAAGAACTATAAATGTCAAAACCTTACTTGGCATTAATGTCATTGTAGATAAATACAAATAATTGCTACTAAAAAGCATACACATTCAGGTTACTAAAAACAGAAACAGTTTGATTTTGGTGATAATAGTTTAATCATACATTACTAATGAATCAAATCCTTCTGCTTGCATTGAGTTTGCACAATTTGATTTTAGTCTGCACATTAAATATCATGTTATTTACAGGTGTTTTGAAGGGACTGTGGGAAGGGATTGAGGGTGCAGGACGATATATGACAGCAAGCTTATATTTCACGCTGTAAATACACGAATAAATAAATATGATATGCATTTGTAAAATATAATTATTACAGGAGACAGGAAAAGAAAGTGTCATTAATGTTTCAAAGATGTGACAAGTTGAATGAGTCAAAGCAGCTGCTGTGGTTTGTTACAGTAGCATTAGGTAATCCTTTACTTATTGCTCAGCCCTAATAGTTAGAGTATAACAACAGTTATATATATGATTAATGCAAGATATATGAGAAAATCATAATTTTTTCTGTATAATTAGTGACCATTATTTATTATTTGTATCGGAAATTCTGCACAAGGAATAATAGCTTGTATATTTAAAAAAAAAATCTAAAATCAGCGAATATGAGAATGTATAGGAACATTCATGGAACATTAGTTTGTAGTCTGAAAAATAATACTTATTTGGTATCTTCCTGTTATGTGAGCATGAAAAAAGTTACAGGAATGTTATGGGAAGGTTAATTTGAAGTTACAGCAACAGTACCTAAAAACAACTTTCCAAAAGTTCCTTGTCATTTTGTCAACTATATTTCAGGAAGAGAACTGTTTGTTTATGATTACTCTATGGCATTTGGTTTCTCTTTGGTTTTTGTTTTTTTGGGGGGGACCCATGCTATGACATGGTTCACCAAAAAAAAAAAAAAGGAAAAAAATGGAAACAATAGGGAAATCACAAACAAACAAACATAAAACAAACAAATAAATGAAAATTGAACATTGAGGTATAAATATTAACCCTTGGCATGATCCGTGATTTGATCCTGAGCCTGGGTCCGTGTGGACTTTTGCATGTTCTCTTCATGTCTACGTGGGTTTCCTCTCCGAGTTCCTCAAACCTCCCAAAATATGCCATTAGCTAAAGTGGCTAAGCTAAATTACCCCATGCATGTGAATGAGTGTGTGATATTGTGTGTATGTGTGTGTGTGTGTGTGTGTGTGCATGGTGCCCTGTGATAGAATCTTGTCCCATCCAGGATGTATTCCTGCCTCATGCCCAGTGTTCCCAGGATAGACTTAGGATTTACCACAAACCTGGCCATCCGAAGATGAATGAATGAATGAATGAATGAATGAATGAACATCCCACACAAACTCTTTTTCTCACTAGCAAGACCCTTCTTACTGACACCACTAGATGGTGATGTGGTCATAATAATAGTTGTACTGTAGTGACTTTCATGTAATATTGCATTAATATCAATGTTTCCTTTGCCTGCTATAAACATCACAACGATTAAATTATTTTATATTCCGTATATATTATCATATATTGTGTATTGAATGAACTGGCTATGAGTATCACATGATGCTCATTTTATACAAAATGGAAAAGGTTACTTATTATTACAGCGAATCAAAATCATTTTAGCAATGTTTACAGATATAAATGACTCTTTATATAATCTCTCAACATGATATTCAATATTATATTTTTTAATGCTCTGTAAAGCTGTGCGATAGCCATCCAACACACTCTATTCTGTTCAAGCACCCAATTCATCCAGCAATCATCTTTTAACCATTTTTTGAAGAGCGCTCATGCAGTTGTCATTGCTTTGCTCTTTTTTGTCAGACACAGCAGCTGCAAATGCATTCAGAAATTCTTTAGAAAGTTAACATTCAGTGAAAGTTTTCAATCTGCTCAGGAAAAAGGCAGAACAATGCAGAAGAACAGCCAGAGTATTCTAAAGACTGAATCTGGATAATCAATTACTTGTGGGAAAGGAAAATGAATGAAGTCCTGAACGTATCAAAAGCAATTAAAATTGGCTTCTGAAACTTCTAAACTCATAATTTAATAATCAATCTGTTTAAATGTCAGACCATAAACACAATTGGAAAACACACAAAGTGACTTTGTTCAAGCAACATCTGACAATTTAAGACATTCTGCCAAGTGTGTCCAAGCTAAAATATTAACGAACTACTTTTTGTCAACATTTGGGAGATTAATGTAATCTGAAAGAAAATCATGTCCCTGTTTTTTTGCAATCTGTCAAGCTAAATTACAGCTTTTGCATTTTTCCCAAAGTAAGCCCTTTTGCTGGAAGAATTTCTCATTCCTCAGGCCGGAATCAATAACCAACTCAATTGCAGCAAGATCTTGGCTCGTGTTACATGGACGGCAAGCTGTCTGTGGTTTTTCAATTATTAAATGAATTGCAGTCTGTGTCAAATTGTAATTCCATCATGTACAAATGCCTGGCCTCTTCCAGCTTGTCCTGTTACTACATTTGCTTATCACACATAGTAAATATTAGATGAATGCCTTATTTTCAGGATAAAATGAACATCTACAATTAAGTTCAGGTGAGCAAAATATCAATAAATATAATCATTAGACGATATATTTGAAAATTACTTAGTTCAAAAGATGCTGAAACCCTGCTTCATGCTTTCATAATATCACGCATAGATTACTGTACACACAAAAAAATATCAGAGTGAGATTTACTCAAGAAAAGCATGATAATGTCCACACATAAAATCTTAAATCTTAAATTTAACTGAGAATAGTTTAAGTAAAGTTTACATGCCACCAAGGATTATTCTCATTAAAAATGTTAAATAGACGTTAATTTAAGAAGGAGTTTTCTTTATTATATAAGTAAATTTAAACTTGAGTTAAATTGCACAAATACAACAAGTGAATCAAAATTTTATTCCTTTGTTTTTATGCAAGAAAGCTCAAATGAACTATATACTGTAAATCTCAACACTGTAAAAAATACACATCAACCAAAAGTTATCATTACTACTTAATGATCACTAACACCTTATAGTTCCAACCAGAAGTAGCATTCCTGTGAGAAAATGCACTCACACCAGCGTTCATAAACACTCAACTGGCAGGACGCAAGACAACTACTTAACTGACCTGCACATACACACACAAACCATACACCTGACTGAGAAACACAAAGAGGGTGAACCATGAAAACCTTACCGAAACACTGGATCTTTCAAAACATCTCATAATACAATAGCTTTAGACCTTAAAGCCAACACAAAAACAAGAAATACTGAAAACATCTCATCCACAACACTCAGAATTAACACAGGTTAAAGTTCTGCAAATGCATATGCAAACTGAGTTCTAAAACCACTCCCTTACATTAGTATACAGTCAGTCATCAAGTAAATACTATGTCTTTATTCTAGTTTTGTGAGCACTTGCAAAATGATATTAAATTCAACCCAGTAAGATAAGTAAAATATACACTTTGAGTTTTAGCTGCATATGAACTGAATTGATTTAGTACAGAACTTTAGTACAGAAGCAATTAAGTAATTCTAATAATTTCTTTTTTTGTGTAAAAATCACAGATTTGTTTTTGCTAGGTTCTTACAGATTCTGTCAGATTTTATTTTTTCAGTGTAATTCTCTTTACCTTGTCTTACTCTTTACCAAATCCCTAAGAAGGCTTTAACATACAATCAAAACTCAGCTGTTAGAGTTCGTGCCACATGTTCAGTACACATTAAACCTCCTCACAAAAAACGAAATATTAACTTTTCAAACTTCTGTTTGGTACTGGTCAACTGGTGGTTTTCTTTCTTCTTCCTATTACTTTACTCTATTTCTTTTCTTTTCTTTTTTGTAAGTGTTAGAAAGGTACTATACAAATGTTACACACTGTTATAATAATAATAATAATAATTATTATTATTATTATTATTATTAAAAGGAAATAATATTATTACCAAATTGGCATGTGGATAACACTGAATAAAGTATTTGATTAATCTAAATATCCTAAATTATACAATAAAGAATAAATGCCCATAATATATGTCTGTTGTGAAGATTACTAAAAGTGTTACTGAACATGAAATACAACATGAGAAGATTAGAACATGCATACAAGCTCATTTGGAGTAGAATTATTTAGATTTCTTCTTATCCCCTGAAATAATCTATTTTCCTGGCCTTTTTGCTGTTTGTCTTTGATTTTGCATGTCATCCTTGTGCAGGGCCAAGCTAATCTTCTCTGTTCCAATTTTGTCTTTGATATGCTCATCATGTTTTCTGGATTTCACCTCAGCTTGCCAGTTCAGGGTATTATGACTATACATTTGTGGGTAAATCAGTAGTCAGAGTGACCAGGACAAGAATATTACGTGTATGGGCTATTAATTTTTACTCCTGGTTGCCTGGCAGGCTCAGTAGGCTAGCAGTCACCAGCAGTTCAACAACCAGAGAAAGAAAAACCATGCCTGCCATACTCTGGTATGTATATTTAACTATAGCGCTACTTGTTATGAATCCCACCATCTGCTGTGCCACGTGTTGGCTTTTACTAGGTGGATTAAAGAGCACAGATGAGATATAACCTTTTCAGAATTAGCAATACACAGGTATGTGAAAACACTAACAAAACCAAAATAAAGTGCAGTGTAATGCTGTCATGTAACTTTCCTGCTGCCACAACACAGTCACCTTGTGGTTAAACATGTGGAGAAAAAAATAAAGACGCTAACCAGAGTCAAATAATATCTTTTATGTGTAACGTAAAGAGAAAACACCACAGCTCATAGCTGGCTGACTATCTGACTTTTTCTTGAAGTTGCAAACATGAAGTGCTATGTAAGAACCTTTGTTAGAAAGGATAATGATTATGGCTGAGTCTTCACCTACATGGGAATTTGGATACTTGTGTTTGTATTAATGCACTTAACTAGTGTATACTTGTGTTTGTATTAATGCATTTAACTAGCTAACTAGCTCACCATACTTTAGTTCATTACAGTCAATCCATAAGTATTTTCGTAGTGACACAATTTTCATAATTTTGCCTCCATACACCACCACAATGGATTTGAAATGAAGCAATCAAGATGTGATTGAAGTGTAGACTTTCAGTTTTAATTCAAGAGTTTTCACAAAAATACTTGCTGAATTTGCATTTGGTAGCTGTTCATAGGAACTTTCAATATGTGACACATTATTGAACCAGTACTGCCTGGAATGTTTAAGGTCTTTTGTTTGTGAATGTTTAAGGTTCCTTAGCTTTTTCCATTCGACTGTTGTTTAATAATGTTGTCCCTGAGAAGGAAGCTCCTTCACCTTCACTATGAAATCTTCCCAACCAATGCCAAATGCCTTTTATAATGACACCAGGTGCAAGTTGCATAAGAACAGTTCTCAGCATCTCTTTTTATATAACATATATTTGTTTACACTTATGAATCTTCTTGTTCATAATTTATAAGTACAAAGTCAAAAGACATTATGTGTGTAAGTTTTCAGCGGATATATGCCGTAGAGGTATAATAAATAACAAAATCAAAAGTGTGATTTGTGTGTGTGATTTGTTCACCCTGCCATAGACATGCATTTGATAGCCATTTACTGTTCTGAATATTAATCATGAATCTTGGCTATGGATAAATAAAAAGACATAAACCTGCCTGTGGTTTATTACCGCAACTGACCAATGTGCTGGTGGAGAAACTGTTCACTGTACAGAGAATAAGGGTGCTAAAATAAATGAGATGAATACTGCAGTATGCAAAAGTTACTGCAGCACACAGCATGGATTGTATATCTACATTCCTAGACAATCTCTTTTCCAGCAGGAATGATTCACAAGGATCAACACTGCAGTCTGAGAGCACACAGGAACAGCAGACAATCTGGCCTGAAATCCTATAAAGTGCAGAATGCTGGCTTGCTCTACAACTAAGACCTACCACTGCCTTTATCAGATACCTTCACATTCAGTTATTTGCTTCTGGATGAAGAGGGACAACAGGAGGCTCCAACAACATCAGAAGGAAATTCTGCCAAACATGCACTATCCATCCATCCCTGGTGGAAAAATATAGTTGCTAATCGAGCAATACAGTTATTAAGCTCTTTTTTGGTGAAATGTTGCATAATGGCAGCATGCGTCATTTTGTCTCTGCATATATTTTGTCTCTGATATAGAGTTTGCTGCATGTTTGTCTATTATGCCTCATATTAGAAAATATTCAATGAAACTATTGTGTGTTGCACTCAAAATTCATGACAGAAGCAAACTGGATAACTCTTTGTACCAACATTCACCAATAATGCCCTGAGTTGAGCAATGAAGTTGTAAGAAATGTACAGCATTGAGAGTGATTAAAACCAAGAGCCAATTGGCACATATGGTTGTATTGATTCCTGCAAGAAAGATTAACATAAAATCAAAGACTCCATTATGCATGATTCGCCTTAATGACTATTGATTATTGTCATATTTTTAAAAATGCACAGCATGTGTTTTAAATAGTATGATGACTTCCTGGAACCTGGGATACATGTTGTCTTTTCCTTATTGTCTCACATGAAGACCTGAAACTCACTATGCCTTATGATGATTTAAATTATTGTATATAAATTATTATTAAACATATTTATGGAATAAAACAGGACAGAGCATCTTTTCATTGGAAAAGAAATCAATAATGGGGTGATGTGATGCAGCCCAGCGTGAAGTGGAGGTACTGATACCACCCCAAACCTGATTTATTTTCCAATAACAGGGCATCATGCTACCACAGCAATATGCCAGCAAATACATTTTTTTTTTTTTTATTAAAAAAAGGCATGTCATGCTTTTTATTTATTCATAGTTACATTTAATATTGTGGAACGTCCGCAAAACATTAGTTAGTTCCTGTTATCACTAACATTATAGCAGCTACGAACAGTCATTACCTCAGCAGCCTCTATTTTTTTCTCTCTTTTAAAGTTAATAAGACCAAAAAAAACCCTGCAAAGCACAAATTCCTCTGTCCTGAAGACTTTCCCGTGTTGGAAATCTTCAAGTTTCTGAAGATTTGTCGGAGCTCTGGGTGCTACAGAGCTCTGACACTGGAGGCTCCTTCCAAAAATGTTAAATAAACATTGAGAGAAACTGTCACCATAGCAATGAATACACACATATTCTAATCTGCTTGTGGATCGTTCATCAATTCCCTGTGTAAGTTGTTGCTATAGGATCAATAACACTGTGATATAAACCTGGCAGCTGGAACTATTGTGTGAGCTGTGCTGTTACAGAAAATTAATCAACACCTTTTGAAGTGGCCCAATCTGATTCAAGTATTCTTTAATGGAAATAAAATTCAGAAAGCACTGGAAAATATCTCTGCATTTATGACATTTATTAAATGTGTTTGAAGACGTGGGATGAAACCACAGTTATGTATTTATAGAGATTTTTTTCTATCAATATCATTTTGCTGCTTTCATTTCTAGAGCTATAGAAATCTCCATGTTCTTAATATTCTCTATTACTGCAATACAAAATGCCAAATGCTAGAGAAACTATGTCTACAATGTACCAATTAAGAGCAGTGTGCTTTCCAAAACACTGAGCTGAAGACAAAATTCAGTGCATCAATGGGCAAACTATGGAAAGCTAAATCAAGCATCTGTTTGCTTAAATTCCTGTCATGTCTTCAGTCAGTTCTAGAGGTCTACATTTGAATTAAAAGTTGCCACAATGGCAAACTTAGCATATGCTTGCACCCCAGGAAGTGAACAAACATACTGAAATGGTTCAGTGGTGCAGTAATAATTGTGAAGGGTGTATGAGCTCAATGGCATAGTGTGAACACAAAATACACTGGTTACAGGAAACAGTGGTGCTCTGGAGGCTTTTTGATTTTATTAATTGGCGTGAAAGCATTGAAGATTTTACATTTTCCAAACTGAGGCTGCAGGAGATGATGTAGTGGCTCAGTGATTAAAACTTTGGGCTACCAATCAGAAGATCTTGAGTTCAGATCCCAGCACTGCCAAGCTGCCACTTCTTGGGCCTTTGAATAAGACCCTCAACTACTCTGTTGTTCAACTGTAAGTTGCTTGGAATAAAAAGCATCAGCTAAATGAATAATGTGTAAAATGTACATCTATGCAAATTGTGCTGCTGGTGCTTTTGATACTTATCAAGGCAAGCTAATTAAGACTAAATGTCAATCTACATTATATTTCCAAGTATGCACAAATTAAAACAATTTTTAAAAATGTATATATATATATATATATATATATATATATATATATATATATATATATATATATATATATATATATATAAAGTATAATAATAATAATGTTAGCCAAATAAAATTATATAAAATGCCTGGTTATCCTACCAGGATGCATTCAATACAATAATCCACTCTATAATCTCAAACAACAAAACAGGAAATTAGAAACACAAAATAAAAAAGGGTTTGTGTGCCTCATCGACTGACTTGAGTAGAGCTGGCTTTCCTGGGCTTCAGGCCCGAGTGCCAATAAATGCCAAGCACAAGGCTCCAAATAGACTAAATGGTTGACTATTTGACTGATAATGCAATCCATATAAAATACTATGCATTCTGTTACCATGTAAAAAAAGGAGAAGATTAACAATAAGAGACTAATAGATTATAATGTGGCTTCCCCTAAATTGCCTAAATTGTATAACAATAAGTTAAATATGGAGCAACATGAGGAAGACATTTAAATGGTGAAATGCTACCCTGTAAATGAGAGAAAAGGGTTATTTATGTTATTTGAATTTAGGGTTGATTAGCCTCCACCAGCCTGGCCTTCCTTTGCAAAATTGGCAAAAGTGTCCAGAAAAGGCCATTTCTCTCTGGCCTTTATTTTCTCTTTCTAAGGAAATACACATCTGCAGTGGTGCTTACATTGTAGGTCTGCTTGTGATACAGGATGTTGGCAGGGTTTACACCTACTCAGGTGAGAATCTAACCCTCAAGCATGTTGTAGTCAGCTGTGTCCACAGCTAACACATTATAGAAGATCTGTCAGTCCCCCTCAGTGATATAGAGAGCAAGGGTTCCTGTCCAGCCATCTGTATCCCATTATTTGCTCTCAGTGATGAGCAGGCCAAGGCTTCCACATTAACAGCAACCATCATTTTTTGTTAGCAGGGCAAGTGGGGATGTCCTCTCACCTAGTCTTCAGCATGTCCTTTGTGAGAGACATCAGGCCTCAGAATGATTGTCTGCATATGTACTGACCCCCAGGGATATATTTGGTAACTGGGTCCATTTTCTTTCTTGCAACACTGGGACACAGAAGGGGAGAGGGAGATACATTAAGCATAACGTTATCCCTTCCTCTAGCAGTGTTGTTTTGCACTCTGTACCAGTGGGACATGGTATAGGCCCAAGGGCATAATGTGAAAACAAAACACACTGACCATAATGGACAGTTGAGTATTGAAGGGTTCTTTCCATTATTTATTGCAGGAGAAATGAAAAGGGAAGGAAATATATGAGAAAGTGTTGGTATGCAGGGGTGCTATGAAGTGTAGTATGCTTACTATGCTTGTGTGTGTTTGTGTACTAGCACCCTGCTTGGGTAGCTGGAGATTCAGCAGCAATCTGGAGGGCATAGGGAATCTGTGATGAGGAAAATAAAGTAGCATTATTTTTATTTATATTCTAGCATTATTTAGCTATTGCAGCTCATACAGCTTCTCTGACATCTCCCCAGGCGAACAGACTTTATATTTCATCCCTGGTGACCTTCCAACCAGGGAGGTTTGATGTTCTCATTGGCCTCCAGCAATTTGTGATTGGGACAGATGTAACCCTGAGAACATTTGAACATATCATTATTTTAGGGGCTTGAATGGTGTTGCTGTTCATGGTTATAAATTCATGCTGCCACAGTCAATTGTACCCCAACAAAATATGATCCAGCCTCTGGGAAATGTTATATGTACAGAAGTATATCATGGCCTCATTATTGCATATATGTAGTAATTTCTAAGAGTAAATGTTATGAATGGTTATGAAGGGTGAGTTTTTAGCTTTCATTCATTAATTTGGCAGCTTTTCAATTAAAATCTCATCTTCTGCTCTAACTATACCTAAATGGGTAACTATTAAGCCATTTTGGTGTGTTTGTTTCCTGATTTGTCACAGGACAGCAAAACCTACACATTCACCTGCGCTCTCATTTCTCCAGAGATGTGTATAGGTCACCAGAGATCTCACAAGAGCCATGGCAATACTGCCCAACTGTAATTGGATTCCAAGCAATGCTGAAAGCTGTTTTGATTAAATATTGAGAGGAGAGAGAGGGCGAGAGAGAGAGGAAATACTAGTTACCCTGAAATGGGAAGATTGTATAGAGGAATCTCTTGTGAATTCCTTTCCTGATTCAGAGCTTGTGGAAGAGTTGAATACTAAAAAGCTAACTAAAAAAAAAACTGTTGGCAACCTCACAATAGTTGGTTAATAGAAAAATAATGTTACATTTATCTTCAGCACAAAGCAGTTTACAGTTGCTCTGTGCTCAGTTATTCATGATGCTTTTAGGCCAGTGACAAGAATTCCAAAAATGGAATTGCAAAAATCTCAGAGTCAGTACTAAACGGTTGTCCTTTTAATGTGCCTGCAAGCATAACGTGATCGCCTGCTTACCAAAACAATACAAAAACAAAACTAACAGAGCATAGGCAAACAAAATAAACTCTTTAGATTTTAGATGAACTTGTGGATAAATTTGAAATATATCACATCAATTGAAACTGATTTTTAAAAAAATGATCAAAAAATTCATACCAAGAAGACAAAGTAAAAAATAGCAAATAATTAATAGCCAAAACATCAACACATTGGAATTATGTGCTTAATGTCATATACCATGTATACCATATGTGTACTTTACCTGTCGTTAAATATACTGTATGTGAGAAGTTTTGCACTAACATATTGCCAAGTATAAAAATGCTGGAATTGAATCTGCTATGACATATGTGTGTGTGTATGTATATATATATATATATATATATATATATATATATATACATATATGTATATATATACATATATACACAAACACACTCACTCAACACTTTATTAGGAACACTATACCAATATTGGGTAGGGCCTCAATTCTTCGTGGCATGGATTCCACAAGATGTTGGAATTCTGGTCCACCTTGAATGCATGTTTGATTTTCAGGTGCACTTTCATGCTGTGAATGTCCTGTTCTGCCACATCCCAAAGGTGTTCTGTTGGTTTCAGATCTGGTGACTGAGAAGGGAAGTTCCCAGGAGATCACCAGCCCTTCTGGCACCAACAATCCTGCCACAGTCAAAGTCACTGAGATCACATAGGGTACTATGCTTAGTACTCTAACTTCTTATTTTCCTCTTAGTGAAATAAATCTGTTAAATCATTTGCTTGTTGACATGTACAAATCTCCATACACCAAGCTTAATCACCACACACCACGCTTCTGCACTGCAGTAACGGAAAGGCCTATCTAATCAGCACAGAGCTGGTGAATGTAGATGTTTCAGCAGGAATCCATCAGCGAGGAGACCCATGTGAACCATGACTTGAGGATAAAGGCATCCATTCAGCTATCTTTGGCATGTTTGGCTCTGTGCATGCTGGAAAGTTTTATATTCTCTTCATAAATCAAGCAGATTATACAGTAAATCAGCAGGCTTCAAAGAGAGAAAAACTTGTAATATCTTAGGCTGTGAAATAATAACTTTGGCATTTATTTGCTTTCCACTGCCTGTTGGATCTAACTACAGAGAACACATAGCTCTCTTTGCTTAAAGAGGAATCGTCATTCATATTTTTCTACATAACTCACTCATTGAGAAGTAAGCCAAGACATTCAGATCGCTTTTTAATGATAATTTCTCAAGTAAAACACAAACAAATCTGGTTCTTACAGCTGTTTAATTCAATTCAATTCAATTTTATTTGTATAGCGCTTTTAACAATGAACATTGTCTCAAAGCAGCTTTACAGAACATAAGAGACAAAAAGCATGCAAACAGAAACAAAAACATGCAAACAGTCCTAGATGTTAGACAGAATTATCCCTAGTGAGCAAGCCTGAGGCGACTGAGGCGACTGTGGCAAGGAAAAACTCCCTGAGATGATATGAGGAAGAAACCTTGAGAGGAACCAGACTCAAAAGGGAACCCATCCTCATTTGGGTGACACTGGAGAGTGTGATATGAACAATGTCCTTTCTGTATTTATTTATAGTCATGTAGGTTGTTGTCTTCCTCAAAGTCCACATAGAGTTGGCAGCGTTGCTTTGAACACCCAAATCCTCACGAGGCAGAAACCAGCTGGAGCAGGTCCATCTCTGGATGCCTCAGGATCCTCGTAGGGTTGGTCTCTGTCTACTGGAGCTAGCACAATCTCTATGTGCCTCAGGATGGGTAGAAGAAGGAAAACAAGTGGAAAGGAATTAGCGTAGCTGCTGTTCATAATATTAGTAAGCCCTAAATCATAAATTGCAATTAATCAGATGAATAATAACCATACTACATATAAGACCTCAGCACACATCTTTAGTTTAGATAACAAACAAAATATCTGTCTTTGAATTGTATACGTCATAACTGTGGCTTCTATCCCAAACATTTTAAAGAAGTCATGCCAGTCTGTAAATCTCTTTTTCTATCATTTTCTTCAAAACACTCATCATGATGCTACAATTTAAAAAATAAAACCTTGCAGTATTCTGCTTTACAAAACAGCTACCTGATGAGAAGGTCGGGCGTCAGGTAAACAGAGCAATGCAGGGCAACTAAAATCAAAATTCAGAGCAGAAGCATAAAGTTAAAAACAGAAATGATGAGAAGAGAAAGGAAAGCTCAGAAATTCCCACTGGAATGGAAAAACTTGGCAGTGATAAGTGGTGAAAGTACTGGTATAAATACATTGAAGTAAATGAGGGTTAACAGGAAACAGGTGAGTTTAACAGGCAGGTGAGTGAGAGTGAGATAATGTCCAGACTGGAATGGATTGTGGATTTGTGGTGGCTCCTGGATTGGAGGTGGATTTGGATGTGACACTCTCTGCCTTACTCACAAAAATACCACATTGCACATCACATAGTATAAAAAATGATTCATGTTTATATTTCTTCATGCCCAGACTACTGTAATCCTTTGTTTATCAGTCTGTTTGTATAAGCTGTTGCAAAGCTTTTCTGCAAGACTCTTGCAGGAAATTTGGTAGCTCTCAGTCTTGCCCAAAGACAGTCCCATGCCATTATAAATCATGCCTAATATATAGATTACTTAATATTTTTTGAATTTTTTGGCATAGAGACTTACATTAAATTGTGTCTTGCCTCCAAGATCCATGGCTTAATGGGAAAAATATAACAATTCCAAATCCATCAATCCATAAACAAAATTCCAAATTTTGTTGTTGTTGTTCTTTTGTTTGGAGTATAAACCAGCACTTTGCAAAGCTTTCGTATTTTTATTTGTTGACTGTTTAAGTTTTTTTTTTTAAAGATATCTTTTTATATGATTTTCAGAACAAAATATGTAGAGAATCGTTGTAAGTTAAATGGAGGAGGCTGTTAAACAGCTTTTGTGTTTGTTGTTCCACTGCCTTGACAGCTCATTCTGTATATCACTTTTCTAAAGGAGAATAGTACACTTGGGGATTAAGTCTATCTCCCTGTGTCATTTGTCTGGCCAGAAATGCAGGACCACCTGTCAACCTGGGCACACTGGGGCTCTAACAACATCACCTATAGTCACAAAACTACTCAAAGTGCTATTATTTAGTCACAAAGTAGTTACTTCTCGAACTGTTTTATTTACAGCTTATTGAATAACTGGACCATATTATCTAGACAAATCATCTTTGTGAACAAAAACTTAAAAATAAAACTTCCACATATAAAAATATGACTGTTAGCTATAAAATTGAGTTTTCAAGTAGAAAAATAAGAAATATTACAAGCTGATTTACCTGATTATTTTCCATCCACAGCAACATGGAGAAATACGGACAATTTTCATATATCAATTAAATTTGGAATGAAACACTGACCTTTGCGAGATTTTTGCACAGTCGTTTGCAAGCTTATGCATGAGCATCGCTGTATCTCTCCAAACTGCATGGCTCAGATTCCATATAAAATTACTTCATGCAAAATCAGACCATGAGAGAGATTCTTAGCGATCTCTAATCTAGGAAGAAGTGATGTGCTGACGCATTCCAACAGCTCATTATTCATAAATGTTAAACTAGAGAGAAACAAACACTGCATTTGTTGAATATGTTATGGCTTGATTGATTGTTTCATTTCCGGAGGACGCTACGCACTAGTATGCCATGTAGAATAATAAAATCCCAGACAGAGCTTTTAATTCCATTTTATTCAGTCAACTACATGCACTGTATATTTTACACAGATCTGCTGTCTGAAAATAAATGTTTTATTGTTTTCTGTCTGAAAATGAACATAACTTACTGGTTAAATGAACAATTCACATTGTGAATTCGCACACTCTATGACAGTACTCTCTGTGATAGAGAAACACTCTATAGTTAGAAGCCTTTCAAGCCCATAAGTAGGGTTTTACAGTGAAACTAAGAACTAGGAAGAGCTATCACAAGAGCAAACATTCCTCCTAGAGCTTGACTCTAAATCATCTATCTGCTCCAAGAGTGTGAGTAAGTGGAAAAGCATGACATGCACCCATCTAATTGAAAAATCTTAATATTTCATTTACAAATTTCAGCTAAAAATAGTGGTAGCATCAAGGAAATTCATTAGTGCATTAGTAATCAGCTCATTTACCATCAGCTATGCAATTACAGAATGACTGCTAACAGTTTCCTACAGTTATAAATCTGGTGTGTGTTTTGGGTAGGATGTGCCACCACCATGATATCTGATATAAACCCCTTAATGTTTGAGCTTAATCCATATTTATTCATCTTAAAACATATTGTTCATTAACTATTAGGAATTATTCTGAAAATACAGTGAAAAAATAGCAGAGGTTTGTATAGAGGTGTAACACAGCTATCTTTATCTGATTCTGTATGTGTTTAGTGCTCCAAATATCTGTATTTGTATCTGTATTTGGATTTAAACCCAAAGTGCCTGTTTTTTGTTTTGTTTTGGTTTGTTTTTTACTTAAATATGAATCCTACCTATATATCAGGGGAAACACTGGAAACACCTTAATCTTAATTTAGTTCTAATTAAGGAATAATACAGTACTAATTTAAATGTGTCCCTGAATATAAAATGGCCCAAGTCCACATTTAAGAATGTGATCTTATCTGTCAGTTCTGTTTGATTGAAATGAAAATCAAGGCTCTAATTCCACAACATGATGTGTTAGGAACAAAAGATACTGTTTCAAGTAGTTATAATCACTTCAGTTATCAACAATATTTTTTTTTTCAAAGAGCCAGATAGTTAGATTTTCACCAGCATCTTCAAAGTATTAAACTATCAAAAACCAATAAGAGAGATTTCTTTTAATTACTCATATGTGTTACTGCAAATAAATTTTATTGTTTAATTTTCTTCTTAGGTAATGCGCATGCAGTATGATAAATATGATGACACAGTGCGTTGTCAGATTGCCTAGTGTGTATCATTTTATAGATAATATTGCATAATAATGAAAGGAGAAATTCCCTAAAACACATACTTAGGCAATTAGATGATGCAGCAATTCTGTTCCCCACTTTTCTTCCCAAGGTACTGCTGATCCATTTACAGATTAGCTGGAAATCACTGGCTCTTCCTTTAGCAAATTGAAATACTCTAAAGCATAATTGCATTCATTTTCAGGGGGTTTCTACATTGCTAAGCTTCTGTCAATAAGACCTCTATCACCATCCGATTGAATAGCTGACCATAAATATTAGCAACTAAGTTCCTTTAACGTTCAGCAAAACCTGGTGCAAGTGTGTGTGTTAGTGAGGCAAATCAGTTTACTGTGGATTCTTCAAGAAGGCTCTAAATGAATCAGTAGGTCCTGACTGAGGTTAATGGGTGGCTTGCCCAGTCCTTGAAAAAAAAACACTTAAAACATGAAAAAAAGATTTATGTACAAGGTGACTAAATGAAAAATGCCACACAGCTCTGGACTGATTGTATTGACGTTCTGCCATGATCTAGTAGATTTCCAAAATGAAATGATTTCTAAATGATTAATAAAATGTGTAATAAACATGGATGATGCTGTTGTTATACTTTAAATATCAATATCGTAACAAACAAATAGATAAATTAATTGATTTCATTCAATTTGATTTAAAATTAGATAAGCAAAGATTATATTGGATTAAATTTTCAAATAAAAGACATTCATATGCTTTATTATTATTATTATTATTATTATTATTATTATTATTATTATTATTATTATTACTATTATTATTATTATTATGGTATCAGTAATCAATCATCTAATTTTTTTAAGAACATGTTCTGGAAATGTCTGGTTAAGATCTTCAACCTCTTGGGAGCTTAGCAAAGGGGAAAAGCAATTTACTTAAAAGCCTCTGAGTTAACAGTGTCCATGTGCACTGGAATGGATCATTGTCACTGCCTGAAAACGCTCACACAGTGTGTGAGTTGCGATGTGTCAGCACAGGCATATCTCAGCTTTATGACTGCATATGAATGCATGATTGATAACTGTGGACTACATACCAGAGCGATCCATGTGCATGAAAAACTCAGAAACCTTAACATTTACAAAAACGAGACTTCCCAGCAAGCCATTTCCACTAGTTTCCCCGAAGCATCATCATATATATCAAAAAGGACATTCTGAAAAATAATCAAATGGTTCTTTGCCGTGGTCATTTTCCTCTTTTAAAGGCACATCAGTGCAAACAGCTGGGCTGTCTATGGGCTAGGCAGGACACAACAGTGGAACAAAAGGCCTGCATCAATCTTTTCAGACTCCTGCCTTGTGTTTGCTTTCTTCTTCCAGCACCAGAGTTCCATGCTACAGGCCAATCTCTTTATTCTGCTACTTTGCTGATTGCTCATGCCCTCCTTAAGCACCTCCATTCTCCACGGCCCATATATCAGGCGCTAAACTCGAGCAGTCCACTTTGAAGAACACGCAACATTAGTGCTTTGCAAAGAAGTGCTCCTATATAAAGATGCATCTTTCTTCTTGTTGTCTTTTTAACACTCTAAAATGTAATTTAACTTGTTCAAAGTGCTAGAATGTTTTCTTGAGAAACTGACAGATGCAGAGATGTTTAATAATGTGTGGACCAGGCTGATTAACTTGACTGACTTCAGGAAGAATTAAGATGAGTTTTGAGATAAGTTACTGTCCGTAAAATCCAGTAAAATCCGATTAGAGGTGTATTTTAATTAATGCCTTTTGGTTTTCCAGTCACATAAGTCACATACTAAGTTTTACACCAGCACATGGTTGAAATATCTACTACTTCCTGAGTTCAGAACAAAAAGCAATGCCAAAGTGCTTTGGAGGGAAGTGTCAGCAATTAAAATGAAGCAGTGTTGCAAACAGAGCAGCAGCTCAGGCTTGTCAGCCTGCTGGGATCTGCAGTCACATTAATCTGATAGCAAATGCTCCCACATTTTCAGACTTCAGGCTGAGCCATGGCACCTCTACCTCTGCAGTTTAGATGTCAATTATGAGGGGTGGCACCACACGGGAGAGACATTTTTTCAGCCAAAGGTCATTATTGTTATGGCAACCTGAGAGTCTCGCTGTTGTTTTCAATTTCAGTGCATATTAGCTGCGGAGATTTCATTAGCGTAGCGTAGTGGAAATAATATGGCTCTCAAACTCTGCTAAAGACGCTAATATCTATGAAAAAAAGAGAGAGAGTGAGAAAATAGAACTTCCTTGGTAAGCAATGCTAAATGACAATGAATAGGAAATGCCCTGTAACACTGAAACAAGGTTAATTTCCATTAAATTATGCAATATATACTGTATAAACAGGTCTCTAACTTGTATATGGTGAACCTGCTATATACCATGAGACAAGATATACACTATAATATAAACAGAATGACACAGAGTTCACAAGTGGCGCTGCACGAACAGCACATTTTTCCCTTCTTATACACAATAAACAAGATGCATGCTATATTTATTCTGCAGTCTAGGTTTCAAACCAGTCTAACCTCTGACCTCTCTCATCAACACGGCTTTTACGCCTGCAGAACTGTTGCTTACTAGATGGTTTTTGCTTTTTTTTAAGCCAGTAAAATACAGTCTTTTATTATACTGCACTTTAAAAATGCTAGGCATTGGTGGTGTAACACAATGACACTATGTGTATTTGTATTTGGTTAGTGCTCCAACCAAATGTCCATTATATGAATTAGGATTTGGATGTGGCCTAAATGGAAAGTTTTTGTTGTTGTTGTTGTTGTTGTTGTTTTTAATTAAATATGAACCTACCACCATGTCCCCAGAAACACTGGAAATCACTTGATAAATGTCAGCAATCTCAGCATATTGTATGAATTCTGAATTCTCTAACAGTTCCTCAACCTCAGCTACATCACTCCAGTTCATAACTGGTCTCAACTAGAGATGATTTTAATCCAGCTCGCATACTTATTATTTTAGTTTGTACCCACCCATGACATTTTCTTATAAATTTAGTTCTATTTCCCTAAATATAAACAAACTTGAAGCCTACTTTAAACCACCAGGACCCTGACCACGCAGTTACTAAGATACGTTGATGAACGTGATCTTTATATGAGCTTCATATCTGGCAGCTCACTCACGGCCACATGAAAGTAAAAACCTGCCACTTGTACATAGGATCCCATTCCTGATGCATGAATGTAGTTTTTCTAAGAAAAATAAAAAATAAAAATAAAAAATTGCCTCCTATTCATATCTGTATTTGTATCTGTATCATATCTATCATATATCATATCATATCGAATAATGTATTTGTATATCTTTCAAAAAATTTCACAACCTTGTCCATAGGGTTCATATCACAAAAGTTTGCGCACACCTGACCATCACACCCATGTGTGATCCTTCCCCTAACTATTGCCACAAAGTTGGAAGCGCACAATTGTATAGAATGTCTTTATATACCATAAAATTACAATTTCTCTTCCCTGGAACTTAGGAGCCCAACATGTTCCAGCATGAACATTGCCCCTGTGCACAAAACAAGTTCCATGAAGACATGGCCTGCACAGAGCCCTGAGCTTAACACCACTGAACACCTTTGGGATGACTTGAAATACCAACTATGTGCCAAGCCTCCTCTCCTCTAGCTCTCTTCCTGCTCTCTAATGTTCTTGTGGCTGAGTGGGCAAATCCCCACAGCCACGCTCCAAAATCTAGAGGAAAGCCTTCCCAGAAGAGTGGAGGTTATTATAACAGCAGAGGAGGACTAAATCTGGAATGGGATGTTCAACAAGCATATCACCTGACTGTGATGGTCAGGTGTCCACAAACTTTTGGCTATATAGTGTATGTGTTAATGAATTAATCTGGTTTGGACATCTGAGTGTTAATATTTTATATGTAGGGCAAAAGTGCAGAGACAGAGCTGGAATATTTATAGAGTACATCCTGTATATAATTCAAATCTTAAGATAGTTCCAGGATAAAGATACTGGAAGAGAAATTGGCAGACACTCCAAATTCTCAGAATAATGCTCTAAATTATTATTCTTTTCAAGAATGCTTTACCACTGAAGAGTGATATTTACACAGGGATATAAAGCTGCTTCCAGAGAGAGGGGAAGAAATGGTTCCAGACATTACTGGAAAAATCGATTGTGTGTCATATATGTGACAAAAAAAAATCGCTTTGGCTGTCTGTCAAATCTGTCCATCATCTATCAAAGGGTGATCATGCAAACATTGTCTAAATCTCCTCATAAGCTTCTGCCCTGATCTTCACACCGATCTCTCTCTCTCTCTATGTGTATGTATGTGTGTATGTCTCCTATGCCCCTATGAATGCTGCTGATTGACAGCTGTGTGAATATATGAATAAATCTTTTGTTTGCTTCTCATCATATGGATGTAGATTAAGTATGCTGCAGAAGGCTGTTATTTGTGTTGCACAAATAGTATAAATCCTATAGATTTTATCTTGCTGTGGCTACAAGTTAATAATGAAAAGTAAATTCATCAAATCTCTGTCACTATTTAAGTGTTTGATATGATTTGATCCTTAAATTCAAGTGTGTAATTTTTTAAAAATGACAGTCTAGGATTGACTCAATGGTAATTATACAGCATAAATGATGCATGAAAACAATTCATAAAGGTATAAAAAAAGAACTATAAAAAGACGTTGCTCAAGGATAATCTCACAGGCCCAAGAAGGGGGAAAAAATTATCTCACACCCCCATGACGCACTAGTATCTGGCTTCTGTAGATTCTCCTCCTCTCTGGGGACTACGGGCTCTCCTGGGCTGCTGGCCCAAAAGCTTGTTCTGCACAATTATATCCCAGCATTCCTCTGCTGGAGTGGCCCTGTGTCATTTCTCAGTCGTACACAATTACATCCATGCAGCCTTCTAACAAAATGTCTGCTCTCCTTCTTCAATTCCTATAACGCTCAGTTAGCAAAGCTCTTCATCATCCAGGCACAAAACCTCTCCTCTGTGATAGCTGATGGATAGCACAGTATAACAATGTCGTAAACAACCACAACCTATGGGCACGTTCAGAGTTACATTCCTTTCCTGGTAGTTTTACTGTAGTTACTGAATAATCTATAGGTACTACATAATATTATTTGAAGTAATGACTGCAACTATTTCTCATTATAGGACTAATCAGAAAATCCAATCATTATAATCAAATATTCTTAAGAACAGTGAAATATAATTAGGAAAATTAAACCTATTTCTAAACATTTGTAGTAATTTCAGTTTTAATTGTTTTGTTTCAGGGAAACAAAAATCCTGAAAGAAACATAATTACTAAACTTCTAATTAGCAAAAAAAATGTCTAAAACATTGTAATCAGTTTGTAATTGTTTTAAATAATCCTATAATAAAAAATAAGAACAGTTTTCTAATTTTTACATTAACCTCAAATGAATTTAATGTAACCCAACATTACAAGTAAACAGATTTTATAGGAACCATTTAATTAAAAAAAGTCCATCACTAGACGTGAATAATAAGGTGTAATAATAAATCATGATATATAATATGAATAAGTATTTGAAGTTGCATTTAGTAATTAATTTGCTTGTATTTAATTTCATTGCGTATGGTTGATACTGAGCTATTTGGAGTCTGTTTTGCAGATATGCACTCATACATGAAGACTGTTTAAATTCCAATCAGTGTTAATGGAACTCCAGGAATCGAGAAAATGATTTTGTGCATCCTAAGGATCGTTTTCAATCTTGAGGCTCACTGTCATGCAGAGCTATTTAGGTAATTGACCACTTTTTGTCATTATCAGTCCTAGTTAAATAGCAGAGTATTCATTCACATACGCCAGCTACAATTTGTGAAGGTCCAGATACGTAAGATTTCTTGCTTACAAAAGGGTGGATAAACAAATAACATGATTAAATAGAGACAAGAGTTGCAATGCTTCACCAGTAATGATTAGTTCATGGCTATAAACAAGGCATCAATTTGAAATGTTATGTTTTACACTTGCACTTCACATTACCACTTTTGACTACTGCCATCGGATGAGATGAAACATCTGTTCTGAACTTATCTTTCAACATTTGGTTTTCATCAACTTCTTTTAGCAATCCATATCATCACTTCACTAATTAGACCAGAGTGGCTAAGTCTATGAAACTCTCTGAAAAGTCTTCAATTGCTCAATGAGCTACCTTCAGCTAAATAAATGCATCTGATTGGACGCAACAGAGGATCTGCTACAGAATCCACATTGTTTCATGTTTAGAAAAATGTTTAGTCGCTGAACTATGGTCAGGGTCTTTTTTTTTTTTTAATACATCCATTCAGTTCTGCTACAGTATTTTTCAAGTGCTCTATACAACCCACTGCATATAATACTGGCTAGGCTGATGACCCCTGACATACATACATACATACATACATTTGTAATCTGAACCACAATTAATTTTGCTAACTGACGTACAGTATTCCCAATAGCCATTTATACCTGCATATTCTCACAGCAAACCAAAACCAAATGATCACACAGATCCATGCAGCTTATCTGGAACACTAGGACCCAAATAGCCAATACCAGTCCAGATTACAGAGTTATCAGGCCCTAAACAGAGAGTGTGAATTGGCAGAGTATCACTTCACAATCAGAGACACAAAGCAGAGACAGACCCTGAGCGAGTATAAGCTCAGTGGCCACTGTCTCGCCATTGAAAAAGGAAGGCAAAGGCAAACACTGTTGAAACAGAGGTGCAATTTTTTCCACCACTGGGAACTCACACAATATTCATTAATAAAATAACAAAATACCAATCTGCTAATTAATTAACAGAAGATGAGAAATTGAGGATTATCTTGAGAGATGAACATATTGCAGCCTTCACTGCAGAATTTGTCACAGAAAGTCAGAGCCTGAGGGACAGTGAGAGCCCATATCCTACCAACACTCAACTCGATGATTAATCCATTGTAATATTCATTCATTTATTCATCTTCAGTTACCACTTTCTCTTGGTCAGAGTGGTGGATCCAGAGCCTATCCCAGAAACACTGGGTACAAGGCTTGAATACTCAAGGAATACGTACCAGTCCATCACAACATATCATGAATACACATTTGCACACTCATTCACACCAAGGGGCAATTTACCATAGCTAATCCACCTCCCAGTATGCTTCTGGGAGAAAACCAGAGAACCCAGAGGGAACCCTTCTGGGCACAGAGAACATGTGAAACTCAGGAACCTGAGCTCAGGGATTCTGGAGCTGCTGGAGCTGGAGGGGTTTTGATTTTGCATGTAAATATAGAGTTACGTTAAGTAATAGTTTTTCATTTAAATTCACTGCTTGCTTCAGTAGTAAATGTCATTCATTTCAATAAAGCATTGAATATACAATCTAAATATATAATCCAGGGGCAATAAAAAGTGGATTCAATTAAATTACTAACATAAATAACACACCGTCATTACACAGTATTTTTCCATTCTAAAACCCTTAATATGTAAAGGTTTTTAAAGGTAAAAATCCAATGGGATAAACTCCATATTTCCATTAATGACTGCCAGTTTTCTTAAATAAACAATTAGCACTTTATTATTTTACTTTCCCTGATGCTGATCCATGATGCCCTTAGTTTATGTCTTGCAGACCCTCAATGCCGTAGAGGATGTATCTTTAATTATGGGCTAGAAAGTTTTGCACCAAATTGCAGGGTCAGGATAAGGTTTCTTGAAGTTCAATCCTAGTGATAATTATAATTACAAAAGGGTTCTCATGAGGGGAATCTCATTAGCTTGAACTCCAGATAAAACCTGACGAAGGGTTCCTTCTGCAGTCAGGGCATCTTTCATGCGCTTCAACCAATTACCTGTATTAATGTGATTAACAACTGGGATTAAGCACCAATTTACAGAGGCACATTAGCTAATAAATGCATATGGTTATCCATAAGAAATGAAGTGTACATTTTATACTGAGAGATCATGCTGTTAAGCCATTCCAACCCTTCCCATTATTATCAAGATTAGCTGCTTACTATATCTTGAGCTTCTGTGCTAAAGGAATTCAAATTTTGGTATTCACAGGTGGGACTATACTGGAAGTAGGTGAAGTTTTGGACATGCAGCTGTGTAAAAAAAAAGGAAATGTTTTTAACAACTGTCGTCAAGTTGTTTAGTTTGCCATGGAGGCTACACTGTAAATCATGCCGACTGACACTGTTGATCAGGTGGAACATAGGGTTTTTTTTTGTAGAGTGAAGATACACTCAGGGAGCACTTTATTAGGAACACCTATACATCTAATCATTCATGCAATTATTTAAGTCGCCAAACGTTTGGCAGCAGTGCAATGCATAAAATCATGCAGATACAGGCCAGCAGCTTCAGATAATGCTCACATCAACCATCTGAATGGGAAAAAATTGTGATCTCAGTGATTTTGACCATGGCATGATTCGTGGTGCAAGATGGGCTGGTTTGAGTATTTCTATAACTGCTGATCTCCTTGGTTTCTCACACACAACAGTCTCTAGAGTTTACTCAGAATGCTGCAATAAAGAAAAAACATCCAGTGAGTGGCAGTTCTGAGGATGGAAATGCTTTATTGATGAGAGAGGTCAATGGAGAATGGCCAGACTGGTTTGAGGTGACAGAAAGGCTACAGTGACTCAGATAACCTCTCTTTAATGAGCAATTGTAATGAGCAGAAAAGCATCTCAGAATGCACAACACATCGAACCTTGAGGTGGATGGGCTACAACAGCAGAAGACCACATCAGGCTCCACTTCTGTCAGCCAAAAACAGAAAGCTGAGGGTGCTGTGGGCACAGGCTCACCAAAACTGCACAGTTGAAGACTGGAAAAATGTAGCCTGGTCTGATGAATCTCGATTTCTGATGAAGCACACAGATGGTAGGGTCAGAATTTGGCACTAACAGCGTGAATCCATGGACCCAACCTGCCTTGTGTCCAGGCTGGTGGAGGTGGTGTAATGGTGTGGGGAATGTTTTCTTGGCACACTTTGGGCCTGTTAATACCAATCAATCATCGCTTGAATGCCACAGCCTATTTGAGTATTGTTGCTGACCATTTGCATCCCTTCATGGCCACAATTTACATCTTCTAATGGCTACTTCCAGTATGAAATGCACCATGATACTAAGCAGAAGTCATTTCAAACTGGTTTCATGACGTTCAGTGTTCTTCAGTGACCTTCCCGGGCTCAGTAGAACGCCTTAGGGATGTGGTAAAACAGGAGATTTGTAGCATGAAAGTGCATGATGCAAACTGCATGATGCAATCATGTCAAAATGGACCAGAATCTCAAAGGAATGTTTCCAAATTCTTTTGAAATCCATGCCATGAAGAATTGAGGCTGTTCTGAGATCAAAGGGGGGGCCCTACCCAGTATTAGTACAGTGTTCTTAATAAAGACCTTGGTGAGTGCATATTTCTAGAATCTTCAACTGGTAATTTCTAATATTAGTAATAATGGTCATTTATTTAGCATTTTATTCATAGCATAATGCTGCTATGAAACACTATGCATACCATACAGTGCGTCAAAAATAAAGAAATAATTGGAAAATTAGGATAAGGACATGTATAGTATCAGTAAAGATACTCTGTATGAAATCTCCATGACATCACAAGTTTTGACATCAAATTGCCTTTGCAATTTCAGAACTGTTTATGAATGTGTCATGATTATGTCATGAAGGTCCAGTGTAGGTCTTCTCCAGTGGTAAAGCCTTGTGTGTCAGCATGAGCTGAGGAAGTGTGTTTAGTTTATATCTGTGCCTGTAAATGCTTTATTCGTTTCTATTGTTTTTGTAATTATTATAGAAGCCCACCTGGGATTGTCCAAACTGCTTTACTACTCAAGCACTAATCCTTACAAGCAATGCTTTCTCTCTTCCTCTCACCACTTACTTTGATTGATCCATAGGCTTAGAGCAGTTGTTATCTTGCTCTCTTCACTGTTAGCTTCCTCATTAGACAAAGTCAGCCAGTGTCTGGCCTTCGGGAGTGCTGTTTAGGCACTTTGAAATCCCAGTGCAGAGCTGACAGACTTATAATAATTAATGTCACATCTGTGCCACTTGGGTGGCTGGACTGACAAGCGGATCATGGAAGATATATATTGCCATGTCCTCCCTCTGCTGCCTGTTTATTGCGAATAACATCTTACGGGCCTTTTGCTGCAGATGCAGGGACTCATAACAGCGTCCAGGCACATTATACCTTTCGCTCCAGTTCAGTGAAAGTTTTATGACGTGATTATATGTTCAGGGAGCAGGTTGTGTCCTGTTTGAAATCCATCATCTTTCTGCTTTAGGCTACTGACTTGACTTTTACTTCTTTACTTCTCCTAATGCTGGTTCTGCCTTGCTCTAATCTCCTAATGGACGAGGGTTAGCAGTTTTGGCATTGGTTGGGGTTCGACCTGTACACTGGTGTTACATTTTCATTACCACAAGCAATTATTAATGTTAATGATCAGGTTTATGGGTCTTTTCTTCATGACATCAGTATTTCTAGAGCATCTGTAGGAATCCTTTTGGCCTTTACCACTATGCAAATATTAATACAAGGAAACCTCAGTCCTGCAGGAGTGAAAAGTTGCTTTATTCATCAGGTTTTTATGCTGGCTCCATGACAAGCTGCTATACGTAATCTGTGCAATGAAGAGATGGAAAGATTAACAGTCTTGTGATCAATAAAAGGCCATAAATTACAATACAATTAATCAAGCTCTTCCGCCCAAAGACGTGGGCATGTTTGTCAGACTTGCAGACTACATGCATTGATGTACGAGGCATTTAATTAAAATAAAAACAGTAATATTCAGTAATATATAGTCTGTGAGTGACTTCTGTGATATATATTTTTTTTCTAGAACTTTATAGTGATGATACTGCATACAGAACATCCACATCAATCTGTAGAAAGTAATAAAAAGTGTCTCATTTACTGTTTTATGGTTAAATCTATCCATCCATTTTCCATTCATTCATGGACAGCCTGGAGCCTATACCAGGGGACTCGGAGCACAAGGCAGGGGACAACCTGGACGGGGTGCCAACCCATCGCAGGGCACAATCACACACCCATTCATACACTACGGACAATTTAGAGATGCCAATCAGCATATAATGCATGTCTTTGTACTGGAGGAGGAACCCAGAGTACCCGGAGGAAACTTCCAAAGAACAGGGAGAATATGCAAACTCTACGCACACAGGGCGGAGGCGGGAATCAAACCCCCAACCCTACAATATGTGTAGTGGTGTAGTTGAGGCCATATGCATGAACACAGCAATATTTTACCAAGCAATTTGTGTACACTGACTTCTAACAGTTTTGTAATTAAGACTCTTATCTCAGTCAACAAGACTAAGTTTCATACCAACCAAAACCAAGACATAACCAACCCATACTGACCGAAAACAAAACTAGACCATCCCATACCAACTGAGAGCAAAATAAGACCAAGACCATTACCAATGAAAAACAAGACCAGCTCATGTCAGTCAAAAACAAAACAAGACGAAGATTCAGACCAACTGGAACCAAGACAAGACAAAGAACCATACAAATCAAGACAAGACAAGACCAAGACCCATATCAAGCAAGACCAAGACCCATACCAATAAAGACCAAAAAACATACAACCTGAGACCAAGACCAAAAGATATACAAACCAAAACCAAGATATGACCAACACAAATATTAACTGATAAGAAGACATGACCAATATCAAGAACCAAGTACAAGACCAATATCAAGACCACTCACATTTTAGAGACTGTAGCTACATTTTAAAAAATGTATGTAAAAAATAGTAAGTTAAAATTATTTAGCATTGTGGGGAAAAAAGCGAAATTAGCTAGCTGGCTAGGTTGGCAACTTCAAAAATTGCACATTAACATTAGTTATCTATGTTACAGGTTGATGGCTCAGAAAAAGAAAGATAAAAACAGATATCATATGGCAATTAGATAGCTAAGACAAGCTAAATATGTTTGAATATTATTAGAACTAGCATATAATTCTAGCTAATGCAGTAGTTTCTGTAGAAACCCAATATTGTCCGAGCTGTTTCTATGATTGCCTTCCCAAAAATAGATGCAAACAGCTTGTGTATTTTCTCGGTTCTGCTTTTTATGCTTTTTATGGTTTACAAATGAAAAGTGGACAAAGACAAAGGTGGCAAGACCAAAAACTCAAGAAAGCAAAAACTCTGGCCTTGACTTCTGATAATGATTTTGGTCATATTTCAGCCTGAACTATACACCCAAGTATGTAAACTTTTGTCAATATAACATGGAATATGGTTTTTATTATAAACAATGGAGTTTATACAGTGTGTGCATTTTCCAAACATGCTGCAGACTATGATGTAGATGTCAGGATTTATTAGTCTTATTAGGACAGGTTAACTAATAACTTTAATTTTATCCTGGGTACAAGACAGAACAAAAAGAAATGCTGATCAAGCAGTTTTGGTTTGGAGTCAGAATTAAGTAACTTGCAAACTAAATTACTCCATTGATATTTATGCTGAGAGAGCATGTTCTCCTCACTGTGCTAAACTTTGGGCTGGGAAGATTGATTAGTGTTTAAAGAGAATGCACAGATTTGCCATATTCATGTAAGAGTTTTCCATTTACCATTGTGTGTGTTCTTTCAGTTTGTTTTGTTTTAGCCAAGGCTCAGATGGCATGGTATCCACTGCTGTACTGTGTGTGTGTGTGTGTGTGAGTGAGAGAGAGAGAGAAATCTTAGCATTTCTTAAATCTATTGAAAATAATCTAATCTATGTTGAATAATATTTGTAATGCTTCAGGGAATCCTGTAACCCCGCCCCCTCCCCACCCCCAAGCACTCTGTTTATGCTGTACTACATTATAATAATAATAATAAAAAAAATAAAAATAAAAAAAAAAACAAGATGCTACATTTATTCCTGTATTTTACACTGACTCTCAGTTTGAAGACAAAACATTTATTCACCAAAATCTGAGAATTATTGATGCATCACAACCCTAACTTCAGTCTTCAGCTTGTGTTTACTGACATTCAACTGTATTTTACTTTAGGTAATATTCACACATAGCTAGCTGGCTAATTAAGTGCTAGCAAACTAGCTTGCTTTTGTCACAGTAGACTCAGGATGGATTTCAGTAGTCATCAGTAGACCTGTTACAATCTACCATAACAACCACAATTTTGTTTACGAGTAACAGCAAAATTAGCTAGGAAGTTTCTGCGGTTAAAAAAATCCAGTTACGAATATATCCATGAATAATTGATAAATCAGACTTGCTAGGTTCAAGACATTAAGCCTAGTTTGTGAGATCACTTGTCACTCCAAAAAAAAAGTAATGACAAAGATTTGAATAAAAAACTGTGAATTTCTCACTTAACAAATTTAACCCTTATGCCAATCTGTGTCATTTCAATTGAAAATTGCGGGATTATTATTATTACTATTACTATTATTATTATTAATATTGTTGTCGTTGTCATGGTTGTTGTTGTTGTTAAAATAAAGAAAAAGAAGAAGAAGAAGAAAAAGAAGAAGGATCATGCTATTTAAGGGAGAGCCTCTAGCCTTGGTCAAAGTTAACAGGTTTTGGATTCTCCAGATGTTTCTTTTAAATATGTGACAGGAAAATATGAGAGAATTTAACAGAATTTTTAATTATGCTGCCTCAAGCACAATTCCGTCATGCCACAGTGGCATAAATTTCTGTGCCAAAAGACACATATCCTGAAACATTGAGAAGAAACAATGTTGAGTATACATAACATATAAACACAATCATTTGCAGAGAGGATCTATTACTGTTAGGAACAACAGTAAAGTCTATCAGCCGGAGAATTTAGGAGAATATCTGTTAATGATCATTTCCGCCCTTAAATATTTATTCTGTCAAATAATAAGCTCTGTTGCTGGAATATTAAGCTATATAACCCTTGAAAAGTTTAAAGCTACCTTTTAATCAGCATCCTGTTGCATGTGAGAGAGATGAGGTACTGAGAAGGTGAGACTAAAAAAGAACAACAACCACAAAGAAAGTCATTCCGAACTGAATATCTACTGCAACAGGGACAGTGCAGGGTAATGCTCAGAGAAGCATGCAGACTGATTGCATTACAGTTCTGTGTGTGTGTGTGTGTGTCTACTGACAATCAATATTACAGAGAAGGATCTATTCCAATCACCTCCATTACAGAACCAAAACAAATTGAGCAATAAAGCACACAGACGTCATTTTATATTGCACAAAATACAATATCAATTTATATAAGCTTTAGCTTAAATGCTCTCTCTGACTCTGTAAACCAAAAAAAGGAAAGGATAGCAATCCATTTATCCTACATTTGCACATAACATTTATTCCACATTCATATAAACTATTTGCATGCATAACAAAAGAGCTAATTAGATCGGTAGAGGGCATTGTTTATAGGTGAGATTAGATTAGATGTATTGTTTTAGAAAACGTTGCAAAAAGTTAATCATTATTGGAATGAAAACTTAATGATCCTTTCCTTTATATGCAGTCCAACCATGTCTCTTTAGTCCCTCACTCTCTCTATTCTGATATTCCTTTTATAAATATAGTACTTACTATAAACAGAGTTAGGCAAAAATACATCATACACAATTCAAAATACCTAAAATGTACACATATCTAAATAAACTACAAAATAATGTGTGTTATAGAGACGACATGAGCTCAGTACCGCTACTTCAGAAGGTAATCTTGGCAATCTTGGCATTGGGATGATGGGTAATGGAAACTATCCTTCAGGAACAACATATGGGATCAGCACTACTATAAATGATGCAGTCAATCAATGATCTTTTTTTTTCAAAAGTATTACAGTGTCACACATGTTAAACTGTATTATATTTTCTCCTGTGTTTTGGTGTAAAATTAACTTCACTACTTGCACTAATTGCAAAATAGTATTTTGTACAAGTGTGTTATACATTACTAGCACTGGTGAATCAGTAAAAAAAAAAATTGTATTTTTATTTATACCGGCAAGACTATGAACAGGCATCATCTTCCAACACTACTCCCAATATGCTCACTAACCATAAGAAACTGAGACTCCGTGCTTTTAAATTGTTAACTTCCTGCTACTTTGCTACCATACCAACATAATAAGAGTCTCAAGGCAAACAAAGGAACTACAAAACTAGCAACAACAACAAAAAAAACACAAATCTGTAGTGCTATCCAATACAAACCTTACTTTTGAAATTTAAAGCTTATTTCAAGACTACATATTTACATATTTGCAAGTAAACTCAAATACAGCTTCTACAACTGATGTATAAAAAAAAAACCTGGTGTAAATGGGGCACAAAAATAGTTTAGCTACAAATGATCTTGTGAGTAGCTAAAGGTGTCAATAGCAATATAGCTAAGCTAAGCTAAGTAATCTAAATTACATGAGTAAATAGCATGATAAATGAGTGCATAAGTTACCGAATGCCTGGATATGTAACATTTTTTTGTTCACAAGACAAATTTAAACAGTAAAGAAATGGAAAAGTCTGTTGTAGAGGTGTTCAAATTTATATATGCATGAGAAATGTTTTAATATTGGTATTAAAATCATTGAGCAGGCTTTGTAATTTCTACACACACTCCGATGTTTTGGTTTCATTTCCTTTTTGGGAGATTTAAGTCTTAATTGGTGCAACAGATGCCTAGAATTTCCCTGCTGTAATCCGCACACTGAATGTCAAATGTCAATCAAATATCATAAATACTGCCCTAGCATGGACAAACGGAGTCATTATTTTCAACAACTTGAGCTGGGTATTTTATACAGTTTTAGTGCAGCTTGGGCAAATCAATCACAACATGAATATCAATAGCTGAAACTGTACAACCTCTAGCATAACAGTCAGAACCTTGATTTAAATAAAATACATAATACATGATGTCAGGTTCAATCCTGCATACTAAAATCAGCCTGTACTGAATTAAATATTACATCTACTATTGTTAGACAAGTTAGACATAAACAGGCAATGTAACTTCATTCAAACATATAAAAGTAAATTTAAAATATTTGTGTTAATTCAATATTGCAAGCCATTATTAGTCCAACAGTTAAATCAACACCAAGATTTCATTCTACACTCGCAAAGTTGTTTTGTTAATGCTGTGTTTCTAAGAGAGAACTCGACACTGCTAATGTTTATTGAATATTGTAGGAGTTGTACAAAGGAGATATTTCTATAGCACTTTTAACAACAGACAATATCACAAAGCAGTTTTACAGAAACCAGGATGGAGAATTAGATCCCCAATGACCAAGCCAGAAGTGACAATGGCAAAGAAAAACTTTTTGATATGACACAAGGAAGAAACCCTGCATAAGTTACCGAATGCCTGGATATGTAACATTTTCATGTTCACAAGACAAATTTCAAAAAGCATAAACAGTAAAGAAATGGAAAAGTCTGTTGTAGAGGTGTTCAAATTTATATATGCATGAGAATTTTTTTTATATTGGTATTAAAATCATTGAACAGGCTTTGTAATTTCTACACACACTCCGATGTTTTGGTTTCATTTCCTTTTTGGGAGTAAACTCGTCCTCTTCTGGGTGACACTTGATAGTAAGTTTATAAATCATTACAGTATACAGCTGTAGAAGAGTAAAGATGGGGATGAGCACAGGACAGTCTTTATGATTACAGCAGCAGTTCTTAGGTACAAATCTACAGTGCAGTCCAGGTGAAATTATCCACTGAGGCATGAGTGAAACTGGTGTAAATTGGTTTTAGGAAGTTCAAATCTTTAGGGTATCCATGTGGGTAGCCATCGACAGCAGCAGAAGGTGAGTCAGAAGTGTAAAAAGCCCAAATTCAATTCATTGTAATATTGCACAGAGCTATCATGTTTAATCAATACTCTAAAATATTAATACAACCCTGTAGATGCGTTTTCAACAATATCAACATTTTCAAGCCAACATTGTAGGAGTTAATTCACCATTGAAAGCCAAATTGACACTGAAAATGTCCAGTATTTGGTCTCTTATCCATCCAATGTACAGTAATTGTACATTAGTATGACAAACACTGAATAAAAGAGACAAAAGTTAGGGTATTAGGAAGGACAAATTGCATCAAGATTTCTACTGAAAGCCTTAAGCAATGGCTTTGCCTGGATGTGACAACTGATTAGCCCCAAGCAAGTTAAAGTCTTCCCCATACATTTTTTATAGCCTTATCAGGCTTCATTCCCCTGACAGCCCCATTCCATGAAAATACATATTTACAAGGGTAACAACATCATAAATATAACCCTAGGAAATTCCCCTTCAGCTGTACTAATGCTGAATTCAGCTTCTAAGCATTAACTGCCAGCCTCCACCTAATAACTAAACATTAGCATTAGACACAACTGTTATCTGCAATTACTTGCAAGTACTTGCACTTTACTGCATTATGTGTCATCATTACTATTATTTATCAGACTTGCACATTTGCATTTTATCCACTGTATGTATCCACTGCATCATATTGCATGCATCATGCTGCTTATCTCTACCTGTATACTGTTTATTTCAACTTACTGCATCAGAATTCTTATTTATTCTATTTAACTTAATTGCCATTTGCATTACTGGTATGCATCATATTGTTTACTTTTACCTGTACATTGTTAACTCATTGCACCATAATCTTGTTTTAACTCATTTTAACAGATTTGCTATTTGCAGTACTGGTTGGATGCTAAGTGCATTTCGTTGTCTCTGTACTCGTACTCTGACAGTGACAATAAAGTTGAACCTAACCTAACCTAACCTATGAAATATTAGCAGCAAAGAAAATATGTTTTATGAAAATATGTCAAAAATATGTTACACCATGCCTCCACATTTCACTGTTGGAGAAGAATAATTTGGTATTAACACAGTATGTGAAATTTTTTTTTTATTATTATTATTCAAGTATATAGCAAACAAATAGAACCCATTTCCACGTCCAAGCGAACATGCCCAGTGTCAGTATTTCCCACTAATGTGAAAATGCCAAGCTCATGCGACGTGTGCTAGCATTTAAAGATCGTTATCATCACTCAAATTTTGGAATCACTATTCTCAATGATAATTATTATAATGATTTCATTACAGATACGTAGTGGTGTTCATAGAGCTTCAATGCACCTACAGTACATAAGTCCTCCATGAAATGTAACATACATCTAAATAAACATTTATAAAGTTAGTCAGGTGTCGGCTAAAATAAACTGCTTTTATCATTTTTGATGTAAAGTCATATTACCTGACATAGATATTTTTGTAGTCATAATGCTGTATTATAACACTTTCTGGGCTGATTCATATTGTTATAACACAACATGGTTGAATTGTATTATTTTGCATTATTAAGGTGTGCATTATTTTTGCATAACACCACTGATCAGACAGTAGTTCCGGCTGTTACATGACTGATAAGTTTATATTATATATATATATATATATATATATATATATATATATATATATATATATATATATATATATATATATACGTACATATATATATATATTATATGTGCCAATCTAATATGTTATTGTTTCTATAGTAACAGTTCATAGACAGGGACTTGTATTGCTCCATATAATCTAAGTCTATTAGCAAACAGATTTTTAAAGGTGTTGTTTCACAAACAAACGTATAATCTTTGATGTGCATTTTTTTTGTTAGGAGACACAACAACGCCCCAGCGTGAATTATTTCCATATACAATAACACCATGGTCTAGAGTGTGTTATTCCTTACATAACTGACTTTGAAGTCACTATACTTCTGGTGATATGGTAATAATGAGACATACATAGCTTTAGGTTTGCTGGAAAAATTAACAGCCTGGAAAGTGGTAAAACAAAATAATTATGTCAACTTGACATCAGAATTGAGCGTTTATGACAGCTGACGTTTCCTGGGATAAGTCTTTATTAATGTTTATGTATGTTATTATATCAACTGTCATGGAAGGCTCTACAGTAAGGTATTAACCATGACACTAATATGAGCTAGCACCATGCAACTTTACCGGTTTCAAATAATTTGCTTCAAAATGGGAAAAAAGAAGAAGAAAAGGAACAGAGGAAAAACAATGCAATAAATATAATGTACAGCAGTGCAAATGATTCCAAAATGACTGAAAATATCAACAATGATATTAAAATTATTATCCAGCATCACTTGATAAAGCAATGATGCATTTCTCCAACCGGATAATATAAAGAGAAATTACTACACATAGATATCCACAGTATATTATTCATTCGTTTATTCATCTTTAGTAACCACTTTATCCTTGTGGATCCGGCGCCTGTCCCAGGAACACATGGATTTTATGGTCTAGATTATATGTGGCGCTAAATTGTATATGTTTTAATGTATCAAATAATAGGTTAGGAATAATGTGTGACGGATGATTTCAGGTTTGAACAGATATCCACACTTAATGCTTCCCCCTGACAGAGAATAGTTCTTTTTACCAAATCCAAATGCTGAAGCACTGTTATCATACACTGCCCTCATCCAGATTGCATTGTGCTCACTAAGGCTACTGAAAGTGAATCAGTGAAGGGTAAATACAAGCATAACACCTATAAATAACCCTAGAGACCAAACTTAATATAATCTCTGTAATTGCTTTAGTGGTTTATTGTTTACTAGACAATACACTGAGAATTATACTTGCTGATGAAATGATTCAGCTGGAATTTCAATCTATTAGTTCAGGTGCACACTTTATCATTTATTAATCATTATTTTTTAGTCATGATATTGGTCTTTGCAGCACTCATAGTGTGTTCCTAAATTCCAATGTCCCAGATGAGTGTGAATCTGAGAATTTATATCATTTATGATCCAGCACAACCTGTTTCAACCTGTTTCATATTGCAATCCCTGTTGCATAAATCTCCTATACTGAAACACAATCAGTGCCTCATGATGCCAAAGAAATCCCTGCAACTGCTTTAATTACTGCCTGGTTATTGATTCCATCCAACAGGATTTGGCTTGAGCTCTAATTGGTGAACTCAGGGAAGCTAATGCGTCACTGGGCATTGGATTGACTGAACTATCGTGGAAGGCACCCATAAATTGTTGATTTACAACCAACAGGGAAGATAAAAATCACAGTAATAATCTTGAGCAGGTAATTCTTTGGCTGAGGTAAAAGGGATTTCCTCATGTGGCCATTTTGGTTTGGCAAGGTAATCTCAGAGGAAAGGCTTGATGCAAAGCTTTTTGACCAAAGCGACAGCAGGAAAATAGAGTGAGAAGTGTACTCCACTAGGAAATTGAATGAGATATTGGGTATAAGTAATGGAAAAGAAAAAAAAAATTAACACTATACATTGCTGTTCTTAGCACTCACAGTATTTATCAGAAGAGGAGCATTCATAGGCTGATTCAGGTTAATGTTTTCTATATCGAAAACCCTGAATGTTTTCTAAAGCACTAAACATGGAAGCTGCTGCATCACAGACAAAAACCAGAAGCAAATAGGGTGGAAATTTTTGATTTTAAAATTGGAGATGGAGTTTGTTCTTAAAGTTGTGCAGTGCAAAAACACTAATGTTTAATTTGAGACATTGCGACTTTATTACAAACAAGGACAATCAGGTCAACTGGCAGACAGCGGTCTGGATGCAGACGTAGCAAAGCATTTGAACTGAGCAAACTGAGTACTCGAAAAATACTGAAGCAGAGCCAATCAGTGTAGGCTGTGAAAACTGGAGAACCAGGAGGTAACCCATGCAGACATCGGGAGAAGCGATGAAACTCCACACACATAGCAACACAAGCTCAGGATTGAACCCTGTAGCCATGAGGCAGCAACGCTACCCAATGCACCACTGTGCAGCCCACGGCATTTTATTTATATTTAAAAAATATATTGTTTTCTTTCAGAATACGGCATGTAACTGTGGTGCATACTAGTGGAATACTGGGAATAGTGTGAAATGCTTGACACCAAGTGGGATCTACAGCACCATACGTGTAAGCTCGGGTTTCTTTGGTCTCACTCTAGCTCTGCCTTGTCCACATGTCCTCAGCATTAATAAGGACTTAAAGCATTGACAGCTGCAGCCGTGGCTACAACATCTACTACGGCAAAAATCCCAGTTTACAGTAATTAGTAGAATGTGAGATCATTTCACATTTTTTGTTCAATAAAATTATATTTCCACTATGATAATGATACTATCCTTTTAATGGAATTACAGCATATTTGTTGAAGGCCAATCACTACCTAGTTTAACTGATCTTTCTTTTTTGCCAAGCTGTCCCACTTCAGTAACACCTTTATCCTGGAACCCCAACTGTCATCTAAATCTGATGTTATTAATAAAAATCAGTTTCAGCTTCAAATATCCGTATCTGGATTTAAACATGAAGTGGGTGTGGCCTAAACCAGCAAGTTGTTGTTGTTGTTGTTGTGGTCTGTGAATTCATAATTGGTCTCAACTAGAGATGTGCACTGGACTGTTTTTTGTTGTTGTTTTTTTTTTTGTTTGTTTGTTTTTTATTCGTTCACACCGTTATTGTTTCTGTTTCTACCTGTTCACAATATTCTCTAAGGAATTTAGTTGGCTGTACTTCCAAAAATATCAAATACGAACAAACTACTAGCCTAATTTAAACTACTGTCACCCTGATACACACAAGAAAGTAAAAACCTCTCACTTACAGAATGTTTTTACTGCATCCCGTGGGATCCCAACCACGATGCACACCTCTAGTCTCTACCACATGCCCTCTGAACCATTCAGACAAGCTTTCTAAAAAAAATAATTGTATCTGAATTTGAACCTGTTTAGAACACATTAATTGTTCAATCCAAATAATATATTCATATTCGGTTACATCCTTAACATCTATATACACTGTTTATCTTGCATATAAAATTGAGCTATGTTTTGCACCATGTTTAGATTTTCATGGTGCCTGGTTCTCTTTCTTCTAGCCATAGTGTCTTTTCTTACACCTGAGCTCCCCTAAGATTGTGTGCTGTGATTTTGAACCTGTCTTGTCTTTCTAGAGTATAATAAGGAATTTGCCTGTTCAAAATGCCTGTAATCTAAAATTTCATTCACCCATTTTCTGTGCTGCATAGAAGAAAGTCTATGGCCCATAACCTCATTCTGGTGGCAATTAATGATAAATGATATGGCATATGTATGCGGGTCAGAACCAAATTAATTATCATATGAGATGAGACAGAAGCTCAGAACCTCTCTCAAGTATCATCAAAAATAGACCCCAATATAAGAATGTTAATCAATAGGGGATTAAGAATTCAGTTTCTTAATAGTTTTGACTCCTTCTGTCTCAAGGTTCTGAAATGTGCAGTGAATACTCGAAGTCCTACATAGATGTGAGAAGCATGATAATCATACTGCAATAGGTAACTTGTAAGGAATGAACCCAGGAAAAATGTGAGCCAATTTGTTGGATTGAGTTGAAGGAAGACTGCTTCAGAGTTGCATATGCTCCTTGGTTGTCCTCATTGCTCGCTTTCAACAAGAGCATGCTGTTTGTTCACTCAGCAAAATCATAATGCTGTCAGCTGTCCATACTATGCCATCCATCAGGGGAGAAACTGTCCCTATCTAGCAGTGCTGAGCTGTGCTGAATATGAAGAGGCGTAGGTCAACACTTACTTAGAGGTAAGCTCACCTCATTTATTCAATACCACTTTATTTATTCCAAAATTCCCAGCAGCTCTTCCTACACAGTGCTCCATTCCATTTCACCATAACACACTTGAGGGCATAAGAACTGAAAATGTGAACGTTAACAGAATATGGATCATTTTTGAATCAGCAGTGGTCATGAGACATTAAAAAGGTTGTTTATTTGATCTCAGAGCATAGCTGTTGCCACTCTCATTTTTAACAGTTTTTTATTTGAAGGTGAATTGATCATAAAGGTCAATAATGCCTAAATATTTAATGGGCATGAGGACATGGGGGTCAGAGAATTATATCAATTTGTGCATGTATATCACAGGCTAGCAATAATGCTCCAAAAGAATCATCACATCAGAGCATCTCTATAGTAATGACAAATTTATTCCTTTTATACCCCTTTAAAATGTCTACTCCCTATAAAAGCTAACGCTAAAGGGCTTTAAAACAAAAGACCTTGAAGCTCTGTCAGCCATTAGGGAATACTTCAGTTTGAAAGCACATCAATCTTTCTTTTTATTTATTGATGAGCTATCAGAGTAATGCATGTTGTCCCTACAGTGAACACAAAATGCTTGTAAAATAAAATAGAAAATGAGGAAGGAGATAAAAACACAAATTTAAAGGAATAAAGGTCAAATGGAATGGGAAAATTAAAAACTATATGACAGGTATTTTTTTGGTAAATTAATAAAACATCAATAAGATGATTTCTGACCTTAATTTGTTCTTACAAAGTTGGTAGAGAGATGATGGCAGCTATGACTTGTACTGTATATCCAGAGATCATTTTTCTATTAGGGTGCTGCTCCTCAAGGTACTGAGACTGGTGCTTTTTTAGCACCTGACTGTTCCAGTCTAGTGGCTTACATCAAATAGAAAAGGGTAAGTGCTGAAACTGTGTGGTACTGCGTTGGAAAAGAAAAGTCACAGGATTTCACTGTAGTTACAAAATCATAGTAGTTGATGAAATATATTTGAAATATAATTTGTAAGGATTAAGTAGGAAAGTAAACAAGCTATATGTGCTATTGATATATGGCAGTTTGGGGTAAACACATAATAATGCAAAGATATCATGGCTAATTATTACATTAACTTTATTTCCTATTAACCGAGACATCTGTATGGTTTCTTTGGTAATTATATATTTTGGTAACTGTGGGTTTTATTTGATAGAAAATAATCTAGAAATCCGAGTGTCTTATAATATCTGTTACTGTTACGTCCACGTGTGTAACTGCTGAAGTTGCAGACTACAACTGCCATGATCCTCAGCCCCCAAACTCAACACATGACCTCCTGTCAAGCACCTATGCCAGCTCAAAGTCTTCTGATTTCTGATCTGGAACTCACCCGTTTGTAATCACACAACTACTTCTAAAAACCCAGACTGTTATTTTGCAAAGTTTCCCTCCACCACTGTGTCTGTGACTATTCCAAAAATGTGTTGAAAACTGTTTTGACTATAGCCTATAGACTTAGTCTTGTCTGGTTTATGCCTGCATTACAATCACCTGACCACTGGCTTGTCTAATGTCTCAGAGTATCACCTAGCCCTTTGGTTGTCTGCTACACCAGTTTTAATAAAAACAGAAAACTTGCACTTCTGTATATCTGTCAGCTTCATGACAAAACATTTCTGAAAACCAGGACGAAACAGGTTTCAGTGATATCCCAGCAAAAGCAGACAAGCCCTCTCTGCTCATGGCCATGTAGTCGCAAACAGCAAATTTCCATTACCTATGCAACACTATGAAGCCTCTCCTGCCAGCCAGCCTGATGTCAAGATCTTGTGATCTTCCTGGACAACTCTCAGATCTCACCATCTGTTACTGCACGCAAACTTCAGTAACCATGGACAAACAACCGTCCTTCTCACTAAACTGATTTGTGCATTGATTGTTCAGTCCTTTGTCATTTTGAGACTGGACGACTACAAATTGCTCCTGGCAGGTATACCTCAGTGTGCCACCTGACCTCTGCAACTAATCTAGATTGAAGCTGCACGATTTCTTTTCAACCTCCCCACATTCTCCCACTTCACTCCATTACTCCCACCACAGGCTTCTTGTAGCTGCCCGCATCAGATTTAAAACATTAATGCTTGGTTACGATGCCAAAAATTGACCAGCACCCTCCTACCTTAAAGCACATAACACACCCCACATTGGACAACGCTCACTTCGAAAATCGAGTACTGTTTGATTGGACCCACCATCTCCCAGGTACAAGGAAGACATGTATCAAGTGAGCTCTTCCTGTCTGCCTCATGTCTGTGAGTACTGCCTAGCCCCCCAGTTCCTAACTCTGCTAATGAAATATCCCCTGTCCTGCGAATTTTAATGTTTTCCCTCCACTAGGTCTGCTAAAATGTGCAGGACAAGTGGTACTCCAGGATCATGGCTGGGAACCCTGTGGCCAAGCCTTTCGGTTTTATAGCCCAAAACCTGCATTTGAATCTGTCTTTATACTTTATAACTTCATTTGTACTAAACACATTCCAACATTTCATTTGTAGAGTGATCTAGCTGACAAATGTCTAAACTATATGGGTGTAACAAGGTAACTGAAAATGTTCATAAAGGTAAATTAAAACTCTGCTAATGCTGTATAGTTCCTCTAAACCCTGTGATGGTGAGTCATTGGCTGATGCTTCTCCTTTCTGACAACAGTAATAGCACAGTGAAGAGGCCACCCTATCACCCTCATGCCCTGCTGTGCACAATTGTGTTTTATGTTCCCTCAGTGCCTTGTGATGAATACAGGGCACAGGATGCACACACACCGGCACAACTACAAAATCTGGGACTATAATAGCTATTATACAACAGGTAGCACAGCAGGTGGTGTCCTCTATGCCCACTAGCCTCCAGCCACATAGTCCCTGTGTGCACACAATCAATATGACCTTGCTACACAATGAAATTGTTCAAATTACATAGCAACATGCACAGTTGGAATATGAGAATGGAATGACTCCTATATCAGCTCCACTGAGAATTATTTGTTAATAATACTTGATAAAGAGGAAGGAAAATGCAGGCATATAGATGGTATTCAGTAGTCAGTTTCAAAAAGCATAAATTGCCTAATTAATATCTATGAGTTCATCCAACACTGAGGTGGGACTGTCAGGATTCAGATAAGGAAAATGCATGCCCAATTTGGTTTCAAAGCACTGGTCCATATGTTACATCTGACATAAAGTTGAATTATGGTACAGGACATAGATAAATTTGAATCCAAATTTGTGGTTGAACAACTTTAGATTTAGATTCATGGCAAAAGAATTGCATTCCTATACACACAGGGGAAAGCACAAACAGTAGAGGTACAATTTGTTATAGAATGAGCAGTCAAGCTAGACTACAGGTTTTGGCTGTGGCAGTAAAGAAGGTGGATAAATGATTTTAAATGGGTGGATTTGGCTTGATAAAAAGCTAAATCCATCGATTTAAAATCATTTATCCACCTTCTATTCATATTATGAGTATTTTATCAATTATTGTAACTCAAAGTGTGTTCAGTTTTGGTGGTTAAAACAAAAATAATGCCATCAGGAGAAAGGCTTTACATAGCATTAAACCTACTTCAACCTTAATTATAGAAGTGCAATATAATTACATTAATGGCATACTTAGCATCTACTTAACAACTAATTTCTTGTTCTGTATCAAGTTAACTGTAACAGCCAGTTAGTATTAAAGAGCCAATGAGGATTATATGGTCTAGCAATATAAGAAACTAGCATTTTTAAATAATAATAATAATAATAATAATAATAATAACTCAAAGCTATCTGCTTTTTAAATATTAGATTTACAATGTGTTTCTGAGAATGAACCAAGACAGGTCATGCTGCAGAAAATGAAGCAAATCTTGACAGAAAATGCCAACATTCGAAAATCCAAGTCTTCCAAATCGTCATCACACCGTAAGGATGAAATACAACCAGGCTTGAATGACATTATAACAAGACACAGGTGAGGGTTCAGAGCCAAGGCCAGCACTATGTGGTCGAAAGAGGGTTCCACGTGATGCTTTCTGATGTCTAAGAGCTCAGTGGCACTTTTAGAGCAGATTATTCAGCTCAGTTCAAAGAGATGTGATTATGCTCCACTTCAAAAAAAAAAAAAAAAGCACAAGAGGACACAGACTTTACAGATGTTAGAGGAACTGTGCTCAACACATGATGCTGAAAAAGTGCCTTCATAACAAACATTAAGTAATTTCTGTATTCCTGCCTTACTGTGTGTGAGTATTGACTGAACAACATTAATATATATATTTAATCAAGCTTATACATAGTAAAAAAAAAAACTTTTACGACTATTAAACACTATTAAATAGTTATCATTTTACCAGCATTTTCACAGTAGGGTACTTTTTTTCTGCAGTATTTTACTGTTGAACACTGTGCATTGTGGGAAAATCTGTAGCATGTTTACAGCAAATTACTAGAAAATCAAGCGCACTCTAGCTAGCTCAGCTGACAAGTTAGTAAGTGGCTGTTGTACATTGAATTACTGTTAGCAAGCCAGTCCTGCTACTTCACTTCCACTAAAAACTTTTTGAGCTAATGTAGGTTGACCTCTGTTCTTTCACTTGCATAAATAATGAGTTTCTGGGTTTCTAGTTCTAACAAACATCCAGGTTTCAACTTCAGGTCACTAAAAGAACATTCGTCATCATAGTTTCCAAGCCAACTAAATTAGCATTGAAATAAGTATAAATGATATTAAACATGATAGTGTTTGGAAAAAGTTCTAACTGCACATTTTTCAATACAGACAGATTTTGACAGTGGTTGCTATACTATATAATAGAGGTGAGATGTTGTGCAAGGATCAGAGTACAGTAAACAGTTCTGTCACACCCTGTAGTTTCTTAACTGTTAGCTCACCTTGCTTTCAGTGGGATGATCTTAAATTATGTAAATAAGTTTTTATAGCATCGATAAAAGCTTTTCCCCTGTAAACCTGTTTAATTGGAGCAATTATTTGAATACAATACCACTCAGTCTTTCCCTTTGGGTACATTATGTGTAAGGACAAGCCAATAAATTGTTGAGTGAAATAACAGGAGACATAAGGTCAAATAAGGAGATCTCATCTGTTTTGACTTTATAATGATAGAAGAGCAAAGTAACTGAGAGAACTGGACACAGAGGACCTTTAGCTACTAAGAAGCTGGACATAAGTAAGGATCATTTTTTTCTAACGTGACGTGTAAAAATATGACTATTTCCTGTATTTCCTTAAAGGGGATCTAACACTATGGCACTATCTGTACCTGTATCTCTATTTGGATTTAAACTGGGTGCAGTCTAAACCAGAGGGGTGTTTTTTTTTTTTTTTTTAACCCTACCACTGTGATCCTGGAAACACTGGACATATAAAAACAGAGGTAGAAATTTCAGCACTGTCAGCTTGGTGAGTGAATTCTGTCTCTAACAGTTCCTCAACCTCAGCTACATCACTCAAGGTAATAATTAGCTCAACTTGAGATGTGTGCGGGACAGTTTTTTCATCCCACTCGTTATTATTTTTGTTTGTTTGTTTTCTGAAGAATTAAGTTTTTCCAAAAATATAAACTAACTGGTAGCCTAATTTAAACTGCTATGATCCTAACCAGGCACCGACTACGGATGAATGAATGAACGCTGTATATACATTGCTTGTCTAACGAGCATAACATCTGATCACTGGCTGCACTTGCGCCTGCATGAAAGTAAAAACCTCACACTCATGCAACTTTTTTTCTCTATCTGTACAATGGTTCTAAAGGGCTGTAAGTAAGAGCAAATAGTAAAAATACCCTAATTGGTTTTATACAAGGCAGTAATTGAATAATCTGTCATTGGCAGCTTCTAATAATACACAATGGCCACATTTATTAAGGCTGATACAAGGCTAAACAAGGAACTGCATTTTCTGTATAAAAACAGCATTATATTAATGTGACACTTTTCCCATTGCCAGTGTAATCAAGGATTTAAGTGTTTCATTTTGTCAGTAAAGTAAATAACATAATGTTATTTGAGTAGATAACACAATCAGAGCAAACGTTACGCTTGACTTCAAAATCCGAAGTAGTTTCTCTCAACTGTTAACTGGTGAATGCTATCAGCGTTTCTTTCATGCAATTGCACTCTGATCAGTCTAGCCGTACATATATATAAAGAGCTTAAATAAGGAAGAGCACTTAAACCATCAGTCACTGTAAGAAGTGGAAGATGTCTGAAATAACATCAAGGAGGAAAAAACCTAGAGAGGAGGCATTAAGACAAGGTTTTCCTGAGACCAAATTAAAGAAAATGAAAAATGATATTTTTGCAAAATATTTCACTGCAGCTTAATTAAGATAAGCTTTTGGTCATTTTCCACAATTTGCTACAGTATAAGTCTCGCTGCCTCGTCTGTGGGATATGAGCCAGATTCTACTCAGAGCTACTCATCCAGAAATTGTGAACTCAGTTAAAGTTTACTGTGCATTGTATTTCAAATAATGAAATCAATAGCACTGCATTGGGACAGGAAGGCAGTAAAAAGCTAGGGGTCAACAGATTTGCAAAAATCAATACAACGTTCAATTTTATGGGCGTCCGTCAGGTTTCCAATTGTTGAATAAATCTTTTTTTGTCTCAATGGGCAGCTGAGAATAAAAACAGCTTGTAAGCATTTCAAACACTCAGTGGAAACTTGCTTGTGTGTGTCCTGTGGCTCTTGGCAGAGTTGTGTGCATGTCACAATCTGAACAGAATGAGTGTTAAAAGCCTTCCTGTAAGCCAGTGCTGGCCATCCAGAGAGACAGATAAAGAAAGCACATTTTCCCTCATTAACAATGGGGAGAGAAGAAGGAAGAAGCTCCTGCGGATCTTTCCTTCAATTAAAACTGGCTTCATAAAGCCAACTGAATCTCTTGATACCTGCAGTGACCCTCACCACCATTGCCTTTTCTTCAATGAACACATCTGATCCAATTACAGAACAGCCATGTGGCACCTCAGATGTACAAACTCAACTGACCCCTTTATTGTCAACAAGATTTCTACATGATCTATGAGCATTAAATGTCTTTATGCCACAGCACTGTTGAATTCTCTGATATTTTTGATTAATTGTCTAGAACAGCAACTCTGACAGTAGTTCTGGCTGAAATGTAACTTACAGGATTATATCATGCACTCGTTATTGTTTTTTTTACATGGTTTTGGAGATGGCTGTATGTCATTACATGTGTCTTTCTATTAGTGAACAGAGGCATATCTTTATTCTTGGTTAAGCCACAAGCTCAGAAACCGGGGCATACACATGCAGGACTTTTCAAAGACAGACAGATAAAGGGGTATTCATACAAAAAAAGATCAAGGACATACAAACTAGACACAGGGAGCTTAGTAACAGATGCTAACAGTAATAGGATTCGAGCTGGAGAAACCATGAGGTAAAAAGGGAGAGAAATCATGACCACCTGTGGTTAAAAAAGATAGCAATAAACTAATCTTTTAACATTTTTTGAGTTTTTACTCACCCAAATTTCATATTCCTGAGGTTTATTCACCTGGAACAATTTAGAGCTAAGTTATCAGGGATTTTTTCTTAGTTCGTTTGTTTGTTTGTTTTTTTCCCTTGGTTAATATTGATCTATATTCACATTGCACGCAAAAGTGATGCATTCAATTTTTATATAAAAAAAAAAATTTGCCAGAAATGAGACAAAAGAGCTCAGTATCATGTTTGCATTTTAAAATCAATTTAAAATCGACTAGGGTACTGCATGTTAAATCAGAACAGTATATTCAGTATTATACAGCACTGTGCAAAAGCCTTAGGCACCCTATTTTTTTTTTAGTACAAACTTGGCTTTAGATTTTTTATTTTATGACTGTACATTATCGAGTCAATAAAAACATTTTAGATTTCCAAACATTAGTTTTCCAGCACAAAATTAACTGTTACAGAGAAATGTTTGTATGCCAGTAAAGAAAGCAGCAAATTAGGTTAGAGACCTCTTTTCAAACAAAAAACATAATGAAGGCTGCTGGGTTTTGCTGCAGAAATAAGAAGCAAGTGTGACAGTCAAAGTCTCCAGAAGAACTGTGGCTGCTTCTGCAAGATGCTCAGTAACACTTACAGCTCATTTCCTTATAAAACTGCACAAATTGTACCTGAGACTACTTTTTGTTTTTTAAAGCAACAGGATGTTAAACACCAAATACTGACTTTGTTTCAGTTAGTACTGTTTACTGCTCTTTATAGCATTTTTTTAATGTAGAAACATTTAATCTCATTATTTTTGAAGGTATCGTTGCTCTATAGAATTTCTTTGCATGTGCCTAAGTCTTTCGCACAGTACCTATTTAATATTTTATAGTAAAATATTTTATAGTACATAATTTTGGAACTTTTTTTCCCTAACATGCTGTTGGCATCATCCTGATTATGGTAATCTTTTGAAAATGATTTAAGATACAATTTCCTATGGAGTGTTGACATCCTAATCTTTTAATTGCTTATTAAATGACTGTAATTTTTCGAAAAACACATTTGGCTGCTGAATTACATTTAAACGTCTGAAACAAAGAGCAGTGGGGGGAGATCATTTTTAAGAAACTGTGATCTGTGGGACAAGTGAGCAAGCATGTGTGTGTGTGTGTGTGTGTGTGTGTGTGTGTGTGTGTGTGTGTACACAGGTGACAGGCAGGAGAAGGTAGAGGGCAGAGTCTATCAGTGCCCTCCATAATAACCTCATCACCAGTTCCATGTCTGTGCCCACAAACTATCACAGCACTGGAACCAAGCCATCCATCCATCCACAAACTCAGCACTCAAGCATACATTGTTACAGGACATAAATCATTCAGCCATAATTTAGATAGACACTTACTACCTTAAAAAGATTCTTTTAGCATTTATTAGACTCTGAGTTATTCACAACCTGCCAGTCCATGCAATCTGTGCACTATTATTTATTTAACCACATTTAGCAGTATTGAGCTATTAAGCTATTAAGCCTGCCATTCACCCAACTATCATGTTAATGGCCTGGCTTTCTCCTCCAGTCATTATTCCACACCTGCACAACTGAAATATGGAATGCAATATATCAGAGGTAATTGAAGAAACAGAGCTGCTTGCCCAGTAAAAAGTTGTTCATGCTATTCAAAACTGCTGGGGAATACACAAAATAACTGCATAGTATTATAGAAACTGGGCATTTTTCTATCCAAGAAAATAGATTTAAATCTAAATTAGTTCATGGGAGCTTTTACTTTTATTAATTATTACTGGGGATTGTTTTTTTGTTTGTTTTTCTATTAAATGTCTTTAACCTTGTGTTACAGTGAAATTCATAGTGCTATTTTTAATACCATATACATACTGTTAACAGTGAATACAGGGAATGAAACAGTGTGCTATGAGTAAAGTATAAAACACTTCAGGTCCTGCTCTTATAGGAATATAATCATTGATAATAATCAGGGTGGTGTAATGTCTGACACAAAGCAGAAATTCTGTTATCACACTGAAGTTGATTATTTTCCAATACCAGCACATCCAAAAGTGTTTTCGGTTTGTAATACCACAGCAATTCATTTTCCAAAAAAAAAAAAAAATTTTGATTTATTAAAGTATGATACATCGTATGTTTATCTGTTTACAGTTGCATTTAGTGTTCTGGAACATCTGTGAGACAAGTAAGCTCCTGTTGTCATTTATGTTATATCTGCCATAAACAGTGGTTGATGTTAATAAGACAAAAAAAAAAAAGCATAGATTGTCACATTACAGAAAAAGTCCTTCGGCCTCAATAATTTCTCACTGCAGACAAAATACTGATTGTTTATAAAGTGATACTGGACACTGCAAAGTGAGACTGGAGACTCCTTCCATAAATGTTAATAAACATCAACAGAAAACTTCACAATATAAATGATTATACATGTTTCTTTGCTAAATAACATGTTTTTATTGCTATCCTTAGATCATGTAGATCGATCGCCATACCAATGCTTGTGAATTTGCTGTTACTATAAAAAATGATACCATGTTAGAGCAAGTGCATTAATATAAATCTGGAATTTTGATTACAGGCAGGACTAATCTCAGACCTGCTGTTATACAAGATTAATCAATACATTCTGACTAATCAGAATCGAAAATTTAACAGAGCTTTGGTATAATAGAGTCACAGTCAAACATAGTAAGATAGCACAATGCTTTTTTGCAAATTAGGCTCCTTAAATTGTTGTTAGTCCAACATATATATTATACATTAATATTATTTTCCTCTGAACATTAATTGCTATTTATCCAGCACTTTTTGAGGAGCATTAGATGTACATGTAGCTGTGCAATGGAGTGGCAAAGTGGCTCGATGTCTATTTAGGCTGCTCCTCTCTCCAGTCTGTCAATCATGTGGAAATGTCATTTCAGATGAATAGCTCTATCTGACCTTGGGTTAAAACTGCTAAATCTTCTGAATCTGAGGATATAATAGACAATTGTACTCTTCTCCAGACCTGATCCAGGTATAAGTGTGGCTCTTTCTTTAAAAGCCGAGCAAAGATGAAAGCACTTTTTTTGTCAGAGAAAAACCTGTGAGCTATAGAGGAACATCAGATCACCAATAATCACATCTTATTCTGAGCAGATTGGGCTAGATCATAGGTATAAAATGTTAGAAAATCTGGATCTGGATCTTTTTATTATCATTTTTATTTCTTAAATTCCACCTCAGTGACACTGAAGCAACTACACTGATCTCAAATCAATAATCACTCATAATGAAAAAACAGAAAGAGCAATACCTAAACACAAAGGTTGAAGCAAATGCTAGTTCCCAGTAGTGCTACAAACACTAGCCATAAAGTCAGTCAGACAAAAAATATATTTTTTATGTATCTTGATGGATGGAGTTGTGTACACATGGAATTTGGTAATTAGATTGTAGCACTTTGTGTGATCCATGAGCGTACCATCAACAGGCACCCTGATTTCAATATGGTGTTGTAATCAGGCTAGCTATAGAGCCATGGTCCTCAAAATTAAAAAAAAATGTTGTGGTGGAAATCCCAGCCCACAATTATCAACGTTATTACATCTGGGCTCTTATATAGTTATTAACCAGTTTGACATGTCACTTGTATTGAAAGGGTGTAATTCAAACTTCAATAACTCAAAAAAAAACAAGTCCGTGCATAAATATATCGACTTGAATCCAATTACAATTCTAATAATTTTTAAATGTATTCTGTGAGTTGAATGTTTTGGAATGAAAATCAATCAATATCAGCTAAAATATTATTGTGTCCATTTAAATAATGTACTCTATATTTCAGTATACATATAAATTATGTTTATATAATAAATCAAATTTATTTTAAGAACATTTAAAGCTACAGTAATGAAAGGGTAGTATAAAGAAAATTAAATGTGCAGCCATCGCCCTATGCTGACTTTCCCCTTGTCACTGACATTTGTCATGTCACTGTATCAGCCATTATTTTCTCTCTCTCTCTCTCTCTCTCTCTCACACACACACACACACACACACACACACACACACTCAAACACACCTATCACACTCTTCTATTAACAATGTAGGGCAAGAGCACTCTGACTTCAACTTGTCCCAACAATTCACTTCAAACAAATTGTGACTGAAGGCTGAAAGGTTCTCTCAATTTTTATTTCAGTCATGTGTGATTTACAGAGTGGTTCACAAAACCTTATTCAAACTAAAATTATTTATTTCCTATAACCATTACAGATATTTTGGACGCTCCTTATATTTTATAGCCAAAAAAGGCTCTATCTAGCATCCTTAAAAGTTCTTTTCTTTGTCAATTTGAAAGAAACCCCTAAAGGATCTTTCTAATGGCTTTCCTTTTAGAAAAGATCACTCTTTAAAACCCATTCAAAAACGTTTTTGTATGATTTTAGTAAATACTATTAAATGTTAAATGAGTTTTCCAACATGGACCATCATGAACTACTTTAAAATGTGTTGAATCTTTGAAACTACAGACATCAAGTCTTTGTTGTAAGCCAAATAATTGAAATAAATCTAATCAACTTCTAAAAAATAAAAAATAATAAGAAGCGAAACTTAAGTAAAGACAGCATTTACGTTGTACAGAAACTTTTCTTTTGTAAGACATACTGCAAAGATTGGGAGAGGGAAAAGGGGGATATGGCGTAGATAATGGTTGTACCATGCAATGATATAAAAAAAAAAAAGATTGCGAATTGCTGCAAGATTGCTGCGAGATGCTGCAAAGAAATGAGCTCATTTCTGACACAAAGGTTGAGGTTAAGAGGAAAAATGTGTCTCCCTTTTCCAATGGCCAAATTCTTTTGAGCTGAAATCAGTTTCAGGTGATTTTGTGTGTTTTTAAGATGCGCTTGGGCCGAAACTTTTGCTAACACTTGGCAACTGTGGCTCTAAAACATATAGGAGTCTCTAAATCCAGTCCTTCAGCACTGTGCCTGACTTGCATGTTCAAATAAACATGAAGACAGTTCTGTTTTGGTGCTGGCATATACTCATCACTCTGCTTTCAGCAAGCTCACTATTACAAGACAAGGAGTGCCAATTTGTAGGCATGTTATCTTCCCTCAAGTGCCCTTGCCTGAGGCTGGTGTAAACATTCCACAGAAAATGTTTTCATTTTAAAACACTGAAATAATATCTGTCTGTCATTGCAGTGCAATAAATTGCATTACATTTATTTGTTTGACAGGCTCTTTTCATTCAAAGACATAATACAATCCAAGCATCAAGCTGTTATAACTATTAAGTTAGAGCAGTTAGTGCAACAAAAACAATACAATTCAAGTTTTTTTGTGCGTGGTGAAGAGACACGTATTCAGTTCAGAAGTTCATTCCACCACCTGGGTGTCTGTACAAAGAATAGTCTTGATACATGTATTCTTTGTGTCCTGAGGGATGATGGGTTGAGTTGAGTGGCACAAAAGTCTCGAAGGGAATGTGGTGCAGAGCGGGGTTTGATAATCTTTCATCTCTTGTTTCCTTCTAATCTCTTGTTTTATTGTGCGAAAGCAACTAAACGTTATCAAGCAACTAATAATCTCAGTTAAGCCTGAACCCATGCCATGATCTAGTACATATACATATTACATTTAGAAGTCTTCAGATCTAGCCCTATAAAGACTAGAACATGGAGTTAATGTTACATAGAGTAAATTTACCAACTTCTTTATTTTTAGTTAAACACAGTTGGTGTCAATTGATATTTGATGATATATAACCATGTTATCTGTGTATATATGATATGATGATATTTGACTGATATTTCACCATGTTATCTGTTTTATTCTTGGGTCAAAATGACACAGATATAAGCTGTGTAATATAAATATGAAGAGGTATAGCCAATGTTCCCACTAATATTTTTTACTTAACAAAACCTACACTACATAGCCAAAAGTATGCAGATACCTGACCATCCTACCCATATGTGGGCCTTCCCTTAAACTATTGCTACAAAGTTGGAAGCAAGCAATTGTCTAGAATGCCTCTGCATGCTTTAGCATTCAGATTTCCCTTCATTGGAACTAAGAGGCCTAGCTCAATCTCGTTCGAGCATGACAATGCCCTTGTGCACAAAGCAAGCGCCATGAACTCATGGTTTGCCATGGTGTGCTCTGGCTTGCAAAGAGCCCTAACCTCAACCACACTTGGGATGAACTGGAACTCTGACTGCACACTATGCCTTCTTCCCAACATCAGAGCCTTCCCTCTGTAATGGTCTTGTGGCTGAAAGAGCACAAATCCACATTACAGAATCTAGCAGAAACCTGTCCCAAAAGAGTGGAGGCTGTTATCGCAGCAAAGGGGAAACCAAGTTCATATTAATGGCCATGGTTTAGGAATGGGATGTTCAAGATTAGATAGGGGTGTGATGGCCAGGTGCCCACAAATTTTTGGCCATATAGTGTATTTCCATTGGCAGACCTTTCTGCCATTGGAGAAGAAATGCAGCATGAGCCACACTATTTATCATTAGCCGGCTAGCCTCAGAAGACAACTCTTGGCAGCACTTCTATGCTAACAAGACAGGTGATTGTCAGGTGTGTTGAACATTTAACATGGCTTGCTAAGCACACCATTAATGTTGTTTTCAACCTAGGATTACTTGTGGTTGGGAATTCTGAATTTGACATGAATTCCTGACTGGGCTTTCAAAAAAAAAAAAAGAAAAAAAGAAAGAAATACTTAATGAAGTTATGAGAATTAAGTGAAACTATGGCTCGTACAAACAGCACTGCAATCACTTGTCAGTATATTTCAATTGATTAAATTTTTTTATACACATTTTTGATTCACTGTTCTGAATGGATTTACTTTTTTCTGCATGGGAGCATCATCAGAAGTCCAGCTTAGAGGGAACAGTGGGTATAGCATTCATTTATGAAGTCAGTTTGAGTAACAACAGGGTAGTGGTGGATCCAGAGTTTGGAATCACTGGGCTCAAGGCTTGAGAATTCACTCCAGATGAGATGCTAGTCCATCACAGGGCAACAAACACACACAAACGCGCCATGACAATTACCTCATGTTTATTGGTTCCTGTTTATTTGTTTTACAATGTACTGAACTGCACCACTGGTTCTCATTGGGTTGGAAGCCTCAAGTCTATCTACTTCATACCCCTGAAATGGAATTTTTCACCATAGAAACTGAATGCTGTGTACCTTTAAAACTTATTTAAATTACAGCCATTGTTTTATGGTTTAAAGATACACACAAAAGGTACAAAGACAGTACCCTTGAGGTTGGCAGCACAGTGACAACCAAATTAGTACCTTTTTTTGTGAGAACATCACATAATAGGGATGCTGATCTAGGCTCAGAAACAACTTCCTTCAGAGGCTTTGATAATGCAAAAGCTGATTATTTAACAACACTTTTACACCAAGCAATAATAGATCCATATAAGCAAAAACCTGCAGTGTGCAAGTGACAGAACAATCTTTTTTTTTTTTATGAAAATGACCAAGGCCTGGGAACAAAGTGTTTCGTTTAACAAATCTATTTAACAAAGCTATTTTCCTGCATTATTACTATTATTCTCAATATTTTTCTGACTTGAACAACTCTAATCGGTGACCAGGTTATGACTGTGTTAATTCTGAAGGTTTTTTTTTCTAACACCCCTTTCTTACAAAAAAAAACAGCAATGGTTGCTAAATCAGATATTATATGTAATCTTCATGTTGTCTGATGTTGGCTCTTGAACTAATGAAGTAAACTGTATTTTAAATGGAGTGTTGTTGTTATCAGAAATCTCTCTCTATAAGCATGTATTTCTCTTTCCACCACGTTGCCAACCTGATTGAAGCATAGGATAAGATTGGCTTTAAATCAGGGAGACTTAATTAAAAACAGAGATAATTTTGCTGAGACGGTACACACGAACAAGTCAGGTGGCTTTGGAAACCAGTTGGTGATTAGATTACTGTCAACTCTGAATAATTACAACAGCGAATAACTTACTGCTACATGTCTTATACACTAATACACTAATAATCAGTATGCCCAACTCTATCACTTAAAGTACCATTCAAAAATAAGTTCTTAAAGAACTTAAAGTTCGCTATGTGTTTTTACTTCGAGTTTTATCATTTAGGCTTTGGGACTTTTACTGCTTTAAAGAAAATCTTTAACAATATTTATTAATTCAGCATGAACTTTTATCCTAATTGAAAGACAGAATACAACAGGACTGACGAATAAATATAGCTGAAGGTCCAACACTGGCTGTGTGGTAGTGTTGGGTATCCAGCCGTCAGGTCCACTAATACAGAAATGCTTGTGAACTTCCACAATGTGTCTTTTTGCACAGTTAAGCGTGAATAACATTCTTAGTCTATACCACATACCATAGACACTAAGTAAGTGGCAGGAGCTGTCATATTTTTATGCATATATTTTCTTTTGCACATAATTAGGGGGATTTTTATCTGGTTTATTATCTGGGTCATGGCCCTCTGCTACTTGAACACCCATGAGAGGACTTGAATTCACACTCCTTGACTTTGGAGTGCAGTGCATTAAGCATTATCCTGGATGTACTCCAGACAAATCGCCTGAGAGTATTACCAGATCAAGATGTACAACAGTGCTCAATGTAATAACAGCTTATAATAACGGGTCCCATACAAGAAGAAATTTTATACTCTAATATTCTATTAAAGACATTTACTCGTACAACTATTAGGTGTTTTGATACTTCACCAGTACATTTTAGTCAGTCATAGCATATGATTGAGCAAAAGATATTATTATATTATATATATAAGATATTATAAAGATATATCTGCATTCTGTGTTCCCTGATTAAGACAAAACCTCTTGCATGGGAATGCTGTGACAGCTTTAACCACCATTGGAGTGAGAAAATCTCCAGCATATTAGTGAAACCCAAAACAGATTTTTTTTTTTTTCATATGCTCATTTTGTTTCACCAAAATTACATTTTTCAAACATTATCAATTGCTAAGCTATAATATTCATATAAACCTATAAAACTGCATCCCCTCTTTTTGATTGGTGTAAAGCAGGCACACATACAGTATACTGAAGTAGATGACATTTTATGTGTAATGCAGTAGGCAATCTCTAGGGCAGTATGTTTTGTGGAATTTTATTAAAAAGACAAATTGAGTTTGTGATTTTCTGGCATTGTCTTAAAATTTGCTTATGTAAGGAAAAGACAGAGGGATTTTTTTCTCAGATGGATAATAAAGTGCTATGTATTTTTACCAGGAGAGGGAAGATAAATGTAGCAGATACAAGTACAAATAGAAAGCCCTGTCTTAAAAGTAGCTATGAGCACCACATGAATTCAGAGGGGGGTTGTAAACTCTTCCTCTAACATACTTCTCATTCTACACACATGTCCAGTGCAAATATAAAAGACTGCTTTTTTTCTGACAGAGATATTACGACTCAAAGAAAAAGGCATAGTCATCAGAAACTGTGCCACTGGACAGCTGTGACCCAAAGCTGCCATCAGCAGAACAGGGAATTTTATCCAGAATTTGTTTGATGTCCACAGCTCACTTTTATAAACACTCCTTTCATAATTTTAAGACGTAAATGCTGAAATCGTTCCACTCGGTTGTTCCAGCAAGTCTGTGCAGGTTGTTATCAGAGACGTCCATCTGTGAAGCTTACGCACAAGTGATTTGCATCAAATGACTCAGTCCACTGGCTAATCCGACAATTTGCATCCTCTGATTAATACTCTGGAAACAGCTGGCATATTTCAGCAGGTACCTGAGAGCAATCTGACATGAATTTGCATGGGTCGTATGAAATGATTCATCCATTTACAGCTCCCTGCCGTTTAGTTGATGTGTGTATATGCGTGGGCATGTTTTTATATCTTCATGGGCATGACTTTATGGGGACATTCGGCTAGTTCTCACATGGAAAACTGCTTTTTTTATACAATAGCTGTAGCTTAAAAAACAAAAATAAAAAATAAATAAAAGAGCCAAATGATGTCCTTTAAGTTACTGCAGTCAAGGTTACGGTTACGTTTAGGTCTAGCAAAGCATTAAGGATCTTCATTTATTTTTGTTAATGAAAAGTCCTCACGAGTATAGTAAGTCAAATGTGTGTGTGTGTGTGTGTGTGTGTGTGTGTGTGTTTGTGCACTCTATAAATTACCTAATGCTCTGAGGATGTGAGCAATGTTTGGCTTAGCTGACTGTGCTTTCATGGATTTGCTTATACACACACTGAAGGCACTCAGTATCTTCTCCTAACCCCAAAAACTCTGAGTGTTTCATCCTCCGTTTATAACAAAGCCAAGTCTGTGACCTGGAAATAAGGAGCCTGCGCAATATGTCTATTTAAAGAGGGAAGATTGCTTTCCTGCGAAAGATCATTCACAGTTCAGAGATGCTGAAATTACAGAAATATTTCCCAGGTGATCCAGAGCTAGGAACGGTGCTTTAAGAAAATTCCATACCGAATACTTCAATCATGAAAGTTAATGATATAATGATACATGATCTGCGCATGCAGCCTGTTCAGGTTTACATAATAGAAAAGTGTACAAAGAAATATATTTTGTAATAATTACAAGCTGTGTGTTTTATAATGTTACACTGAGGAAGAAGGATCCAGTGGGGAAGAAAAAAAAACATCCAAAAAATGTCTTCTTTTTGAAGATAGTTAGCAATTTTGGCTCAAGTTTGCTGAAGCTAGCTGTTTTGAAACTCAAAATGCAAACAAATACAGCATTTCCATTCAGTTTTTCTATTCAAAATTGTGCCCCAAAAAACTTATACACAAATACTTTGGCTGAGACACAAGCATTTAGACACAGACAACAGATGATAAGCATGTAGAAAAATAGAGATGCCTTCTTGTGTTGTGTTGGATAAATGTGGTGCTCTTTATTATTTTTCAGCTTACAAAGCGATTCTGTGAATCATCACAGAAGCTTAATTTTTTATTTTTTTTCTGAGCTGATACTTAAATTTTATTTAAAAATGACTAATTATGAGATGAACCAAATGTTAGTGTTCAAAATGTAAAAAAAAAAAAATCATTGCACCTTTAAACATATTGATAGCACTTAAAGATGAACTGAAGCAAAAACCTGTAGCTGCTTGAGAAACTGGTCAAACTGGAGGTGTATCAGATACAGGAAATAATATTTATTTCAAAAAAGAGGAAAAGTGATAACAAAACCATGTATTATTACTTTTATACAGCTGACACGATGAGTGGAAGGATGTGACAAGGGTCATTATCTGGAACCTCAACATCCATATATCAGTGCCATTACTGCTCGGCATGTGGATATTACACTGCTAATGTGATATTTTTCCTAGCATAATGTGAATGTTGAATCTGACAGACTTCTTATGATTTGGACATTTCCAATATGAATGAAAACAATTCTTTCTGCTAGACATGTCATAACTTGAGGTAAAATAGAAAGCAGAATGATCATCCTATCTATATATGCATGTGCAGTGAGACAAAATCTTTTGTACCACAGTGCTGGTGTGTTATCAGGTCTGATTAGTCACAAGGTGGTGATTAATTTTCTATAACAGCAGCTTGGTTGGTAGTTCCAGCTGCAAGTTTTAAATTAAAATGCACTCTCTAATTCTACAGTAATAGTTTATTTAACAATTTTGGAAGAAGTCTACAGTGTCAGTGCTTTGTAACAGTCAGTACGTTTTCCACCACAAGAAAGTCTTAAAGGTGGAGGCTTTGTGGTTTCTCAGCAACATGGCAAGTGATATTTTTACTCCAATTTGTAGCAAAACAGCTTGTCTGTTACTGAGAAACTGGAAAGCCCAAAGCCCTCTGTTACTGAATGTTACAAAGCTTCCCCTTTAAGTGCTTAATGAATGTGAAAGTAGTGGACATTGATATGTTGTGGAGAAGTGTTGCGTGGAGGGTCAGAAGAGCTCGCTCTTTTGCGGTGTAGTCAAGACCATTTAACCCCGATTCAACACCTTTTCCATTTTTCTCTCAACATCTGAATTAATTAACAGAGCACTGTGTGAGCTATGAGCCATACTAATGTAGCGATTCCCTGTAGGTCTGCCATTTTAGTACAACTGCAGAGATAGTGGTCAAACTTGTTATGTTGAATATGTTTGTTTGTTTTACTTACTAAAAAGAAAGAAAAGAAAAAGGGAAAAATAATAATAAAATAAAGTACTATTACAATAAAGAAGGAAAGGAAAAAGGGAAAAATAATAATAATAATAATAAAGTACTAGTATATTAGTGCTAACAAAGTCAAAGTCAAAATCAAAGTCAACTTTATTGTCAATTCTGCTATATGTACAGGACACACAGAGGATTGAAATTTCGTTTCCCTCAGACCCATGGTGTGAGAAACCAACATAAGACAAGTAACTAAAAAAAAAGTAAAATAAAATACAATAAAATAAAATAAGATAAAATACAATATGTACACTAGAGACATTCACGGCACATGTGAGTGTGTAGATATTTACATTTTAGTGCAAAACAAGAGAGAGCAGCAGCTGTGGAAGTGGACCTGGTTACACTGTAGTGCAACAGAGAGAGCAGCAGTAGTAAAAGTGGCTTGTGCATTTGTGTGATTTTGTGTGTGTGTGTGTGTGTGTGTGTGTGTGTGTGCGTGTGCGTGCAGTTACAGTTCGGTGACTCTTAGGGCAGAGGGCAGAGAGGGGAGAGCGTTCAGCTTTCTGACAGCCTGGTGGCTGAAGCTGTTCTTCAGTCTTGTGGTTTGGGCCTGGAGGCTGTGAAATCTCACTGGAGATCTCACAAAAACACTGGAGACTCTTTCAATAAATGTTAAATAAATATCTCCTTACACAAATACATTCCTTTAATAATCATTCAACATAGATGTTTTTAAGCCATTTCTTATCAGCCTTAGATTATGTGTTGTGTACACCATGCAAATCCCCGTGAATGAGCTCTTACTATGGATACAATTAGAATAAGTGCATTAATATAAACCTGTAATTTGATGGAACTACTATCAGAACTGCGAGTACAGAAAATTAATCAACACCTTCTGAATAATCAGATTCAAGAATTCAATTGCACTCTGATAGAAGTAAGGCTTAAAAGGGCTTCACTGTAAAACCAGAGATGTGTACCAAACCTAAGCAGAAAGCTAAAAGCCAAAAACCAAATTTGCATTGTGGACATCCAAGCTACAGACATCATAATTAAATGGAGAAGATGAACAGAAACTTTCATTCACTCTCAGTGAACCATCAGTGAGCTGAGCTGGCATCATTAATCTCTCTTTAAAGATGTCTGGACTAAATATAATCATGACCTTTCCAAGTCTCTGGGTGAAACCTAATTAGCGTTTTCTGACTGAGTAATTGAATAAGCACAGTCTAGTGGCTTAACACAAAGCAACAAGAGCAACAATTATTATATTCAACCTTGTTTCATTAATACATCAGGACATATAAACCAAAGAATTTTAATAAGCCAAAGACATTTTATTGAAATTCAGATGAATAGTGAGTCTAAAGAAAAATGCAAACTGCTCATAGATTTACATACAAATTGGCTTATGGAGAATCTTGAATTTGCAGTAATAAGACAGTGTTGAGTGAAAGTGTGATAAACTACCATGATCACCCAAGATCTTTCCCATGGTTCACATAAGCGGGAGGTGACTTTTATGCTTAATTCTTCCCAGTGGGTTTACCGACAGGGATGAGAAGGTCGTGTCAGATTATTGGTGACGTGCATGGGTGCTCCAAGGCAGGCTCTGCTTTGACAAGGTGAAATGAGAATACAATGTGACAGCAAGGCCAATTCTTTTGTTTTTGCTATACACTGAGGACATTTGTGTTTGAGATCAAAAGATTAATATGAGATGATAGATCAGAATTTCAGCTTTCAGCCCTGATTTTTGCCTGTGAAGACGACATTTGTTGTTAAAAAGGATAGACCAACATGAAGACCAGAAAGTTGTCTTTGGGAGAAAAGCCAGCCATTCTGAAGCTGGGAAAAGAGTGAAAATTGGTATACTAAAAACCAGACATTGAACAGGCAAGCCAAGGAAAACAACAGCAGCTGATGACAGGAACATTGTGAGTGTGAAGAAGGACCCAAAAACAACTGTCAGTGACATCAGCAACAACCTCCACAGGGCAGGGGTGAAGGTATCACAACCCACTGTTCAAAGAAGACTTTGAGAGCAGAAATATAGAGGAGCACTCATCAGCAGTAAGAATCAGAAGGCCAGATTGGAATTAGCAAAGAAATGATCCAAACATATGAGCCCATCATTCAAGCACAGTGGAGGTAGTGTCTTGGCTTGGGCTTGCAGGGCTCCTTCTGGAAGAGGTTCACTAATCTTTATTGATGATGTTACTCATGATGGTAGCAGCAGAATGAATTCAGAAGTCTACAGAAATCTGTCTGCCAGTTTACAGACAAATCCATCCATCTAATTGGGAGGAACTTCATCATGCAGCAGGACAATGACCCAAAAACACACTTCCAACACAACAAAGGACTTCATCAGGGGAAAAGGTTTTAGAATGGCCAAGTCAATCCCCAGAAATTAACACAAGTGAGCAGGCATTTCATCTCCTGAAGAGGAGACTGAAGGGAGAACCCCCCAAAACAAAGTGGTCAGATGTGAAGCTTGCAGCACAAAAAAGCCCATGTTCATTAGCATTAAAGTGTTACACTGCATGATGCATTTACGGCATCCTTAGTAACTTCCTGATGAAGGTCATAGAGAGTTACTGGCTACTAGTTTGTTTATACACTGCCTGGCCAAAAAAAAGGTCGCTGTTTGGGTTTAAATAAGCAAATACTTAAGAGCTTATGATTGGATCATTACTGCAGTGATTAATATGTTTCAGCAGGCAACAGTTCTTTTAACCTTAACTGATGCAATGTGTAGCTTCTCATTTCTTAAATAACCATGGCAGATTACGTATCCCATGGTCGTGGAAAAGATGTTACTGAAGGGGAAAATTGTTGGCCTGCATCAAGCAAAGAAAACAACTAAGGAGTTTGCTGAAATCACTGGAACTGGGTTATGAAATGTCCAGTGCATTATTAAAGCCTGGAAGGATATTGGTGAACCGTCAACTTTACAGCAGAAACGTAGTCGGAAAAAAATCTTGAGATCTTTAAAACGCTTGGTGATGTCACATCGTAAAAAAATCTACAGGAGAACTCACGGCTATGTTTAATAGTGAAAGTAAGAGCATTTCCACACGCACAATGTGATGAGAATTTACAGGATTGGGACTAAACAGCTGTATGGCCACAAGAAAACCATTTGTTAGTGAGGCTAATCGGAAAAAATGACTTCAATTTGCTAGGGAGCATAAAGACTGGACTGTGGAGCAATGGAAAAAGGTCATGTGGTCTAATAAAATCAGATTTACCCTATTCCAAAGCAATGGGCATGTCAGGGTAAGAAGGGATTGGCCACCACAGAGTCCTGACCTTAACCCCATTGAAAGTCTTTGGGATGTGCTGGAGAAGACTTTACGGAGCGGTTAGACTCTCCTGTCCTCAATGCAAGATCTCAGCCAAAAATTAATGTAACTCTGGATGGAAATAAACGTTGTGAAGCTTCATATGGTTGTTGAAACAATGCCAGGACGAATGTGTGCCGTAATCAAAGCTAAATGCAGTGCAACAAAATATTAGATTGTGCGACTTTTTTTTTGGCCAGGCAGTGTATATTGGGAAGTAGAACCAATTAAATTTATTAAAAAATATCACAGAGAGGTACAAAAAAATTGTATTGAGAAAAATAATAATAACCTCATGCACATCTCTAGTTGAGATCAAACTTGAGTGACCTCGAGTAGCTGAGGTTGATGAACTGTCAGAGCCATGCTGATTGTGCTGCCATTTCTAGCTCTGGGGATTTTTTCCCTGTGGTTTTCAATGTGTTTCCATGTGTCTTCATTTATGATCTTGAACTGATAATGAACACCATTAGTAAAATATGTATGATATCAATATTTACCTGCCTCTAATAGATGGGGTTGACAGACAGAAAAACAGAGAATTTAAGGAACATAAAGTAAAAGTGTTTAAACTAAATGGCAGAGGTTGCTGCACTTACAGAATTCACACAATATAATTCAATCAACCTGGATGGAGGGCTATTACCCTACAGCTGGCAAACAGCACGAGAATATGTCAGCGTGTTAAAATCTATTTTGGAGTGACATTTGAAATACAGAGGCTGACATTATTGTTTCAGTAGTGAAAATGAAAAAATGTATTAGCTAGCTCACACTGAGCAGACTGAAACAGAAGACCACTGACTGTACTTAATGATCTGTAATGATAATCTGCAACAAATCCTGAAATCCCTTCAGCAGCTTATATATGAGGGGGACCCAAAAATTTCCAGAATTTGAATGTGGTATGTGCACTCGGCATGCACACCTAAACAATTTTACATTGAAGTGCTTAGGCATCTACAGGAAAGCATCAGGAAAAAACATCCGGAGAACTGGTGCACCCTGAACTGGATCTTGCACCACGTCAATGCAGTTGCACACACTGTGTTGTCAATCAAGGATTTTTTAACCAGAAACAATGTGGTTATCGCTTCACATCCACCATATTCGCCAGATCTCACTCCTTGCAACTCCTTTTTGTTCCCATAATTAAAAATGAGATTGAAGGGGAAAAGATTCGCCACTGTGGAAGAAATCCAGAAAAAAACACAGGAGGCTCTAGAAATGATGACAAAAGATGACTACAGGAAATGTTTCCAGAAATGGGAGAAACACTGGGACAAGTGTATCGCATCACAAGGAGAGTAGTTTGAAGGGGATTAAAGGAGAAATGCTGAAAGTTTTATAATGCTAGTTTTTTTTTGTTTTTGCTTTTCCAGGATTTTTTTTTTAGGTCCCCCTTCTTCCAATACACATTTTTAGGTCCCCCTTCTTCCAATACACAGTGTTCAGAAACTAAGCCTCTGAATTAGGTTTAGGGTAATTTCAACATTCACATCCTATCAGAGATAACATTGGAAAAAGCTGAATATTCACAGATTGTAAGGGAAATCTGAATCTGTAAAGAGTATAAACTCACAATAAACACATAAGACAATGCCACAAGACAATACATATGGTACCTTGGTAGGTGGCACAGTGGCCATGGCTGTAACTAGCTGTGAGGACGCAGAGGTCCAGACGCCTGTAGTTTTGGAAGATTTTGTTTTATTTTAACTTCAAATTGCCCAGCTGTCAAATTAAGTATGGAAACAGCAACATCCTGATAATGTAGTGGCTAAATGAAGCTTACTATGCTGAAAAACTTGCTTTCCAAGACTGAAAGGCTTTCAACTGACCAATATTTGTCTGTGTCATGAGGAGGTTTTTTTTTTTTTTTGCCAAGAGACTTAATCAGCCATTACGTTTGGCTGTTTGTTTTTGTTTTGTTTTTATTTAGACTAGTTATAACATTGCTAGCCAAATCAGCTTACGAACTGCAGGAACATTAGTTAGGTTATGCGACAAGCTCTTTAGTTGCATATAAATAAACACTTAATATTAGTTCAATTTTATGTTGTATTGCAGTTGTATTTCAGCTGTAATTTTAAGTTGTTACTTATTAAGAACACATAAGAACAATAACTAAAAGCATGATAAAGTTCATTATTAACTATTGTATGGATGGCATAGTATCCTGTAACATCATTAAGAAGCCAACAGATAATTGAGACTCACTCATTCACTTTCAGTAACTATACACACGTGCACACACACACATTTAAACATAGAGACAATTTATATCAGTCAGTCCACCTACTGACACGTTCTTGGGAGGTGGGAGGACTTCACACAGACAGTAGCCTGAGCTCTGGATCCTACTTGGGAACAGAACATGGAGGCAGCAATACTACCTGCTGCAATTAGGCTGTCTTATAAACCAAGCTATTTATTCAATAAAATGAAATAGTCTAATTTAAGTCAGACCAGTTTATGTAAGAAAGGAAGATTAACACATCAGAGAATAGAAATTAGAAATTGATGTATTTCACAATCTGCATTGTGGTTAACTACGACACATTTCTACAATATAGACCTCATTAAAATTTTGATCCGGGTTATCTAGTATTGTGAAGGGTTGCATGTCCTTCTGGTGTCCACATGGGTTTCCTCCAGGTTGCCCAGTTTCCTCCTACCTCACAAAAACATGCCATCAGGTGGATTGGATACTTAAATCTGTTCCTAGGTGTGAGTGTGTAATGTGCATGGTGCCTTGTGATGGACTGGCGTCTCATCCAGGGTATATTCCTTTCTAGCACTAAGTGTTCCTGGGATAGGGTCACCCTTGAGATCACCCTTGAGTACCAGGTGGCCCTTAACCCTCACCTGCTCAGCTCTAGATACAGAAGAAATGAAAATATTTGTTTAAAATAACTTATTATTTTACCAGTACCACTTTTAAAACCCCAGTGACAAGCTATGATAACCATAAGGTTGGTCATTATTAGTGCAGTAGCAGATGTCTGACCCAGATGTCCAAGTCCAGTGCTGGAAGTCCTCATAACAGTGTCTCATGCGGTCTTGTCTATCTGATCCATCCAGCAAGTAATTATCAAGCTGTTTGTATGTTCAACCAGGTGCCACTGATAAACAGAAAGCACTACACTCTGCATTTCTGTGGCTTAACCAGCTCAGATTTGATTATAGTTCACTAACAACAATCTTATCAGGCTACAAAAAGTAAAACACACTTTATGCGCAAGGTTTAACCCCTTAAACTCATTGGCAGGTGCTGAATTGCTTTCCTTGCTTTTGTAACTACATGCCTTTCCTATTAGTTTCACTGTATTTCCTGAATAATATGCTTTAAGATAAATAACTAAATAATGATGTGAGAGTTTCAGGGATTAACATGAAATATGTTTTAATGTTTGGTCCTTTAGGTTCTCCTACAGTAAGCTTATTGCCTTCTACATTTTTGTCCTTCAATATTTGATGGCCTTCAAATTCATCGGCCAGATCCATTACATTAAAATATGTGTTTGTGTGAATACATATGGGTGTTTATGAAGACATCTTTTCTCCATTAATGCTATGTACAATCTATCGATCCTACTTTCCTTCTTTGCTTTGCTTATGTGCCGAGGTCCAGAATGTCAGCTGAGACACAGGGAGATGTGTCAGGGGAAAGATTACACTTGATGGGCATTTCTACTCTTTACTATGATTTGGAACATCTATTGATGTGTCCCTGGCTGCCTCAAAAAAAAAATCAATTGGAAAGTATGGTGTAAGGAACAAAAAGCAATTACAGGGGGCCAGGAGCTGTATGAACATTTACATTTGCCATACAGGGAATGGTATGTTATTCTAATTAAGATGACAGAGTTGGACCTCTTTAAAGAGCTGAACCTCCATGGGTGGAATTCTTAATGCATCCATCTAACAAATTTCCAAAGGTACGTTATACTGGGTATTTTAGATGCAATGTTGTACATTATGGAAAGCATAACCTTAAATTTTGCATATATGACGGAGATATCTCTCTGTCTGTCTCTGTCAAGCTATGACCCTGCCTCCTTTTGCCCTCTGTACCAACCTGGCCCATCCTGATGCTCTACCTCTGCTTGGAGCTTCCTTCACCTGAATCACTTGCTGCTGTTGAGAATGGCCCCACATGTATAGCCTAAAGATAGCTGTGGATTGAACCATAAGGATACCCTAAAGATTGCTGTGCATGGTCTCACTTGGACAGCCTAAAGATTTCACTGAACTGCACTATCCAGTGGTACCCAGAAGAGGATGGGTTCCCTTTTAAGCCTGGTTCCTCTCAATATTCCTTCTTCTTTTCATTTCTGTTTTTTTTCCTTCCCTCTGGCTTGCTCATTAGGGATCTAACTCTAAATCTATATCTGAATTAAATAGAATTGTGTTGAATCTAGGGATCATGATTTTCTTCAGGGTCATGGTGGAGCCGGAGCCTATCCCAGGAACACTGGGAGTGAGGCGGGGACACACCATGAGTGGGACACCAGTCCATCACACCTACTAGGACGAAACCACTGAACCTGAAGGAAACCCACACAGACACTGGGAGAACATGCAAAACTCCACACAGACAGTAACCCAAGCTCAGGATCAAACCGGGGATCGTGGAGGTATGAGGCAACTTTACCCGCTGTACTGCTGTGCCACCCTTACATGATTTTCTCCACTACTGAATACATCCAATGGTAGCTCAGTTAAGGTTCTGTGCTAGAAACTAGAAGTATTTATGAGGTTCCTGGACCACCAGATAGCCATTATTAGCCCTTATAGCCCATATAATAGCCCTTGCATATGGACCTTATACTTCAGCTGCTACTTTATTCCACCTTACACCTGTATGGTGCTTATGGTGCTTAGATTATAATGTCTGCAAAATGAATAAATGTAAAGTGTCTTAAAAGGACAATGTATTCAAAAAGATGGTATGTAGAACTCATAGCACATCTTGTGTTGTGTCCTATTTACAAAGTAAAACATGTCAGTGTTTTGTTTTGCGCACTAAAGTGCTTGACTAGTGCATTCAGAGCATGCAAATCCCCCAAGATTTGCTTCTTCTGAGCTCTTTACACTTTACACTTTCTTGCACATGTGCACAACATCCAAGGGCATTGTTTACAGAGTTTGTTTACATATTTTACATATTTTTTCTATAGAGATAAGCTCCCTCTCCTCCTTAATAGATTTTGACTAGCTTATTGTTCTCCGCACTGTGTTTCTCACAGTGTATATCCATTACATTTATGTTATCGGTAAATGTTTGTTTTTGCCATTTCTGCTGAAATTTCCCTCTGGATCAATAAAGTATCTATCTATCCATCTATCTATCTATCTATCTATCTATCTATCTATCTATCTATCTTCAAAGACACTGCAATAGAGCACTCTGGTTTATGTATATAAGTGATTAGTCTGTATAAATTGACAGATGTGTCTGTACTGTGTGATGCATATGACACACTTGTGTTGTTTGGAGGATTTTGGCTACTTAGAGTGCAGTTATCTCCCCTAAGACTCGCTAAGTCTTGTTACACTTTTTAAAATGACACAAAATGCTGTCAAAGAAAAAGACAGCCTTGCTTTCCACTCTAGGGACTTACAGACAAGACAAAATAGACATGTCGGGCCTAAGAGAAATGCAGATGTGTATGCGATATGCAGCAACAATTACCTATCTTTAGATGCACATTTTGACTCAACTCATAAAGGGACATAAAGGGATAATGTCTCTGTAACATACATATCACAGGTTAAAAGCAAGCTTGTATATACAGACTCTGGGTCTTTAAGAATTATGTTTTGAATTATGTGACCTTGATAGTAAATTACATGATCAAATGGAAGTTCAGATCTAGTCTAAGACCCCCCGCATGATTTGCAGGACTTTATCACTATCTATAATGCTAACTATATGGTTTTATGCCTTATACCCCTATAGGTAGTGGCCTAGGGAAACCCTTCACACAGTCAAATTTTAACATTTTCTACTAGTTTTGAAAGCTGCATGTTTTCCTGAACTGAAATTGATGTCGTCTTTGAACATATCTCAAGCAGAAGTAAAGTCATATCATTTTAAAAAGAGAAAAAAGGAGAACATTACATTTAAATATTCTGACTCCAGTGAAAGACCTGCCGCCTATCTCTACATTTATAACCTAATCTACTTATGTAAAAACAATGTTACTGCCAAATTGTAAAGAATAATAAGTTTATGATAAGAAATAAGTTCTCACTTTAATTATCAGCATCATCCACTTCAGTCTCTTTCTCATCACTTGAGGTAAAAGTCACTCATGGGGTTTAAACACCAGCCTCCTTGTTGTCTCTTTACTCAAATGATCTCGGTTCACAATAAAATCAGTGGAGAAATAATCACTGATTAGTTCAGTCAGTGAGTAAATTTCTTGTTATTAATGTCTTATGAGGTTATTTAAACACTTAAAAGTTTATCTGCTTTCATCTGTACAGCGTGTGTAAGCGCTCTTCATTGTTTTGATGATGATGTGATGTAGCAAGAGCATCACAGACATTTTGACATTGGACTGAACTATCCAAAAACTGATCAAATCGTGACTCAAACTTAGATAGCAACATTTTAGATATCTTTAAGTAGACTGACTGCATTTACCACTGCATTTGTTAAACTGGCTCCTTATATGATGGGAACTTTTCAGGCAGAAACCAAGGCAAGGTTATAAAGTAGCCCAACTAAAAATGAGTTTTCTTAAAATAGTGGCGTCAGAGTACATTAGTAGAAGAAAAAATCAAAAACAGTTATGTGCAATCTTCTGCACAAATTTTTCTGGCTGTTTTCCAGAATTCAGCCACAGATATAATGTCATATCACTACAATTACAGAGATACAGGGGGTTTAATCGAGGTTGGGACTGGGTCCTTTCAAAAGAAACTTTTCATAAATGCAAGTTTAGTAAGATTCCAAATGAAATTATACATGTACAGGGAGCACACATCTGTTGTGCTTCTTTACAAATTGATTTTTGCCGGTTTAAGACCAAAGGAAAGATATGAATAGTTAGGTTCTTATGTCAGAGACACGATGCCGAGCTTTAAATAAGAGAAAATTAATAAATAAAATGGTTTCAATCAGAAAGCAGCCTCACAGGGAGAATTATTCAAATCTGATGTGTGTAAAAATGAAGAAAGTTGTGTAATCCAGTTGCCCTTGAAGAAGACCTCATAAATGTTAAAAGTATGCAGTTCATATCTTCAGGTGTTTTAATCAGCCATCTTTCAAACTTGTACCTGATTATTCTGAAATGGTGACTATTCGTTTCTTCTTAAACAGTGACTAAAATTACCTTACCATATTGAATGCCTTGAAAATGACATTTCTCTGTTTTATGTTGTATTGTATTCTATTGTATTGTATTCTATTGTATTCTATTCTATTCAAAATTTCACAAGGAATAAAACACAACAGAGTATGCTGTTAGAGGAAAATAACCAATGATGTCATGGTGTGTTGCACTGGTTATTTCCCTATAACTGCACATGATGTCATATAGTGTTTTATTCCTATTACACAACAACAATGTGCAAACAATCACAATTGTAATTTATTAATGACCAACATAATAATTTTTTAACTGTTTATAGTTACATTTAATGTAGAGGAACATCCATGAGACAAGATATATCCTGTTGTCTCTTACATTATAACAGCTATAGACAGTTATTCCCTCACCAGCCTCCCTTTTTTCTCTTTCTTGAAGTTAATAAGACAAAAAAATCATGTTACTGAGAAACCACAAAGTATAAACTCGTCTGTCCTGAAGCCTGTCCTATTGAGGAAAATTTACAGACTGTTACAAAGCACTGAAACTGGAGCGTCCTTCCATAAATGTTAAAAAAAAAAAAGGCTTCTTATAGAAAACTATCAATGATTAGACGTTCCTCTTTGGTAAATAACACCACATTTTTAATCTGTTTATTATTAGTCTTAATACAAGTCCATCATACAAATTCAGTGAATTTACTGTTACTATAGAAATGATAAAATATTAGAACCAGTGCATTAATATTTACACTGTTTGAATTATTGCCAATAATTTTGTGAGAGCCGTTGTTATAGAAAATTAATCAACACCTTCTGACCAATCAAAATTGAGAGACATATGGTATAATCCAAGACACTAGACTGAAAAAGCCTATGGAATAAATTTCAAATTATTTTATTAATGTGACTTCAAAACCTAAAATAGTCTCAGAATAAAAATCTTTCAACCACAGGCAGTGAGCTCACAAAACATCAAACTGATGCACACCCTCCATTGTGCATTGTGCTAGATTTGAGCAGTGGACAGTTCTTGAAGAAAGGGATTGCCTTGACAAACTGTTCATGCCACTTTTCTTTTTAACTCAAAAAATAAGTGACACTGAATCACTGGGAAAGAAAAACAACATCCATTTAGACCAAAAATCAAATGCTCAAGTCTCTCTAAATGCAAAGTTAACTTTTATATGTGTGCTTTGCATTCCGATTAGTGACCTGAAAAAGGTGACAAATGTGCTGACATTTTTATGGACCTGAACAACCCTCTGATACTGCACCTTCAGTAGCTCTGAAAAGGGCTACGTTCTAATTTCTGCTGCCTCATTAAAGTGTATATTTGGACTATGTGGACTGAAAATATATCTGCACAATTTTACATTTATTTAATTGGGATGCAATCCAGCTATGTAGCTAAGAATCTGAGGGTTAAGAGACCGATAATGGCTCTCTGGCAATTCTGGGATTTGAAGTCATTTGTAAAATATTGGGATAGTAAGATCACATTTTTAACACAACAGAATACAGTTTTAATCATCTCTCTTATATTATTGCACTTTAATAGCACTCTAATGGTGCAGAATCATTATCATCTCCTGCGTGAAAACATAACGTTGCTCATCAAGATATTCAGTTCAGATGTGAACAAACATGAACAAACACATTAACACACGCTCCTAGGTGACCGCTGTGAAATGTGAGCATGAGATTAATTGCAGTGGGCTGTCACTAAAAGCCAAGAGGTCAGTAATGGAAACTGCAGCTTTCCATTGATTAAGACTGGCACATTGCTGTTCTCCACACTGCCTAATAAAACGTTCCATCTACTGCCTTAAAACGATCCATGAACCCATTTCACAGTGTATGCACATTAAAAACCAGACGACTAAGCCTATTCTGGTATTCAGCTAAAAGGGTACACATGTCCTGTCATATGTAATCAAATAAATAATGTGATTGTCAGATAAATCCTATGTAGAGAAGAGCACTTTTGCTCATGGTGTAATAGTATACCCATAAGTGTGGCAGTCTGGGAAAACACTTTACATGGTTTCTGATATCGACTATATAGTTCAGAAAATTACAGGCTTTGCTAAACTGAAATTGGTGTCTCTGGTACACATATCTCACCCAGAAATTCATTTCTAGCATTTTAAAATCAGCCAAAAGTGTAAAAGGAGAAATTTGCATTTAAAATTTTCATTCCAGAATTCATTCCATTCCAAATTTGCATTCCAAAATTTTCATTTTCATTACACAACCCATTTATAACCTAATATATTTATGTAAAAAAAAAAAAAAAAACCTGCCAAATTATAAAGTATTATAAGTTTTTTATAAGAAATGAGTTCTCACTTTGATTAACAACATAATCCATGTCAGTTTCTGCCTCATCACTTGAGGTAAAAGTCGCCTGCAGCATTTAAACACAAGCCTCATCATCTTCTCATCACTCAACTGATCTCTGTTCACAAAAACACCAGTGGGGAAATAAACACTAGTTAGTTCAGTCAGTGAGTAAATTTCTTGTCATTAATGTCTCATTGGATTATTTAAACATTTTAAAACTCCATCTGCTGTAATCTGTACAGAGTGTGCAAGTGCTCTTCTCTGTTTTGATGATGACGTGAAGGCGCAGGAGCATCACAGACATTTTGACAACCGATATCTGATTACAAACTGAATTGATCGATGGTCTCTATGGTCAGTTTCATTACCCAAAGGCTGTCCAACGATTTGATCAAAGTGTGATATTCACTGCGTGAGGAAATCATATTTAGCTAGTAAGTTTTAGACATCTTCAGTCAGACTCATTTCCCCAGGAAGAGGCAGATAGCCTAGATAAAGTAACCTAAATAAAGCAGTACTAATTCAATGAGATTAATTCAGTGAGTTATGTTCTGTAGGCTGTTCTTGTTATTAATGTCTTTTTATTAGGTCATTTAATTGTTTGTCCATCTTTATTTGTACAGTGTGTAAGTGCTCTTCTCTGGGTTGATGATGATGTGATGGTGCAGGAGCATCACAGACATTTTGATAGACAGGATCTGATTACAAACTCAACTGTTTAGGCTTAGGTCAGGTTCTAACCTGTAAGTCCTACAACTTGATCCCAGAGTGATATTCATTGTGTGAGGAAATCACATGTAGCTAGTAAGTTTTAGACCTCTTTAGTCAGACTGATTTTCTTTGTGTTTGGTAAAATGGCTCCTAGACAGCCTAGGAGGTTGTAAAGGTAATAAAGTAACCTAATTAAAACATTTCCATGTGTTTTGGTTTTCATAAAGGATATGGGCATGGAGAATCAGAAACTGTCCTTCTGATTAACCCTTTGATCCAATGTGCAAAGCTTCCCTCAGTAAACAAGGACGTGACAGTGTGTTGATTTTTCCAGCAGTGCTGAGGGGAAGCTCTGACTGTGTCGGATATATTTGCGACATGATAATTTGTCCATTAAATTGCATTGGACCATTTGGATGCAGTCATGGCTAGTGTCTGTCACGCCAGTGTAATGATGTGCTGCTGCATTAGTGATGGACAGCGCAGCTTCACGCGCACCTCACTACGGAAAACGGAGCGTAATTGATGAGCTCGCGCGCCGCCTGAGCGTCAGTGAGTCGTGCCTAACCCTGCACCGCTCGAGCTCCGCGGGGGCGTCGACCGCCTCCTGCCTTTAGGGATATTTGGAAAGACTTTGGATTATTCTTTAATCCGCTTTTCCCGTGCGTAAATGCGCGTAAAAAATAGACTGGATCCTATTTTGTGGTTAACATGCAAATATCATGAAAATGCATACAGAGGATGGGAACAGCACGATTATTTCAACTGAAAATTGAAATCTAAGCAATCATAATCCTAATCCTAATCAATACTTTATTCTCAAATTCTTCTGGAGATGAAAAACGGCTGTTTGGAAACGCGTCTCGCGCGCGCGCCGCTCCCGGTCACTCGAGATCCCGCCGATCGCGCGGAGCCAAACTTCCCCGCGTGCTGGACATTACCGGAAGCGCGAGCCAACCGGCGCTGGACGCGGAGCAGGAGACGGGAGCGCGGACGCGGACGCGGACGCCGTCTTTTTCCCGAGCGCGTCGAGAGCAGCAGGCTGCGTTGAGGGATGCCGGCTCCGGGGATTTGGGATGCGCTGGGCAGGTCGGTGCTGCTTCTGTTGCTCGCGCCGGGCGCTTTGGTGCTCATTTTGACGCCCGCGTGCCTCCTCGCGCACCCGCAGCCATGTCAGATCCTGAAGCGGATCGGGCACACGGTGCGAGTCGGAGCTGTGCATCTTCAGCCCCGCGCTGTGACACACAGCTCCCTCAGGAGGAAAGGACTCGAGTGGGACTGGGACGCGGACAGAGAAACGGCCTGGGAACAGCTCGAGTTAGTCAGGAAAAGTGTAAGTGAACAGGGCGCGAGGGCTGTTAGGACTAAAGGCTCTACTACAAAACAACAGAAAGGAGCGAAAAACGTGCACAAACACGTCGAGAGCGCGTTTCTACCCAGAGACTCCATACTCCTGGCCGCGGAGACGCTAAACCGGTTACCGAACCTGTTACCCTACAACCTGTCGCTGGAGATAGTCATAGCTGTGGAAATAGGCCTCGGAGAGCTGCCGGCTTTCTCCTTCTCCTCTTCACCTCCACCTGTGCGTTCCGACCCCATGTCGTTCCTGCAGAGTGTGTGTCACACGGTCGTGGTTCAGGGCGTTTCAGCCATCATGGCGTTTCCTGAGAACAGAGACGAGTTCATCAAGCTGGAGTTCGTGTCCTCCTCGCTGCACATTCCGGTCATCAGCGTCGTTCAGCACGAGTTCAAGCGCCAGAGCCGGGTACGAGTTTCTCTTCCTTCCTCACTAATGCCTAATCCCTAATGCCCTCTTACCTCTTTTGGACACGGCTGAATGTTAACATCCTACAAGCTGAGTATGATATTCTCACGATTTGGTGATATTCAGTAGATCCTGTAGTCCTGGAGCACTCCATGTCCTGTATATTCAACTATTCAGCTAATTACCAGCCCTCTCTGAGTGAAGTGAGTGTCAGGCAGAGGCGAGCCTAGATTATGTGGGGGCCCCAGGCAAATTAAATGCCGGGGCCCTTCTGACAGATTTTTGTTGTTATTATGTCTTCATGTTTCCCAGAGATATAATTATACAATGTACATTTAAAAATAGTAAAAACACATCTAACAGAACATAAAGTGTTTATTTTTTACAGATTCATGGTGTGTTTTACAAATAGGAAATCAAACGTAAGTGAGGAAACAAAATGTCCATCTTCAACTATTTACAGTTCATTGTCACCTTAAAAACGCTGCTTACGAGCCTTAGCTAAAGCGAATGCTGCATTATTTTAAGATGAAAATTTCTGATTATTTAAATGATCAGCCCTCGGGGGCCCTCTTAGCCCTAATTGCCTGCTTTGCTTGCCCTGTAGCTACGCCTCTAGTGTCAGGGAAGGAAAACACTAAAATGTGCAGAGGGTACTCCAGGTACTCCAGGACCAGGGCTGGGAACCTGTAATACAGGGACAGAATAGCACACTGCGATAATATTTCTACACCTCGGGTCATGAAATGTGTTGCAAAATATTAAAACAGTGACACATCCAGATTTATAGACACAGAGTGGCAAAAGGGGGCGGGTAAGAGCACACTAAGGGGTGACACCCTCTAATTAAGTAGTGTATATGCCTTATATATGTTCCTTGGTGCACAATAAATGGCCTTAGTTGATTTATAATTCTTAATACTGAATGAATTTGGTCAAATCACCTACAACACTGCAATGGTTTTCTAAAGCTGGCTTTACACTATGAAAATTTTTGGTTCGAAATTTTTGTTGTCACAGAAGAAAATTGTTCTTTGGTCGCCAGTCTTAGAACACCTAATGTGAGGTATTTACTGGCAGCCAATTTAGTGCCATTACCACCAAAGCAACAAAGTTGCTGGCAGTGCCAGATGTTTTTAGGAAAATCTCTGTGTGAATGCTGCTGTGATGCTCGTCTAAAAGCCACCAATAGGAGGACGGTATAGGAGGACGCAAAACTCAGGAACGGCTACAAACACAGTAGTGGCGATGGTGAAACGTAAACAAAACGTGCTAATTGGCAGAAAAAAAATCCTTTTACCTCTAGCTCACTTTGACAAATGTTTGTGCTTGTGATTGATGACTGTAATCACAGAGTCATCATTGTAGAATTTGACAGAGAACGTTATTGCACAGTCTGGTATAGAATTCAATAGAAGACAAGAATTTATTGGGATCATCTTGTACAGTGTGTCAAGTAATTTTAAATCTTAAAAGACTGCTGAATTCAATAAATCTGTGTAAATTGCATAGGTGTAATAGCCTGTGTCTCTCAGAGATGAGAGTTGGGGTGGGAAGGCGTATTTCGAGGGTGTCAGCTGCCACTCTGTGCCAACCTTTTGGCCACACCTCTGATTAAAAAAAAGTTGCAGTGTTTTACAGTTAAAGACTGGCTTGCATTAATTCATCCATTATTAATTCTGTTTTGGGATCATGCCAGTGCACGATTTATCAAAACACCTGCAAGAAAACTTAAATCTTGCAGGGGAAAAAAAGAAATTATAAGCTTAGTGCTTATTTCATATTGTAGGCCTTTTCAACAGCAGTATTGAAAAGGCCAATATTGCGATATCTATTTGCAAATAATATATTGTACAGTCCTGGTATATGAGCATATAAATAGTATGCATATATTACAGAAGTAGGACTTGATTCATTATGAATGTAGATAATTGTATCTATAAGTGTAAACCTACTATATAATTTACTGTATATAAGTTAAAGGTGACAAAAATGTTTTAATTCACCATACAAGATGTTCACCATATACGCTCTACCAGAATAAATCAGACTTATTGTTGTTCCATAAAAGCACCAGTTGAAAACATTTTCCTCCCTCAAGATCTAAATATTAAATAGAGAAGAATGTTTGATCTAAATGGGTGGCTCATGAATGACTCTCTTATATGTTTCTCATAAATACATCCAGCATGTGATTGTGTAAACCTTCCGAAACCTTCGCTGTGATGGTGGGAATTGTTTGGGGCTGTCAGTCCACATGAACGTAGCACCATCTTCTGGTCAGACAGCTCTGTGTTTACATGTGTTCAGGTGAAAACAAGCCCCGAATTCAATACAATGTCCCAGTGTGCATCCATCAACATCAAACGCCAATTAATCTCTGTCAAGGTTGAGCGACTCTTGTTATTGACCTTTGGCTTTGTCTGGTAGAAATAGTGATGGTCCCTTTTTTCAACTTAGACAGAAGGCAGATAAAGACAAGTGCTGGGTGTCTAGGATAAAGGCTGAGTCAAGATCTGTTTTGTTCCCTTCAGATCTTCCTACTCCAGATGCTTATTCATTCAGCCTATGATGCACAAATATGTGGCTAATTGAATTTATGAAAATCAAGGTCTTCTAAGGAGGTTTGTTATATGAATGGGTGTGCTGGTATACCATGATGAGGAAATATTAAAAAAATATATTCTGGGAAGTGCTGCATGACCGTTGAAATATGTTACAAAAGAAGTCATATTCTAGAAGTTTTCCTAACTAAATCATTTAACCCTACACATTGCTCATGTCACATGTAATTTGTCAAACAACACAGAACATGGCACCTGTGGTGGCAGACCACCCAATTTTTAGGTGAGCAAAAGTATTGGAACAGATAGTCTTAAAGTAAATAACACTTCATTTTTGGTTGCATATCCCATATTCTGCTGTTACCATCAAGAGTTACATCATCAATAAAGAACTGTGAGCCCATTCCAGGAGCAGCCCTGCAAGCCCAAGCCGTGCCACTACCTCCACCGTGCTTGACTGATGAGCTTGTATGTTTTGGATCATGAGCAGATCCTTTCTTTCTCCACACTTTGGCCTTTCCATCACTTTGGTAGAGGTTAATCTTGGATCTCGAACTTTTGTGGCCCATCTCTTTGCAATTTCCAATCTGGCCTTCCAATTCTTACTGCTGTTGAGTGCTTTGCATCTTGTGGTATGGCCTCTATATTTCTGCTTCAAATGGTGGATTGTAATACCTTCACCCCTGCTCTGTGGGGGTTGTGGGTATCACTGACTGATGTTTTTGGGTTTTTCTTCACAGGTCTCACAATATTACAACTGCTGTTGTTTTCCTTGGCTGTTCGAGGTCTGGTTTTTAGTATACCAGTGGTTTCTTTCTTTTTCAGGGCATTCCAAATTGTTGTATTGACTATGCCCAATGCTTGTGCAATGGCTCTGATTGATTTTCCCACTTTTCTCAGCTTTAAAATGGCTTGCTTTTCTCCCATAGACAGCTCTCTGGTCTTCAGGGTTTACCCTTTTTAACAATAAATGCAGTCTTCACAGGTTCTTCCCAGGGCTCCATCCAAGAGTAGACATTCAGAGCTATTTTGTGTAAACAATCAATCGAACAGGGCACACCTGGGCAACAAGAAACACCTGTCAATCATATTTTTGTTCACTTGAAAAATGGGTGGGTTCAAACAAAAGGTGCCATATCTAAGTTGTTTAACACATCTAGATGTAAATGTCAGGAAATGAAAGCTCAAATTCGGATCTATCATCTCAAACACACGTCTCCAGTGTATAGAAAAAACACATGAATTCACCGTGCCGTTCCAATACTTTTAGAGGGGACTGTATATTCCATCTAAATATTGGGGAAAAGGTATCTACATAATGTGCATTTAATGAGGATTGCTACAATTTCATTTTTCCCTTTCTACAAAACAAAAGGATTGTGTGCTGAAGAGACATGTAACCACGAGACATTTTGCAACAGCAACATGAGCAGATGTGATTGGACAGACAAGATTCACCAGATTGTAATATACTGACTTAAGTGAGGAGATAAGTGAGGAGAAGCTTAAGGTGGATATACTCTATAAACCTATAGTATATAGTACAAAATATTTATACTACAATAATAAAAACTGCTCAAACAGCTGTAGTTCTTAAGCCTTAAAGCCTTATTCTTTTCTTTTTTATGGCAATAAAACAACTCACTCTGATTTGCATTTTCTTTTATTTATTTGTCAGACACCTTTATTGACTTTTAAGTGATTTCAAATTGATGAAGAATACAACTAATGTTTAGAGCTAAGCAGCTTAGCAAAGAAAACCTCAGGGATTAAATATTGTATACAACAGCATTGTTGAATTCTTGAATCTGATTGGTCATATGATGATTAATTCATTTTATAATTCTTTTGATTTTATAATGTAATGAAAAACTGGAACTAACTTGCCTCACAGCCATTTTTTACCCTTAAATGTAACTATTGTAATCCATTACCTGGGTTATAACAGCCCCAAAACGGATATCACACCACCCCATCATGGATTATTTTCCTTCAACAGAACAGCCTGTCCTGTTTTATTCCTTACTTATTCAAAGTGAGTCCCTTAGCCTTTGTCTGGCTATGCTGCTTTGAAGAATTTGTACATATCAAACACAAACATCTCTCTAAACTCATGATCAAAGCTGGACTACATGCCATACAGTTTCCTTCTCCATCCTTGGTGTACACTGAATGTTAAATATTCACAGGAAAAGTGTTTATGCAATAAATCATTTAAAAGAAAGGGACACCCACAGATAAAGTCTAGCTCAGAATCATGTAGCTATTCAAAAATTCCGAGTAAACTGTAGGTAGTAATTACAGCTCAGCAGAAAGCTGGATCAGTGGGTACATATCATAATAACTTATAAATAATAAATAATAACTTGTGAAAAAGAAATTTTCATGGATTTATTTCCAAACAAAAGAAGTAGTAAATCTTCTTTTGTTTGAAAAGAAATCCATGCAAATTTCTTTTTCAGCTGGTTATGATTAATGTGTTTTCTGCTGCCACTTAAATTGGTCTGCTAAGCATTTCATCAAGATGCGTCGATGAGGGATTTAGTGAGGTGGCACAAGGTTATTCAATAGTATTATATTGATTAAGCCTCCAGTAGTAGATTAAGATAGACTGACGTTTGTGGATATCATGAAAATTCCAAATATTCCAGTTAATCTTAATGTAATTTATTTGCTCTTTGTTATCTATGTAAGTGTAAGTACAGACAGTGTATCTACAATGTACAGAATCATTTCTGTTGTAAGATAAATAGCAAAGTTCAGGAGAGGGAAAGGGAGGTTATGGAGTGGATAATGGCTGTAGTAGGCAATGATTTAAAAAAAAAAAGGCATTTTACAGATAGTGCTAAACAGTATACAGTAACCTTGGTTAGGGGCTCTTTTCTTGTTCTTTTGGGCAGTTTTTGAGGTGTAGTTTGGCTGCAAATTATGCTGAGACCTGGTAATCGTGGCTGGAAATGACTAAATGTTCCATAGAGGTATTAAGTGTCTTGGAAGCTTAGTTAAATATTACCACATTCTGCATATACATTTATTCATTTGGCAGGCAATTTTCCCCCAAAGACACTTCAAGTTCAGGGCAGCAGTTGTTCTCTGGCAGTGGAACTTCAATTCACAACCTTCTGATCATGACCTCAAAGCCTTAACCACCGAGTTCAGAAAAGCCCTCAGGCCTTTAGACCTTAACAACATTCATACTGACCTTCATATTTAAATTCCAAAAAATACACCATTCAAATACCTACACAGTTGCTCAGTTGAAATGTATTATTACCTTCTGCAGTGGAATATGACAGGCACTTTGAGGTAATTGCTTAGATTTTCTTTGAATAGTGAAAGCATCAACCTATACATAATAAAATGTAATTATGCCTTTTCAATGATAATGAAGACACTGTAAAAATGAGGGATATAAAACTGTTTTCTGTAAAAAGTGTTTTCAGGCAGCCGATGACTATTCACCAATAAAGCATTAAGTGGTTTATGATCATCACTGAACGATTTGGTATACCAGATGCCAGTGCTGATTGGATATGATAATATGATACAAAAAAATGTGTGTCGGAAAAACTGATTTTCACCGAATGGGAGTAATAGGCATTACTATTAGGTCCTGCTGTTGTGTTACACTCCAATGAAAGACACAAGCTACTGTATGTCTGTCTCTTTTGTAGCTCCATTAACTGTTTTCCTCTTCATTCTCACCCGACAGAACTCGCTCCATTTCCAGATGGCCATGCAGAATCCCCAGACTCCTCAGGCAGACTTAATCTACTCTCTCCTTTCCATTAATAATTGGTACGATGTGAGCCTGCTGATGTGCCAGGAGCAGAATATTTCCCAGTTCATCTTTCTGCTTCGCAACAACTCAAAATTTCACCTGGGTTCCATAGTCAACATTTCCACCAACATCAGCAGCAAAAGTGACTTTCAGACATCCCTGCAGAGCCACATGACCTCCATCAAGGACATAACGTCCACCATTGTGACTTTTGGATGTGATATTCGGGACATAAAGAGGATCTTTATAACCATAGCAAAGCTTGGTTTGGTGCTGCCACACTACCACTGGATTATAGGGGACTCACAGAATGTGGAGGTGTTAAGGACCGAGGGGCTTCCAATGGGCCTTATGGCGCATGGGCAAATGAGGCAGCCTGCTCTGGATCACTACAGGGCCGTTGGATCAGCTGCCACTGTGTCTCCAGAGCTGGCTCTTATCCCTGGCATCACAAACTGCATGGTGATTGAGGATAAAAATCTCACCTCAGGAAAATATCTGTCCAGGTAGCATTTTATGCATGCATTCACTTAAATTCCAAGCTTCATCTCCTGCATCATTGAATGTCTATGAATGTATTTTCTCATCTTTAAATCCTACTTTATTGTGTTGTCAGATAAGAGTTAACTTCAGGGGCAGTTCTTCTGAAATACCTTTTAGTACTACTTTAAGCAGGAGGATGGGCAATTTTTCTCTAGCCTTGCTTCAGAAGTAGATTTTCAAGCACATACTTCATAGGGCCATTTTCATATTTATTGAGTTTCCTGTCTTCACATAATTTCAGAATGTTTTTTTTCTCCCAAAAAATTTATGTCATTACATAAGCCTCCTTTTCAGGTCCCTGGAGGACTAGTGGTTAGGCCACAGTACTCTCACCACTGTGGCCAGGGTTCGATTCCCGGACAGGGAACCAACCCCGGCCGCTGGGGTTGTGTGCAACAGTGCACTCTCAGTGCCAGTCCCAAGCCCAGATAAAAAATTGGGGAGGGCTGTGTCAGGAAGGGCATTGGGCATAAAACTGTGCCAAATCAAATACGTGGACCAATGATCTGATGTGGTTACCCCTAATGGGAGCAGCCGAAAGAGGAACAACATAAGGCTCCTTTTCAATCTAATAGAATAGTGTGGCTATATCACTAATGCCATAGAAGCGCGTAACATGAGAGATGTGATGTTTTCTTAAAAACACCTGATTGACATTTTGCTGATGATTGTATTTCTATGCATCTACAAAGGACTATCATCTACATATAAAAGAAAAAGCAACATGGCAGATTTTAAAATTGGCTCTTTCTGGGATAAGCCAAAAGGAGAAAATAACGCTTTCCATCTACAAGACTGTTATCATAGTGATTAGACAGAAAGCTGTCAGGGGCTGTAGGGTATGACACTCTAAAAGGTAGCTGACATGTTCATAGAGCTAGCAAAGCAAAATCGTTTTTCTGAACCAGATATTCTTTTTCAACTGCCAGAGGCAATTTTTAGATACTGAGCTCCATGCTCATTGCAGATTAGACCCCAATGTTGCTCTGACAAAGGTAGAAAACTATAAAACTGAACTAATGTAAAAGAAAGAAAAGACTTAAGACTGAAAAAGACCCTGAAACTGTTGTACAATTGTTCCCCAGGTTCATGGCCAACACATCATTTGATGGGCTAAGTGGATACATTCATGTTCAGGATGGATCTACCATTATCTCCGAAAGCCATCACTTTATTTGGAATCTGCAGCATGATCCATTAGGGAACCCTGCATGGACGCGACTTGGTAGCTGGAAGCAGGGTAAAGTGGTACTGGACTATGGAGTTTGGCCTAGCAAGAAACGTTCACACCCAGGTGGTGATTGGAGGCATTCGTCCAAGTTGCATCTGCGGGTAGTGACACTGGTAGAGCATCCCTTTGTATTCACGCGAGAGGTGGATGACGATGGTCAGTGCCCAGCAGGGCAGCTGTGCCTCGACCCACTCACCAACGACACAGCGCTTCTTGATGCCCTCTTCCATGGCCTGCAGTCTGGCAACAGCACAGTGCCCACCGAGCTCAAGAAGTGCTGCTATGGCTACTGCATAGACCTGCTGGAGAAGCTGGCTGAGGATGTGGGTTTTGACTTCGACCTCTATATTGTAGGAGACGGAAAGTACGGTGCCTACAAGAATGGCCGCTGGACAGGCTTGGTGGGTGACCTGCTGAGTGGCGCCGCACAACTGGCAGTCACTTCATTTAGCATTAACTCAGCTCGCAGTCAGGTTATCGACTTCACCAGTCCCTTCTTCTCCACCAGCCTGGGCATCTTGGTGAGGACAAGAGACACGGCAGCACCCATTGGCGCCTTCATGTGGCCATTACACTGGAGCATGTGGCTGGGCATCTTTGCATCTCTCCATGTTACAGCTGTATTCCTTACCCTGTATGAGTGGAAGAGTCCATTTGGGATGACACCCAAAGGCCGAAACAGGGATCGTGTCTTCTCCTTCTCTTCAGCACTCAATGTTTGCTATGCCATATTATTCGGCAGGACAGCTGCCATCAAACCACCCAAGTGCTGGACAGGCCGCTTTCTAATGAACCTTTGGGCCATATTCTGTCTGTTTTGTCTCTCAACGTACACAGCCAATCTGGCTGCCGTGATGGTGGGGGAAAAGACGTATGAGCAGCTTTCAGGTATACACGACCCCAAGGTAAGACCATCCTAAGTTTCTTTTTCCAGAGTGTTTTATAAATGGCTTAGGGATGGACCCAATTCCTTCCTAATTTGTGGTCATCAAAGTCATTGCTCCTGCTAATGGGAATTATCCTTTCCTTTAAGCTCCATCATCCATCGCAGGGTTTTCGATTCGGAACTGTACGGGAGAGCAGTGCTGAGGATTACGTGAAAAAAAGTTTTCCAGAGATGCATGAATACATGAGGCGATATAATGTTCCTACAACACCTGATGGAATAGACCACCTTAAGTAAGTCATAATCATTACAGAAAAGGACTATAAGTCAAAACCTGAATCTTGCGTTGTCCTGTACTGGGTACTAACTATGTATCTACTAGATAGCAAAGTAGAAATTGAGTTACAGTGATACTTGGCAATGCCATACAGTGCCATTAGGGAACGTCGTATGGATGGAGCTTGGTGGCTAGAAGCAGGGTAAAGTGGTGCTGCACTGGAGTTTGGCCTAGCAAGATAATCAGATAAACCCTTTAATAAACACAGGAATGTACAGACTAGCATCTAGCATCCACAAGCAAATTCAGTTTTCCTGACTGCATCAACTGAATGTGTTCTTAGACCTATGCTCTTTTGATCTCTCACATCCTCTTTTAGGCTTTTCTCGAATCAAGTGTTCCCAAAAATCTGCTAGTATGGATTTTCAAAATCCTTCAAACAGCCGAAGACATAATGGGCTTCAGGATTTTGTAAACAAAATCAAATAAAATGTAGTGCATGCCATTTTCTAAAGTCCAGCTGCAAACCCTGTTTCCAAGATAGCATGCTGTTGAAATAGACTACTACTAGAAACTAAGTTTGTGACATAACTGCCTACCGACATCTTTTTTACATCTTAAACGATATTTGAAAGATTATTTATTCTATGGAACACATTCAAATCAATGCTATGTCCAGGGTAAATACCAAGATATGCTTTTTTGATAATGCACTCTTTCTGACAGAACTGATAATTCATAAATAATGCATAATAGGCATATTTTATTTATCTTTTCAGGGATGATCCTCAAAAACTAGATGCTTTTATTATGGACAAAGCCCTCTTAGACTATGAAGTGTCCATTGATGCTGATTGTAAAACTCTCACGGTGGGGAAACCGTTTGCAATTGAAGGCAAGTTAATCAGTGATTCTTTTATATTATTAAGATACTGAATGAACATCATTATGTATCAAACCACCATATGACAAGAATTGATTTGCGTAGGGGAAATGTCAAGAGGAAAAAATTTCCAAACAAATACCCATAAATGTATAAGGGTATTCTAAAAAGTGGTGCATATACAGGGTTGATAAGGAAATGTTGAAAGTGTTTCTACTTTTACACATGAATGTCTTTCACCTTTAAACTGGACTAAAGGTTACGAATTAATTAAGCAGACACTAAAAATCTGTATCTGAATTTTGTCAGTATTGAAACAAAGAAAAAATGTGTAATTTTCTGTGTTTCTTAAATTACATATTAATTATTTACTAATAATTTATTCATTTTTCTATCGCCTGTTAGCCTTTAATTTATGTAACTAACATGAGAAATATGTCAAATCTATTTATAATACAGAGATACAATTCCACATGCACCATTCTAGTCATAATATAGAATTTTAATAATCTTATTTTGAAATGTTCTTAAAAATATGTTTCAGTCATAGCTCTTTTCAGTTAACAATATACACTGCCTGGCCAAAAAAAAAGTCGCACAATCTAATATTTTGTTGCACTGCATTTAGCTTTGATTACGGCACACATTCGTCCTGGCATTGTTTCAACAACCTTATGCAACTTCACAACATTTACTTCCATCCAGAGTTGCATTAATTTTTGGCTGAGATCTTGCATTGAGGACAGGAGAGTCTAACCGCTCCGTAAAGTCTTCTCCAGCACATCCCAAAGACTTTCAATGGGGTTAAGGTCAGGACTCTGTGGTGGCCAATTCATGTGTGAAAATGATTCCTCATGCTCCCTGAATGACTCTTTCACAAGTTAAGCCTGATGAATCTTAACATTTTCATCCTGGAATATGCCTGTGCTGTCAGGGAAGAAAAAGTCCATTGACGGGATAACCTGGTCATCCAGTACCTTCAGGTGCTCAGCTGACTTCATTTTATTGCCGCACAATGAGGCTGAGCCTCGACCTGACCATCTGAACCCCAGATCATAACACTGCCTCCACAGGCTTGTACAGTAGGCACTACGCATGACGGGTGAATCACTTCATGCATTTCCCTTCTTCCCTTCCATTGTGCATGTGGAAATGCTCTTACTTTCACTATTAAACATAGCCATGAGTTCTCCTGTCGATTTTTTTACGAAGTGACATCACCAAGCGTTTTAAAGATCTCCCATCACCATCATTCAAGATTTTTTTCCGACTACGTTTCTGCTGTAAAGTTGACGGTTCACCAATATCCTTCCAGGCTTCAATAATGCACTGGACATTTCATAACCCAGTTCCAGTGATTTCAGCAAACTCCTTAGTTGTTTTCTTTGCTTGATGCAGGCCAACAGTTTTCCCCTTCAGTAACATCTTTTCCATGACCATGGGATACGTAATCTGCCATGGTTGTTTAAGAAATGAGAAGCTACACACTGCATCAGTTAAGGTTAAAAGAACTGTTGCCAGTTGAAACATGTTAATCACTGCAGTAATGATCCAATCATAGGCTCTTAAGTATTTGCTTATTTAAACCCAAACAGGGACCTTTTTTTTTGGCCAGGCAGTGTATTATACATAGAATTATTGCATAGAGATTTATTATGTGTGGCAACCTGGGAAAACACTTCACATGCTGAAATTTTTTACTGTATATAGTTCTGAAAACCTATTTTGGCAAAAAATAAAAAAATAGCCACAGCAACATCCAACAGGTTTTCCCTGACCACCATGCATGTAGTATTGCTATGTTAGAACATCTACATACTGTATCTATTTCTTGTACTTCTTTTTATATTCATTAAAAACCATTGCAAATAATTGAATTCCCAGGCTATGGCATTGGACTCAAACAGAATTCGCCTCTGACTTCAAATATCTCTGAGCTGGTTAGCCAGTACAAGTCAGATGGATTTATGGACATGCTGCATGATAAGTGGTACAAAGTGGTGCCCTGTGGGAAAAGAAGTTTTGCTGTGACAGAGGTAATGAAATATACATGATATAACAAACCCAGTAGCAATATTTGTCATCCATTTAATCCCTCATTCCATATGATGCTGAATTTATGGGATTTTTTTTTTATCTCTCGGATTTAATCTAATTTGCACTTTGTTCTGATATCTAGACTTTACAGATGGGGATTAAACATTTCTCAGGGTTATTTGTAATGCTGTGCATAGGAGTGACTTTGTCTCTCCTCACCACTATTGCTGAACACGTTGTCCATCGCTGGGTGATACCCAAGATGCAGAACAAGCCACAGTACTGGCTTCATACAAGTCAAGTGAGTCTATCTGTCATCTTTCTGACTGATGACTTCAATCTAATACAATAATACTATAATCTAATTTCATTTCAATGATGTATTAGAGCATTAATGAAAACGTGAGTCAGTTAGAAGTAATTATATTACCGTATTCCCAGTTGCTCTCTGTGTTGTCTTTAATAACACTTAATACAATTGCTTTGTCAGAGATTGCATCGAGCACTTAACCCAAACTTCAATGAAGACAAATTATCAACTGTTGCAAAACCAGAAAAAAGGTAAGAAGCCATTATTACACAGCATGTCCAGAGAGTTCAATAGAAAATCTCAGTGGCTGTAATTACACAGGTACCATAATGGAACAATCTGTTAAAAAAAAAAACTCCATTTATATTTTTGTTACATGGAATCAAGCCAAACTGATGTGCATATGACTCATGCCATTTAGTGTCAAAGGTACCAAAGCAGCCAGAAGATTATGAGTCCAGTCAGTGTTCACAGTAACGGCTCAGTTTTCAAATGCTTTGCTTGTCTTAAATCCCATATCTACTTAATTTCATAATTAGCTCTTTACTATTAGATACAACATCTGTGGTAAATTTAACATAGACTAGAAAAGACAGCTGAGATTCCTACATGCCTTTATAGCGTTAGCGTTGTTCCTGATTTGTTTACATTGATTACTCTCTGTATGTGACAACAATCTCTCGTATTCTTCACATGACTGGGCTATGGGGTATGGGGTTTGGACAGAAGCCCTTTCCCACAAAAAACATTCATGATCAACTAAATCACCCCAAACCATGCGGCAAAAAAGGTCTGCTGAGACCAATTCCAAAAGGAATAATAATTCCATAATTCCAAAAGATATGCTTGGCACAAAAAAAAATCACCAAAAGAACACCATATCCAAGGTGAAGCATGGTGGTGGCAGGATCATGCTTTAGGGCTGCTTTTCTTCAGCCAGAACTGGGGCTTTTCAAGGTGGAGAGAATAATGAATAGCTACAAATAGCAGACAATTTTAATGCAAAGTGCTAGTAAGCTGAAGATGAAAAGGATTTTCAACTTTCAGCATGACAATGACCCAAAAGCATACATCCAAATTAACAAAGGAATGGCTTAACTGAAAGAATATCAGTGTTTGTGAATGACATATCCAGAGCCCAGACCTGAATCCAACTAAAAATCTGTGGGGGTGACCTGAAGCAGGCTGTGCACAGCAGGTGACAGCTCTAGAATGTTTTTGGGAGAAAGAGTGGGAACATATTGCTAAGTCAAAATGTATCATGCTGATAGAGACTCAGTCTTTTTGACTAAGACTCTATCAGCATGATACATTTTGACTTAGCAATATGTTCCCACTCTTTCTCCCAAAAACATTAGCAACTAGGTTATTGTAAGTTTTTTATTTATCTTTTGTATATTCACTGTGAAATTTTTAACAAATACATGTTGAATTCATGCCAGGATCAGTTTGCGCCTTTCCGAAGTACCTGTATATCTGTTTATTAATCTGAATAGATTACTGCTCAAAAGAATTAATAGGTTCATCCTTTTTCAAAAACCAAATATAAGCTGTATAAGCTTGAAGCTTGGCCCTCCTTTCGTCCTCCTTTCACCTTGTTGGGTTCTAGATTCCTAAAATGTTTCCATGAATAATTAAACTCACTACTGTTTTTTTAAAAGTAATATAATAATGAAGTAATTAATTAATAGATAGCCTAATAAATAAATGAATTGATATTTTTCTGTGAATATCTAAGAATATTATATTAATATACCTAAAGGAAAACTTCTATACAAAATGTAATAACTCATGTGAAACTGTCTGAATATCTTTTTATAACATACCAGGAAGAAAAATAAATACTCACTTTCCATTCTGCATATTTGCATACTTTAGTGTATTTGTCAAATTCAACAGCTGCAATCCTGCAACTTGTGGTACCAAGTTGTGTAATGCCTTCAAGAACAGAAAACAATTACGCATCTTTTTTGAAAGAGAATTCAGCATTCAAACATACCACGGTTGTGTTACCAATAATCACAGTTGCAGGTTGGAAAAAAATGTAATATTTTTATGCATCCACCACTAGATGGTGAAGGCATTATGTTTTCGGTTTGTCGGTCCACCCCTGCTTCTGCCTGTCTGTCTGTGCATCCCTCCGAGATTCTTGTTATCTCAAGAATGAGTGGTTAAATGTTTGTAAGATTTTATGGAATAATAACCAGTCGATGATCTGATACAATTTTGGAATTATTCCAAACAGGGTGAAGGTCACAGCAAGCTCAAATGTCCGCATTAGTTGTTCTTCAAATTTATATTTTGCATAAAAATTTGTAACAAGAAGGACTAGACTTGTTGGTGGTCGAGGCATACAGTACCTGTCGAGTTGTGTTCTACATGTTTAGTTTTAGAATTTATTCATAAAGTTTTCTTTAGACCTCATTACTTGAGACAACTTTTAAACAACTTGGTTAAATTGTCTAAAATTGTCTTAAACCTTGCTAGCTAAGTGTGTTTCCCTTATACAGTGAATGTTACACTTTGATCAAGTTGTGGGATAAACTAAGTGCCAGAGCAAAACAGACATAAGCCTAATCAGTTCAGTTTACACTCCATTTACACTTTCGGAGGCAACCAGATTTCAAAATGCTAGACTTTACTTGTAAAATACATGCAAAAGAGAAACATATTTCAGTCTTTGGAACTATTTATAGTAGAAACTCCCAAGATTTCTAACAGGTCAAATTTTTAATATAATAGGTATTTAAGCATAAAGACATGAATTTGGACTTAATCATGCTTTCACCCCTTTGCTCTGTGAAAAGGTGCAACATTGGGAACAACCAGCAAAATCTCTGGAACGTCTGTGAAAGCTCCGTTTGCCCACGTCGTCGCCTTTCCAACCAAGAGGAGCAGCAGAACAATCTGGAGTGTTTACAGTGTAAAGAGCTCCCTCCTCCTCCTCCTGTTCCTCCTCCTCCTCCTCAGCTGAAGAGACAGCTTCCTCTGCAGTCAAATGGGAAAACGGACCTACTGGGCCTGGCACACAACCCCATAGTGCAGGAGCTGACTGACCTGGAGACCCACATTCAGATCATCAAACAGCAGCTGCAGCTGGCCATGAAGAAGAAAAAGGAGCTGGAACAGTACCAGAGAACCAGCATGGCACCCGAGTCCTAGAGAAGTATCTGGTGCTGTTTTTGAAACATCTGTGACTCTGCGAAGTTTTAACAATGGATTATTTTGCTTCCTAATTCGAAGCTCTTCATGTTCCTCTGCACATATTTTTAAAAGAGCATTGTATTTTTCTCTGTTATTTATTTTTCTCTTTTTGAATGCTCTTCTTAGCATTTCTCTGGACCAGTTGTTATAAAGGATGTGAAAGGATGGACAAAGCAGTGAGAAATTTGGATACAAATCCTTTCTCTAAGCTCTAATTTATCTGGAACTGTGTGTGCGCGTGTGTGTGTGTGTGTGTTTGTGAAACTGCAACGGGCAGCGTGACAGTGCAAGGGGAAAAGCGCTCTGTGCATCAGAGCGATAGTTATTTATTTAAGGTGTCAGATTGTGATGTATGATAGCACCTCCGGCATATCAATATAAAGCACTAAACCGTTTTATATAAGGAAGCATGAATGCTGTCTCTCGGGCTGCAACAAGAAGAGTCTTCACCATGAACTGTGAAACGATTCTGAATCTCTTAATTAAAACCAGCTTGGAATACATTAAGATCTCAGAGGCTCAATCCCATCATTCATTTGCACTACACTTGGTCTGGGTGGATTTATTTGGATTCCAAGGTACATTCTGTTGGCAGGTTTTACTAAAGTGAAACACAGAGACCACATACTGTACATTGGGTCATTTTATTTCAGGATTTATGATTTTATATACAAAAGTGATGGTTAAAAGAGATTTAACTAAAATTTCATAACAATTCACGATGTCCCAGATGAAACCGAAATTCTGGCCATACTGTGCAAGCCGAAAAGAACAGTTGGTCATCCATTCCAACGAATTCCATTATTTTTCTAGTTTTACTTGGCTCTTTGTCACTGTCGTTTGTGAATTTTTTCATCAATCCAAAAACTGGCTACAGATGCTAGTAGGTACTGATCTTTAGCAGGTTATTCTGTATTCTGTGTATTGATGGGATTGGGATGGGATTGAGGGGTATTAGACAAGCGACATTAATCTTATAAATATCACTTGTCTAATGCTCTTTGTAGAAAACGTGAGATGCTTCCACATGGCCAGTATTTTTACTGTTGATCTGCTGCTGCTCGAACAGTTGAATATGTAGGTATAGGAGAATAAAGGAAAGAGTGTTTTTAACCACTTTCTAATCATTATTAAGGGTGGCATAGTGGTGCAGCAGGTAGCATTGCTGCCTCACATCTTCAGGATCCCCAGTTGGTATTGTGTGTGCAGAGTTTTGCATTCTCTGTGTCCATGTGGGTTTTCTCAGGATTCTCCTGTTTTCCCCATCTCCCCAAAATATGCTGGTAGGTGGACTGGCTATACTATATTGCCCCTTGTTGTGAATAAGATTGTGAATATATACATTATAGGTTCCCAACCCTGGTCCTGGAGTACCCACTGTCCTGCACATTTTAGTGTTTTCCTGCTCTAACACATGCACTTTCACTCAGGAAGGGATGTTAATTAGCTGATTAGTTGAATCAGGTGTGTTTGATGCAGGACAAGCGGTACTCCAGCATCACAGTTGGGAGCCTGTGTATTACGTAATAACACGTGGCCCAACACAAATTGGTTATATTACGGGAATTAATCACACCATGCAAAATCACAACGTTTGATGCAGAAACCATCTTTTGCATTAAATAACTGGAAACATGGAACGACACAGGAAGTCAAGTGTTATTAGCTGATTTGCATATCTTTTGTAATACAAAAGTCAGATTTCAATCCAAGTAGAGACAAGAAGAGGAAATTAATGGTTGTAGTTAATATCTTATTCAGAATACAATACAGATGCTGGTTGCATAAACAGAGACCTCATCATGCCCTTATGTGGGTCTTCCCCAAACTGTTGCCACAAATTTGGAGCACACGATTGTCTAGAATGTCTCTGTATGCTGTAGATTTAAGATTTCCCTTCAGTGGAACTGTTCCAGCATGACAATGCCCCTGTACACAAATCAAGGTCCATAAAGACATGGTTTGCCAAGGTTGATGTGGAAGAATTTGAGTGGCCCAAGCCCTGAGCTCAGCCTCAGTGAACACCGTGGGATGAATCTGAACACTGACTACACCCCAGGCCTCCTCACTTGACATCAATGCCCAACCTCACTAATGCTCTTATGGCTGAATGGGCACAAATCCCCACAGCCCTGCTCCAATATCAAGTGAAAAGCCTTACCAGAAGAGTGGAGGCTGTTATAACAGCAAAGGGGGACTAAATCTGTGTTAAAGCCCATGATTTTTGGAATATGCACATATAGGTGTGATGGTCAGGTGTCCACATACTTTTGCCCATGTAATGTAGCTAAAACAGATCGCAGCATCTGTGCAATAGACACTGCATAGATTCTCAGTGCCATAACAATCTACTGTATCTATAATACACACTTTCCATTTTAACCCTGTAGTTAAACAGGCATCAGATTGAACTAATCCCCTTGGGTATGTTATAAAAGGTTAAGCTTGAAGGCACAGCAGCACCTCTTGTATGGAGTGTAGTAATATGGAGTGTAACTATCACTGTAAGGACCATAATTTGAAAAGAGGGTGCTTGTTCAACAAACGGTAAGGAACACCCTAGTCAGGTTGCAGAGTTAGTACATGCTCATCTCTCATTCAGTATGTCAGAGTGTCACTTTGCCAAAGTGTGCAGTAAACAACACAATAAGACTGACACACTGAAATTAGCAGTAAAGCCTTTGGGCTACACTGAGCTTTGAGTTGTAAGACTCAGAGTAAACAGAGTTGAGGTTTAAATATTCTCTAAATGTTTGTCTTTATTCTTTATTGCTGGGCCATTTGTAGGGTTTGCAGTAAACAAGTGCAAAAAAATAAAAAGAGAGAGAGAGCACATAAAGTCGTGGTCCTATAGATTCTAGTGAATCATTGTTACCTACATACATCCCACAATGCTTTGCTTAATCACGACTGGTTATATTCAGGGGCGTGGGTTTTCCACTATGTGGTGCCCATGTGGAGGCGTTACATTTGGGCCCTTTTTACATTGTCTTTTCAAAAAAATGTATTTGCACATAGCATATATACTCCCACACTTTAATATCTCATAAACAGTGAGTAGTACAGTGTAGCAGCCTTGTTATGGCTCATAGTACTATACTCTTTACACCGGATTAACATCCAACACTATCATTGCAAAGCAGAAACCTAGCATGACTAGTCATTTACACAGACACAAATAATGTTGTTGGTTTTTTTTTTTTTTTAACCCACTGCAATATTTTGGTTTAGTTAACATGCAACAATGATAGCTGCTATAATACTACTCCTGAACAAACAAATGAATGCCTTTGCTAAGCAAATATTGGTATTTAATTAAGCTACAAGAAGACACACCAATATATAAATTGCACATATTAGCTAACTATTTAGTAGGTGAATTAAACATCCCAAACCATTTGCCTTTGCTAACCTATTTATAGTATTTATGGATAGTTTGCAATTTACCAGAGTTTGGTGTTGAGCAAGGAGACAAGGTGCCAGAAGGATCAGATATTAAAACTACACCTAATAGTGGAACCTTTGCCCTGTACAATTCTTTCTCTTTCCTCTCTCTTCACTTTCAGGCACTCTGATATGTTTGCTAAGTAGACTTCTGGCTTCTGCACTGAACCCAATAACTTCAAATAAACAAAGTGATGTAATTGGCCAAGCCATTAGTGACTTCTAAATCACATGATGAAATTACATGTATCCTATTGGATCTCTACATAGTTGAGAAAACCATATATTAACATTAGCACAAAATAAAGCAATATTTCTTAAGGAAAAAAAAAGACACATCTGGATGTAAAGTTGTGATGCATTAGGAATAATAGAAAAAATGTAATCATGAAGTATATTTATTTGGCTTTCATTGTCTGCTTCTAAAATGTGGAAGGAAGAACTGGAGTGGTTAAATGGTGTAATGTAAGTGTTGGATAATGCCATTATTCACGCTTCCACAGTTAGGAGTAAGCAATTACACACACAGCGGTGGCAGCTGTTTCTAAAAGCAAACCTAAAATTAGTTAATAAGCACCTTTGCGAACTGGACAAATGTTTGGTAAAGCAACAACTGCTAGCTTGTTTACACAACTTTACACTGAGTGTTAATAGACTTACAGGCCATGCTGATGATTAGTCCATGCTGATTACAGGCTTCCATATGATACGATACAATTAGCCTCAGATCAATATGTGAGCAAGTCTGGGCAAGTCTGCTTCTAATTCACAAATGATGATGACGTAGAGAAGGAATATTTGAAGTACGAGTGTCACAGGCAAATCACCGTACTAGCCTGTTTACACATCAGTTTTAAAATATGAACATTTTTATACACTAGTTGTCTGATTTTTGGATAATGATCAATTAATAATCAATTATAATTCAAATATATTTCATAATCAAATATAATTTGTAATAATGTTGCCTGTAAAATGAATGCATCAATCCAAGTCATCCATCTGTTACATCCCTAATCATTACTGTAACTTACTGAAATGCCCTTCAGTAGAATTACTCATCACTTCTTGTGAAAGGAAACCGTGTTCTCATCTCAGCAAAGTTGATGCTGTTGTACAGTGTAGGCAAGTATTATCAGATCCATTTCAATACATTTGAAGAAGGGTTTAAATGACCGTTTTTTTTTTTTCGTTTGTTTTATATCAGAACCATCAGCCCAGAGTCCTTATTGCAACTTTCTGCCGAATTATCTGCATGACAAACATTTACTTAACAAAAGCCAATAAAAATGAAATCCAAGAGGTCTAACACCTGATACCTATAGATACCTAAATGATACCTATTTATGCACAGATATCAACTGTTCTTCAAAAATCAAACAGTCCAAGCTTTCAACTACAGACTATTTATTTGACAGACAAATCAAAAAAATATATTTGGCATTTCAAAAGAAACCTTAAAAGGAAAACAATACACAAGAATGAAACGTCGTCAAATGCCTGTGTACTTTCATGCAGTGGTAATGACACTTTAAAGATGCCATTAGGAAAAAAAACTGCTTTTCACAACTCATTGTGTATCTTTATATTACATCAAAAAAAATAAGAATACCAAAAACATTCCTGGAGAAACAGCAGGCAATGTTGATCAAAATGCTTTATACAGATAAAAATAATACAAAAAAGATGATCTTTGTCAAAAAATTGACAGGAAAAAATAAGAATAAAGTAATTCTTTGTACAAATACCACATAACATCAATAGTTGAGTAACATCATATATAGACTTGATTTGACTTTGTGATGTAGAACATGACGAGGAAAGTGTAACTCCTGATGTGGAATCAGAAAAAAAACAGAAGGATAAGCTACAGCACTGTGTTTTACAAAATGTACAAAACATTTGCCTCTAACTTGGTCCAACATAATACTATTTTCTTTGATTTCTTGTCTTTTTTTTCTTTTTTTTTCTTTTCTTTTTTTTTTTACAGTATGCGACAGTACAAAAACATCTTGTGCCTAGAAGTGTTGAGGTGAAGTGAAGGTGACTCTGTGCCGGCCCCTTAGTCAAGTCACTTCAGTCATGGATGCTGAATGGTTCTGAAAGAAAAAAAAAAAAAAGATTCATGGTGATACACATCAAGGACACAGTTTCATTTGGTGTGGAACATTGCACTAAATTTCTCTTAGATGCTCCCTCGATCCCTGATAATACATCAATCAGAAGAAAAAGAATATGCAATGAGAAGAGAAAGCGATATGTCGTCGTCTTCGACCCCATTTCTTCTTGAATCACCTATTTCATCCATCTTGCTTGTCCTGATAAGAACCACTGACAGTGTGGAAGATGTCCCCCACAGTGCTTACCACACACGTCCAATTCCATTTCACTGGGCATTTCCCGTAACGACCGTTCGCAAACTGCGCTAGGATGACGAGCTTGTGTCCTTCAGCGTTTGTCAAAATTAAAAAGAAATACCGCTGTGTGTGTGAGCAGCGCGGCTGTTTTTCTCACTCGCTCTCAGTACAGCTGTCTGGTTGGATTTCCTCTACTGCATGCGATGGCAACATCAGTTCAGAGAAGAAGGATTATATTTCCTGGTTGTTCATCATAAAAATGGTGGCATCAATGTTTTAAACTGCTGTAGTTTAGCAATTTAGCAGATATACACTAGGGCAGCTGTGCTTTGCAGCAAGATGAATAGCATCATATACTGTGATTTAAACCACAATGCTATTGAACGCTTGATTCTGATTGGTCAGAAGGTATTGACTAATTTTCTATAACAGCAGCTTGAACAGTAGCTCTGGCTGTAAGGTTTATATTAATGTGCTCATTCTAATACGTTATTGTTTCTATAGTAGTAATGTACTCAGGGGCTGGTATGGCAGACATGCCACATAAACAGATTAAAAACATCTGTAATTGTTGATATAGTGAAGTTTTCTCTAAGATGATGTTCATTTAATATTTATAGAAGGAGTCTCATAACAGTCAGAGAAAAAGCTGAAATTTTACATTTCTGACACAGAGGGCTCTGCATTTTCTCTGTTAAACAAGCAGCTGTGTTTTTTTCCTGTCTTATTAACTTCAAGAAATAGGAAAAAAGAGACGCTGATGAAGGAATGACTTTATAGCTGCTATAATGTACGTGATAACAGGAACTAACTTGTTTCGCATTAAAGAACGACACGTCAAATGCTTAATCAGTTTTTAGTTACAGCTAATGTGTAACGTCCAAGAAACATGTTAGTTCGCTATGAACAGTCATTCTCTCACCAGCCTCTCTTTTTTCTCTTAATAGTTATTTTCTTTTTTCTCTTAAAAGTTAATAAAAAACAAAAAACTTTTGTTAAAGCTTGTTACTAAGAAGTGTGCTGTGACTTTTACAAAGTGCTGTAACTGGAGTCTCCTGTGATAAACTTAAACATCTCTGTACAGAAAATTCAACCATATCAACATTCACAAACATTTTTTAAATCTATTTTTGTGGCGCATCCGCCATACGTAAATCACTACTCTAAAAACAATAACGTTTTACAATAGATACAATTTTACAGCCATAGCTACTGTCCAAGCTGCTTTTATAGAAAATTAATCAACACTTTCTGACCAATCAGAATCAAGCACTTTACAGCACTGTGGTTTAAACTGCTGTAGTATAAAGAGGAATAAAACGCTTTGGGGGGACATGCTGTTATTGGCCACATCACACCACCTTGTCACTGATTATTTTGCTATACCAGCATGTCCCAGAGTGTCTTATTTCTTAAGTATTTATCACAATATCAATATTATATATTGACATCACTTATCCCAGCTACAGCATATTTTTGCACAGTAGCAGATGTTCAGACTTATGCATTAACCTAATAATTATAATATGCCCAATGTAATAATAATGTTTTTATGGTAGATGTGCTATCCCAGGAGTTAAGGTTAGCTTGGTGCCAAGAATCCCATAGAATCCCATTACAGTGAACAGAAAAATGAAAGCTACTTAAATAAAAACGTAAGGGAAATACAAGGATTTCGAATTAAATGTTGCTGTGTGACTTCTTAAGTGTGCATACAGCAATGTATTATCCAAGTCTGACAGGGATTAATAGCAGCACTGTCAGCTCAGGAAACAATACAGCACTGACACTTCCTGAAAAACAATCTAAACTAGACTATAACAAATAGCAGCCTGGAGTGCCGTTTTACAGGTAGAATAAGTCTTATGTGAAATAAAATGCATATTACATAATTCAGATGTAGAGCCAAGTATTGATTTAGTTTCACTCTGGCATGAATTTAGGTGGATGAATCTTGTAACCTAGAGCAATTTATTGCATATAAATCCTTCACAACATGACATATGAAACATAATCTCTTAACAAGCATGTCCGATACGCCTCCGCCATGCTCCCTGCTTCAAACAGATCTGGCGTAGCTATCATGAATCATGCCTAGAAGATGAATGTGGAGGAATCAAAACAAGATTCACCCATGCAGGAATAAATAAGACAAATGTTTGTACTGTTACAACATCAATTACACCTCTATTTGTATGAAGATGGTGATGATGGAGATGGAGGCTCTACCTGTGCGCTGAGGGTCTCCAGTGGGCTCTCCACACGGGGGAACGTCATGAGCGGGAGGCCGCGGTATTCCTCCGTCTTCCGTTTGGTAGGAGTCGAGTGAGCACCTTTAAAGTTATTCACCACACACAGTCCCTGCAAAGCGAAACACTGATCAAGTTTTGTCGTGATGCCTGATTCATATTTAACTATTTGGGACATTTGATTTCGGTAATTAACAACAATGATAAATGACTATTCTTTATAATGTCATGTGCAGCATTATAGTTTAAGCAGACACATAAAAGACATTAAACGTTAATCATGACTTTTTGTATTACACAATCATCAGTCAGCTATTCAGAATTGCGACAAGTCTAGTCATGAATTAAGCGTGCACCATCAGACTGACCAAAAACAGAGCGATGGAGGCTCCCAGGATGAAGCCAGCGACGACATCCGAGCAGTGATTACGGTATTCTGACACCCGCTTCAGGCCGGTGAGAAAGGCAGCACACAGCGTCCCCAAACACAGCACAGGCTTTGCCAGACGACTGCTCTTCGTCCTGATTGTGCTCGTGATGTACATCTGAAACACACATTCACGTACACAAGCACGGACACGCAGACACATACACCATGGAGGATTCTCCCTGCTACGTAAATGCATACAGCTTAAAGAGATTATGTTCAATTATGTGGGAGCAAATTAAAAAAAAAAAAAAAAAAAAAAAAAGTATTTCCAGAAGGAGATGCCCAGCACAGCATTTTAATCCAGGTCACGCAGAGTCATTTCTTCTGAATTGTAACTTAAGATTACTGCAGTGCCATGGATTTTCACAGCAGTCTTGCATGCAGGAAATAGAACAGCCTAACACAGATACATCTACCAAACCAACTACTTTATCAATATACAAGCACAAATATTAACATAATACATACAGCTGCATGCAAATTTTCCTTCATCACCCGAAGTAAAAATACAGCGCATGTTAAAATATTAACAGATAAAAAAACTAAGTTTGCATCTAGCTTTCTAAATGTGCAAGAAATATACCCTAATAATATTAAAAAATGGCACATCATACCTTTTATCAATTTGTAGTTATATCCAATGTTATGTAACATCCACAAAACAAGTTTGTTCCTGTTACCTCTTGTTATAACAAGTTATAAATAGTCATTCTCTCACCAGCCTCTCTTTTTATCTCTTGAAGTTAATAAGACAAAAAAAAATGCAGCTTGTCAAGTTACCGAGAAAGCTCAAATGCTGCATTCAACTAGAGGGAACTCATAATTCCCGAACTCCAACCAGGAAAAAAAAAAAAAGAAAAAGAAAAGAAAATGCCCATTCAACTCGAAACTCCTACTCCAGATCTCAGGATAGTGTTGTGTACTCTGAGTTCAGCAAGTGAGGTCAAATCAACATGGCTGCTCACAGTATGACCAGCAAATAAAACAGATCTTCTTACCTTTAAATGAGATATACTGTAAAATACTATACAAATATTTGCTTTAGATCATATAGTCAATATAGATACATATTTGCTTGTTAAATCTATAACACTGATTGTACAGTTTGCTGTTTTGAGGAGGAAAATATACATCAGTCATCAGAGTGAGCTGGCTAGATGTGTTGTCATGTAGGTGTCAGTGTTTTTTTTTTTTTTTTTTTCTCCCCACTTTGTAGCTCAAATGCACTGAAAGTGACATAATTCTGAGCTCTGACTTCCCACTTCCCACTGCCACTGTAGACTCCTTCCGTAAATGTTAAATGTCTTCTTCCAAAAAATGTAACCACACCAACATGTTAAATAACGACACTTTTTAATCCAATTTATTCGTTGTGATAAGTTGTTACTTTAGAAATGATAACTTATTAGAACAAGTGTATTTACATAAACCTTTGATTTGTCTTGTAGCCAGAACTACTGTCAGAGCTGCTGTTTTAGAAAATTAATCAACACCTTCTGATGAATCAGATTCAATAGCTATGAGAGTCTAATGAGCCATATGCCAAAAGGAGGAAACGTGAGACTCTTACAGTGACATAGACGGCTGAGTAGACGCTGAGCGAGGCGTCTTTGGACGGGAAGGACCTCCTGGCTCGCTCCACCACCGCCCGGTTCCCTGTGCAGATGTTGCCGTTGGAGATGAACTGGTGGTTAAGGCGGCACTCGTTGCCTGTGTAATTGGGCTGGCAGACGGTGAGGAAGTACGGTGCCAAGCTGCCCGTCACCACCTGCCCGGCGTTCACAAAGATGTCTGTCGCAAACAGGCCAAACGCAAACACACCTGTGGTGGGAAAACGCCAGCACATTCATTAAGTCTTGCTGTTCTCAATCAGGACTCGAGCAACACAGCCAAACAGATTAGAGATTCTTGGAAGCACATGTGCAGATCTACTGATGGCAAGGCTTTTTTATTCCTCCCTGGATTTTCTCGTTTCATCAGATGGTATTGTCCCACTGGGCAAATTTAAACATGCAACCAAATGTAAGCAGGACTGGCAAGAATCATGCATTGAAGAGAGTCATTAAGAGAGTCATTTCTCTACTCTTTCATTTTTTTGACCTTGTGATGCAAGACATTATCTGCCTTTGCTCCAGCATGAAACTGTATATCGATGAGAGATGTGAGATAATTGGTGGAGCTTCTCGTTGTCTGCATGCTGCCGACGAGCTAGAAGATAGACGACTGATGACTACGACCTCCGAAGAAGGACAGAAATGTAGAGGGGGAGAGCGAAAAGCTCAGCCATTCCCTGTGTCTAGTGAAAAGAATTGAATACAATGGTCCACATCAGTGCAATACCAAGCCTCAGTGGACATCATTACCGGAGTCTCTCCTGAATTATGCACCAGGGTCAAGTAATGCTGTAGGACTAAGCTCTCTCAGCCAGACCCGAGACGGATTTTTTTTTTTTTTTTTTTTTTTTAAAGACGTGAAGCCACATCAAAAACTCCCTATCAATATTCCTCAAGTAGGAGAAAAACAGATATGCCAGAAAACCTTACCAGGATTAAACTCAAGGTCATTTTGTTCTTATTAATATTGATATTTTGGAAACTGGACGTTGAGAATCAGTGATGTTTCGTTAATGGCGCCAGTGTTCATGTTTCCTCATGTAACGTCCACTCATTCTGTAAACCCTGTCAGAACCACGCAGTCCTGCTCACTATTAAAAACCAGAGCAGCGGATAAGGTCATGTATTCCTGTCTTTCCTGCCCTCAGGCTGACCAGTGCTTCTCTGCCTCAGGGCGATTTTTCAAAAGGAGCTCATCAAACAACACCACAAAAGAAGAGGCTCACCGATAAACCTGATGATCCTACGAATGAGTGGATTCAGGTAGCAGCATTCTCCAGTAACAATCATCTTCTCCTGGGCAATGAGAGCCTCTCTTGTGGATTTCATCATGTACATGGAGATCTCACCAATGAAGATCTGCACACCAGTAAGAATAACATGGGCAATTAGTTAAAAAAATAATAATAAATATTTAAATATGTATCTGTGCTTAATGGAGTACTGTAGCAGCTTTCATCATCTCTATGCACAACATCTGTAGAGTACCGGCGATTACCAGAGACAAGATTTTTGACCAGAAACACCTAGAGGACAGTCATTATGGATGAAGTAAAACATGACATGATGTGTGGTTGTAGGGAAATAATCAATGACCAGGTGGTGCAATGTGGCCAGTGTTTTATTCTGCTTATAGCACATTTCAATTTATTAGGAGAAAGACATGCACATTATATCCACTTATAGTTCCATTTAATGTTGTGCAAAGTCTGTAAAACGATTTTATTCCTCTTATCACTTGTGTTACAGCAGTTCTAAAGAGCCGCTCCTTCACCAACGTATCTTCTTCTTCCTCTTAAAGTTAATGACAAAAAAAGCAGGTTGTAATGTTATTGAGAAAATGCAAAGCCCTCTGTCCTGAAGACTGTCAGAAAACTTCAGATTACAGCTTTACCTCTGTCTGGTACAAAGTGCTGACAGTGGAGACTCCTTTTAAAAATGCTAAATGCTGAAAATGTCTCCTCGCAGTAAACTTATTTACAAATGCGTTTATTTGTTATTATCCATTTATCTGGAAGATGTTACTATAAAAACAATGACATATTAAAACAAGAGCATTAATATAAACAGACCACTTAGTATATATCATTAAAATGTGAGCACTAATCGGAGCTGCTGTTATAGAAGATTAATCAACACACTCACCAATCAGTTTAAACATTTTTTTGTACAATACTTAAATGAATTTTTCTGCCAAATAAGCTGTAAACCTGTATATTTTGTCCTTTCATGGATTAGACTAGTTTTTCAGAGGAAAGAATTTGTGAATTTGACTGCACATGGATACGACAAAAGCCACAAAAAAGCACAAGTAAACAGAATTCCTTTTTACTGCGAGGTCTCTCAGGTCTGTCTAATCCTAAATTGAACGTTTGTAACTTCTCAGAATATAGTTGCATATTTTGGATATTTATTCAAAAGACAGTCCTTAGAATTTCATTACAAGTAAGTTTTGTGTAAGCAGGTTTCCAGAAACATTAATTGTACATTTTCGGTAAATGGAGATTAAAGGGAAAATAATACAACAACAACAACAATAAAACAAAATGCTGGAGCATTCCTTTAACCTTATCCCTTAATCTCATGTTGTGTAGATCAAATGTTATTTATTCTAGAAGTGGAGGCATGACAGCTTCCATCGTGTGAATCAAATTTGGTGAATAATCTGATCTGCTTAACAATATTACGCCATTTGTCTTATTCTGTTGTTCTGTGCAGTTAGCCTGCGCTGCCATTTTCTCTAACGTCCTCAGAATTTATTAGATTCTGCTACACTTGTGGGTTTTTTTAGTTTGCTTGTTTGTTTTTTTTTTTTAAATTAAAACTAAACAAGTCACATCAGAATACTGGTCACCAAAAAATTTGGACTGAAAATGTCCAAAGTTGAAAATGTGTATTCAGATGAAAATTTCAACCGATAGCGTTAACCTGTTTTTCCCCCCAAGACATTTCCACTACATAAAATAAAACAAATGCATTAAAGAAAATGTAATACATTAAATAAATTTAACTAGATAATAAACAATAAATAATATATATATATATATATATATATATATACATATATATATATATATATATATACACATATATATATATATATACACATATATATATATATATATATATATACATATATATATATATATATATACATATATATATATATATATATATATATATATATATATATATATATATATATATATATATTTTAAATCTAGCTTGATTTTTTCAGTATCTGTCTACGTTCTAAGAATTTTTCATTTCCGTGCATCACTAACTGAAACTATAGTTTCATCCTTGTTTTTGTCTTACACTTTTGTCATACATTACTTACTACTTGCGCCACTTACACTTATGTAACACTAGCTCCGGAATTTCCTCATATATCGGATTCCCACAAACCAAATATTTCATCTGACTGTGTGTCTCTTTAAACTATTCATAATCAGAATATTTCACCAATATTGGTGAAATATTCTGAAAGTTTATCTGAAAGTTAGGCTGATAAACAAAAAAAAGCTAAGATTTTATAGCCACCATGTTGTGAAAGGAAGAAAGAAGGCCACCTCTTAAGTGCATTTATGCCAAGAGGAATGGAACGGCAAGAAAGTCCGCGCTAGTGGAGAAAGCACCTGCGGGCTCTGCGAGCCAGTCTGGCGTTAACGCATTTTTTACTCCTGAGGGCAGCACACTGTGCTCCTAATGAAAGCTCATTTCATCAGCTCTAGGCTTAACACAGTAAAATAAAAATGTCTCACAGCTCCAATGATGAGGCATACAGTACATACCTTTAGCCAGGATTTTATGCTTTTTGTTAAGGAATGATATAGTTTAAAATTAAGTGGTGACAGTTTTTTTTGGTGACAAGTGCACCAAGGACAAGCTATGGGTATTAGTTATGTAAGAAATAAAACACGACAGGGCCTGCTGTTATAGAAAAATAATCAACAATAAGATGGTATATGTTTTATTTTCATACTACAGCAATTTGCCAATGATTACAATTATTTGATTTATTAAAGAACGATATCATACTTTTCATCTGCTTATCATTACATTTCTGCTATAAACAGTTGTTCCTTCATTAAATACTCAGCCTCTCCTTTTCCCTGACAAGCAGCTTGTTACAGATAAAACTGGAAAGTCCTCTAAAGACTTTCCCGCGGTGGAAAACTTGTAACTGACTGTTACAAAGCACTGACACTGGAGACTCCTTCCATAAATGATAATAAATATCTCCTTATAGAAAGCTTCACCATGTCAACGATTATACATTTTCTTTTCTTTATACTTTTCAAACACGTTTAAATGGTTAAGATTATGTGAGTGCTTGTCCTTGTGAATTAGTTGTCACTATAGAAACATGACCGTATTAACTGCTGTTAGAGAAAAAGAATCACCACTAATCTGAGAATTCAGCAGTGCTGTGGTATAAACAGATACATCAACCTTAGTTACAGCTGTAGTCAGAAAGTTATAAAGGCCAGAATCTAACAATTTACAATGTACAATTGATTACTATAAAATAATCCAATCCAATTTTTTTCAATCCATGTTATTTCAATCCACCTAAAGCAATTAGTCAGTATTGTGCTTAATGTCATGTGATTTGTTCAAAACTGCTTTTGATAACATGTGCAAGAAACATATTACAGACTGTCCAATAAGATAAGAAAAGATAAGATAAGATAAGATAAGATAAGATAAGATAAGATAAGATAAGATAAGATAAGATAAACTTTAATGATCCCACAGTGGGGAAATTCACTTATCACAGCAGCTCACAGACAGTTAAAGTGCAGGAAGAAAGAAAAGGAAGGAAGAAAGAAAAGTTAAAACTATAACTATATATACACCCTTAGGAATAATAAAAGAAATAAAATTATATAAAATTATATAAAATTTATAAAATATTGCACATATGAACATCACAGTAATACGGTGTTGTAAAAAATAAAATTATATAAAATTATAAAGTATTGCACAATGACTAACCAACAGATTTAATTTCATGTTAATGAGGTTCACCTTGATCTACAAAGATAAACTCCAAAAGGAAAAGTGCAACTAGTCCTTGCAATCTTGGCTAACAACCAACATTACCATGTGGAGCTGGATTCTGACCTTCAGCGTGAGTTGCATGCTGTGCGTCATGCTTACATCTGCAAATCCTGATCACTGAGCGCCCTCTTGTGATGAAATCCTGTAGCACATGTGACACCTTTCCAGAAACCTTTACAAATGCTTCAGACTCACCTTCCCATTTAATTTAACACATGTTGAATAAAAAGTGTGAACAGAAGGACTTTACTCACGACGGCGGTGGGAACTGCAGCCACTACGCAGTAGAGAATGAGCGGAGGGATGAAGCTGTTCTCCTCAACTCCAGGGTAGGGCTTCATGAGCTCGGCGTCGTTGCAGAAGAAGCCCTGGATGTGGATGCCGAATATATCGGTGCACTCAAAGTAGTAGGCCAACAGCACCGTGCCTGCCATGATGACCAGCTGGAGAGAAAACACAGCACCAGACATGTCCATTACCTTCATATCATTCTACTAAATCAGCTGGATTTCACCTAGCCACATTTGCAGTAATCCATCAGATTTCATTAAAGTATCTGCTTTTTTCCATTGCCCGAACTGGTGCAGCACTCCTTTATGTTTTATTCCCCTTCCCGTCCTGTTTAAAGCGTTACATAAAAGCTTTGTCTGCAGGCTGCTAAAGGAGGTCACTATGAAAAAAAGGCACATAATGCATAAAGCATGGTAGAACAAGGTCATCTTCATCCAGGGGTGCTGCAGTTAAAAAATAATGAAAATATTCCCAAATAAGGACAGGAACATGCCTTTATTTGGCTAAAATACATGTCACGTTAAAGATGTTCCTGTGTTCCTGTCCACTACAGCATAAGCATGATGTATAGTAATGAATCAGTTTTACTCTCAGGTGAATTTTCTGGACACAGCCTCATCAAGCACCATTTCCGTTCCAATCAAGAGCCATTTTTAGTTCAGCACTTGGCTTCCTCTGTGTCCAGAACATCAGCTGTGTGACTGGAGAAATTAACACCTGTGTTGGGATGTTTTCCTGATGGCAGCTGGTGTTTTGCTTTGTTGAAGTGCATCTGGATCACAGTGTAGTTACTTACATCACGTTCTTCCAAACACTGTTTTAATGACGTCCTTAGAAAGCAAAGCTACTAATTACTAAACTAGCCCTGGAGTCTTGTAGTAGACTGGGACATGCAGATTTCGCTTCAAGGCTTTATTATTAGTTCTATATTCAATGAGGAGGTTCAACAACCAGAAAACTCCTTATTGACTTTCACATAACAAAAGTTGTTAATTTGGTATGTATAGTAGCTATGTTTAAACGACTTTGCAAAACCCCAGATATAAATGCACAAGTTATGAGGCAAATTCATAGGTTGCCTGTTTCCCCCAGTATTCTGCTCACCACTTGTGATATATTACTCGTCCACTGAGAAACATCACACTTCCAGCTGAGCACTGCAACACTAGTGCAAAAAGCCCAACCAACAATCTGGAGATAAATCAAGGAGTTCAGTCAGATGACTGAATCCATCTGTCCACTGGCACAGCACTTTTTCTTCCAGTAGGGGGTAAAAAAAAAAAAAAAAAGCACCTCATCATCACTTTTCTTTATATAATCCCAGTTCAGTAATCCCTGATTGTAATGCTGCATATCTACAATCAGATCTACCTTACTTTTTTGAAACAGCCCTCCTGCTAAAAACAAACAAATAGAACTCGAGTCTAGAACACCAAGTCTAACCCTAGTCCTTCTTGTTACAAATATGTGTGCCTCAAATACCCCTAAAATAGACTTCAAACAGGAAGGAAGCTATTGAAGAAAAACTACTTAAGACATCTAACCCTGGTGTGATCACCCTGATTCATCCTGTTTAGATCAATTTCAAAATCTAATCAGTTCATCTACTGATTACAATTACAATTATAATTCCATACAAATCCTACAAACATTCGACCAATCATTCTTGAGATACTGCACTAACGAGAAACACAGACAGCACGCATGGAAGGACAACCAGAAAACACCACCTAGTGGCGGAGGCATAAAAACAGATCAACCATGACATGACAAATTCATGGTATAATAACTATTCAAGCCAATATCATATAACATGGCTTAAAATGAGTCTCAGACCTGAAGGGTCTTGAGCGATCAGACTTAAATTATGCGGATAATCCTGATCTGGATATAATCCTGATACTCAAACTGCAGGAAATGGTCAAGTATAAATACTGGATTTTAACTCAAAGTTTCAAGTCATCTAAGCCAATGGCATTCGGACTAATTTTTAAATCACCAGCCAAAAAAGGAGTTCACTTTGCCTTAAACTGCAGGGTAGTGAGTGGAATCAGTGAGTTTCACACAATATTTCAAACAGTGCTGGATTCCTACAGCAGACACTAAAATGTGCTGATCACTTTTAGCATTTTCATCAGCTGCAATGTGACTGCTGAAGCGTGGCTGATGAAATCGGCTGCCAGCGAGTGTTCTCTCATTTGTGGTCAGGTGATGGCCTGACATGATTTCCCACCTTTTCGACAATACAAATTGGTGGACGAGGGAAAAATGTGCTGGCAGAGCATTTTGGTATTCAAAACTGTGCTAAAATATCTGAGTCCACCACAGGGTCCAGTAACAAGTGTTTCCCAACACAATTAAATCATTCTTTTTTTGAGTGAAAGATGTAAGGAGGATGATGAAGAACATAAAGAATGCCATATTTAAGGTACAGTGGGTAGAAACAGAGCTCTAGTAGTTACCTGGTGAACTACAAAAGCATTGTATTGATCTGTTAATTCCTTGTAACCCCTATCCATGGTCATGTATGCGAAGCCCCGCCTCCAAAAAGCTGCGGTAGCTACCAAAGTTCATTTATATCAGTTCTGTACACTGCTAGCTAATGCCCAAAATACAAACCAAATGACTTTCTGACCTGTTGATGTAAGACAGGTATAAGGAATACCAAGGAAGAGAGCAACTTTGGAATAGCAGGTTTATAGCAGTGATCCAGGTACATAAAATAGGCTCTAAACATTCAGTACCAAGGCTCAGGGAAAAACCTGTATTTTTCACAATTTGGACCAACATATTTTGTTCAAACACACTAATTCTACAACACTGGATCCCTTTGTGCCAGGGACAACTTCCCCAGTCTCCAGTTTATAACTGAAGTCTGCCATCTTGCCATTTTTGATGTTACTATCCTAAATGCTAAAACCGTTCATCCATGAATAAGCAGAGGTCCATTAGTCATAGGAACATGCAGGCAGCTTCCTTACAGCACAAGCGCAGCACTCATCTAACAAAGCAGAGTGGATGCTCTGTGCTATAGAAACACAGTGAACCAGGTTACAATATACAGCCTGGTTTTTGAGTAATAGACATTATTTCATGCGCTTGAGAATCAGTACAATCCACAGATTTAAACATGTGATTACACACGACACTTAAGATTACTCTGAAACATAATTTGGTAAAAATGTAGAAGCATAAATCCAGCCGTCTATCCAAGCTACACCTGACGTCTAAAACATTTTGCCATGACAAGGCCTCTTATGATTATGCCATTCTGACTTACAATTAGTTGTTACTGAGATTAATGAATGAGATTAATGAATGAATTAGGCCACTTTATAATATAATCATAACAAAAATAATAATGCAATATGTAATAATGTACAGGTATTTATTAACAAGATAGACTGGAGTACCATCCAGAGTGTATTCCTGCCTCACCCCCAGTGTTCCCGGGATAGACGCCGGACCCACCACGAACCTGATCAGATGAAAAAAAAAGGGATAGAACTGAAGATGAGTGAGTGAAAGACTGAATGAATGAATGATATGGCCAAAAGTATTTGAACACCTGACCATCACACCTACATGTGCTTGTTGAAAATCCCATTCCAGATTTAGTCCCCCTTTCCTGTTATAAGAACCTCCACTCTTCTGGGAAAGCTTTCCACTAGATTTTGGAGCATAGCTGTGCAGAACATACGAAAAAAATGTATTGCACTGTTCAGGACTAATGCAATAAATCTTTGTCATCTCAATTATGTTTAACGGATGTTTTTATAGAAGCTAATAGGAAATATCCAACTATAGTCTTTATCTGGAAACATATGGTTGTGGAATATAATAATTAATTACAATGACCTCAAATAATGTGCATCCCAATTAACTGTAATTATGTGATTATGTAATGATTGTGATGGGTCTAGTCATAACACAGGCTAGAATTGCCTAAGTTTAGAAACCGTATGCAAAATTTTTGAAGCAGCCAACATCTTTTGTGTCAAACAGCTGGAAACGAGGAACCACACAGGATGCTGTGGTCGAGTGTTATGAGCCAATTTGCATATTGCTCACAATACAGCAATCAGATTTCAATCCAGCTAATCCACTACAAGCGTAGATGGATGCGGTTAAAAACTTTTGAGGATACAATTCAGATTCAAGATGCACGAAACGCCCAGATGTGAGCAGGGTCATACACTAAAACTCCTCTCAAATTAAGCACTTGAAGTACTATGTATGCCTCAGGCACAACCGCAGATGGAGAGCTGATGTTTGCCAGTTGCCTGGAGGTGTGTTTTAATCCTGTCCTGAGTCACCAGAAATCAAACCTTACAATATGTGCTTATATTTCCAGTGTTGGTGAAGCTAATGAAAGCAGATCTACGTGCAGTAAATGAAGCTTATGCTACAGCACTGTTGAATTCTCCAGTCCTCAGGGTGGTAACAGTAACTCCGCTTTGCGTCCTGCTGTGTCACACCACCACGTCTTCGATTATAGTCCTATATCAGCACATACTTAACCCACTCATATAAATATTGATTGCTTAATACTACACTCCTGGGCAAAAAAAATGGGTCAAACCCAAAATGGAAAACATTAAGCTTTTAATAGTCTTAACAAATTAGAAAATTAGCAAGAATTAAACGAATGCACTCCTGAGACCTCCTGTGCCACCATTTGCTGGTTTCCTTTTGCTGCAGTGAACTGTTTGAGGAAAAGCTAGAAACAGGGAAATTCACTTATATATTAGTCTTCTTCTACACAAAGGTAAAGTCATGATACTGATTAAAATGTTTGATGTAAAATTCAAACTAACACATGTCTGTGTGTACAAAAATTTCCAAAAATATCTTCTGGAATGTTTTTTTTTTTTCTTCTTAAAAGATCAGTCATTATGTGGTTAACTGCCACACCTGATGCAGCCCGTCAAGGGCCACAAGGCTTAAACATTTAAAGAAATCAAAGAGAAAAGCTCCCATACTAAGTTCCTTTATCTATTTGTTTAATTCTTGCTAATTTTCGGACCAGTGATTTGTTGTTAAGAACATTAAAGCTTAATATTTTGCCATTTTAGGCTTGGCCCATTTTTTTGCCCAGGAGTGTATACTGCATTAATTAATCTCAAAACCATTTGTTAGTAATAATCGTTTATCACAGCTCCTGCAATTCACAGTATCGCTATCTCATAATCTTGCTGTATAAAGAGTTACGACCAGCAGATGGTGTGGAATGAAAACAGGGATGGTGTTTTACACAGGCAGCTTTATGGCAGAGAATTATATGCATCCAGACCCTCACTTGCCAATGCAATGTGTGTGTGTGTGTGTGTGTGTAAGTGGAGACACAGACAGACAGACAGACAGACTGACAGACAGACATACAGACAGAGCAACCATGTAACACATTTTCCTCCAGTAGGGGTCAGTAGTTGACTAAAGACAGAAATTTAGCAGCTGAAAAAGAATATATGACAGAGCAAGAAAGGTAGAGATAGCAGATGTCAATATAAATAAATTGATATAATAAAGATTTTATGACAAAATGTCAGTTGATATTCTTAGTTTAGCATTAACTGCAATGTCAGCATCTAAAATTGACACTCTAATGCATGTCTCTCCTTAAATCCATCATCACACGAATCAATTTCTCCATTTCTTGGTCTGTGTTTGTCGTACACACCACTCACATCTGTATAACGACTCTGGAGAGTAAACAGCACAGCTCAGGGCTATGTGGGGCTGGATGCAGGTTCAGAGATAAATAATTCACTCAGTGCACTGGAGCGCAGCTGTTCTGGGGCAAACAGCTCGACTGTAACAAGCGTTGAAGAGAGCTGCAGCAGTGTGAGCTCAAAAACGCGCTTCACACACCTTGAACAAAAAAAATGCCTGCTGTTGAAGTGAAGACAGGATCAGGCCTACTGAGGTAACGCTATACACACTAAGAACATTTTGTATAAATATGTGATCAAACTCCTTGTAGTTTAAATATCTGAGTTATATACAGATTATGGGGGACTCTGGGACCACAAAGACCCTCAAGTTCCAGCCAGAGGTCACCTATTTATCACCAAAATTAGACCATAAAGAGGTCTATGTTTTTTATTTGTATCAGAAACTAATTATCTTAGAAACGCCAGCATGCCGGCGCATCTCTAGATCCCTTGGAACAGGGTTCAGCTGTTACTGAAGATGAGTGAGTAAATATATTCGAAACTAATACATACTAAATTAAATGTAAACTTGCCTTGGGTGTATTCAAGAGTTTTCATATCTGTATATTTGTCTGACAACAGCAATAACGTCTGTAGCTTCTTGCTAGAGGCTCTCAGATAAACAACACTGACAGGGAGTCAGAAACACTAAAGAGATGTAGTCTATTTCGTATAAGCTGCCGAGACAGCGACTACAAGTACTGGTGCTTTCTTCTTTTATATCAATTCCCAGTCTGTCTGTTCCCAGCAAAGATTCCTAGGCTAGGAGAACATTTCCTATTACAGAGCATCACAGTTATGGTTTTGGTTCAGTGTCATGTTTTCTGGGTGTTTTGAAGAACTTTTGTAAACGTTCCCACAACAATAATGCTCTTAGTTGTTGAAAGGTTAGCACTAATGCTTTAGGGCTTTCCAAGTAATGCAACAAAAGCATTCGGCAGCCTATTGTCCAGAGTTCATGACAACGATATCACGATATCAACGATGCCACAGCCGTCTGTGGCCAGGTATCCAAGAGAGCAAAACTGGGTGTGAACTCTGGGTGGAAGGGATAGTATATTCTCTCTCCCCTGTCAATCATAGAAAGACTAGCCAATCATAGGTGTCTGTGAGCTCATGTATCTGGAAGAGGGCAGATAGCACTTTCCTCTGTTTTTGTTATGCTACTATATCTTAGGAACATAGTAGGAATATTGTTTTAGGAACACACACTGAACAGGACAGTCATAGGGCACCATTCACACACATATATTCACATATGTTCACACCTAGGGGGCAATTTGAGTACCCAATACCCTACTGGGAGGTGGGAGGAAACCGGAGAACCCTGAGGATGCTGGGAGGTGACAGCAATACCTGCTGTTCCACCATGTCGCCCGTTTGGTCTAGATGTTAAACCCAAAGTGCAAGTTTTTTCCTGCAGATTGTCTTCATTCTCTTAAGTGTAGCTACAGGGTTGAGGCCTGTTCTCTTTCTGTCATGCTCTGTGTTGGTGTTATTTAAATCCCCTGTTTTGGTTAAATAATAAACCGTGCGTAGGCTGATACAGGCTGACTTTCCTAAATACAACACAGAGGCTTACAAAAGAAGCTGTGAATAATTTAACCATACCCCACTATGTTTTAACAAAATCACTGGGATTCACTACAAAATATCATTTGTAACAACAGGAGTGGTGTCAAGTCAGCTGTCAGTCAACACCTCTGAGTGTACTGAAACACGGGCATTTGGGACTGCAGAACAGGGCTCCTATACACCACGCCATCAATCAACTTGCTATTTAACTACAGTAAGTAGGGTATGTATTTGGCCTTCCAAAATGACACAATGGACATAAAGTAGCCAGTGGATAAACGCTAGATAAACCACCTTTTTACATTGCACGTAATGTTGGATAATGGGCTTAGATTTTATAGGATGGGGTTGTGTGAATGACAGCTTGAGTTAAATGTTTCTCCATATAGTAAAAAGTGTAGTAAAGGTGAAGTAAACAAGTTGTCCCAGCATTATTATACTTCATATTGTAACTATTAAAGCTCTTATTCTGCCCAGTGCCACTTTAAAATGAAAATTTTGTTAAATCACAATGGAATTTGAGCAATTTTTATCTATGCTCACTGACAAATGACTCTTCTAATAAGGGAAAGAAACACTACAAAGCTTGCTACTATAGGAAAACAAACAACGATGGGGTGGTAAGATACAGCTCAATACAAAGCGAAGTTACTGTTGATCATTTTCCCAAAACAGCACATCCTGAAGTGTTGTATTCCTCTTACAGACCACAGCAATTTGCCAATAATTACAATATTTTATTCATTAAATAACAAACACATGGTGCTTTTAATCCATTTATAGTTTAATGCTGTGTGAACGTCTTTGAACTTTCATGAAAGAAACTGCCAGCTTCTCTTTTTCTCCTCTCTCTTGAAAATTAGACAAAAAAAAAAAAACAAATGCTCAAGACTATCCCATATCCAAAAACTTAGTTGCAGTTTCACCTCTTATTATTAAAACATGTGATGACACTGGAGACTCCTTCTAAATATGGGAAATAAATCTCTCCTCACCATATCAACAATACTCACATTTTTAAACCTGGTTATGTCTGAGCCATGATCTAATGGATGATTAATCAACATCATCTGATAAATCAGAATTAAGCATTCAACAGCACTGTGGTATAAATGCCTTTAGCTGATAAAGATGCCTTGAAATGGCGACAGGGAACCTCAAGAGGAAATAGCAAGGGGAAGTAATGAAATCAGCTCCCCATTAAAAATCTAGCCGTGTTGTGTGCTACAGTTCTGTTCCACTGCAAGCTGCCTGAAAGGCAGGCAATAACAGATGGCTCAGGTAGGCTGGTGACAGAGGCTGTAAATGCTAGCGAGAGCATTCAGCAGTTTGCTGCATGTATTTTTTACATTTATTTATAGAAAGCCACTGTTTAGTCAGTGCTCTTTTAAAAGTCGGGGCTGAAAAGCCAGGAATGATGGGTAGAGGTGTCAACATCCACTGCCCTCAGGGGCAACAAGGGAAAAAATCCCTTGCTCACACACATACAAGCAGTGATCTAAGGAAAGAAACTTCAACTAGCAATGCTCAAGCACTAGATCAGCATTCACAATGTCCACTCTAAGCTCTAGGATTGAAATCCGTCAATAGAGCATTAATCCACTGAGCCACTGCTACTTGTTACAGTGAAATAAATAATATGCACAAACCGCGTACGATCAACAATTTGTGAAGAATGCACATAAACTGCTGAGCTCCTCTCATTTTAGCCCTTGACTGCAGAATTAGAAAGACCAGCACATGAAAATGGACAGCCTCCAACTCTGGCTCAGTAGATCTCAGGAGGGGAAAGGAGCGAACATATGTCACCATATTGCTCAGGCTTCAGTGAGGAGGCCATTTCATAGTGAGGATGTTTGAGTCATACAAATTAAAATGTCCGCGTAATATCTGACGTAGTATTTTTGACCTCTATTTTTAGTTGTGGCACTGGAATGCAATGTATAAACCCAAACTGCATTACATCTTTGCTTTGTTAGTCATTCATTGATAAATAGAGGGTTATGTAGGTCTTAGTTTTTTTGCCATGAACGTGCCAACACAGAAAACTTGAATTTCCTTTACTGTCATGACCAGCCAGGGTCTGAAGCTCCAAGCATGTGCTCCAGTCCAGAGCCTTCTCTTCTAGTCATCATAAGTGTTATATAAACTATATATCATAGCTCTTTACAAATTCTTCTTCCATGTATGGGAAACACAGTAACTTCAGAATACATGACACACACACATACAGAATATACATACACCATATATGGATATGGAATACACTGAATCTTAGGCCAACATGCTTCAGGCTAACACTGTCCAAACATACACTCACTGGCCACTTTAATAGGAACACCCCCCTACACCTGCCCATTCATGCAATTATCCAGTCAGCAGCACAACGCATAAAATCATCCAGATACAGGTCAAGAGTTTCAGTTACTGTTCACATCAATCATCAAAATGGGGGAAAAAATGCGATCCCAGTCACTTTGCCATGGTTATTGATGTCTTATGGGCTAGCTTGAGTATTTCAGAAACTGTTGGAAGGAAAAAAAAAGTCTAGTGAGCAGCAGTTCTGCAGATGGATATGCCTTGTTGTTGAAAGAGGTCAGAGGAGAATGGCCAGACTGGTTCGAGGTGACAGGAGGGCTACAATAATTGAGATAACCACTCTTTACAACCGTGGTGAGCAGAAAAGCAGCTTAGAACACACAACAGCACTGGGTTCCACTCCTGTCAGCCAAGAACAGGAATCTGAGCCTACAGTGGACACAGGATCACCAAAACCAGACATTTGGAAGAACATCGGCTTATCTGTATCCAATGTTCAACTGTCCAGCAGCCTTTCTGTCAGCTCTGGCCATTCTCCTCTGACCTCTCTCATCAACAAGGCTAATTAAAAGTTCATTACTACCAGGAACCTAAAAAGAGACATAATGTTGAGAATCATACATCAAATTAAAGTACATTAAAGTTTGATGTTTTGTTTGATGACTGTATGTTGACTTATGATGACTTATGTACACATCATTTATGAACTTCTAAAGACCTCTTAGAAAGCATATGAAGTTGTCTCAGTTTAGCTAGTTGACTGGGTGTTAGCAGTGACAATTGCAATAAAATGACTGAAGTGCATCATAAAGCTGTATGGTACATAATATATTTTGTGCATCTTAAAGCCATATGAGCATGTCTTTCTGCATTCTGCACTAAACACTAAACACCTGCTGGGACAGAACAAATATAAGGAAAAATAAGAAATATTTTTGTCACTGCTAGCTACGACATTATCGTTTCTTTTTCCTTTCAGAGCTTTAGAATGTAAGCAGCTTGGGGAATAGAACAGACGGATGAAGAAATGAACAACCATTTTGTCAGAGCTTGTGAAAACGAAACACATCTCTAGCGTTCACAGCGTTAGAGGCACTTCAACAAGATGCAGAAGATCACTGTGTGTTAGTTACTTCTGTGACAATCTCCAACTGAAACCACCTTGCATAGCATTACATGGGTGCCGTTTATCCCTTGTAACTTCAAAACTTTTTTTTATTATTTTCAACACTTAATATAAGAAAACATGCATTAAAAATGCGTGTTAAGAAAATGTTTTAATCCATCTCAGACAATGTCAGTTTTTACAAGGTTACTTGGCAGAATTTTGCTCTTAAATGAGTAACAGGGTTGAAAGTAACATGGTTGAGTTTTAGTATAGAATTAGCAAATACACAAAATGTGGTTAACTACATCTATGCTAATGACATGACAACTTACTTTCAAACTATACTTTAGGTAACAGGGTTGTACTTTTCTTCTTCCGATGATCCTCAGGAAATTCAGTTAATGCAACTTCCTGGTCAATATCTGACTACAGTAATATTCCGAATATTTCATGGGGGTGAAAGTGTTCAGATAACAGGGTTGAGTGAATATTGTGGGACACTAAAAATGTACATTTTTCATAAACAATAATGGATGTCTCATGGAAAAGCTAATGTTTGCTGGATAATAATACAATCTGCAAAGTATTTTAATGATTATTTTTCCAAGTGAAGGGTTTCTGATAGTGGGCTGAGACGGGCAAAATGTTGTTTTCCAAGTGCTGTACATTGGTTTTATTAAGCTTTATTTATTTATCTGAAAAATACACATACACCACTCTAAGGACACTCTACCTACACTATATGGCCACACTATAGGTTTGTGGACGCCTGACCATCACACCCTTATGTGAACCAAACTGTTGCCACAAAGTTGGAAGCACACAGCTGTGTAGAATGTCTCTGTATGCTGTAGCATTACAATTTCCCTTCACTGGGACTAAGGGGCCCAAACATGATCCAGCATGACAATGCCCCGTGCACAAAGTGAGGTCCATGAAGACATGGCTTGCCGAGGTTGGTGTGGAAGAACTCGAGTGGTCTGAACAGAGCCCAAACCTCAACCCCACTGAACACCTTTGGGATGAACTGGAACACCGATTACACCCCAGGCCTTCTCGCCTGACATCACTGCCTGATCCTACTAATGCTGAATGATTACAAATCCCCACAGCTATGCTCCAAAATCTAGTGGACAGCCATCCCAAAAGAGTGGAGGTTATTATTAACAGCAAAGGTGGGGGGGACTAAATCTGGAATGGGATGTTCAACGAGCACATATGGGTGTAATGGTCAGGTGTCCACACACTTTTGGCCATATAGTGTGTGTTTACAATGTCTTTTCCTTTTACTTTGCATACATATTTATAAATGTATATCACTGGGACACAAATGACACCACCATCAAGGAATCACACATACATACACACACACACACACACACACACAATACCTCAGGTTGTTTCTTACTCACACTGTCATCACTTAGTTAGGCTGGCACTAGGACAGTTTGACAAGACTACTAATGTCAAGCAGCTCAGTTTTACTCCAGGGTGATAAAAGAGACAAAAATCAATAGCGTCTGACAGCTAGGGAGTTATTTAGGTGGCAAAAATCTGAGACGAACAATGATAAACTGAAATGTCAGAAGGAGGACGATGGTGTCTCCATGTGTTTGTGTGTAAAGACAACCAAAGGACTGCCAAATGCAAACCCTGCAACTCACTCACAGTTGGAGCTAAACATGACCTTGCATGGGTCTGAGCGAGCAAAAGCATGGCACTGTATCAGCACTGTACAGCTTTGAGTATTCTACATGGATATCAGGCACAAAAAACCTGCTAGAAGTGATATATGCAGAGCAAGTCTCTTGATGAGAAGGCAGCTTTGAAGTGTTGACGGTCCTCAGCGATCAAGGGGCTTCAACACAAATTTTAATTAAACACCCAGCCAGCACAGCGAACAGTCTCAGGATTACAAAAAATCCAGTTTTCACTGTGCAGAGAATAAAAAGTGGCAGCAAGACCTGAATCACAACTGAGGAAGCAAATGAACAACTGAAAAACAAACTCATCAGCATCACGTTATACTTTGCCAAAACCAAAACCCAAAAACGTACCTCCACAAATATGAAGCACGGTATGATGGAGTAACTACGCTGCATGTTGTCCGAGGCCATTTTCCCAACACGGTCACGTTGATGATGGTCTAAAGGACAGAAGAGAAAATGCAGTCGAATTAATGCACAAACCAGATAAACTAGAACTATAACAAGATCTTCTGACAATGATTGATATTCCACAAAATGCCAACAGACAGAAGAGAATGATGAATGGAGGGAGAGAGAAAACGACTGCAGGAATTTATCAACGGGAAACACCAATTAAATAAGTAAGGACTTTATTCATGTACCACAGCTATATTCACTGAATGAAAAAACAATTCATATTTACTGTCAATTTCTAAGCATAGAGACTACAGACAAAGGTTTAAAAGCCCACTACTGACTAACAGAAAAGATTATACTGTACAGCATTAAGACCAAGGCCTTTCATCAGATTTTCAATGAAAAAATTCACTCAGTGGTGACTAAACAGGAGACCGGGAACAACAGAAAACCCACGCCATGGGCTTGATCAGAGGAAATCACTTGAGTCATTTAGGTTTGTCATGGTGCATTTTTCATACATCATTATGTGGCAGGCTTTTGACATTTATTTTTCAGGACTATATATAGTTCTGACAAACAGGCTTTGTTTCTCTTCTGCATGTATCTCAAGTTCTGGCATTGTAAAGGTGTAGTAGTTGTGTTTTTTTTTCTTACTAGTAAAAATAATCTGGAAAATATGTAGAACGTGATGATAAGATAACTGTTAAGCCTCGGCACCTCGGCACAAGTGTATTACGTGGCTCTGAAAAACCTGTTTGGAAAACTGTGGGTCGTGATGGTTTGCTTGTTTGAGTTTACATGGGCTTCTTTTTATAGACACACCCCAGTGCCCCTTCACTCCACTCCCATATCAGTCTGTTCGGGGGGGGGGGGGGGGGGGGGGGGGGGGAACTTGGCTGAAAACAGTATGCGCTCTGCAAAGTCAGATACTTTTACAGTGAGGGGAAAAAAAAAAAAACTTTGTGCTTTGAAGAAAAGTAGTAAAACAAAATAAACATTGGCTTTTGGCTTTTCCAATATGTAATAGCTTATTACTGATGATGAAGAAGCAGAATTAGTGATGTTGCTCCTGGACAGCTATGTACACACAACCTGTATAAAGCTTTGATTGTTTGAATGGCTGACTTTATATAACCAGTCAAGTAGATACCCTTTTCTCTCGTAGAATGCCAGGTAAAGTAATGCTTTGGATGAACCATCTTGAAATGTACGTAAGGTTAACTAACTCCCATCCAACTAATGATGCCAACACAGGAGGTGACAGTCAGTTTAAAATCCTATGAGAGCTCATTAGAAAGAAAAAAACAGGACAACAAATGCACTCTCTCTTTGTCGTAAATCAGTATGAGCCAAATTTAGTGCATTTATAGTGTTATAACTTGATTTTCAAGTGGCTGAATTGCTGTGAGAGCAAAAAAATCAAGGCTAAAATGCTAATACCATCAGTCAGCACTGTAAAAAGAAGATTACTTTTTAACATAATTAGACGATAAGTAATAAATTTCATCAATTTCATCCAACACAATAAACCAACACCTACCGAAGGAGAGATCTTTATCTAAGAGCTAGGTTTCTGAAACCACAAAAACCACCAAGACATAAACTAGCATAAAGCCTGACATAAACTAGCATACTGCTAACAACTTGTGAAATTGTTGTTTTAGCTATGAAAAAGGACCGCAGATGTCCACTTTGCTAAAAATAAACAAATAAAAAACGTTAGCATAATGATAGCTAGGTATTTAACTACTTGTGAGGTAATATCTTACCAAATATGCTTCAACAAACATTAGGTGCATTTTAAAGGTTTTTGTCTACTCTACTCGTGTTGTCTGTGATGCGTGAGAATTATTTGTCCCTGACCACTTTCTGAAGTCGTTTGAATGATCGGATCACACTGCGTCTCCAGCATGACTCTAAAATTGCATGAACATAATGCTGCACTTGGTACTGTGGCTTCTGTGTCCATTTCACTATGGCGCAAAGCTATGCAACAACTTGATCGAAGCTTTACATTCACTGTGTTAGAAAAAAAACACACTTAGCTAGAAATGTTTTAGACATCTTTAGACAGACTGACTGCATTTACCACTTCACCCAACATGATCTTTGCAGGAAGATTAGTCAGGGCAAGATTAAAAATAAACAAGTCTTTTCTGCATTATTTTAGTGAAATATATTTATGGTTTCTTACAGTTGAGGTGTCAAATGTAGGAAAACATTTGGCCAAAACCTGATTTCCCAGACTGCCCCACAATTTAAATAGAACTGAGAAAAAGCCAAAAATGCCAAATTTAAATAGTGATTTGTTGCTGGTTCCATATTGCACATTCATATAGAAAATGAAAGCTGTTTTCTGAAACTCCACACTGACAGTAACCCGAGCTCAGGATTACACTGGGGACCCTGGAGCTGTGAAGCAACAGCACTACCCACTGCGCCACCATGCCGTCCTGTAACTTTCTTTTGCTAATTTAAGTCAAATACAATGCAAATCAGGAAATCATTTGAAACTCATAGAGGGTGCCTGCCACCTGCCAATATGCTTCATGTCTAAAACTAAATACTAACTAGCCTCATGGAGAGGATTTATTTAGTGCTGCAGCCTCAGTAGGAAGACAAAGCACACAAAACCTAACTAGCTGCTAAATAAAAAAAAAATACATTTCTTTTCTATTTAATGAAAAGAATTCAATAGAAAAGAAAGTCCCCTTTCAATTGAAAAAGCCTGCATTTTTAAATCATTCATTTAACATCAAGCTCATTTCAAACCTTTAAAAACCTTCCTTCTTTGGAAATCAGGCATTTCTTTAACTTACAGGCAGAACCATGTCATGAAGAAAAAATGCATGCGTGGATTAATTTACAAATTTCATAAGAGTATATGTATCCTGGGTACCGGGAGGACTAGTGGTTAGGCCTTGGCGCTCTCACCGCCGTGGCCCGGGTTCGATTCCCGGCCAGGGAACCAGTGCATTCCCAGTGCCAGCACCAAGCCTGGATAAAATTGGGGAAGGTTGCGTCAGGAGGGCATCCAGTGTAGAAACTGCCAAATCAAATATGTGGACCAGTGATCTGATTTGGTGACCCCTAATGGGAACAGCTAAAAGAAGAACAACATAACGTAAGAGTGTATGTATGCTACTATTTGTGAACTTCTATTACACCTGTGTTGGGGAGTATTTAGCTACAAATAGCTATGCTTTTTCATGCTTTATTATTTTCAAAATAACCTTGAAAATAAAAAAAAGCAGTAAACTGCTCCTTTTTTCCTGGTCACATAATCAGTTCAGTTTTTGGTCTATCAAACAAATCACAATGTGCAAGCTGTTGTATCCATCAGGAACAAAGTTCGATATTTCTAATTAGTGTAGAATGCTGAGTATTTTCTGTTAAATTATTGCGATGATGCGATGAATATCAAAATAGCTAACTGTTTTGATGGAGCATGCTTTTTAGCCTAATAGCTAGCATCAGCTAATATGAAATAACAAGCAGTGGTGACAAGCATTATGATTCATATCTCAGGAAACAGCTCAACCAAGCTATTTAATCCAATGTTATCTGGATTACCGTATATCATTAACGTTAACTAGCTAGCTAGATATTTCCAGAAACTACCTGAACCAGGAGTATTGGAATTAACCCTCTGTATTTTTTTTTTACAGTAAGGTAACTGCTTTTTTAACTGTAACTGGTAATTGTTTTTCAAATATAAAAGCAAAATCTGTTATGGCATACCCTGTATAAAGCATGTACATGTTTACTTTGTGCAATTACATTGCAGTGCTACACAAATGAAAATGTCACAGTCACTTTTCCTCAGTTTTTCTCAGTACAGTTAGCTTCAGTAGAAAAAACAAAACAAAAAGCAGCTTCAGTGTAGTTAGTTTTTTTTCCAGTTTTTTTTCCCTAGGAGCTTGTAGGGAAGCTAGCTGTAGCTTAGCTACTATAAATCATGATTAGCTTATAGCTTGACAAGTTATTTTTAATTGCAAAGTAGCTTCCTCAACACTGCAGCCTAAGTAAATCTATTAAACCTGAAGTGAAGAACAAATATCACATTCAAAATGCTACAAGACAGCTGTGATTTAGTGCCGTTACAATGAAAAGCTGCACGTACTCGGTTTACTTTGGTAAGGAAAAAAAACACGTCTCTCCTTAAAAACAATTTCAAAAGCAGACTCAACAAAAAAGATGGGCTGCTGAAAATGTTTGGGCTGCTAGGGCTTTTAGTCCACATCCTTTTAAACAGCTCCTTTATAGAAAATATCACAAATAATAAATAATCAGGTTGTGAGGCTCCTTCATATCCTGTCAACAGCAAGCAGAAACTTAGCCAAGGAGGATAAAATTATTTCTTTGCCTGTGGAAGTAGACATATGCTGATATTGCATTTTCTTATCATGATTATTGCCTTTACATTATTCTACTAAAAACAGAAAAAAACAATATTTTAAAAATATGTTCTAAAATGTAAGAAAAAATACAATATTATAATATTTTTTATATTATATAATATAAATATTATTATAATTATTAAAGCATATTTGTTTAATATTTGTTTAGACTTTGCATAAAATGCTTTTAAAATTTAATATTTTACATTTATTAACACAAAGATAAAATAGTTACAATGTGAAAACCTATTGATTAAATACACAATGAGAAAGAACTGAAATGACTTACAGTAAATAAGGGATAAGGGAGTGGGGGTATTTTGAAATGACCACAAGAATCAATCAGGATATGCTTTATAAGCATAAAGAAACACTAAATCATAATGATTACACAACAATGCAAGCAAAAGCTGTTGCGGTGGTTTTAAGTAAAAGAGTAAATGAAAACAACTTCATTAAAAATGATTTGTTCGCGCACTCGTTTGTCATCTCTTGTGTTTGTAATTGCATAGCATCGATTCCCAGACGCCTGGAAATTGAATCAGTCCTTCTGTTTGGGAAAGGGATGTACCATACATACAAGCCAGTCAAATTCCTCTGGTAAATAGAAACACTACAGAGATGTGACAAGGTGAGGCCTTCAGGTATCATGTACTATCTATCTTGATATTCTGGACTGAATCCAGATGTTATTACATAAATCACAACAGCTGGGATGTGACCAAAATACGCAAATGACCGAGTGCCTGCCACTTTTGGTATGAAGATGGATACAGTGTAGTATTTTTGTACATAAGGCAATTCTTATTCAACTTCGCTTCAGTATTGGTGCAAATAAAGAGCATTACGTACAATTTACATTCTTATAGTCATAATTATTCTGATGTTCCATTAGTGAGATCCAAATTTGGTAAGATGGCTATTGTGCCCCAATATCATGAAATGACTTGCAAAAAACATCTGAAACTAGTGAAATTAATTCCATTATCAGATTTTAAGCTATTTATAAGGCAATTGTTTCAGTATGTTTTTAACTGTATAGAAGAAATGTTATAAATGTCATTTGTTATGTCTTGTGTCAGATGTTTTCAGTGGTAACTCAGGCAGCGTTCTTGGCCAGGGCTTGCTTGAAAACGAGGTTTAATCTCAATGTGAGTACCCTGGTTAAATGAAGCTTAAATAAGTGAAAAAAAAAAATAAAATCTAAAATCTAAGTTTCACTATGACACAGAAGCCACAGTACCAAGTGCAGCATTATGTTCATGCAATTTTAGATCCGATCATTCAAACGACTTCAGAAAGTGGTCAGGGACAAATAATTCTCACGCATCACAGACAACACGAGTAGAGTAGACAAAAACCTTTAAAAATGATTTTAAAGTAAGCAAAAGTAATAGTCATAGTAAAAGTAGTACTTTTACTTCAGGTAGTAGTAATTTTTCAGATAGGTGTTTTATACAACACTTGATACTCTTGGCAGAATACTGTAAATAAAATAAATAATGAATCAAAGTATGATACAAGTATGATGTTGCCTCTTTCTTTGCCTAAGAAAGTAAACTGCTGAGGTATAAGAGAAATAAAACACTTCTGTAAGAAGCGTGCTGCTGTAGGAACAATCAATAGTCGTTGTGTGATTAGTTTCCTATAAGCGCATGCCCTGTTGTGTTTTATTCTTTACGTAGCACATTACTACCTGCTTCTGTCTAATAATGCCTAGAAAAACCTAGAAAGAAAAGTCTGATCAAAAGTGGTCATTAAAGATGCAGTCGAATTCGGATTAGAACTTGTAAGTCACATCAGATAAAAGCATACATTGAGTGAGTAAATGAAACCGTGTCTAATGCTGATATGACTCAATGTACATAATGCCTACTGTCATCATGATTTCTTTACATGTCCTTGGCACAGCTCCAGCAGGAGGCATTTTATCTCCTAATTGTGACAATCTCCTGTATGTGTCAGCTCAGACCCAAACTTAGCTCCAAAGTGTAAAGTATCAGAGCATTCACCTTCTGCTTCCACCTTTACACACCCTTCTGTCATCACCTTAACCGAATCATACACACGACTCTGTCCTTTCAGCTTTACTAGACCAAGACTTGCAAGACATTTTATGAAGGGTCCAAAATATCATGTTCAGAAAACAGTATGATACATTTGATGTAAAAATGCATGCTGGCATTCTGGATTTAGATCAAAAAAGTCATCATTTAGTATTCTGTCCTTTGGGAAAAGAAGCTGCAGCTGTTCAGGACAGATTTAGCAGGCAATGTTGGTCTTGTAAAGGAAGAACAGCATCTTTCATTCTCCCTGAGCATGTTCATATTTCAATAATTACCTAACCTTTCTTCACAGTTTACAATAAAAATCACAATATTTTAAACAGTATTTTTTTTTAATCATGTTCACTTGTATCTAACCTCATTAGACTGCTTGTATTTATTTATGTCACTGCCTTCTGCAGATTTGTGTTGCTTAAATCAATTTTGACCTAAATAAGGAACTTTGAAGATAGACTGTCAGCATGAGGCCAGCTATCTTGGGAACACAAATTCTATCTAAGACTGAATGAAAGACAGAAAGTGTCCATGATATAAATATCCTATTCTGTAGCATCTATTACTTCAGTATTGTAAATATTACAATACCTCATCAGAGATTATTGATATATAACCAAGTCTCACATAACAACGAAGAATCAAATCGCAGAGAAGTATAATCTTCAAGCGTTCTTCGGGAATCCTTAAAGGTTCTGGGTAGTTAAAGGTTCATAGTTTTCTAAAGGTTTCTACTTAGAACCCTACAAGAGAGTATTTTCTTTTCAGAGAGGGCTCCAAGTAGAAACCTTCAGAAAGCTATGAACCCTTAACTAACTAGAAAACCCTTAAGGAACTTCTGTAATGTCTCATATTTACAAACTGTGGATTTTCATGCCCAGATTATTGCAAAACCTTTTGTTATGGTTTAAATTATTGTATACAGAAATTCTTAATACAGTTTTAAAAATGTAGGAAAAATCATTTTAGATAGATAGATAGATTCAGTAATTCAGTAAGCAGTAAACCAATCTCAGTTCATTTCTAAGAACAGCGTTAGACCGTACTCCGGGTAATTAAAAGTGCAGTACACACCGCTTCCACTGGTTACCATGCTAAACCCTGTATTACTGCTGCCTTCGACTGAACTCGGAAATGTGAAGACTAAAGTCAGATTTATGTCATTTTGCGCTCAGCTTGTTTGAGCTACAAAATGATGAAAAAACATGAGTCCAAAAAACGCGCCTGCATAAAAGCATGTTTTGCTAGCAATAAGTTGGCATTAGTGATCATTTAGAGTTAGAGTTTATGAAGCACTTACTTTCAAAACAGCATACTGTAGATAGATAGATAGATAGATAGATAGATAGAAAATGAATTGATCTCTAGGGAAATTGCAGCGTTACAGTAGTGGTAAAAAGACAAACATTTACAGGTAACCATATGGTTATGGTCAGTGTTGTAGATTTAACCAAGTAAATACTACTAATTTATACACTCATTTAAAGTAGTGAAGTGATATTTGAAGTCAGGGTTGAGGACAGCTTCCCGACTCCAAGTCGAGGGGACGATTGCTTTGTTTTTTCCTAGCAGTCGGAAATTCCAAGTTATTTAATCAAACATAGCATTATTTCTGCCCCAAGCTTGTGTTCACGGGCTGAGAGTAATCCAGAGAGTAAGCAATAGAAAGAGACTATATGTGCTAGAAAAGACAGCTAAACACTAGCAATGCAACTGCAATGAAACTATTAAACTATTAATACCAAATTTTCAGGAATAACACAAGGGGAAATGTTGGTATCAGTGAAAATGTAAATGATCAACCAGGTCCACACAGGAGCAATAACAAATGAGGACTAGGGTACAGCCTGGAATTTCTCAATGTGTGGCATGATTAGGTAAAGTCACCCTTTGGCTCGTACCGTTCCACGCTGATGCATCAAATCTCTACGCCTGTCTCTAGAGGATTCCTGTATCTCTGACTCTGTGATCAAGCCTTCTCCTGAGGGACTGGCCATGACTCACCTCCCATCTAAACCCAGCAAATCAGCAAGTCTCCCTGACTGCCATCAGGGTAATGTGATAGCAGTAAGCACACAATCCTGGACACTGAGGTTCATGAGCCACCTTTAGGGACAGCTGGGAAAACAAACCGTGTGGACAGATATTTTTTCTTTCAAATGTACTGAGGGATAATAATAATAATAATAATAATAATAATAATAATAACAACAGAATTTCTCAGTAAAGGTAAAGGTAGTAGCAGTAAAGGTACCTCATTATACCCATGTAATCATGTGCTAGGTAACTTTCAATGGTTCATGGACAACCACAGCCCATATTTTTTTTGGTTTTGTCCAATTAGTCATGCAGGACACTTCTAATCAGTAAATGAATATTGATGCATTAAGAACTGCTGAGGTAATGGCTGAGGTAATGAGGTCATTATAAGGGTAATAACAATGTATGTGTCAGTCTATGTTGGCAAGCATGACATCAGGATTATCACATCGGGGTGGAGAAATCAAATTCAATGAGTTAATCTAGCTAACTGGACAAGTCAAAACTCCAACGTTCCACCCTGTCCCATGATATGCTTGCCTGGAATCTAAAAAGCAGTAACTCACATAATTTAACTCAAAATTATGACAAGTATATGCACTGATACACACTCTGGAAAACTATGGAAGATAAGGGAAATATAGTTGAATCCCTGGTAGGGGCGACGTTATGTAGTCATAGACTTTATCCTCTATCCTTTCCTGATAATGCATTGATAATGCTTTATCCTCTATCCTTTCCTGATAATGTCACTGGTGTGTGTATGTAACAAAGCTTGATGGGGAAACTGCACATTGAATCTCATTGTACTTGTACAATGACAATAAAAACAGTCATACTGAGAGTAATTAAAAGTTTCCTACCAACAGCCAGACCAGATTCTCTGTTCACATGCGGGGGCAGTCGTGGCCTAATGGATAGAGAGTCGGACTTGCAACCCGAAGGTAAACCTGAAAGTTGTGGGTTCGAGTCTCAGGTCCGGCAGGGATTGTAGGTGGAGGGAGTGAATGACCAGCGCTCTCTTCCACCCTCAATGAGACCCTTGAGCAAGGCACTGAACCCCCAACTGCTCCCCGGGCGCCGCGGCGCAAAAAAAAAAAAAAAAAAAAAAAAACGCTGCCCACTGCTGTGTGTGTGTGTGTGTGTGTGTGTGTGTGTGTGTGTGTGTGTGTGTGTGCGCACACATGCGTGCACTTGGATGGGTTAAATGCAGAGCACAAATTCCGAGTATGGGTCACCATACTTAGCCACAAGTCAAAATTTAAAAAAAAAAAAAAAGAGCAGCTTAAATATATTATCCGATTTGAGGGTGTTATGTTTAAAGCAACATATCATATGTTTTGCTTTTTTTTGTGAAAGTCAAAGGGAATTAGAGTTTTTACTCTCTCTGGTTGTAGGACTAACAACTAACTAACAAACAACTGTCAGACAAGTGCGAATGAAAACTGATTTTGTCCACCATTTGCCATTTGTCCACCCATGCACATGATAATGACAATCATCTTCTTTACATTGTATGTAAAGTGCAGAGTATGTTAGATTAGCTCAGGAGTCTTGGTCCTAGAATCTGATTATCTGATAATATTCATGAAGTTAGAGATGTTAGAACAGGGAACTATATAGGACTAGAATTAGAGTTGTGTTTAACAAAAGAATAATGCAAAATCTTCATGTTTTATTAAGAAACCAAATGCAATTTTAGTCCAGAACAACTGAACAAATATCGTGAAATGCTGTGTGTATCCATCTGACCTGTTTACAAAATGAAGGCATACTAATGAGGGACTCGGGCAGTCAAGTAGAATTCTGCATAAATCTTTTTTGCTGGCATGAATGCCAAGCTCCACACAAGAATAAAACGCCTCAAGACCTCTGTACTTCAAGATCTATTTACATTCAATACAATCTAACAACAGGAGAAAAACCCATTACTGACTCACACAGGGAAGTCAGAGTGTACCTGGTAAAGCCGTTCTGCAGGGAAATGCATCATCCCGTATGCAGTTCAAGTGCTGGGTAATTAAAAACTTGACTGAGGTGTTTTACATTAACAGCCTCGAAGAATTAGTGTGCGAGATAGAACACAGGGTTCTCAGTGGATATGGAAACCTGCTATTTTGCAGACTCAGTGCCATTAATCATCTGGTGTCTAGTCAATTTTGCACTGGCCTTCACACCTAAGGAACATTACATCTTGCACGGTTTATCACATCTCCAATACAGCTGGGGATTTTATTATGACTGAGCTGCTACATAACATGTTCTTCCACAAGTCTCTGCAGTCACTTACAACACAACAAAAGCTATAGCAGGGTGCCATTTGTGTCCACTGATACGACATTTGCAAAGTAAATGTAATGTGGAAAGTAAAGGTAAAATACACTGTGAGCAAAAGTAAAGTGTCCTTCACAACAATCTGTGTGCCTGCTTCAGTTAAATACCTTAAAGTATTAATAATAAAAAAATATATACATTAATAAAATCTACACTACATAGAATCCCACCCCACTATAACCATATTTTACCTTGAAATATAATCATTAACTTCAAAATTTATCATCATCAAAACTATTATTTTTAGATTAATGTGCAAATCCATTTACCACCTCATGCTAGAAACTTTCATAAGTTATCTATTATAGGTTTTTTTTTTTTTAAATGTACATTTTATTGTCTCATAGTTCATTCACCCTTATGAAATATTTGGAATGTTCCACAAGTCACATGTTTGAACAGGAAGTTGCATCGTCTGAATATCCTGAAGATCATGGGAAGAAGAAAAAAATTGTTCTCTAATACTTTTTTTTTTTTTTTCTCAGTGATAGTGATATTGACTGATGAGGTGACTCTGAAAGAACAACCATGTTACGCAAATTATAGATTGAAACTAAATTATTGATTAAAAAAAAAAATGGCTATTTCCATGCCAAAAAAAATAAAAAATCAATTCTGTTATTTATTTAACAGCAAAATGTAGCTAAGAAATCGTGTAAAAAATGAGATTGTTGCCTGGGATGGGTTAACACATGATTGAATTGTTAAATGCATGCTTTCTTAGATTCAATGTTGGAAAATTATTTTAAAAATTCATTTTTAAAGAGATACAAGGGCTAAATGGCACCCCAGTCATGGAAACACCCCTCACAGAAGTAGGCACAAGGCATAGAAATGCCAACAAGAAAATAAAAAACAAACACCATTTGTCTTATTTCATTCAAACAGCCGGACCGGACAAGTACTTTCCAACTTCACCTCACTGACCACTGCAACCACCTGGCTCGAAGCTAATTCACCATTTCAGTGGCCTACCTGAAACACATCCCTGAACAGCAGATTATTACCCACAGTTCAATAAATTAGTGCTAATGTATTTAAACAGGTTTAAATGCATGTGATGGCAGCAACCCCCCATTTGTACAGCATACAAACAAATTCTGTGTTAAGCAGTAACACTAACTGAGCTGGCTATTGAGTCAGAAACATATTCAAGTGTGTATTTTTATTACCTTGCTCTTGTTTTAATCCTCAGATATATGTTTCACCAAGTACTGTATGCAAATACACCCAGTAGAAAAGAGGCTGTATACTATATAGCTATAACTATATACCTAGTTAAGAGGAAATATCTAGTACTGCACCCTACTAAGAACCTGTACCTTCATGTCAATGCACGCACCTTTACAACTGCAACTGATAATTTTATTTAATGATGAGTTATGTTTAATGGGAGGTAGATCAGTTAGTGAATATTGAGGACAACCAATTTCTACTATCCTGTCAGAGATTTCCTCCAAAATGAACACCTTTGGATCCTACAGTGTACCCTTAATCCTCTAGTGAAGGAAATTCTGTATTAGCTGGCTGTCTGGAAGAACTTTACTGCCTACGCTTCTGAAATAATTCCTAAATAATAAAGTATATGACAGGTATTCCCCAGTTCTAATCAATGATTAGGTGTGAATGGCCAAAAAATAAGCAAAAATAACTGGAGGTTTCTGTTATTCTTCCTGTACACCTGGGTATAAGCACATCCTCATGTAAGGAATAAAACACAATTTAAAGAAAATAATCAACAACAAAAGGGTGTTACGATGTGCCCTGATGTGAACCCACGTTATTGTTACCCATCCTTAGTTTCAACAGTAGCACATCCTGAAGTGTTTTATTCCTCTTATACAACTGCAATTTGTCAGCACTAACTTTTTTATTTATTGAACAACAACATTTTTGTACACAGTGTATAGTAATATTGTGGAATGTCCGCAAAACAAGTTAGTTGCTGTTATCACTTACATTATAGCAGCTATAAAGTCATATAGTTGTTCCCTTGCCAGACTCATTGCTCGTTCTATTGAAATTACTAAGACAAAAAAATGGAGCTTGTCATATTACTAAAAACCCTCTGTACAGAAGACTTTCCCATATCAGAAATCTTATAAAGTCTCAGAAAGTTATATCTTGAATTCTGACTAACCACGCACCAACACTGAAGACTCCTTCCAAAATGTTTTAAAAAAATCATCACAGAAAACTTTACCATATCACGATTGCATACATTTTTAATACATTTACATGTACTGTCTGCCATACAAATCCCTGTGCAAGTTGTACCTTCAGAAACCATAAAAATTAGAAAAAGAACATTAATATATACCAGTTAATAGAGTTTAATCAACACCTTCTGACCAATCAGAATGGAGAACAGCACTGGGGTATTATTTAAGCAATGCTGCACGAGCAAGAGTGTGGCAATAGTGAATATAGTGATAGTGATCACTATAGTGATATACTGATTGCGAGTGCAATATTGCTATTATACAAAAGTTCTGTAAACAAGAAATTAATAGAGCAATATCAAATGACATTGTGACACAACATGGCCAAACATTTTGTTTATTTTTGCTCCGCTAGTGGAAATACATCCCAAAGAAGCCGCACTCACTTTACAGCCCATCGGCTATCTGGCTAGCTAGCTCACATTGATTTGTCCATTCCCGTTAAAGGTGATTTCCGGTGAAATTGGCTTCCCTTCTTCCTTTTCATCTCCATCTGACAAGCTTTCATATATTAAGCTACAAGTTCTAAAAATGTATTGTTTGCCATGTTTACGGATGATGTCACTAATTCTACTTTAGTAACCCTTTCGAGCCTATCACTAGAATTGGAGTTTTATGCGGCAAACACAGATGAGCAGAGTGACACAAACAATGAAACGTCCCAGTGCAGTTATACTAAATATAAGCACTCTTGGAATGCCGCTTGTCCAATGAAATTAGCGGACCAGAACTAACCGTTGTATAATAGCATTTATCTGCACCAAAAGTTGGATAAAGAAAGACAATTCCATCAGCGAGGAACAAAACTTACATGAACCTACCAAAAAAAAACTCTCATTCTTAAACCTATCAATAGCAAACTAAAGCATGACATATGGTTGACCACAACCACAGGTTCACATTTCACCCTTAAGTGATCTTCTCCACATGGTTCAAAAGCCTGTTGGTTTCCGTTCTCAAACACAGTTAAGAAACATGATCATTAGCAGATTAGCACACAGCAGGTGTGTTTGACAAGGAGGAATTAACAAACTGTGCTGATCTCTTGATATACACAGCTGGGCCTCCCTGAAGGGTCATATCTGTAACAGAAAACCAATGACCACCAAGCCAACCATGAAGAGTTTAGTTACAACCCAAACTGAACCCATCAGATTCACACTCAATATGTGGCTACTCAACATGCTTGTGCATTTGGGTTAAAAATGAAATTCTGGAAAATGACTGATCTCTAGGTTGGTCACTGCTGCACTAAACAATTACAGAAGCCAAGGTTTCTAATCTGCGTTCCTGTGAAAGTACTAGTGTTTCATGTTTTCACTACTTTCAATCCAGATCATCAATCTACCTGATCTGTAGAAGCGAGTGTGTTAGATTCAAGCTGGAACTCAATTCTGGAGCTAGATTGGGTTACACTGGGTGTGCTCTCAGCAGGAAAACAGTGAAACAGTGTAGGGCAGTGAATCTCCAGGGGGTCTGCTCCAGAAAGTAGGATTTCTAGTTACCCCGATAACGTAAACTGAGATTAGCCAAAATCCAGAGATTTGTCTTCCAGATACAAGGATTAAACCAAATCAAGATCAGTTACCTTGAAAATGTATGCTCTGAAGTGAACCTGCAAAACAGCCTGCAGTATTCAGGTGCAGAGAATCCAAGCATATGTTTAATTAGCACTGGAAATTTACACCAAAAAAGAATTTAAAAAACCTTCAAAACCCACTAGGCTTCCATGTAAATGTTCTGCCTTACTTCACATTTCTGCTTTAATCAGTGTGGTAGCTTTATTTTAGATGGTATACACTTTTAAACAAAAAGGTAATGTTTTTTTCCCACACTACTGACAAGATTTCTCTGTTTTTTTAATTATTATTTATTTATTGTTTAGTCATATGAATTTAGTCTTAGGTTGATGTTATAGGTTAATGTACATATGATGGTATCTCTTAACAAAATGGAAACCTGCTTGCCTTGGAAGCATTCAAATATTAAAAACAATCCTAAGGATTTTAATTTCAATTCCATTTACAGAAGTAGGAAAATATGAGCTACTGTTTTTTCAGGATTTTAAAAGGATTAAAAAAAAACATTTTTGTAAAATTACATCGTTATAGTAAAACCTATGAAACGCCAGTCTAAGCAAGTGGATATGGCTCAGGGCCACTGATCAGAAGGTGGCTAGTTCAAGCCCTGGCCTGCAAGCTGCCACTGCTGGGCCCTTGAGCAAGGCCCTTAACCCTCTCTGCTCCATGAGTGCCAAATGATACACTCCAACCCTTCCTAACAAGCTGGGATAAGCGAAGAATAGAATTTCACTGTACTGTACATGTATATGTGACAATAAAGGCGACCTAAATACTGAATGCAAGATAAATAGGAGGACAAAACTTTACTTAAGCATTAACTTCCAGCAAACTTTTTCTTATGTAGTCTTTGTAAGAAATCACAAAACCTACCAGACTCCCGTCGGGAAAAAAATATGTTCTTTCTTCAATGGTAAGGGATTTTAAAGTTCACAGTGAACATGCACATTCCTGACCTATATGGGGTTGTGTTACCCAACTAATCTGTTTTTATGGAATGAATAAATCCATAAACACTGAATTTGGCAAAATCAACTAGGAATTCGAGATTGAATTTAGGTTTTTCAAGCCCCTCTTGCTGGAATGGACCCAAGAACTGAACCCGAGAACAGCTGCCTTAAAAAGTCAGGTGGTCAAGTAGTTCTGAGAGTACCTTGATAGCCAACTAGGGACATTCTGTTAAGGTTGGCCACCGTTCAGGGATTGAGATGGCTCCCAGAACCATCAGTCCGAGAATCGTGCTGCAAGAATCTTGAATGGTTCTAAGCTTATAAGAAGTTATGATCTGATAAAGAGTATAAGTATTGGGGCCGATACTGGTCTGAAACGCTGGACTGCTATCAGCTTAGGTTGGCATCTTTCAATCCAATACACTGTTGTGTTTTATGCCATGAAAACTTGACCAGATCATTCACATGTACAGAAGACATAAATTGTCTCTAAGCATACCAGCATCATACTCATGATGTTTTCCCAAACTTGGGAAAAGTAACTGTGCCATGTCTGTACAAGCTTCCGTAGCTAAGAGGATGGCAGTATCAGATATACACCAAATCCCTAGTACTCTGATATTGGTATAATATTGAAAATGGAAAAAGTGAGATTGGTGTGTTAGTTAGTGTAATGTCATCTGAACGATGAAGGAAACACTCACAAGACAGGCTATGCCCTCCTACCAATTATTAGCCTCATAACACCCATTCTCACATGATTCTGACAATTGTGTATTTCCCAAAATGTACTAAGAACTAGTGATTATCATACAGTACCTACCACTACTTCATCAAGTGCAATACAAAAGAGAAAGGGGACAGTGACAGTACTCCATGGAGTGTGAGTGTGTTATGGCTCATGTGTGACAAAGCCATCTTTAAAAGGCTTAAACAGGGAGCTAGTGATTCACTATGGACAAGATGACTTTTAAAGAGCAAGTGTTTTTAAAATGAGGATTTAAAAAAAAGCCAGCATGATGGTGCAGCACATAGCATTACCACCTCACAGGTCCAGTGTCCCGGGTTCGATCCTGAGCTCGGGTTACTATCTGTGTGGAGTTTCACATCATCTCGCTGCGTCTGTATGGATTTCTACCGGATTCTCTGGTTTCCTTCCACCTGCCAAAAACATGTGGGTAGGAGGATTGGCTATGCTAAATTACCCTATAGTGGTGAATATGTGTGTGCATGGTGCCTTGTTTTGGACCTCGTGTCCCACTCAAAGTGTCACCCCGAATCACGCCCAGTGCTCCCGGGCTGGGTTCTGGATCCCCTGCAACCCTGACTAAAGCGGTGACTGAACATGAATGAATGATGAATATTTTCCAAAAATGGTCTACAAGCCTCATGTCTACATCTAGCAACATACTGCTTGGTTTAACAACACACTTTGGGAAGGGGAAAAAAAGGGTTACTCATTGATTTTTTTAGATTGATCAGTGGTTCTAGCATTGTAGAGATTCTACTTGTAACCTTTTGGTGAAAAGGAAACCCAATATTAACAGGTTCCTGACAAGACCTTTAAGGGTTTCCTCACTGGGCCACACCAAGGAACTCCTATTTTTAACCTTCTGTGCATGGTGTAAGGTTTGGAGAAACATGTTGGGTAAAAAAAAAAAACATTAAAAAAGTGTGAAATCTACAACATTTCAGGTGATAAATGGAACTCAGAGTGAAATCTTCCACGGACGAAGCACGCTACGGAGACAGGTGTGTGTGTGTGTGTGTGTGTGTGTGTGTGGATCTTCCCTAGTCACACAGGGGAAGCTCCCTGGGAAAACATGCTTGTCTCTAACATGCAATCTACAGTTACATCCTTAAAACAAATTACTTCAGGATCCTGCTTTATAAACCTTCCTGCATCTAATTGCACATCTTGTACACAACAAGTCTCCCGATTGTATTAACACGGAAATTAGATGTAACACGCAAAGCCCAGGACGCACAATGGCAGGTTGCAAGAACCACAACAGCGAATCATTTCGTCCCTCTGAGCTCGCGCCTTATCTCATCTTTCAACTTACCGCGCTATTGCTGTCTCCTTACACTCCAGCCAGGATGCACAAGCCATCAAAGAAAAATCAAGAACTACTCCATGGTGGTTTGGGTGCCACAGTGTTGCCTCCGAGGCTGAGCTCGGTGATTAGACGCCGTGGTGAACGCTAGAGGAGCTGATATTCACACACGAGCACGAGGAAGGAGAGAGAGAGAGAGAGAGTGTGTGGGGGCGCGCGCGCGCTCTCTCTCTCTCTCTCACACACACACGCACACACACTTCTCACTCAAGCAATCAACCAGAACATCCCTGCGATGCCTTCCCAGAGTGACCAGTGCATAATCGGTTACACGGTAGCTGAATTTTTATTCTATTATTTTTACTTTTGACTGGCGCGTTGGCACCGTGCACGCGATCACGACGTTCAGAGACCAATTCGTGACTGCAAACGAAAGTCACGCGTCCGTTTTTACATCTAAATGCGGATGAATTAGGATTACTATTTGTCACCAGACTCATACTGCACTAATATTGCTCGATTCGCGAAAGAGTCGATTCTTTGTGAACGACTTTGTGAATCAGTTCAATTCCAGCGCGCGACGAGCTGTGCTTCAGATCGCGTGCTATGATCTAACACTTACAATGTAGGACGTCTGCTACACTAGTTTAGTAGCCTAAAGCATCCTTTTACGTTGGTTGATACATGATTTTTTAAAACATAAATGAGTTTCATCAGGGTTCTCTGGTTTCCTCCCACCTCCCAAAAACATGCAGGTAGGCAGACTGGCTATGCTCAGTTGGCCCTAGGTGTAAAAGTGTGTGTGCATGGTGCCCTGCAATGGACCGGTGCCCTGCAATGGACCGGTGTCCCATATGAGGTGAATTCTCCTGCTACACACCCAATGTTCTCGGAATAGGCTCCAGTTCCACCACAACACTGACCAGGATAAAGCAGATACTGAAGATGAATAAATGAATGAATGACTGTATGAGTGATATATATGAATGAATTTCAACCGGACTTAGTCATCTATTTTGAAAAAAAAAGACCCTTTAAGGATAATCTATGCAAAAATCATACATTTGACAAGAACATATATATACACTCACTGAGCATTTTATTAGGAACACTGTACTAATACTGGGTAGGGCCTCCATTTGCTCTCAAAACAGCCTCAATTCTTCATGGTATGGATTCCACAAGATGTTGGAAACACTCCTTTGAGATTCTGGACCATGTTGACATGATTGCATCACACAATTTCTGCAGATTTTTCAGGTGTACTTTCATGCTACAAATCTCCTGTACCACCACATCCCAAAGCTCTTCTATAGGATTCAGATCCAGTGACTGGGAAGACCACTGAAGAACATTGAACTCATTGTCATGTTCATGAAACCAGTTTGAGATAAGTTTTGCTTTGTGACATGGTGCATTACCATGCTGGAAGTAGCCGTTAGAAGATGGGTAAGTTGTGGCCATGAAGGGATGCGCATGGTCAGCAACAATCCTCTAATAGCGTGTGGCATTCAAGAGATGATTGATTGGTATTAAGGGGTCCAAAGTGCACCAAGAAAACATTCCCCACACCATTAGACGACCTCCACCAGCAGGTTGGGTCAATGGATTCATGCCACTGACGCCAAATTCTGACCCTACCATCTGTGTGCCTCAGCAGAAATCGAGATTCATCATATCAGGCTACGTTTTTCCAGTCTTCAAATGTACAGTGTTGGTGAGCCTGTGCCCACTGCAGCCTCAGCTTTCTGACAGAAGTGGAACCCAACATGGTCTTCTGCTGTTGTAGCCCATCTGCCTCAAGGTTCGGCGTTTTGTGCATTCTGAGATGCTATTCTGCTCACCACAAATGTCCAGAGAGGTTATGTGAGTCACTGTAGCCTTTCTGTCAGCTCAAACCAGTCTGGCCATTCTCCGCTGACCTCTCTCATCAACAAGGCGTTTCCATCTGCAGAACTGCCACTCACTGGATGTTTTTTCTGTATTGCACAATTCTGAGTAAACTCTGTTTAAACAACAGTAAACTCTGAGACTGTTGTGCATGAAAATCCCAGGAGATCAGCATTAATAGAAATACTCAAACAATCATGCCATAATTTTGGTTTTGCTGTCGTATTTCTGAATTCGCTGCTGTGTATCCTATTTTGTTGCTGTTTTTTAAATTTTGTTTCTGATTTCTGATAAGATGCAGACAGTGAAAGAGAACAGCACTATCTATCTGAAGCTTAAACTTCAACTACTTATGTCATTATTTAAAATTTTCAAATTCCTAATTCACTTTTTATTGTAATTGGAACAGTTATAATCACTACATTAGTCTTTTTTTAAATAGTTGACGGATTATTTGTTTATAATAATTGTTTCTTGCAGTGCTAAACATATGAGTAGTACGTCTATCTTCACCCATTTCAGATTAAGAAATGTACATGCCTTTAGTTTTCCTAGTATTTCTTGGTGATTCAAAAGAATCAGACTTGTGAAAGAGTCGAATCAGAGAAAATGTGAGTCGGACTGCCCATGGCTGCAGCAGGCGTGAGGACAAAGAGCGGAGGAATGCAGATTAGCGCGTGTTGCTGTGTTTGAGCTGGCCACGCCCCCAGTCCTGCTTACAATGCCTCTAAAAGGGGGCTTCCCCTCCTTTGTGCTTAATCATTAGCCAAGAGCTGGTGACTTTTTGTATCCTAAGGCTATGCTAAATACTGCATAAATGCTTATTAAATAGTATAAATTCATACATCACAATGCCCATATCACACTGCAGATTAATTTATTTGTGTATTATTGCAATATTATTGGCCTTTACAATATCAATATCACAGAAGTCAGCTGAGCCCTCTAATCAATCATTAAATATTGTGTGTGCTGTGAGCGTACTGATACATTCAGATGAGTCTTTCTGTAGAGATGTTAATGCAGGCTATTCTCTAACAATGTCACAGCAAGACTTCATCAGCATACCATATTAGATTGCAGTTGCATGTAGATACAGTTATGTAAATTATTTTGTTCATATGCCACAGCACTGTTGAATTCTCAAATCTGATTGGTCAGGAGGTGTTGATTAATTTTCTACAACAACAGTTCTGATATTAGTGCCTGCTGCAAGGCAAATCACAGGTTATTGCACTTATTCTGATGCATTGTTATTTCTATAGTAAAAACAATACACACAGAGACATGTATACTAATCATAAGCTTGTATAGTAATCATAATCTAAGGCTAATAACAAATGGATCAAGAAATATGCTGTTATTCAACAAAGAATGACATTTAATCATTGATATGGTGAAGTTTTCTGTAAGGAGACATTTATTTAACATTTAAGGAGTCTCAACTGTCAGTGCTTTGTGATGATTAGTAAGTTTTCTGCCATAGGAGAGTCTTCATGACAGAGGACTTTGCAGTTTCTAGTTTCTCATTGACAAAACAAGCTTCTTTTTTGTCTTAATTTCAAGACAGAGAAAAAAGAAAGGCTAGTGAGGGAATGACTGTTTATAGCTGCTATAACATAAGTGATAACAGGAACTAACTTGTGGATTATATTGATAAATCATACAATGCATAGTTATAATTGTTGGCAGATTACTAAGAGGAATTTGGCAGAGGAATAAACATGACGGGGCATGCAGTTATATAAATTTGCAAGAGGAATAAACATGATGGGGCATGCTGTTATCCAAAAATAATCAACTTCTGGGTGGTAAAAGTAACTCCACTTTGCATTGAGTTGCATCACACCAACCTGTCATTGATTATTTTACTATAACAGTACACCCTGTGGTCTTTTATTCCTTTCATATCATGTAGCCCTATTCAGGGTATCATTATACACCAGACTTTTGACATAAAAATCTAACCATAAGTTCTTTTCATATGCCAGCTTGTCTATATGACTGATACCCAAAGCAACTACACAGCTTGTGAGATGAAGCCTACTCTAAAAAGATGCCAATGGTTATTTAGAGATAAAGCCCATAAAGAATAAAGTGTGTTTAAAATCCGTAAAGAATTTACTGGTTGCAAAATTGGAGGGAGTCATATGTATGTAATGCGTAAAGAAAAATGTTAAGCTTTTTTACAAAGAGTTTTTTAATTGTGTGTAAATTTAGCACACATTTACCCAAGAAGTGTACTATTTACTGCAAACATGAAGAGACCCATTGCTGATTACTTAAGGAATGCAGAATACAAAAGAAATGTCATTAATTTTACCATCTGTGTTCAAGGTTACAAACTTTACAGACAAAAATGTTTAAAAAAACAAATGTAGTTTTATTTAATGCCAGTAATGCTTTAAAAAATTACTATTGATGTGTTAGAGATCTTTAACACTATTGATGTGTTAGAGTTTTAATGATCCAGACACATGATCTGTGTGCTTTTAGCACGGAATGAATATAAATTGTGCTATTTAAAGCTAACTAAATTCAGTGAACCAATAGCATTAATCACTTTGTCAATGTCAGGGCCAGCAAGGCCAAATGGGTAATGGAATGATGGAATAGTCTTAACTTAATTTATGGTTTAAGTTAAGTTTTTGAGTGGTATCCATATTTCATGCTAAATGTCAATATTACATGAATTTGGCCATGTTTGCTATATTAAAAAGCCATATTAGATCGTACTTTGGTGCCTATATAAGAATACTCATATCTTTAATTACGAACATAGTTATTTTCCAGCCTCGTAAATTTCTGTGCATGCCATCTCTGCCAGACACATGCATTGATACAACCATAACATTCTCTGGAGTATTGAGCTTCCTTACCCAGTAAGTAAAAATCCATGTGTATGATGATGTATAATATGTAGCAATATCAGACTTATTAAATGGTAAATTCAACTACAGCAGCTCGTATTACATTACTTGAGTGTGCTTTTGACTGTATTCACACAATTTGGGCACCATTACACTGCAGTACATTTACTTGAGTCCATTTAAAATTAAAAGATCCTCAGGGTAAAATGCTGACAGCCAAACTAAATGAAGCCATGACTGAAAGCTAATAACCTACAGGTCTGGCATCAACCGAGCAATGGGAATCTTTGCTAGATAGCCACCCATCATCGAATAGATACCAGCAAATGCTGGAATTAAATACTTTTATGTAATACTTATGTGTCAGCTAAAAAAAAATCCAACTAATCATTATATCCGTGTTTACATTTTGTCAGGAAGCTGATTTTGTCTTTCTGGTCATATCATTGTTTACATTTGTAGTAGGCTAATGCAACTGTGGTGGATTTTAACAAGAAAAAAATACACCCCATCTCATCAGTATGCAAGTGAAATTACATTTTAACCTTTCTGTACTATACAGTATAGCACAGGAGTGTAGTATTCCATACATTCAGTATTTCATACACTTGACCTGTTTCCTGCAAATAAAACAGTAAAAGAATACATTACACTTCCCAGTCATGTATTAAATATGAAGTTATTTGTTATTTATTCTTTTTTCATCAACACTGCTTATGTGACCACATTCTTTGTGATTTACTTTAAAATCTCAGTAGGTACTAAAAGAACCCCCCAAATGACATGAATATTGTGAATAATGGTCAACAATGCTAATGCCTTGACTAAGCATTCATATTAGCATACACATTCAAACTTCTGATGTGAGGAAATATATTAATTTATTGTTCTTGTGTGTTTCTTTGCTTAGTACAGTTCATCTCTAGACAAATATTACTAGCACTCCCAGAATTAGAAAACCAGCAAAAGTAGAATGGCATCATGGCATTGTCCACTGGCTTTTCAAGAAACAAGACAATGATATGGTAAGCCTACTGTTTTTAAAAGTGTATTGTTAGATTTTAGCTAACAATATCTACCTTCCAAACACAATCCACATTGCTAACTTGTACAGTTTTGTGTACAACTTGATGATTAGAATGAACAGTCCTGAGACCACACTGAAAATGTGGGATTTAAAATTGGAAATATACAGGTTTTAGAATTTTGAAATATTTAAAACAAAAAATATATATGTTCAATATCTTGAATATTTAATATTCAAGATTCTGTAGTATTTCTAGGTCCTTTTTTAAATGTAAGCAAATTTGTGATATTGACCATATTAACTGCTTTGTACAAAAGGTCAGATTTTCCCCATGCACAATCTCTTCTATTGAAGCATGTGTTGAGACGACATTCAGATGGATTTGATGTAAAATGGATCATAAGGTTTGGCAAAAACTTGTGGAGTCCAAATGGGAAAAATTGGACGTACACTAAGAAACTCTGAAGTTCAAGTAAATATATAAAGATTCTACTTTTTACTCAAGTTGTTGTCAATAATATAATTTGTAATGAAAATTAAATTAGAAAAGAATGCAAAATAGAAGCATTTTCACTAGTGTTCTTAGACTTTTGCACCCCAGCATAGACTGTCTATATTGTCTCTACTTTCTCTAAGAATCTTGTAAATTGTGGCAGTCAGAAGCTGCACAGGAACAGAATAATAGTGCATGAGTAATTTACTTTCCCAGACTAAGCTAAGCTCCACAGCAACCCATTTCATTTTTTGCTCCATCTAAAAAATATTGTTTGTATTATAGTGTAGTCTCCTTTACATGGCCTTCAAATGGCTCTTGCACTTCCACGACAAATCCAACACTTAGTATAATAATAATCAGTCTATACTCATTGTAGTTAGTGTTGATTTAGCTATTGAGTGTGTATGGTACGGATCTGAGCAGCCCCGGTGCTAAGTGGTTACTATGGTGATACACGCTGGCATGGGCTGAGGGATCTCTGGCCTCGGCTCTAAATCAATGTGGAGACAGGTTTGGCTGAGCCAATATTTTGCAAATGAGACTCTGGAGATGCAGGTCATCCATGACAATGAGGATTCTTTTTCACACACATTTTCTCCCGCATACCAGGTCTACGTTTCCCATGTTCTCCTGATGCTTGTAAAGAATCTTCAGCTTTACAAAGCTCTGTCTTTTATAATGCCTTACTGTGTGCTCAAGCTAATGGAATAAAACATTCACAGTATATTAGATTCATTTTCAGTACTATCCTGTTGTTGAACCTCTCCATAGACTAATATATAATATATAACAATTGCTTAGGATGTGGTACAGTATTATTCTATATTAGTTAACAAATGGAACAAATACACTAATGGTAAAAAGCAAATTACAAAATGATCCTTTTTTTTTGTTTTATTTGTTTATTTGATCTTTTATTGGTTGGTTGAACACTAGAATATCAGAATTGATTTCAACGTGAATCTGTTTTACAAAAAAAAAAAGACATAATGCAAATGATTAGATAACCAATGAAAGGCATAATACAATAACAAAGATAAAGCCAAAAGAGATTTCTCCATGTGGGAAAGCACACATGCCATGGAAATAAATGAACTTTCCCATGATCCACTAACAAACAAACCCCTGTGTGTCTAATATTTGGTCTGCTGCATCTGTAGCGGTCAGATCGTGTGAAAGGCAGGGGAAACCAAATTTCATTAGAGGAAGAGAGAAAAAGAAGAGAACAAGACAGTAGAAAACATATATGTCAAAATAACAATTTCTCCCTGAATCTCACCAAGACTAAGGAGATGAATATTGATTACGGGAGGAAGCAGGTGAGGAAGTACAGCCACAATTCAGAAGGTATGTAGCTTCAAAAACCTTGGGGTCCACCTCACAGAAGACCTCTCATGGACAACACACACAAACAGCTTGATGACAAGGGCGCACCAGCATCTCTACTATCTACGACGCCTGGCCAGGTTCAAGGTCTCCCACAGGGTGCTAAAGGCTTTCTACACTGGGGCTGTGAAGAGTCTTTTCACCAGGAGCATCAATGACTGGTTCAGAGGCACCATGGTTGCATCAGGACTTTTCTCCCCTGCATCACGAACATCTACAACCAGCGATGCAAAACCAGGGCCAGGAAGATTATCAAAGACTTTCACCACCCTGGATACAGTCTTTTCTCAGTGCTACTGAATGAGGACACTTGAGAGAGTCTGCATATTCCTACCTCACACACAGACACACATACACAAACAGTCTGCACTATAGAATTTTTTTTTTTTTTTCAATTCTGTATATTTGCTCTTTTTTTTTTTAAACAAATTCTATATATATGTGTCTACATATTTTTTCTATAAGCTGCTAATTTTTTTATTATTATTATTATTATTTTATTATATTCTGTTTTTGTTATGTGTGTATATCTAGTTCGTTGCTGGTTCTGTTCATTGTTGCACTGTGGGACAAGGAACTAAGGAAAAGCATTTCACTACATTACATCACATGTATGTAATATGTATGTGAAAATAAAGAACGTTGAACCTTGAACCTTAAACTAGAATCCATTTTATACCATGGGATCATTTTTCACACCAAAGTCAGTTCAAAAAATGAAATAACAGGAGCAAGACAACGGGATTTGATTTATTGTTTTGTGAGAGGCTTTGTTTTAAGATTACTCCCATTCCTACGCTGAGGTAACTGATATACTGATATTTCACTGCCAATCATTAAATCAGAGTTTTAAGGATAAACAAAAAAACACTTGAGTGTAAATTTATGTTTTACATTTTATTTATGATTGAATTTCATCCAGGTAATATACATCAAGATGATATGTATGTGTAGCGACTCGCATCAGCGGCAGGCAGAACACAGACACAGGCAGAGACTGGACCGGTAAAAAAGAGGGTGTTTATTTCTTTAAGTGAGGGAAAAGAGGGAGGATTGGAGTGTAAAAGGTGTGTGGGATGCTGTTTCCAGTGGCAGTGGGCTGTGTTGGGAGTGCTAGGGAGGCGCATGGTACTGGGAGCCATGGGCCAGGCGTAGTGATGTGGTGGTTTGTACGCGTGGAGGCCCGCTGTCACAGTAACCCCTTCAGCTCCAAGCCTACTGTCAGCGGTGTTTGCGCCCAGAGTACTGCCGTGAGAGTCTATCAACATTGCCGTAGTGGGCCCCCGTTCGATGTTGCCTGGAACGAGAAGTCCTGCAACCCACCAGGTTATTCGTGCATTGCTGTCTTTCACCTTTGCCGTCCATTGCAGGGGGCATGGTCTGTGACCAGAGTAAAGTGTCTGCCAGAGAGGTAGCATCATTGTTCCTCGACAGCCCATTTTACGGACAGTGCTTCTCATTCCATGGCAGCATACCGCCATTCTGCAGGGGTCAGTTTTCTACTCACATATAGGACCGGGTGTTCTTCCCCATTGAAGGTCTAGAAGAGTGCTGAACACCATCTTGGGTTTTGAATCCGGGGCTAAGACTACCTGCCACTACCCTTTTGTAAGGTCTAAGGTTGAGATGAACCGGGCTTTCCCCAGGCCCTCCACCAGGTCATCCACCTGGGGAAGGGGGTAGCCATCTTACTCTGATAACTGGTTCAGTCTCCAGAAGTCATTACAGAGCCTGAGGCTTCCGTCATATTTTAGGATCACCATGATGGGGATAGACCAGGGGCTGGCAGATTCTTCTGTGATGCTGTCCCATAGCATCTTGCTGACTTCCTCCTCAATAGCCTGGAGGTGGGCTTCTGGGACCCGGTAGGGCTGATGTCGAACCACCACACCAGGTGGAGTCTTGATCTCATGCTGCACCCAGCGTGTCAGCCCTGGCTCCATCAAGAACATGTCCGAGAACTGGTCCAACAGCTCAGCTGTGAACAGGTAAGGTCTTCTCCTGTTTGGACCAAGGTACGCCTTGGTAGTTCTGGGGGACATAAGCTGACAAGGCGGGGGGAGGTTTGACCCACTTTTTTAGTAGATTAATGTGATATAATTGTTTATATATACTCTTATTCTTACTTCTGCTGAGGTTGTCTCTGTTGTCTCCTGGTTCTTGTAGCCTTCATGGTGGGCTCTGCAGGAAACCCTAACCAGCCTCTCCCTACAAGCAGAGGCACAGGTAGTTCAGGCACCAGCCCAGTTAGTAATGGCCACTCACTTGTCCGGTTCCCAACCTGGACCTTGGCCACAGGAACCTCCCAGGTATCCCTGTGTATGCAGGAGACTCCCATATGCCCTAACAGCCCAGGGTAGGACCAACAGCCGGGCTAGGGTGACTGTACTTCCTGAGTCTAACAGGGCTGGGACAGGTGCGGGAACTACTTTGATGGTGATGGGGGGGTCTCGGGATTGGGAACGAGTATGGACAGAACAGCCAGCTAGCCAGGTTTTGTGGGGGGGGGGGATGGGTCTGGCTCCGTGGGCAAGGGCTCGTCCGGTGGTGTGGCATAGTTGGGGTGGCTCCTCTGGGCTCTCCTCTCTCCACTGTCACCAGGGTCCTGGTGCCGGGGTGGGAACTGAGGAAGGATTCTCTTCGCTCTTCTCTGCCGATTGCCACGGTGGCCTGCGGATTGCATGTCGACGGCCTTGCATTCTTCTGGTGGCAGCAACCTCAAGAACTTGTCCATAGCCACCCGCTCCATGACCTTGGTCACCGTCCACCTCTGTGGCTGCAGCTACCTTTTGGTGGTGTGCAACAGGATGTCCATCTGGTTCCTGGGAGTGACCCTGGTCTTGTAGACCCATTTATTGAACTCTGCCATCGCATCTGCCATCGAATCTCTTCCCTCAGCATGTCACAGTCGGCAGCATCCCCAGGAGGGAGGGTGTATTAAGCTAACTGGGTGACCCCTGAGGGGAAGGGAGTTATGATCTGGGCCCAGTCCCCCTTAGGCCAGCCTTCGTGGGCGGCAATCTGTTCAAAGGTATGCAGGTATGCCTCTGCATTGTCATCCACAGTCATCTTAACTAGAAGGTATTGGGCTTCCCGGCAGAGGTTAGGTAGTGCTGAGGGTTAGGGTGACTGCAGCCATGCTATGTTTGCAGAGGACTAGCAATTCTTCTGTGGCAGTGCAAAGCTCTAGCCCCAGTTCCTGACTGATCCCCTGCTGCTGTAGATTGGTCTCTAACAAATGTTTCAATAAGGGTTCCATGGTGTGGGTGGGGTCGGGGTCTGTGCTCATGCCCGCATTCTCTACCAGTGTAGCGACTCACAGCAGTGGCAGGCAGAACACAGGCAGAGGCTGGACTAGTGAAAAAAGCGGGTGTTTATTTCTTTAAATGAGGGAAAAGAGGGAGGATGAGAGTGTAAAAGTTGTGTGGGATGCTGTTTCCAGGGGCAGTGGGCTGTGTTGGGAGTGCTAGGGAGGCATGTGGTAGTGGGCACCGTGGGCTGGGCATAGCGGAGGGGCCCGGCAGCAGGGTGTGGTGGTGGCTAGAGGTACAGGGTTTTCCCATAGGTGCCGGGGGTGAAGGCTTTTGGTGTGTCGCAGGGGGTGAGCTTTGCAGTTGTCGCTGTAACCGGTATCTGCAACATAAAAAAGAAACGGATCAGCATGGTCTGGGAGACAGAAGCTGCTCACCCTGCTGAGGCTGTGGTGCCCTTTTATCCTCTCTCGTCTTCTCTGTGAGGGTGAGGAGCAGCAGTCATTACTGGCCTTCAGCTATGCTCTATTCCTCCACCCCACCCTGTGGCCATGTGCTCTTTCACGGTCCACAACAGTGGTGCTGAAGTGGCACTGTCCTTTCAGCACTCGGGCGGCAGTCATGTGAGCAGTGTGCGGTGGTTTGTGCACATGGTCTGGACGCCTGCCATCGCAGTATGTGTATAATATGTGTTTCGATGAACGCTTCCTGTTCCCCTTTTGCACAAATAATTCCTTATAATTAGTCTTGTTAAGTCTCATTAGTCAGTGTATTTATACTCATTTGTTGTTCTTTCTTGGAAAATCTTGCATATATAAAAGTAAAAGTAACTTTGAGATTAGTATTGTCATTTCTTTTTTCTATGCCCTTGCCCTTACAGAAAAGTCACATGAACTTCACATGTGAATAATCACATGACTGACTTGTGAAACTTACACACGTTTTTACACACCTCGTGTTATTTCACACATTTTCTTTCACAGCCTCTTTCATGGACCTTCACATGTACTGCGTATGTTTTTTTATTTTCACATGTGATTTTTTTTGCATGTGAATTGTCTGATACGTGATTCATGATTCATTTATTTTTACATGTAACCTTTCACATGTAAGGCACGTGGTTTTATTTTTCACATGTGATTTCTCACATGATTATTTCATTTTTACGTGATCACGTTATTCACATATCACATGTGTTTACTTGAATTCATGTGTGAGTCACAAGTGATTCTGCATTACTCAGATAAAACAGTGGGCTCAGAAAAACCAATGATCTTATGTAAACTGTATGAAATACCATAAGGATAGTTTTGTAAATCTGTAGCTTTCTGTCAAATAACATACTATGGTCTAATACAGAAAAGGATTTACTGAAAGATCAGTACACAGAACATATTTTTATGTGGATTCTCAGATGGGAATTTTGTTAAATTCAAATGCTAATCCCCAGTGCTGGACTGCTTTCAATTCTATCTGATGTTAGCTAGCTAATTTTGGCAGAAATGTATATTTTTTATCTTTATTTTGATGCACTTCATTAGCAGCTACAGTTAGGAGACAGAGATAAAAGTAGCTGTATCTGCTTTATCTGTTATCTGCAATTAGCCCCTCTCCTTTTAGGTTAGGTTAGGTTAGGTTTAACTTTATTGTCATTCACAGAGTACGATTACAGAGACAACAAAATGCAGTTTTTCTTAGTGGCACATGAATGGGAATCGATACACAAATGGGAGCATACATAAGAATTTGAATTGAGAGTGTGCTTTCATAGATTACCCAGTTTTATTTGTCCTTGTTTTTTAGTTTCTATTCAGTAGTCCTAGTTTTTAGTCACTAGTTCTAGATTCTACGCTAATAACATGAAAACAGTACTTTATTGTATAATATTTTTACAACCTTAGTTAAGTGTGGCACAGTTCATTTTATCTCCAGTGTTGTTTGCTTTGCTGTTCGTCATATTTTTGGCTACCATTTTGGCATGAGCACACCTCTCTAAGAGGTGAAAATATCAGCTTGTGGTGAATGCTGGCAGATGCTATAAATAACCTGGACCGAGAGAAGGTAGCCATGGTAACACCACAACCGGCTAGGGGCTCTTCACAAAGCACTGCTGAATCGGGGAATGGAAATTGTGAAGCTTTGTTTCTCAAACACACACACATACACACACACTCCTTCGTTACTGCATGGCTCACTGTTGTAGCCTGTGGTGTATCACATAGCTGATGATGTATCACGCAGATCATGGAAGCTTGCACATACAGTAGGAGCATGATTTTAAATACAGAGGAACAGCAGGAATCATGAACAAGTTTTTAAAAAAACAGTTAAGTCATAAAAAGTGTGGATAACATTATTTATTTCTGGTGTCTGTTTAATTGTGTCCATTTGTCCATTAACTAATGCTTGTTCCATTTATGACTGAAAACAAGTCAATATAAATTAGCATAAAACTACAGCATGTTGCTAAATGATGCCTATAATATTGGTTGATGTGGACTGAATACACAGCTGAATACACATTTTCAGTATTTGGTTAATTTGGTTCATTATTTAAAAAAACCCATTAATACAAATAACTAATTTCATTAATAATGTCATTAATGGAGCCTCAGTGTACAGTGTTACCTTATTACAAGTCTCAGCCTCAGATACTCTGCCCACAGTTCACTGAGCATCTGATATCTTTTGTGTTTTGTACACTTCTCTGGCTACATGCTTCAGAATCATGATGATTGCATTCTTCTAAATGGTTGTCCACACTGCCACCAGGAAAATAAACTTTTGAACACTGCAATACAACAAACAATTTGGAGCAAGATATATTCACTGGAATGAACGGCATCCCATCTTCCAAGCTATTAGGGAGTTTTGTTGGAAGCAGTTAGTGTTTGCTAATCAGTCTCACTGTGAAAGTAGGCACTTCTGGGACATGTTTACTGATGCTGTATCATGTATCATGCTACCTTATGAGCATTACCATAGCCAACATTTTATTATGTAAATTAACAGAATATAATCTGAACTGTATTTTTACAATTACAGTACCTCACCAAATTACACAAAAATTGGCACAAATGCCTAGCATACTATTTACTTTTTTACCTGTAAACTGATGTCTCATTGTATATTATATGTATATAAACTAGGTTTTTTAGCCCATTTCCTACATCATCTTCCTAAAGATTCAATGAGCTTAATTTGTGTGACAGTTACTGTGACAGTTACAGTTACTGTTCAGCACACCTTTCCTTACGATCCATTGTTTTGATCTGCATAAGCGAATGTGCCTTGGTTTCTGAATTACCACACGGCTTAAAAGGAAATCTTATACAGGGCTTTAATGGGCTTCCATTCTTAGAGGCTTCCATTCAGTCTCCAGGGATTAAGTGTGTATCACACTATTTGTGTGTTAAAGCTGCCTTATCCCTCTTCTCTTGAGATTACTCAGCAGGTCATTCGTTTCGGGTTTTATGCCTAATGCCTGAATAAATCACACAAATATTTAACACTGTTCCTTATTTTATTAGATTTACATATATGACAAACAATGCAATCTGTTGGTGTAGTAATTACATGACAAATCTGTTGCTTATTTTATTGCTTATAGTGTAAGTTAAGGCCTCTTGATCTGGAATGGTTCAGGGACATAGTCATGGTGTAAAGCAGCGGGTTTGTTAATTGTATTCAGAACTTTTATGTTCCTTTAATTAAGAGTGGAATAATATTTGGGCAGCATGATACCATGATGGGTAGTTTTGCCAGCTCACAGCTCCAGGGTCCCTGGTTTGATCCTTAGCTCAGGTTCCTGTCCATGTGGGTTTCCTCCAGCTTCTCTGGTTTCTTTCCCAAAAACATGCCAATAGGTAAATTAACTACTCTAAATTTGCCCTATCTTCCTCCATGGTCCTAAGTAGAATAAAGTAGTTACTGAAGATGAATGAAAAAAAAATATTTTTATGATTTAATATGACTTGACTTATGATGAATAAGACTGGGAATTTAGCAAATCTGAATAAAAATAAAATCGTTTCTGATCTTTTGTTAAAGATCTCCAGCCATACTTAGTATTCGGATTCAACAATTTCAACAATTTCAATTTCAAAAGATTCAACAATGGACATTGTCATAAAGCAGCTTTACAGAAATATATAATTTTTAAAATTTAAAATTTATCCCTAATGACCAAGCCAGAGATGATGGTGGCAAGAAAAACTCCCCGAGACAATATGAGGAAGAAACCTTGAGAAGAACCGGACTTAAAAGGGAACCCACCCTCATCTAGGCACCGTGTAGTGTAATTGTAAATACTTTCCCTTCTATAACTGTATACTATATAGTCAAAAAGTGCAATTTTTTAACCAGGACTTATGAGCTTATGAGCAACGTACAATATGAGCATCAGAGCATTTCTGAATTCATTATAGTTCTAACTTGAAGTGTATTTTGTTGAAGTTATTAACTGTTCAATGATGGAGACTTGAGTGTAAAACTGTTCATAGCAATTCTAAAACATCCAAAGCCATCTTTATGGTTTCTATGTGATACCATCTACAGTAATCTTATGGTGATCTTTAGGTTGTCCATGTGAGGCCATCCTCAGCAGAAGCGAGTGATTTTCAGGCAATGAAAACTCCAACCAGAAGTAGGGGATTGGATGGATCAGGCAGGTCCAGAGAGCAGAAGAAGTCAGGATCACTGGTATCTCAGGAATAGCATGTGTAGCTTGAGAGACAGAGAGAGAGAAACACAGATTATAACATGTCCATGGATTATTATCATTGACAGTAATAGGATAGTCCCTCACAGCTGACTTAAAACAAAACTAAAATTCTTATCCTAATTTCCTAAAACTTCTTAATGAATTTGATTTTCTCATAGCTCAAATATGACAATGCTACAAATGCAGATGCTACACCAGCCACTTTCAGTTATCGTGAAACCTGTTACTACATCTTTTTTTTTTTTTTTTTACACCATTTCTGAACAACTGAAATGTACCACATGATTATTTCAACCCCAGATTGACTCATTATATTATAATGAAAGTGGGGGTTGAAGTTGTTGGGTAAGTTGCTGTCCCCCAGGACTCATTCATACCAAAGCGTAGTTGTAAGACCGTAGTTGTAAGATGCATGTTTGCATTATGTAGTGTTTTCTAAAAAAAAAAAAAAAAAAAAAAAAAAAAGACAACTCATCTCCTCCCTTATCCTCCTCTGATGGATGACTCACACTGATCAAAGTGTGTGTGATGAGGCATGTGCTGTTGTGTGGATCATGCAAACAAGATCTTGTCTGAATCATCAGAATAAAATATTTGATTTGAACCCTCAGTTTATATCTCTCTTTATATTTCATTCCATGTTTCAAACATGCTGCATGGCAATACAGAGGGAAAACCAAAAGGACTAGGCCATGTTCTATATTTCGTATTTAAGGCATAAATTCGCTTAGAAATATATTTTTCCAAATATTGCAGTTTACTTCCACCAGGTGTCAAGGCATGTGTAGGTTAGTATCATTATATGCAATGACTTTTGGCGTTGGAGAAATTCTTAGGAAACTCCCACATATAAAAATTAGCTTTACGCAAACAACACAATTCCTCCAAAGCAGCCTGTGCTGTTGCCCTTGTTCCAGTTTACTCTAGATATAATTATGCACGCTGCATTTTCCCCTTTCACAAATAATTAAATCTCCATCTGCTGGCGCTCCATATTGTCTATGCAGCCTTTTGCCTTTCTCTATTGTTGTTGAAAGTAAAAAATTCCAGGACCCTGTTTATTCCAGTCCTTGTTTATCTGCCTCCACCTGCCAAGTGAAAGGACAACCTTTGGAGAAAGAGAGAAAGAGAAATGTGCTAAAAGAAAGACAGAGGACAAAAGAGAGTGAGAAAGAAATGTCTTTCCGGGTTGCATTTCTCACAACCTGATGATAGCACAGGCAGAGAGTGCTCACACCCCAGCCTGTCAATTTATCTGATTAAAATCGCAATTCAAATAGGAAGGAGCAGTACTATTAATCTTCATTATAGTAGGAATGCAGAAGAAAAGACAAGGCTTTGACAGAAGACTGCGCAAACAGCACCATGTGACTCATCAACACAAATGAACCCCACTCATAGCTCTACAAGGCGCCACATGAAGACAAGTGTGAATGTGCAGCAGCTCAAAAGAGACGCCAGGTTCATTTAGGAGACCAAACTGCCAATGAGCAAATAGAGTTTGCCATGATGGATGTTTTAGAGTTTAATCAGTCACTCCTACTGGCAGTGACAGTGACACTGTAGTTACAGCTATTTAATCAATTCAAATGATGCTGATTTTCGTAAATGGCAGCTATTATCGGATTGATATGTATTATGTAAATCAGGTTTTTATAGTTCTTAGGAAGGAACTGTGAATTAACAGTGTTAAGGATGTTCTGAACACCATCAAGAGAGGATGTTGCATTGGGAGCGTTTTATTATTACTAGACAAAACAGACTATGATACAGCCACATTGGTTTACAAGCCTAGATCTGGCTCAGACTGAATCATATCAAATTAACGTATATTGAATCGTTACTTGTTTAACTGTATCCTCTTTGTATCATATCGTAAACTACATATCAAGATGTGTAGCGTATCTGAAAGAGGAGAATTCATGAGCAAGATATATATATAGAGATAGTTTATCTATAATTATAAAAGCACAGTAAAAATGTTAAATGAAAAATATGACCTAGCAATAGTATATTAATATGTGCAAGAAAAAATTATTGGTTAAAAAGCAAACTTTTGATTTTCTGTTGTCTCTTTCTTAATAAAAGGTTTCTGGGTAGGAAATAGATGGAATTTAAAAGTACTTATTTACTGGCTTGGAAAAATATTCATTCATTCAACTTTAATGACCGCTTTATCCAGGTTTGTGTGGCAATGAATCCTGAGCTTATCCCAGGAACACTGAGGTAGGTTTGGGACTAGAAAAATATGTTGCACTCTCTCCATAATATTTAGGTTAATAATATAAAGGTTCAATATCTGCTGTCTTCAGACCTTCCCTTATTTTCTGCTCTAAAGCAGACTCTAGAATGCATAGCACATTTCATACTTTCCCTTTTCATGCTACAGTTAATTAATTATTTAACTAATTTATTTTCATTCCTCCAGATCCGGAGCCAAAGCCAATCCCAGGAACACTAGACGTGAAGGCGGATTACACAATGGATGGACTCCAGTCCATCACAGGGCACCATATACACAAATTCACACCCACAGGGCCAATTTAGAGTAGCCAATTCACCTACCAGCATGTTTTTAGATAAGAGGAAACCAGAAAGCCTGCAAGAAACCCAAACCAACATGAAGAACAAGCTAAACTCTACACACAATTGCTCCAGCATGACACTCTGATGCAGTTAATAACCTTTAAAGATGAGCAAAGGAACATGAAACCTGGAATGTTTAAAACATCAATCTGGAAAAATGAGAAAAGGGCAATAAATCTGCAGCAGACTGTTGCAGACAGTGTTGGCAGTAATCCGCTTATAAACACAACAGACCTAAGGTAAGACCTAAGCTTTTTTTTTTTTTTTTGAAAAAAAGACAAATAACTTTGCATCTTTTCAGCTCACTCACTGTTTTCTGCTTTGTGCTGCTCACAGCCATATATACACGCTCAGCTCACTGCTCAGGGAGAGAGAGAAAGAATGACAGATCACATTAATATATGAGGAAAACAGAGCTCATGTATGCCAGGTTAATCATTAAACCTGTAGCTTTCCCCTGAAATGGCGTTCTCTTGCAGCAGATCCCTGCTAAACCATACCCCCACCTGCTACAACTACATATTGAGAGTATTTAGCAATTTAGGCATTAATTGCTTTGTAATTGTAGTCTGATTTTTGGGAATTATTATTATTATTTTTGGGAATACTTATAGATTATCACATGCATGCAAATGTGTTTGTTGTAGGCTATAGCAGCACACACCCCCTTACACAGCTGCTGCGCTGATGATAAGCTGAAGATGGAAAGAGTTAAGTGTGCATGCAAAAGTTAAAAATAATGGAATTCGTGCCTTCAAAGCAAATGAATAATGTAATTTAAAATGCTATTTGCCTTTTCTGGTGGGATCTGAACCTATCATAGACCTTTTGCAACCAACCCTTGATTCTTTTCTTCTTCCTTTTTTTAATTTTGTTGTTTGTTTTTTTTTAGATTGCCTTGTTGCTGTTTTATTTCTGGAATGTACTCAGAAAATTTGTGTTAGAGTCTAACATTTGTGGCATTCCTGTCACACTCTTGCAGTAATCAAGGGCAAAGCTGACTTTATCTTGCCTCATAAAGGCCGCAACAAAAGCTCTAAACAATGAATGCACCATGCTGGGGGGCTTAAACTGAATACATCAGCACAAAGAAAGCGTGGTCATGCAGCAGAAAGAAAACACCTCTGAGCAACAGAGCAGAGTGGAAATGGACTCTGCCAGAGGAAGGAAAAATGAGATTCCAGTTGTCCAGGTTCATTAACAAGGTCTACAGCAATGGATGACCCCAGAAAACAACTTGATGTGTCTTTTGAATGAAGTAGGCATTTTCTATTCTTCTCCAGATGTCTTATATGATTATACAATTCGTACGCATATATTACACTCTAATAGCTCATCAATCAAGAGTGAAGTGTTTAGAAAATTGAAGTCACATGCTTTTGCAGCTTGAGGCATGTATTTATTATAGAGTACATATTCAGTCCACTCGCCTCCCAGAAACTATTTTTCCCCCATGCTCGATTTGTAACCAATGCAATATTGAATTTTCCCTTGCATTCGAAAGTGCTGTTTTTCAGCATTATTCTGTACCTCATTTAGAATACACTGCCCTGTTTCTCAACACAATTCTTCCATGCAGGAAATAATGCTTCTGTCCATCGAAACCCTAAATGTCACATATTAATAGTGTTCCAAGTCAACACCATAAAGCTAATGGCCACAGAACTGCAGTGGGCACCTTATTTATAATTCATGCCTTTGGTTTTTATATGAGACTGTTGGTCATTTCACATGGATTAAAATATGTTCAAGTGTTGATGAACTGGCAATTTAGCAAGGAGGTCTTGTGAATTAAATTCTGGTTAAGCTGTCTAATGCAATCAGAGTCAAGGCTGGCAGGGTGCTTATTCATATTTCATACACTACAAACAACAAAGCAACATTAGCTTTGTGAAATAAACTATAACAATAACATATGTGCATGCTTAAAGACAAGCAGTGCATGCTGGGAACCATGACGTGCTGTGAAAAGGGTAATTCTAGACATCTGTGTGTATTTAAAAGTTACAATTTACAGGGAAGGTCCATAGACCCTTTATAGCTACTTAGTCAGCTATTTTGTCTCTGTCTCAGCGTGTTGAGTGCATTCTGAGATGCTTTTCTGCTCACCATGATTGTAAAGAGTGGTTATTAAGAAATTTCCCACCTGGATGAATAAACTCAATTCTTTTCTTCTCTTCTCTTCTCTTCTCTTGAGTTACCATAGCCTTCCTGTTAGCTTGAAAGAGTCTGGCTATTCTTCTCTGACCTCTCTCCCATCCACCATTCCACTCACTGGATATTTTTTGTTTTTCGCACCATCCTGTGTAAGCTCTAGAGACAGCTTTGTGTGAAATTCCCAGGGGATTAGCAGTTTCTGAGATTCTCAAACCAGCCCATCTGGCACCAACAAAAAAAAACACACACACACACAGTCAAAGTCAATGAAACGACTTTTTTTGCTCATTCTGATGATTGAACATCAGAAGCTTTTGACCTGTATCGGCATGATTCTATGTATTGCGCTGCTGCCACATGATTGGCTGAATGGATAATTTCATGAATTAGCATAGTGTTCCTATTAATGTGGCTGGTGAGTGTATGGTTAAATATAGCTCTGCAATTTCACCTGTCTGAGTATGTGGCTTTCAGAGTCACTTCTTGGTTCCAGGTCAGAGTAACATGACATTTTCTGGCCTTTGTCACAGAACTTTCAAGAAGAAAAAAACAGCCTTGATCCAATGTAATTCCATATCTAATGAAACTCTATAAGGACTATATGAAAGCAGTCAGTTGGTGATTTATTGGCTGTGCCATTTGACCTTTTCAGGGTAGCAGTGTAATTAGATACGGGCAGAACATTGTAAAAGCCCAGCCATATTACACATGAGGTAGTCACAGTGCTGTGTTGGCTTTCTGTCTTTGGGGACAATGGGAAGAGTATGCATTAGATTAAGCGGTAATGTACAGTATCAACTGATACCCCATTGACAAGGGGTCAAGAAAGATCTAAATTATGCATTGTGCAAAGAAACACATATATAGTCAGTGTAGGTTTTAGTCATCTGCATGATGTCATGTACATCATATAGAGAATATAAAAAGCATGCAGATTAGGAACTGATGCCTGCAGTCTAACCTTAACCCAAAAAAACCTACTGTATTCAGTCTTTTCATTAAAATGAAATGAATCCCTCAAAAACACTCCTGAGTAATGGCTTTGCTGCAGAAATATCAATGTGTACCTTAACACCTACAGTTTCAATATTATGACTTTTATTAAATCAATATGAAATAATGTTCAGGCTGGTGGCTTACTGTTGTTCTGGATGAACTTTATACTCCTGGGGAATAGAGGCACCATTGCTCTAACCATGTCTACATGACTAATAACTTACAATATGTCTGATATTTCAATACTTTAAACATATACAGATCTGTGCAAAAGGCACATGCAAAAAATGCTATAAAGATGCCTTCAAAAATAATGAAATTAAATGTTTCTACATTAAAGGTACTATATAAGAGCAGTAAACAGTATTAAACTAAGCAAAGTCAATATTTGGTGTGATAACCCTTTGGATTTAAAAAAAAAATCAGTAGTTGCAGGTACAATTTATGCAGTTTTATTAAGGGAATTAGCTGATGAGTTTTAGTGGGCATCTTGGAGAATCTGCCACAGTTCTTTTGGAGAATTTGACTTTCACATTTGCTTCATTTTTTGCATGCAAACCCAGCAGACTTCATTATGTTTTGTCTGAAAAGTGGTACCCTTATGCATCAAAGCCATTATATCATTAATATCACGAGAGCCTGTTCCCACCATAGCCTCAGATTCCTGTTCTTGGCTAAAAGGAGTAGAATCTGATGTGGTCTTCTGCTTTTGTTGGTTTGACATGTTGTATGTTTTGAGATGCTTTTCTGCTCACCATGATTGTAAAGAGTGGTTATTTGAGGTACTGTAGCCTTCCTGTCAGCTTGAACCAGACTGACCATTTTCCTTTGACCTCTCTCATCAAAAAGGTGTTTCTGCCCACAGAATTGTTGCTCACTTTATGTTTTTCGCACCATTTTATGCAAACTCATGAGATGAAAATTGTGCAGGAGATCAGCAGTTTCTGAAATTCTCAATACTTGTTTTGTTCTTCTTATATATATATATATATATATATATATATATATATATATATATATATATATATATATATATATATTATTATTATTATTATTATTACTATTGTTATTATTATTATTATATTGAAGATACCTGCAAATTTAGTAAAGCACTGAGGCTGCTTCATCCATACAGCCTCTGACTGCTTTCTGACATCTCCGTCCCATAATAAACCAAATGAATGCAGTTTGATTTATGACACCACAAAGCTTTCATCAGACTTTTATTGCCTGTTTCACATCCATTTACCTCCTATAATTATTTATTCATTCATTAGAGATCCTGGCTTATTTCACTTTCACTGTGCTTTTTAGTGAGACCTCACAAAGGGAGTGATTATGAAAATGATTTTCCTTTTAGTGCAAAGGTGTCACATTCATTGAAGTCTCTCTTTTATTGGTTTTGGAGACTTAGAAAAGGCAGAAGGGCTGAAATAATCTGAATAATATTTCCAGCGTTTCATCTTTTCCATTTAATGTAGTGGATTTGATTTTTGACAGAAGATATGCAGATAATTACAAAATTACATCTTAATTTGATGTACTTTAGTACTGTTGCTTGGTACCCAGTCATTCCGCATGGATGCTACAGTAAAATGTCTCCCATCCCCCATTTCCTTTATTCCCATTACCCTGTAGCTTACCTACACACAGCCTTGTGGGTCCCCAGCTGGAGAAAGCAGTAAGGCAATTCACTTCTTATCTCCTCTCAGTCAAATGCATATCAGGGGACCATGAAAGTCCTAAAGGTCAGCTGGCTGCCTCACTGCATGCTTATTCATCTAGAGCAGAGGTATTCAGCTAAAACTGTGAAGGCCCAGCTATATAAAATTCCTTCCTTATGGATAAAGGTCTGGATAAGCAACTAACATGACTGAAAGGAGACAACAGTTATCTGTTAATACTAACCATCAGTGTTTAAATCCAACAATTCCACGTGGTTATTCTTTGTTTTCCATTGGCACTTCACGTTATGACCCTCAACAGAGTAGACATTTGCTTTGAACATTAAGCTAAGAATAAATGCATAGATTTCTGTCCAATCATCTTTAAACACTCTGTTATCATCATTACATTTTCTAAGTCATACATAACAAGTCCCTTCACTAATCAAACCAGAGAGCATAATGAAATTTGGAGTAATCTATGAAAGTCTGTGGAAATTCTTCCCTTTCTTGCTGAGCTGCCTTGCATATGATTGGATAAGTTGAAATAAAAGATCTTGGCAAAAGCTGAAGGAAACTGGAGTTGCTGAACTATGGCCAGGTGTTTTTTTTTAAATATGTTTATCAGTTCTTTTACAGTATTTTTCAAGCGTTCCTCTGAAAAATATCTGTCTGGTTTACCAGGTGACGATGCCTGGTTTAAACCATCATTGTCTAAAAACACGGTCACAACTGCAAATTCTTATAAATCTGCATGAGCAAACTCAAATGAAAAGTTACAGACAGTTAAGAGTAAAGGTGAGAAACAATCTCATTTGTGTGAGCTTCAGAGAAACCACTCTCGCATGTTCTCACAGAATTCATACAAATTGCAATGGTGGTCAAACACCATGGGCTGATCTTGCTTTAGAATTACAATGAATTAATAACAGAATGGGAAAATGCAATATCAGGAATTTGAAAATGGTAGCAATAAACTGAGACTTATTACTGCAAATATCTCACATCAGTACAGCTAGGGGGAAGGCCTACATGGAACCTGTCTTTAAAATATATGTGCTACATTCCTCTGGGTGCAGCTATAATTAATTATATTTCTCTGATCTGCATCTCAATTCGTGAATATGGGATAATCTCTGGTTATATGGTAATATGGGATTAGCTACAGCCAAAGAAGCTCCTCATTAAAAGCCTTGGTTAAGATTTTTTTTTCTTAACTCCAGAGAAATAAAGAATCTCTCAGTGCTGTGTTAATTAAGAGTCACTGACTCCTTAAATTCTTAAACTGAAAAAGGAGATTAATATCCTCCTTAATGTAATTTTTAAGAGTAATTAGAAAAGTATAATATCTCATTATACATTGGTATTGAAAGCTAAGACTTAGATGATATAAGACGATGTCAACACCAATACAGATACTTTTTAAAAAGCTGTTTTCATAATTCGACGTTAGAATTTTGCTTAGTTTTTTTAAAATGCGTTTCATTCCTTATGTTTTGCTGTGAGAAGACAGGAAATCACATGCTTTCATATGTGTGCTAGAGAGCAGTTTTTTTCTGTGATTGAAAATGAATGGTTGGAAATTAGACAATGGCACAAATTAGCTTTATAGAAATCCAGGTGCTGATTTATATTTACAGCCCTAATGGACAAGCCAGAGGTGATACTGGCAAGGAAAAAAAACTCCTGATACATGAAAGAAATCTTGAGTGGAACCAGATTCAAAAAGGAACCTATCCTCTTCAGTGTGACACTAGATAATGAGATTATAAATCATTTTTCTTATACAACAGTATATTATAAGTTCAAACAGTACTGTTGAAAGGATGTTTATTATGAGCATATTGTGAATAAGAGTCCTGGGAGAAGCACAGGACGGCCTTTATGATTACATCAGCAGTTCTTAGGTACAAATCTACAATATCTAGGTGAGGTTTGCTCATACACTGTTTTTGGGAAGGGCAAATCTTTAGGGTATCCATGTGGGACCATCCATGTGGCAGCAGAAATTAAATTAAATATAGTATAGTAGGTCCCAGCAGATGTACTCAGTGCTTTCAAGTGCACTCGTATTATGGTCTCAGCATTAAATCATCTTTCTTTTTTAATGACTGACATACATTAGTATTAGACATACATTGGGAATTCAAAAGCTAACATTGATCCAAGGGTCATTTCTCAGGTGCAGATTTTTTGAAATATATTCAAAAGCCACACTGGTTTCAAACAGGCCTTGATTATATATAGAAAAAGACAGCAAGATTAATAGAAGGTCTATTTTAGAATATTTCTTTCCTGTGGGTCAGATTCTAAAGTCTAAGAACAGATGGAAATAATCACACATCCTCTGCCTGTAAGTGCTGAATGTTTGGCTTGATGATAAACAGTTTAATTTTATTTGAAGTCTAACTCGGGGCTATGGATGAATTTATCATACGGCTTTAAAGTTTGTATGCACTAGTGATAGTGTGTTTTGGGAAGACAAGACAAATACCAAGAGGTTTGTTAGAGCAGAGTTGGAAGAAAAGAGAACTTCAGAGCTGTGGCTTTGTTTACTAGATTTCATGGGTAGAGTAGAGTTCATGGGTTCACCATCCTACAAATACAAGCTAAACAGTCATTTTTCATTCATTTTCCTTAAACATGTCAATAAAAAGGTCTCAGCTTATTAGAATAAATAAAGCAATATTTACAGTACTATGCAAAAGGCACCCGAAATGTTTTATATCATTTTTATCTTAGAGATTTATTTTATGCCTTCTGCATTAGTATATCAGTAGAAAAGGGATGATATTAAATGTTACAGAGAAATGTTGTTCAAAAAGGACATTAAGTATAAGACCACTTTTCAGATAATAAGATCCTCGTCATCACTGTCTTGCACTTGCAGAGGCAGAAGCAGGTGAAAGCTAAAGATGCTTCGAAGAATTTAATAGCTGATGTCCTTATAAAACTGCACAACACTGTACCTGAGAGAACTGATACAAGGCAAGGGGCAATATTGTTTTGATTTTGTTTTTGAATCATCAGTAGTCGTTTTTTTACTCATCAATTGAATTTTTATTTATATAGCGCTTTTGATAATGTACATTGTCAGAAAGCAGTTTTACAGAAATCCTAATGTTGATTTAGATCCCTAATGAGCAAGCCAGAGGCGACAGTGGCAAGGAAAAACCTCCTGAGACAACAAGAAGAAGAAACCAGACTCAAAAGGGAACCCATTCTCTTCTGGCAGACACCAGATAGCGGGTTTATAAATCATTACAGTGCAGGTGTAGAAGAGTAAAGACAAACAGTACTAAGTGTGATGAATGCTGTTCAGAATAAGAGTCCTGGGATGAGCACAAGCCAGTCTTTATGATTACAGCAGCAGTTCCTGGAAAGTACAATTCTACAATATCCAGGTTAGTTTGTTTTTTGCTATTTATACTCAATTTCTATATGCCAATGGCTATGCTCTCTACTGTATCTGGCTAACATAGATTATATCTGATTATACTAACAGAGAGCATTTATTATCTATGTGGCAGATTGCTTGTATGATGGCAAAGATATACTTTTGACCATGATGAAATATTTGCCACTGTACTATGGATTATACTTGCTATTAAAGGACTTCTTTTTTCAAATTAGCCTAAAATAGATAACTGAATACATGCGCTATTATGTACGAAGACAGTGGGGTGACATTGTGGTTATTTTTTAAAAAGGTATGGCCACAAATTAATTTATTAAGACCATGTGTTAAGTTTATTGAGTTCTATTTCATGGCTATGAAATGCTTAATTTGTGGTGAATAGCATATTGTAAAAAAAAAAAGAGTAAGACAGAAATCAATTGAATTAGACCATTGTGGCCACAGGAACCTAAGCATACAGATAACTGATTATTATACTTTACTTCAATCTTGGATTGACGTATAAAGATGCTCCCACATACTCTTTTATTTTCTAAAATAACAAATAATAAGATATTAGCATAATAACAACATATTATGGGCTCCAGTTACACAGTGCATGGCTGCAAAACAAATTATTATGCTGTGGCCACAAGACAATTAGCTTGTGACCTTGCAATATTAACTTGTGGCCTCAAAATATTAAATTATGGTCACAACTTATTAAAAAATAACCACCATGTCACCTCAGCAGCTCTGTAATCATGTAAACAACGTTAAGCTAAATTCAGTTCCAGAGGTATATTGTTAGAGCCAAAATACTAGGGCATTAATAAAAAAATTTTTTTAAAAAAGCTTGGTCACTGGACTTGCAAAGGTATCTGCAAGCTGCTTTAAAGAAAAGATCTGCACTGAGAGTCATTTAATGGGAAGTCTCTAAAGACATTCAGGCCATCAAGCTGCCTACTAAATCAGGGAATGTCATGAGAACAGACCTCCTCATGCATATTCATGAAAATTTAAGCACAGAGTACTCAGTGAGGCGGTGAAGGGAAGCAAGTTTAAATAAATCTTTAACACAGGACAAGGCATTGAGAGAGCAGAATAGAAGAGCCTGGGAAAGTTTCTAGCAGACTTATGCTGGGCCACTTTGCCTGTACAGTAAACATGTAAGCTTTATTTGGTTAGAGAAGACTTAAATAGAAACGTGGGGGTGGACAATCTACTTGGGAAAGGCCCTTTAGAAAGCACTCAATAGCAGAGCCAGTGGATCACTTGGGGGTGCGCCTCATTGATCCAGACTTGAGGAAATCAATGCTAATTTTCTCTGCTTGTCTTAGGAGACACATTTAAACCCCATGGCTGAAGTGGTCAGCAGTCAAGATATATATGTGTTGCTCATTTTGCAAAAAACACAACTTAATATGACATATCTCCAATATTTTGAACTCTTACCTTTTTTTCCTCAAAGTGTATTAAATAATAAGCTATTCAATTCTAATTGGTCAGAAGATGTTGATTAATTTTCAGGAGCTCTGGCAATAGTGGCAGCTGTAATTCAAATCAAAGGCTATATTAATGCACTTGTTTTAATATGATATCTTTTTGTATAGTAACAACTTGTAAGGCAAATGCTCCACATAATCTAAGCCTAATAATAAAGAGATTTTTAAAATGCTCTGTTATTTAACAAAGAAAAAACTCTAATAGATGATATGGTGAAGCTGTCTGTACGGAGATGTTTATTTAACATTTGTGGAAGGAATGTCAGCTCTTTGTAACAGTACATTCTCCACCATGGGAGAGTCTTCAGGACAGCAGAGTGTGCACTTTGTGGTTTCTCAGTAACATGCCAAGCCACAGTTTTTTTTAGTAACTTCAAGAGAGAGAAAAAAGTATAGCAGAAGTTATAACAGGAACTAACCTGTCTTGGAGACATTCTACAATTTTAAATGTAACTATAATAGGATAAAAACCACACACATATACCACATGTTCATTAATATATATTTTTTTTAATTTCCCATTGGCAAACTGCTGTAGTAAAAGAGGAATAAAACACTTTGGGACATGTTGTTGTTGGAAAATAATCACCTTTGACATGGTAATGTTATATTTTATTCCTTATGTGGCAGTTACAGCATACCAGCCCTAGTGTGTTGCCATGCATAAAGTGAAACACTTGATAAAAAGCACAGTGTGTGAGTACTCACTCATGTCAACAGATTTTCATATTGATGTTGCACAAGTGGCTTGTATAATGCATGCTAAATTGTGCAGTTCAAAAAGTCAAATCAATTGAGTATTTAAATATAGAAGTGGCTTCCATTAAAGTGATTCAGAGAGAGCAGTGACTGTCCCAAAGCCCACAGCGTTTACATACAGGGCTGGGGATTACAATCAGCCAGCAATCTGAAGGACTGTGAGTGTATGTGCATGCATGTGTGTGTCTGCGTGTGTGAGTGTGAGTGTGTTTGTGTGCGCAGTCCGTCTGTGGCTGTGAAGGCATTCAGTGCAACACCATGTGCACACACCCTCTTTTTGTAATAGCAATTCCTTCAGTGCTTTCCCCTGTCTTTGTCACCATAGCAACTGAAACCAGCGCGATGACATTGCTGTCCCCCGGGACTCGGCCTTGTTCTCCCACTCACACACATCACAGCTGTTTCATCCCCCCACTGAAGCAATTAACACAAACAGGGATTTTCTCCTTCAGTATCGGGGCTCTCTCTGTCTGCCAAAATAATCGTAGTGATCCTTCTTCTTCTCCATCATCATCATATGGGCTTGAATAATCTTGTCTGTCCAGGATATGGATGAAAGAGACAAAGACAGTGAAAAGTGGCAAAATTAGGTTGCTGTATTTTTCAAATGATTTCATGGAACAGTCTGAATTCTCTTTATATGAAAGACGTAAAAGTCACAGTGTGACTTCTCTGTGACCTCTGTGTTTATCTGCAAGCTTTCCAAACTGTATGTTGAACAGTACCAGATAATTAGTTAATTATCCTGATGTGGTGCTGCGTGTGATCTGAACAAATAGCCCCCAGCCATGTCGCCCTTTAAGATTTTAATTTGCCTGTTCTTCTGCCAACGCGTACCGACAGCAGTTTGACATCCAAATTTAGAAACTTATCAAGTCAAATCAATTTTTATTGTCATGCTATCCACATAAACACATATAAAGTGCAAAGAAATATCAAACCTCTAGAACCATGGTGCCTCATATACAATACAGAGACTAATATTGTTATGACCAGACAAGAGCTTTGGAGCAGAACCCAGACTCGAGGACAGGAGGTTAAACGGGCTGATCAATTGGGAAGAGACGCGAAGTGGAGAGCCATGCCCAGAGACACACATCGACACACAAACAGGAAGCGAGGGAGAAGCAAACACATTAAACATGAGAAAGGGGAAAACAGAAAAACACAAGGAAACAGGGAAACAAACGGGAGCCTAGCCAACCCCGGACCATGACAAATATACACAGAAATACATGAAATGCGAAAGTACAAGAATAAGACAAGAACAAGAGCACAATAAAATAATTCAAGAAACAACAAGCAGCACAATATAATAATTCAAGAAAATTGAGCAGAAGTGAATATATAAAATGAATATCATAAGCAAGGAATGACATTTTGAGAATAAATATATGATAATGTTGCAAAGTTTTATAATATTTTTTTCAAACACTAATTTTTTCAAGGGCACAGCAGGTAGCATTGCCATCTCACAGCGCTAGGGTCCCTGGTTCGATCCTGAACTCAGGTTACTGTCTGTGTGCATGTTCTCTGTGTCCACACGGATTTCCTCCTGGATGTCTGGTTTTCTCTCACCTCCCAAAACATGCCAGTAGTTAGATTGGCTAAGCTAAATTGCCTCTACGTGTGAATGTGTGCACAAGGTGCCTTGTGATGGTGTGTTTCATCCAAGGTAGACTCCCACCTCGTACTCAGTGTTTCCGGGATGGGCTCCGGATTCACCACAACCCTGACCAAGATAAAGTGGCTACTGAGGGTGAACAAATGGAACATTTTCTCATTTGTCCTGCACAAAACTGGTTTAAAAAATAATTTGCACCCAAGAATCAAGGAAATGGAGTTTCTGAATGCCAAGAGCAAGATTTGTCCAAAGATGACAAACTGTTTACATTCATTTAAACATTTTATTTGATTATATCACCCTGACTATATAATGATAGAATGATATTTAAATATAATGTCATTAAAATACCACAGTTATTATTGGAATGATCTTTGGTTAGAGGAATGGTAAATAGTTTTGTAATGCATGAGTAAACTAACCCTTATGTGTAGCAAACATAAAAATGCATTTTACAAGTCTATAATATTCATTGATTCCCTGTAGGTACTAAACTACAACATGAGTGGAAGTAGACTAATTATGTTTCATTTAACATCTAAGGTCTTTTTACATGCAGCCTTTTTATGTGTAGATAAACATTCATAAATATGTAAGATGCTATGAATACTTTATGTAGACACTCTTTATATAAAGTTCCACTGTAGCAGCATATGAGTGCATAGCAGCCAGAGGTGGTCAAAGCACCCAAATTCTTTACTCAAGTAAATGTAATTACCCATGTAAATAAATACTCTGGTAAAAGTTCTTCACTCAAGTTAAAGTAGAAAAGTATAAACGTTTCAATTTACTTCTCAAAGTACAAGAAAGATTCACAAAAAATAGATTTTAGTTACTGATGGTAATATTAGTGCCCCTTCCAACAGGAAACCAAGGAACGGAAGAAAACATTAGCTAAGACTAACTAACAATATACTCTTTTCTGCTAATGTCTCACATGTTAGCAAGGATGATATTATCTCTGACAATGCAAACTAGCTGGATGCTAATAGCCAGCTGTCATAATACAAACTGTCTTGATAAATACAAAGTGTACATAGCAGCAGATTGATGTCTTTATGTCACATGTTAAACTTTAGATTTCTCACGAATTTGAAGCTGTATGATGCTAAAGAATAGCTAAAGAGAAGTGTAGTGATGTTGAGTTTGAAAAAGTGAGAAAAAGTGTCTTGAAAGATTATGAGAGAGAAAGTGGAGCTTTTTTTCTATATTAGGTGAAAGAAAAACTCAAGTACAGATACCTAAAACACAGACATAATTACAGTAACAAAGCAATTTGATGTGACTGATGTTGGATTTTGTTCAATTTAATATGAATGGAATGCTTTCCTTAAATGTAACCTTAACTTTTGTACACTTTCATATGATTTAAGTGGTGTGGCTATGATAGTAGGAGCATATAAAGAGTATACATAAGTAAACATTACAGTTAGAGGGAAGGCCCTGCATTATAAATGAGTCCTCTTCAGTAATAAAGTGTTGCAGAGAATAGTTGTGTTTCTTTCCAGTTGACTGTGAGACAGAACTTGACTTTCTCCAAGTACCTGCTAATGAAAATGATCAAATCAAACCACATCCATAAACTCAGTCTTCCATATCTGACAAATAATTAATGTGATGTGCAATGACTAATGAATTATGACTGATATCACTGCAAGGTAGCATGGCCTGTCAGTCAAAATGTGGGAAAGTCGTTAATTTATTTCTCGCCATTCATTTATCAAAGCAGATCTGCGGGATGACATTTAACGACCCTTTCAATCTGCAAAGGCTGCCAAAAATCCTGCCCATCATGCTTGCGGTTTTCATAACACTTTTTTTTTTAAATCAGAGATTAGCTGGAGGAGCAAAGTATTAGCACACTGCTTATATATTAGCCTGAGCTGACAATTTCTTTTATATAAAAATAACATAAGAGGAGAGTTTGCAAACAGCCTGTGCATATTTGAAGTCTGAGGCAAATGTTGGCTCTTGAGCTACTTTCACTTCATTTGCCACAATAATAACCCATCCTTTACTTTTAGTTAGAGTAACATGACTTTCTGCAAATCTTTCTCATAATCTTTCAGGCATATTTTATGATAGTTTCTATTAGCATTAGAGGAACAGTTCCAGCTAGCAACTTTTTTGCTAGCTCTCAGTAATACAAATTTTTTGAAACATTGTTACAAACCATGTACTGTATTAGACAATGAACAGTGTGTATCCCTAAATATCATTTGCTAGGTCTCGTAACAAAGGAGCACAACTTTTTTTCAATCTATTCCATCTACTGTTCCTAATTGCCATTGCTAACTATACATATTATTATTTTCGTTTGAACCTGCCTGCAATATTTTCTAACTGCTCCTGAGTGGCACAACAGAAAAGCATTCACTCTATTGTCTGGAGTTCTCAAGCTCAAATGATGACACTGTCACAGCCATCCATGACCGGGAGTTCAAGAGAGCAAAATTGGCAACACTCATGCATGCAGAAGTGGTGGATAGCACTTGAGTGTGTTACACCACCAGCATGAGCAGCAGTCCAAAAGATGCAGTCAGTGATGGCTTCACGTGTCTCAGTGGAAGCACATATTAGCCCTTCCCCTCCCGATTTGGTAGTTGTTGTATGATAGGAAAGAGCTGGACAGTGGGTGGGAATTGGGCAAGACAAAATTAAGGAGAAAATTGGGCAAAAAAAAAAGATATTTTCTAACTAACATAGTTACACTACTGCCTAAGATACAAACAAATTTGTAATTTCAACAACTATGACCCTGACCAGGGTAAAGCAAGATGAATGAACTTGATAAATTTGAATGACTTGATTAGTTCTCTTGTGGCTGAATGGACAAATCCCCACAGCCACACTCCAAAATCTAGTGGAAAGTGTTCCCAGAAGAGTGAAGGTGATTAAAATCACTGTCATAGTGTCATAGTGATCACTGTCCAGTGAAGGTGATTAAAACAGCAAAGGGGAAATAAATCTGGAGTGTGGTGATCAATAAGCAACTGGGTGTGTTTTGTCAGGTGTTATTTATGTTAGTTGAATAATTCATACTAGTTAGTCAATAGGTGAACAATTGTACAATAAGGTGTTAAATTGCAAACATCTTTGACCGTAGAGTTCACAAAAGCACTTCAAAAAGATATAGGTCTTGCATAAATGTTTACTGGTGGAATTTAACACCTGGTTTTAGACTTCCATTATACTTCAGTCTGGTGTAAGTAAATAAGTAAATTTGGTCTGTTGACCAAAGTGCTGTCTAAACTGCATTAGACTGCTTTAGACAAAAACATATGCAGACAACATGTACATACAAATCATACATACACATGCAATATGCACCCAACCATTCCCAAAGGCTATGGATTAAAAGTATACTTTGAGCTTTGATTTAAAAAGGATTTGAATTAAAAAGGAATTGGAAAAAAAAAAAGAAAAACCTTTTTTGTTTTAGTCAGCAGCAACTGTGTGATGGATCTGAAAGGTCTAAAAGCAATATGTATCCCAAGCATGTCTACAATGTCAAAAGGGGCGAGTCCATTTAGGGCTTGAAAAGCAAACAATAAAACCTTATAATGAATCCTAAAAATGAACTGGAAGCTAATGAGCCAATAGTGGCAGCTGTGCAACAGACGACTGGCTGGTCACAATACCAGGCTTTATAATAATCCTAAAAGGATGAAATAAAACCATGAATAACTTTTTCTAGGTCATGTGAGGAAAGAAATGGATTGCTTTTGGTGACTGGTTTTCTGTTCCTTTCTCAGAACAGGGAAGCATTTCTAAACTCTTGTCAGTGGTAATCATACATTTGTTACCATAAGTTAAATAGAGATTAAGTTAAAAAAAAAATTTAAGTATTCCTGAATTCAATGAACTAGTGCACTTACAACTACACTAAGTGTCACATGACCGGTCTATAGTTCCTCTTCATACATCAGTCCAGGAGTGTAAGAATCAAGTCTCATTTCCGGGTGTTCCAAGTGACTCAAAATCAAAATTAGACACTTCAGGTTTTGAATAAATTATTCAGGCAGCACGCTTTTGGAAAGGTTGGTCCTCCTGCACAGTGACTGTCCACACTGTGTCTGTGTGTGTGTGTGTGTGTCCCAACACTGGGGTCAAATCAATAACAAGACAGCAAGGTGAGATGTACTGAGAGATGTGAGTGCAGTGTGCAAAACAACACTTATGCAGACTACAAAACTAGAAATTTGCTTCACAAAACATCTATATGTTGAGCATTAATGATCTGAAGATAAAGATATTAAAAAGATTCAGAAACTGATATGAATTCAAAAGGGCCTTCAATTTAAATACGATGAATTATTAAGCCATATGCTCATGCATATTTCATGACGCCAATGAGAGAAAGAGAGAAATAGAATTTGAGAATAAGTGCTTAAAGCCTAATCCACACCTCTCCCCGGGGGGTAAACTAAAATGTTGGATTTACTGAATAGTGAACTAACTGATTCAGTTTAAAATCTTAAAAGTCATGACTTGATAAAAAAAATTATTTTAAAGGAGCAGTTAGTCATTTTTAGAGCTCTGTGCTGCCTGCGAGGCAATGACAAGCCTTCCCCTTTCGTTGACTGACCTCACCCCTGAGCAGAACTGATTTTCTTTGTTGAGGCTGGAGATCATTTCTGGGCCAGAAAAATGTAATCAGAGCCTAAAATTAAGGTTTCCAATAGTATCTTAGGTCTGAAATTAGGTCTGTTTCTGAACATTTGGGAGCCTTAAGCACCAACTTACTCAGGGGCCCAAAATATTTTCTTAAAGCGCCTGAAAATGACCATTAGACCATTAAGCTACTTAGCATGCTAAAAGGTTTGAACTTAGGAAAATCATTTCTTCATTGGTTGTGATCATCTGAGTTGCTGAAAGTTCTGAATAGAACTGTAGGTAATTGATGTTTTGACCACCTGAGTGGTGATTATCTTGAAAAATCAACATGCTACATAGCTAGTAGCAATTACTTAACATTTGCTAGCCTACCACTTCTTACTCTAGCTACTTGTTAGCTAGCTAGTTATCCATTACCGTTTTCCACTTCAATTATATCAACAAGCAAAGGCATGAAAGTGGACAGATTCACTAAATACAATTCATTAGCATTCATTTCTTACCAGTGTTTTGGGTCCATTTCACCTCTTCTGCCCTTTTTTTTTTATTTTCGTGTTTTTCTGCCCCAGATAGATATGAACACTTCACGATTGTGGCTTCTTCATGATCATCTGACATTGTTATGTTAGTTACCTAATTTAGTTATGTAAATTGCAGACTGCCTGAGCTACATAAACCTTATGACTCTAACGTGGGCTTTTATTTTAAAAGTCATGGAGCCCGCTAGTGGTTCGGAGGCTCTAAGTGAGCACTTACACTGCTTATACTGCTTACAGTATTGGAATTATATGATATTAGAAACACTTTTAAACATTACAGATGGCAGCTTTAATATTATGCTGAGTCAGAAATCAGAGACTTGTTGGTCATTTATGATTCACTTTTGAGGAATTTGATTTCTCAGTCACTCATATGGACATAAGCATTAAAAAAGGTAAAATCAAATAATATTAAATATTAGAATATGGAAGACTGAACAGTAACTACAGAGTGTAATTAAGCATAATTACAATTAATATATGCTTATATCAAAGTATGTACAGAATTACAAGCAAGTGACTTGGAGTAAATTAGTCTGCAACTGTATAATTTAACTTTAAATGATCTAACAGAAGTCATAGCCTCTGTTGCTGAATCACCAGCACATGGTGTTAAGCTGATTGCATTAGATTTTTTTTTCATTGTGCTTGTGTGCGTGTGTGTTTTGTGTGCATGGCATCGAAGCAAGAGATCGTGGCCCAGCCTGCTGGAGTGGAAACTTCAGCTGTGCACTCACATGTATTTGGAAAGAACCAAATGTGACAGTTGGCCTGAGGAGATGCGTCACACACCGGCAGAATACACACACACACACAGTGCTCCTTGTTTTTGAAGCTGTTAGCCTCCTGAGAGCTATGCAATAATTATTCATTAAATAAAGCTTAATCACTGTAACAGCTTTCTAATATGACAGGAGGTTAACACTTGAGTTCAGTCTATGGTAGAGGTTATTTTCTGTCACATTGTTCATATTTTGCTTTATAAAAATAGTGCGTCAAATGTAAAGAATGTGAAAATGAGTGATTAGTTTACATAATTTCTTTCATCTAATCATCTGTTTTGTCAGTGGTTGATTATATAGACATTATAGTAGGTAAATGGTTTTAAATAATCATGCATCTCACGAAACTACTGAAAAGTGCTCATTTCTGTGCATGACTGCGTGAATTAATCCATGAACCATATGAACTGATCATACAGAGAGCTGTGATAGCTCAGATAGCTATGCCTTCTGGATACTGTGGCATACGATTATGAAAAGCTTGTGACAAGCCTTTACCAAATGCCTTGCCAGCACAAATGTGCTGGTTTGGATCCACCCTCTAACTCATGGCTATTTCCTAAAAAGTCATAGAAATGCTGCCCTCTTCTGTTGATTTGAACTATGTACTGACCTAGTCCCAGATGTCAGTAACACCTATGATGTACAGTATGTATTATAACTACTAGCAAGCGTACTGAGATATTACTATCATAATAGATTGATGTAGCCCTGCATATTATAGTCACATGGTCTGAGTGGAACAGACTTATTTGTCACATGTTGTCTAATATTTGAATTAGTCATCTCATGACTGAACTGGATCTGTTTCACACAAATGTAAATTCTTAACCATCTGGGCAATGCTGTGACTCTGTCTAGTGTATTTATACAGTTGTAAACTAAAACACTGCCTATCACACATTCATGTCACAGTTATAAACTTTACATAAATCTTTTATAAAAACAATGGTGAATGATGCTTTTCCTGTAGTATATTACTGTTTACATTAAAATGGTCTAAATTCTTGTGGGTCAGCAGTTCAAGATTGTTGTAAATTGAAAAAAAAAAAAGAAAAAAAATTTGGAAAAAAAAAAGCACATTTATGAAACTTTGAGACATCAGCTATGAAGTGTCCATATCAGCTTCCCTACAGAAAATGTATTTACTGTATATATTTTATATAGGAGTATGAACTCGGACTCACCTGAACTGGTGTCCATTTGCATTCAAAACTATTATGAAGCACCTTTGCAATGTCACTTATTTCACTATGATAAACCTATATATCAGAAAAAGTAATGATTGTCACACCCTCAAACTAAATAGATTTTGCATTTATAACACAGTTATAAAGAACTAATGTATCCCTTCTACAATATCACTTATTAATGTTGACCTGTATGTCAACTAAGTTAAAAGATTAATCAGATTAATCAGGCTGCCCATAAAGAAAACTGAGGGCTCTTTTCTCTATCAAGATACATAAAACATCAAATTTCACATTCCCCAGTTTTGCAATAAGCCTTTCATAGATCTTCCACTATACAAAAAAATGCTTATGAACATAGTACCATTCAAATACAGTTCAGTGTTATACAATACAATAACCAATGAGCGCAATATTCACTAAGTGAATGGTCAATATACTAAAATAAGTACATACATATAATCAGTTAATAATCATGTAAAGCAAGCCCTAAACATTATGTATTATGGTTACATTGGGTTCACATTGATACATATTGTGACTGTGACATGCCATGAGATTGTTGCCAATGAGCATATGTTTTCTAACACAATTAAAATTTGACATTAACCTTTTTTTTCACTAATATTAAAAACCACTTGCTCTTTTATGTTATTGTCATAGAAAAGTAATAAGACTTCATGATCCTGACATGATAGTATGCCCGCTGAGTTGCCATGAATGTTAGAAAAGAGAATAATTTAAAAAACTGGCACAGCTTCCATGCCATCAAAAATTATGGCATCTGTCACAGCAATTACCAGTAATAATAACATTGTACTCTCATGCGAACACTTAATGTGTTTATATTATGATTATGTCAGTCTTATAGTGCTGGGTATGAGCAAGGTGTTGCATGTAAATCCCTAATAAATTCTTTATAATAATAAAATACTTAAAAACTCAGATATTGATTGTGTTTGCATTAATTTTGTTTGTAATATCATATAGAGGCATTAATTTTTTCAAAATGACAGAAATTCAGGGTTGTCTAGATGTTCACTGCATAGTGTTTATTTGCACAGTTTAGCCTGTTACAGCCTACAATAGACTAAACAGCCTGTTATAATAATAGCTGTAATATAATAGCCTGTAACATAAGCCAATATTGCAATAAACTGTTAACAATCTATTTTGCATCTCTAGTTGTATTAGTACTGTTCAAGTCAAGAAAACAAAAAATGCTATTAGCACCTTTATCTAATGACAGTAATTATGCAGTGTTCAGCTTTACCCTTTATTTCCCATTGAGGTGTTTCTTGCCTGGAGACTCTTTGTTCTCATTAATTAGCACAAATCTATTAAGTTTTATTAGTGTCCTGGCATTTTAAAGTGGAAATTTGTTGTGCTTACAACCCGTGTGCTTTGCTCATTAAACTGCAGTGTGATGAAATGGTGATAGTGACCACAGTGGCAGCTTTAAGTTGGACAAACCTTTTAAACAAATGCCACCTTGTAAAGCAGGGCTTCAAAGTAAGGCTAATGTAGCAGGTCTTCTGCTTTAGTGGCAACAGCTCATGAAAGAGCCATTCAACCAGGTTTTACTGATGTCTTCTTTCATCATTGAAAGCAAAATTTTAGATGTAAAATAATATATACAGTTGTCTAAATTGAGAGCTCTGGAGAGCTTTGACACAAAAACCCAAATGTAGCATGAAAACTGCCATGATGCAATGAATATCTGAAAGATTAATGCACAAACCAGCAGCTGTTATTTGTTAAATACTAATTACAGCTAATAGAACAAGTAAGAAGGTGACTATTGTTACTCAAGTTTACCTTTGATGCATTTATGACATGATGCTGCAATTATAAAGACTGTCCTTTGCTCATCTCAGGACTCATCCCCAAACATTCTTTCATCACATTTAGTACTGTTTGTCTTTCCTTTTCTATACCCTATATACTACAATGGTTTATAATCTCACTGTCCTATAGAATAGGAAGAGTTCTCTTTTGAGGTTCCTCACAAGGTTTCTTCCTCATGTCGTCTCCGTCTCCGGGAGTTTTTCCTTATCACTGTCACCTTTGGCTTGCTCATTAGGAATCTAAATCTGCATTTGGATTTCTGTAAAGTTGCTTTGAGGCGATATTTATTGTTAATCTCTTAAATATTTGTTGCAAAGTT